>NC_039284.1:2579278-3234278 GCF_003368295.1 Carassius auratus
GTTTGATATGAGGTGTGCATATAGTATGGGACATCCCTGATAAGAACTGACCATTGTTTTTTTCTACTTATTAGAAATTACGTCTTTATAGCCCTCCAAATCACCATTTGGACCCATATCTCGAAAATGCTGCAGTAAAATGGTTTGATATGAGGTGTGCATATAGTATGGCATGTCCTTTATAAGAACTGACCATTGTTTTTTTCTACTTTTTTAGAAATTATGTCTTTATAGGCCCTCCAAATCACCATTTGGACCCATATCTCAAAAATGCTGCAGTAAAATGGTTTGATATGATGTGTGCATATAATATGGGACGTCCCTGATAAGAACTGACTATTCTATTTTTCTACTTATTACAAATGGGATCTTTATAGCCCTTTAAAGTGTAATAATGTCCCATATCTTGAAAATGCTGCAGTAAAATGGTTTGATATGAGGTGTGCATATAGTATGGGATGTCCCTGATAAGAACTGACTTTGTTTTTTTCTACTTATTAGAAATGGGATCTTTATAGCCCTTTAAAGTGTAATATAGTCCCATATCTCGAAAATGCTGCAGTAAAATGGTTTGATATGAGGTGTGCATATAGTATGGCATGTCCTTTATAAGAACATACCATTGTTTTTTTCTACTTATTAGAAATGGGATCTTTATAGCCCTTTAATGTGTAATAATGTCCCATATCTTGAAAATGCTGCAGTAAAATGGTTTGATATGAGGTGTGCATATAGTGTGGGAGGTCCCTGATAAGAACTGACTTTTGTTTTTTTCTACTTATTAGAAATGGGATCTTTACAGCCCTTTAAAATGTAATAATGTCTCGAATCTTAAAAATGCTGCAGTAAAATAGTTTGATATGAGGTGTGCAAATAGTATGGGACGTCCCTTTTAGGAACAGACCATTGTTTTCTTCTACTTATTAGAAATGGGATCTTTACAGCCATTTAAAGTGTAATAATGTCCCATATCTCGAAAATGCTGCAGTAAAATGGTTTGATATGAGGTGTGCATATAGTATGGCATGTCCTTTATAAGAACATACCATTGTTTTTTTCTACTTATTAGAAATGGGATCTTTACAGCCCTTTAAAATGTAATAATGTCTCGAATCTTAAAAATGCTGCAGTAAAATGGTTTGATATGAGGTGTGCAAATAGTATGGGACGTCCCTTATAGGAACAGACCATTGTTTTCTTCTACTTATTAGAAATGGGATCTTTACAGCCATTTAAAGTGTAATAATGTCCCATATCTCGAAAATGCTGCAGTAAAATGGTTTGATATGATGTGTGCATATAATATGGGACGTCCCTGATAAGAACTGACTATTCTATTTTTCTACTTATTACAAATGGGATCTTTATAGCCCTTTAAAGTGTAATAATGTCCCATATCTTGAAAATGCTGCAGTAAAATGGTTTGATATCAGGTGTGCATATAGTATAGGATGTCCCTGATAAGAACTGACTTTTGTTTTTTTCTACTTATTAGAAATGGGATCTTTATAGCCCTTTAAATTCTAATAATGTCCCATATCTCGTAAATGCTGCAGTAAAAGGGTTTGATATGAGGTGTGCAAATAGTATGGGACGTCCCTTATAGGAACAGACCATTGTTTTTTTCTACTTATTAGAAATGGGATCTTTACAGTCCTTTAAAGTGTAATAATGTCCCATATCTCGAAAATGCTGCAGTAAAATGGTTTTTATATGAGGTATGCATATAGTATGGCATGTCTTTTATAAGAAATGACCATTGTTTTTTTCTACTTATTAGAAATTATGTCTTTATAGCCCTCCAAATCACCATTTGGACCCATATCTCAAAAATGCTGCAGTAAAATGGTTTGATATGACGTTTGCATATAATATGGGATGTCCCTGATAAGAACTGACTTTCGTTTTTTTTTTTCTACTTATTAGAAATGGGATTTTTATAGCCTTTTAAAGTGTAATAATGTCCCATATCTCGAAAATGCTGCAGTAAAATGGTTTGATATGAGGTGTGCATATAGTATGGCATGTCCTTTATAAGAACTGACCATTGTTTTGTTTCTACTTATTAGAAATGGGATCTTTATAGCCCTTTAAAGTGTAATAATGTCCCATATCTTGAAAATGCTGCAGTAAAATGGTTTGATATGAGGTGTGCATATAGTATGGCATGTCCTTTATATGAACTGACCATTGTTTTTTTCTACTTATTAGAAATGGGGTCTTTATAGCCCTTTAAAGTGTAATAATGTCCCATATCTCAAAAATGCTGCAGTAAAATGGTTTGATATGAGGTGTGCATATAGTATGGGACATCCCTTATAGGAACAGACCATTGTTTTTTTCTACTTTTAAGAAATGGGATCTTTATAGCCCTTTAAAATGTAATAATGTCCCATATCTCGAAAATGCTGCTGTAAAATGGTTTGATATGATGTGTGCATATAGTATGAGATGTCCCTGATAAGAATTGACTATTATTTTTTTCTACTTATTACAAATGTGATCTTTATTGTCCTTTAAAGTGTAATAATGTCCCATATCTTGAAAATGCTGCAGTAAAATGGTTTGATATGAGGTGTGCATATAGTATGGCATGTCCTTTATAAGAACTGACCATTGTTTTTTACTACTTATTAGAAATGGGGTCTTTGTAGCACTCTAAATCACCATTTGGACCCATATCTCAAAAATGCTGCAGTAAAAGGGTTTGATATGAGGTGTGCATATAGTATGGGACATCCCTTATAGGAACATACCATTGTTTTTATCTACTTATTAGAAATGGGATCTTTTTAGCCTTTTAAAATATAATAATGTCCCATATCTCGAAAATGCTGCAGTAAAATGGTTTGATATGAGGTGTGCATATAGTATGGGATGTCCCTGATAAGAATTGACTTTTGTTTTTTTCTACTTATTAGAAATGGGATCTTTACAGCCCTTTAAGGTGTAAAAATGTCTCGTATCTTAAAAATGCTGCAGTAAAATGGTTTCATATGAAGGGTGCATATAGTATGGGACGTCCCTGATAAGAACTGTGTGCTGCGTTCGACACCATAGATCATGACATACTCATAGATAGATTACAAAACTATACAGGTATTCAAGGGCAGGCTCTAAGATGGTTTAGATCCTACCTGTCCGATCGCTACCATTTTGTTTACTTAAATGGGGAGTCATCTCATTTATCATCAGTAAAATATGGAGTGCCACAAGGATCCGTCCTAGGTCCCCTTCTATTTTCAATATACATGTTGCCCCTTGGTAATATTATTAGAAAATACGGAATTAGCTTCCACTGTTATGCTGATGATACTCAGCTATATATATCAACGAGACCAGATGAAACTTCCCAATTATCTAAGCTAACAGAGTGTGTTAAAAATGTAAAAGATTGGATGACAAAGAATTTTCTCCAATTAAATTCGGATAAGACGGAGATATTAATTATTGGACCAAAAAACACTACACAGAATCTTGTAGATTACAATCTGCAACTAGACGGATGTACTGTTACTTCCTCTACAGTCAGAAATCTGGGTGTTATATTAGACAGCAATTTGTCTTTTGAAAATCATATTTCCAATGTTACAAAAATTGCATTCTTCCATCTTAGAAACATTGCCAAGCTACGAAACATGTTATCTGTTTCTGATGCAGAAAAGCTAGTTCATGCATTCATGACCTCTAGACTGGACTATTGTAATGCACTTCTAGGTGGTTGTCCTGCTTCGTCAATAAACAAGCTACAGGTCGTCCAAAATGCAGCAGCGAGAGTCCTTACGAGGTCAAGAAAATATGATCATATTACCCCAATTTTACAGTCTCTGCACTGGCTACCTATTAAGTTCCGCGTCAGTTACAAATTATCATTACTTACCTATAAGGCCCTAAATGGTTTAGCTCCAGCGTACCTAACTAGCCTTCTACCACGTTACAACCCATCACGCACCCTAAGGTCACAAAACGCTGGACTTTTGGTAGTTCCTAGGATAGCAAAGTCCACTAAAGGAGGTAGAGCCTTCTCACATTTGGCTCCCAAACTCTGGAATAGCCTTCCTGATAATGTTCGGGGTTCAGACACACTCTCTTTTTTTAAATCTAGATTAAAAACACATCTCTTTCGCCAAGCATTCGAATAATGTATCTTTTTAATTGTGAGTGTAGTTGCATCTGATCAAAGGTGCATTTTTATTCATTAGCTTGGGTTAAACTAATTTTACTTTGTTGGATCAGCAGCTATGCTAATGATGTCTGTATTTTGTTTCTATGTTTTGCCACGGGATTCACATCCCGTGGTAACTAGGATTTACACAAGCTCCAGTCTGGATCCAGAACACCTGAGAAGAGATGATGCTGACCCTCAGAGGACCTCAGATGATGCTGACCCTGAATCAACAAACAGAACTAACAATTATTCCTAAATGTGTGACTTAATCATATAATAACTTAATTAATAATATTGATAGTTCATCCTCTAGCTGACTACGTCTTGTATTATTATTATTTTTTAGTTTTTCTAAAATCCTGTCAAATGTGCACAAACTACTAGCTACTACTAAATATTGTAGAAACATAATTTTCTGTAAAGTTGCTTTGTAACGATTTGTTTTGTAAAAAGCGCTATACAAATAAACTTGAATTGAATTGAATTGAACTGACCATTGTTTTTTTCTACTTATTAGAAATGTTGTCTTTATAGCCCTCTAAATTGCCACATGGACCCATATCTCAAAAATGCTGCAGTAAAATGGTTTGATATGATTTGTGCATATAGTATGGTATGTCCTTTATAAGATCTGACCATTGTTTTTTTCTACTTATTAGAAATGGGATCTTCACAGCCCGTTAAAGTGTAATAATTTCCCATTTCTGGAAAAAGCTGCAGTAAAATGGTTTGATATGAGATGTGCTCATAGTATGGGATGTCACTGATGAGAACTGACTATTATTTTTTTCTACTTATTAGAAATGGGGTCTTTATAGCACTCTAAATTGCCATGTGGACCCATATCTCAAACATGCTGCAGTAAAATGCTTTGATATGAGGTGTGCATATAGTATGGCATGTGCTTTATAAGAACTGACCATTGTTTTTTTTTCTACTTATTATAAATGGTGTCTTTATAGCCATCGAAATCACCATTTGGACCCATATGTCAAAAATGCTGCAGTAAAAGGTTTTGAAATGAGGTGTGCATATAGTATGGGAAATCCCTTATAGGAACAGACTATTGTTTTTTTCTACTTATTAGAAATGGTGTCTTTATAGCCCTTTAAATCATTGTATTGTCCCATATATTAAAAATGCTGCAGTAAAATGGTTTCATATGAAGTGTGCATATAGTATGGGATGTCCCTGATAAGAACTGACTATTGTTTTTTTCTACTTATTAGACATGTTGTCTTTATCGCCCTCTAAATCATTGTATTGTCCCATATCTCAAAAATGCTGCAGTAAAATGGTTTCATATGAAGGGTGCAAATAGTATGTGACGTCCCTGATAAGAACTGACCTTTGTTTTTTTCTACTTATTAGAAATGTTGACTTTATAGCCCTCTAAATTGCGATATGGACGCATATCTCAAAAATGCTGCAATAAAATGGTTTGATATGAGGTTTGCATATAGTTTGGGATGTCCCTTATATGAACTGACCTTTGTTTTTTTTCTACTTATTAGAAATAGGGTTGTGATGAGTGGGGCGGGGCCGCGAGCCATGAGAACGGAATGAGGCCAGTGGAGTGACTGGAAATGAGCGACGCCTGCTCCACTCACCGGTCTCGCGTCCCACGGTGGAGATGGAAGGATACAAAAGAGGGGGCGACGACAGTGAACAACGAGAGAGGGCCAGGCCAGGCCATGATTTTAGTTTGTGTTTGGTTTTTGTTTGTAAGCGACAGTCGTCCGTGAAGGGCTGTCGCAGTGTTTTGTGTTTATTTTGTTATTAAAAGCCTTATTTGATTGATGGCCGGTTTCCGCCTCCTTCTTCCTGTGGATAAAAAGTTTTGTACTCCGCTATAGGGGTCTTTATAGCCCTCTAAATCGCCATATGGACCCATATCTCAAAAATGCTTTAGCAAAATGATTTTTTGTGTATATAGTATGGGACGTCCCTGATAAGAACTGACCATTGTTTTTTTTCTATTTATTAGAAATATGATCTTTATAACCCTTTAAAGTGTAATAATGTCCCATATCTCAAAAATGCTGTTGTACAATGGTTTGATATGAAGTTTGCATATAGTATGCGAAGTCCCTTATAAGAACTGACCATTGTTTTTTTCTACTTGTTAGAAATGGGATCTTAAAAGACTTGTAAAGTGTAATATTATCCTATATCTCTAAAAGGCTCCAGTAAAATGGTTTTATGTGAGGTATGGATATAGTATGGGATGTCTTCTTTAAGAACTGACCTTTAATTGCTTCTTTCTCATCATAAAAAAGTGTCTTCTAAATCAATGAATGTCCCATATCTCGTTTTCTACTAATAATTGTAATGCTTTGAAAGGCTGAAAATTATAGTAATACAGAGCAGTCAAGGAAAACAATAAGTTACACGAATATTAGAGCAGATGGGCGAAAAAGGTCGTCATAGATCAAATCTGAACGTATAGATGAAAAGCGCTCTGAAAGCGCGTTCCCTCTCTGTTGTTCCTGCTATTGCCGTTATTATAGTAATACACGCGCATATAAATTTCACTCGCGGCTGGCTTGACGGTGTTTTTCTGAAGTGCGGCTGGCTTGACCGCAGTCTCTATTCGCGTTTGGTGTGAACACAGCATTAAATTTCAGCTATAAAGCAACCGTACAGAAAACTCAGCTCAGTTCAGTTCAGTTCATTGTTGATTTATTTTAGTTCAGTAACAAAGTCAGTGTTGCAAAGTTAATCGATTACGATACAAATTTAATTCAGCTACAAAGCAGCTCTACAGAAAACAATAGCATGATCATTTAGCTCAATTTAGTTTAATGTTAATTCAATTTAGTTCAATGCTGATTCAATTTCAAAGCCATCTCTATGAAAGACAGCTGTATAATTGTCCAGCTCAATTCATTCACTGGTGCTGGCAAGTGTTTATTTGATTTGCTCAAGAGCCAAACATATTACTGTTACTCAAGATGAGTGAAATGATCAGTGACTAATTGCATAAAATGCTTAGACTAGTACTACAAGTTGGTCATCTGTTTTTTTCTTAAGAATAGTCATAACAGTTTCTCAAGTTCACTTCCAGTCCTGACTAATAATAGTAATCATATTTAACCTGCTGTCCTCGATTGACGGGCTCGTTTGCAAGACTTTGCTTGAGCTCCAGAACTGGAGAAAATATGGTATAAAATGCACATTTTAAATGTCTTCTTGGTCATAGCAAATTCTCTTCTAATGAGCTGAGGAGCTGTGTTCGATGAGGGAGACATTGATAGTATGCATAAGTGCAGGGGCTCCAGGAACATGGTTAAGAACCACTGAAACAGAGAAAAAGTTCAATGAATTCCCCTGACCCAAAGTCTATTAAACCCTCTGAGGCAGCTTAATCGAATTTGTATCAAGGAATATTTAGATTAGTATCAAAATAAAGTATTTTAGTCACAAAACCACTAATCTGTTTAAACAAATTACAGCAGTTTATGATGCATCAGCAGTATTAAGCCCCGTTCACACTGACAATGATTAAATGACTGGAGTTGGTGGAGATCTGCAGATCTGGATCAGCGGCTGCACTTCCACTGCTACTCACTGCTTCGTTTCACTGCTCAGTTTGGTGCTTCGCCAGCAACCTTTGTTGCTTGTGTAGCTTGAAGTTGGTACTCTCATTGAAAATTCATAAAAAGTTGAAATAAAAAAAGAGCATGATTTTTCCCCCTTTTTAGTTTGTCCTTTTCTTTTAAACATAGCAGCATTAGATTTGAACATGAACAAAACCTGACCATCATGCTGTCACATAATAATAAATGTCACTCATTTAAAATGGTCATTAACTGAAAAATCTGATTTTTCTTGAACCATTAAGCGGATTGCGTTCATATTCCAACCTCCTCTGCTGCCTATGTAAACTAAACATCTTTAGTTGTTGTTTTTTTGCACTGTTTAATGATTTAAATATCATTGCGGGTGCTTAATATGGATGGCTAAAACTTGCATTTTGTTCACATTCCTTTGTTTTATTCTTTTGAGAGACGATCTAAATATTTGCGGCTGTGAAAATGTATAGTTTTGTGCTGTAGATCTATAGATGTTTTGCCATCCAGGTCTATGAGCCGGTCACATAGCTATAAATACTAGGGGGTGCAGAATCTGCCAGGGGGGTCGGAATTCGGCACAACACTGGCTATATTGGATCTGACAGTAATGTTGCAGTACACAAGTGTGAGTGACAGTGTTTTTATCATGTGTCACTAATGCTTTGTTACAGTGATATACTGAGTATTTATGCGTTTTTAACCTAAAGCAGCATCCATCTATGTAGGCTGTTAAACAGACAAGCTGGATTTGACATGGATTACATGAAACACTGTAATTTATCCTTTGTCTGCTGGTAACTAACTCCAAGTATCTAAACTTTATTTGCCTAATCAATGAAATATAAAACGTGTAATATGTAAATGTTAACAAAATAATGGCATAACAAGCTCTCCGTAGCGTCTTTCATTAAATCTAATATAATTTAATAGGCTAACTACCTCACAAATATAGTAACTGGCATTTGTTGATTTCTGATTCAGGATCAGACTTTGATTCAAACATGAGTAAATTTCAACGGCTGCCATTTATCAACATCGAAAATAATTGCACAGGTGACGTGTAATGACAGGGAGCTGAAACTTATTTTAACATGCAGTACTGTTAACCAATCATAGCAGTACACTTCGCTGTGCCCATCCGAACGGAGAGCTGAAACGAGGTGTAACAGAGATGAGTCGAACCAGACAAATTAAAGAGTCTATCAAAGCAATGTTTGAAACACGAGAGCCGAATTCCTCAGGAAGTCATAAATCAGTTCTAGTGCCACAAGAACCAAGCAAGATGACCAATCAACTTGTTCACACAACAGCTTTCAACATTAACACCACTAGAACAATTATTTACAATTTCAATTCAAAGAAGAGAAATTTGGTGCCAAATGTGTTGTTCGTAATGGAAATGCAACGCTGGACATCACATGTAAACCCAGGAGATCACTTCCATTGACTTCCCCCACCCAGCAGAACCAGACTGAAATTCCTAAGGGAGGGAAGGGCTTTAAACCTCTGTCTTCACAGAAAAGTATTTTGTCATGAGAATGGCAAAGAAACTGCTTTTGTACAGATATATGTACAGAATCAGTCCATCGCTTCACTCCATATTCATTTATGTGTCACCCACACATTTGACTATCATGTTATAATCACTTATTGTGTATGTTCTTTTTTTAATAACTATGGGATAGCTGAAGGATACATAGTCATGTCTGGTATGTGTGTAATTGAATTTTCTTGCTTGATATTGTCCTGACAATCATTTATTTGTAAAATATATCATAACCTGGTAATAGGAATCATGTCCAAAATTAGACCCTGCAAGGCAGGAAAATTCGGACCACATGCTTGGTAAGATAAACAAATGATTTATGATGCCCCTGAGCCAAGACAATATCTGATTGGTCAAGACAACATTTGAGGTGTGGCCAACAGGCCACTTTAAATACTTTTGACACCATGAAATCTTGCTTTTTAGTCTCTGGCTTTTAGTCTCTGCTATTAGTCATGCCTGCTCTTAGCTTTTAGCTTGTAGCTTTGCTACCTAGCTTTAGCTTCTAGTCTCTAGCTATGCTTCGGCTAGCTTGTAGCTTCTAGCCATGCTGTTTAGTCTCTTATTACTGTCTCGTATTACTGTCATTAACTTAAGTTAATTGTTAGTTTTTGTAACTGATAATTGTTAGTTTATGTCAGTTCAGGTCCTTTAAATAATATTTAAAGACCCAACTTTTGATTTAAATTATGTATTCGTATATGTTAAAATGAACATTAACTAATATTAATAAATACTTTGGTATTTTCAAATTGTTAGTTCATGTTAACTATTTACAAATGGAAGCTTACTGTAAAGTGTAACTGGAATTTATTTAGGAAAAACTAAGAAAAATCCCTAAAAATGCTAACTAAAGACTACAGTTTAGTTCAGTGGACAACTTCAGATGTTCTGCTTTGCAAATACATGTCAGCTAACTCTCATTAGAGTATTAGTAGGATAGCATTTTGGTCAGTAGAAGAAGTCGACATGTAAAGTTTATTTAGTCAGTAGAATGTGTGTTGGGAAACCATCAAGACAAATATTAAGCAGCTGTGCTACCGAACATTATGTTTTGCCACCTTCAATGATCCTAACACCTACAGATGCTATAGTTGTGACTAATTTTCTACCTCCTTTCCATCTTATTTTTAGTAAATACATTATGAGCCACCATAAAGTCCAGCAGCTTTCACTAAAACCGGAGTCTTTATGAATCAAAGGAATGTATAGTAAAAACTGAGATTTTACATTGTCAGTCTGACATTATCAGGGGATAATCAGGAAATAATCTATGTGAGAAGATAAATGTCACAAAGATCACCTTGTTCCAGTGAAATGCAGCAGAACGCTGATCTCCGACTGGGTTAGAGGGTTCAGGTCTGAAGTGAGCAATCAATCCGCCGCTCATGGCCACTGCGAAGGACAGACACGCCACCGTGAGCAGAGACTTAAGACACTGCAGGGGAATAGAGACACAAACTGAAGATGGATATAACAGAGGTCAAGGACTCACACAAGTTTTCTCTCTTTTATGAAAGATACAAAGGAAATAAAGACTGTACAGCTTCATTCTGAGGCTCAGGCTTCTGTTAACAACCTTTAATGGTATTGAACTAATCGCACAAAGATGGGTTTAAAATAACATTTTTGAGACACTGTGGATGGATGTTTGTCTGATTCAGCACTTCTTTGGAGGTTCCCACTGCACCTCAGAGCTTAATAACAGAGTTTTCTCTTTCAAATTACACAGATTCAGGTATATTTACTCACAAATGGCTCTACATTGCCAAAACATTGGTAACTATCAACTACATTAACACATAAAATAATAATAAATAAATAAATAAACAAGTAAAAGAAAAAAATGAAAGGCAAAAAGTACTGTAATATTTGTTTTATTTCATATTGTACATGGGTCAGTCTCATTGAAGAGTGCCATTTTTACCAGATTTTCAACACTATCAAGAAATCACATCTTCAGCCTTTGGTTCATAGGTCCAGGGGGACGTGATGATGTTGTAACCATGTGGTTATTTCTACAAGAGGAGATGTCACAGTATATATAGACAGAAAGTGCAGGGCAGACAAATTCTATATTTAATATCACTCAGGGTCAAATACAACACTTTGGCCCTGCATGAATAGAGCTGTGGTTGTCACAATAAGTCACATTTATTGGCACTGAATTTGTCTTCTTTTCAGAAGAATGATTAAAACTCTGAAGAAGAACAGAGACAGAGCTTGAAGGACAAAGAAAGACACACACGTTATTATATTGTAGGTTTTGTTCATTTCGATTTATTGGTGAGCTAACCATTATTGACAGAATCTCCCAGCATTTCTGAATGTGACACAAGAAAGACAGTCTATCTCATCAATTTTACACTGTTTGTCTGCTGTGGTGTGTGTCGGGCAGTGTAATGAGCTGAAGCAGTCAGTGTGTGACTCTGTACCTCAGTGCTGACTTTGAGACAGTGTTTTTCTCTGTACACATGTTCGCCGCTCACTTAGGCTGAGATCAATCACATCCAGAGTTTCCTCCGAAGCCACCGATACTCTCAAGGTCTGGCCATCATGCCAGCTGGCTCTTTTCGATTTCCATCAGTGATGAGCAACCATTACCTTCAGGGAAAATGCTGTAGGACAAATACTGGACAGCATGGCCTAACGCAACACTGATATGTTCCTTCAAGTCTTTACTATTTCAAAGAGGACATAGAGGAACAAAGAACGTTTGCTGCAAATGACTGAAAATAGTTGTGAGCATCAAAGAAGTTCGACAGAATGATTAGTAATGCTGTACTTGCCTTAATTTTGTGAACAAGGCAAACACTTGGCATGGTTTTAAAAAGAGGACTTATAACTGAAATAAGCTATTTTGAAAACAATATACTTCTGTGGAAACTGAAAGTAATGTTTTCTAGTGATGGGTAATTCATGAATCGAAAGTCATGTGACTAAAAGACTCGAGGGGTAAAGTAATCATTTATGTCACATATGTTCCTCATAAATTATCTTTGGATGCATTATAATGATTTCCTATTTGGCTGTTGAAAATGAAACCACTCGAATGAAATGGCTTGAATAAAGATTCAAGTGCCTTTTGACCCACTGGTGGGGTGGTTGATTGCGATTTCTTTTTTATTATTATTATTAGTTAGTGTGTAATGTTGCTGTTTGAAATATTTGCAAAGTTGCAGCACTAAAAGTTCAGTGTAAGCGGTCTTTTAAAATGCTTGCAGTTTAATAGCTTAAAAAATGGTTTGTATGGGACTACAACAAGTTATTTCCCTGATTCTAGTTTGATTCTTTATGTCACAAACCCAGATAAACCCTGCCCCTGGGAGCACACAACGAAGGGGGCGAGGCCATGTTGTGCTGCTTTAGAGAAGAAGAAGAGAAAACTAGGGGTGCATGTAAAAATATGTTCAAATATGAATCAATCAATCAATCAATCACCTTTATTTATATAGTGCTTTAAACAAAATACATTGCGTCAAAGCACTGAACAACATTCATTTGGAAAACAGTGTCTCAATAATGCAAAATGATAGTTAAAGGCAGTTCATCATTGAATTCAGTGATGTCATCTCTGTTCAGTTTAAATAGTGTCTGTGCATTTATTTGCAATCAAGTCACTGATATCGCTGTAGATGAACTGACCCCAACTAAGCAAGCCAGAGGCGACAGCGGCAAGGAACCGAAACTCCATCGGTGACAGAATGGAGAAAAAAACCTTCAGAGAAACCAGGCTCAGTTGGGGGGCCAGTTCTCCTCTGACCAGACGAAACCAGTAGTTCAATTCCAGACTGCAGCAAAGTCAGATTGTGCAGAAGAATCATCTGTTTCCTGTGGTCTTGTCCTGGTGGTCCTCTGAGACAAGGTCTTTACAGGGGATCTGTATCTGGGGCTCTAGTTGTCCTGGTCTCCGCTGTCTTTCAGGGCAGTAGAGGTCCTTTCTAGGTGCTGATCCACCATCTGGTCTGGATACGTACTGGATCCGGGTGACTGCAGTGACCCTCTGATCTGGATACAGACTGGATCTGATGGCTACGGTGACCTCGGAATAAGAGAGAAAAAGACAAATATTAGCGTAGATGCCATTCTTCTAATGATGTAGAAAGTACGGTGTTATGTGAAGTGTTTCCGGTTCCGGTTTACCTAATTAATGCAGCCTAAAAATCCTTTAAACGGATTTGGATATTAAAAGCATATTAGTATGTTATGTGTATGCCAGGTTAAAGAGATGGGTCTTTAATCTAGATTTAAACTGCAAAAGTGTGTCTGCCTCCCGAACAATGTTAGGTAGGTTATTCCAGAGTTTAGGCGCCAAATAGGAAAAGGATTTGCCGCCCGCAGTTGATTTTGATATTCTAGGTATTATCAAATTGCCTGAGTTTTGAGAACGTAGCGGACGTAGAGGAGTATAATGTAAAAGGAGCTCATTCAAGTACTGAGGTGCTAAACCATTCAGGGGTTTATAAGTAATAAGCAATATTTTTAAAATCTATACGATGTTTGATAGGGAGCCAGTGCAGTGTGGACAGGACCGGGCTAATATGGTCATACTTCCTGGTTCTAGTAAGAACTCTTGCTGCTGCATTTTGGACTAGCTGGAGTTTGTTTACCAAGCGTGCGGAACAACCACCCAATAAAGCATTACAATAGTCTAACCTTGAAGTCATAAATGCATGGATTAACATTTCTACATTTGACATTGAGAGCATAGGCCGTAATTTAGATATATTTTTGAGATGGAAAAATGCAGTTTTACAAATGCTAGAAACATGGCTTTCAAAGGAAGGATTGCGATCAAGTAGCACACCTAGGTTCCTAACTAATGACGAAGAATTGACAGAGCAACCATCAAGTCTTAGACAGTGTTCTAGGTTATTACAAGCAGAGTTTTTAGGCCCTATGATTAACACCTCTGTATTTTCTGAATTTAGCAGTAAGAAATTACTTAATTACGATTAATTTTTTATATCGACTATGCATTCCATTTAGTTTTTCAAATTGGTGTGTTTCGCCGGGCCGCGAGGAAATATAGAGCTGAGTATCATCAGCATAACAGTGAAAGCTAACACCATGTTTCCTGATGATATCTCCCAAGGGTAACATATAAAGCGTGAAGAGTAGCGACCTTAGTACTGAGCCTTGAGGTACTCCATACTGCACTTGTGATCGATATGATACATCTTCATTCACTGCTACGAACTGATGGCGGTCATATAAGTACCATTTAAACCATGCTAATGCACTTCCACTGATGCCAACAAAGTGTTCAAGTCTATGCAAAAGAATGTTGTGGTCAATTGTGTCAAACACAGCACTAAGATCCAATAAAACTAATAGAGAGATACACCCACGATCAGATGATAAGAGCAGATCATTTGTAACTCTAAGGAGAACAGTCTCAGTACTATGATACGGTCTAAATCCTGACTGGAAATCCTCACATATACCATTTTTCTCTAAGAAGGAATATAATTGTGAGGATACCACCTTTTCTAGTATCTTGGACAGAAAAGGGAGATTCGAGATTGGTCTATAATTAACTAGTTCTCTGGGGTCAAGTTGTGGTTTTTTTATGAGAGGCTTAATAACAGCCAGTTTGAAGGTTTGGGGACATATCCTAATGACAATGAGGAATTAATAATAGTCAGAAGAGGACCTATGACTTCTGGAAGCACCTCTTTTAGGAGCTTAGATGGTATAGGGTCTAACATACATGTTGTTGGTTTAGATGATTTAACAAGTTTATACAATTCTTCCTCTCCTATAGTAGAGAATGAGTGGAACTGTTCCTCAGGGGGTCTATAGTGCACTGTCTGATGTGATACTGTAGCTGACGGCTGAATGGTTGCAATTTTATCTCTAATAGTATCGATTTTAGAAGTAAAGTAGTTCATAAAGTCATTACTGCTGTGGTGTTGGGAAATGTCAACACTTGTTGAGGCTTTATTTTTCGTTAATTTGGCCACTGTATTGAATAAATACCTGGGGTTGTGTTTGTTTTCTTCTAAAAGAGAAGAAAAGTAATCAGACCTAGCAGTTTTTAATGCTTTTCTATAGGATATGCTACTTTCCCGCCAAGCAATACGAAATACCTCTAGTTTTGTTTTCCTCCAGCTGCGCTCCATTTTTCGGGCTGCTCTCTTTAGGGTGCGAGTATGCTCATTATACCATGGTGTCAAACTGTTTTCCTTAACCTTCCTTAAGCGTAAAGGAGCAACTGTATTTAAAGTGCTAGAAAAGAGAGATTCCATAGTTTCTGTTACATCATCAAGTTGTTCTGAGGTTTTGGATATGCTAAGGAATTTGGATACATCAGGAAGATAACTTAAAAAGCAGTCTTTTGTGGTAGAAGTGATGGTTCTTCGATACTTGTAACAAGAAGTAGAATTTACAATTTTGGCTATATGAAGTTTACACAGAACTAAATAATGATCTGAGATATCATCACTTGGCTGAATAATTTCAACACTATCAACATCAATTCCATGTGATAGTATTAAATCTAGAGTATGATTTCTACAATGAGCAGGTCCTGAAACATGTTGTCTAACACCAATAGAGTTCAGAATGTCTATAAATTCTGATCTCAATGCATCTTTTTCATTATTGACATGGATATTAAAATCAGCAACTATTAAAACTTTATCTGCAGCCAGAACTAACTCGGATGTAAAACCACCAAACTCTTTAATAAAGTCTGTATGGTGCCCTGGTGGCCTGTATACAGTAGCCAGTACAAACATAACAGGGGATTTATCATTAACATTGGTTTCTCTGGATAATGTTATATGAAGCACCATTACTTCAAACGAGTTATACTTGAAGCCTGCCCTTTGAGAAATCCTGAAAACGTTGTTATAAATTGAAGCAACTCCTCCCCCTTTGCCTTTTAGACGCGGCTCATGTTTATAACAGTAATCTTGGGGGGTGGACTCATTTAAAATAATGTAATCATCAGGTTTTAGCCAAGTTTCTGTCAAACAGAGCACATCTATATTATGATCAGTTATCATATTATTTACAAAAGGTGTTTTCGTAGAAATGGATCTGTTATTCAATAAGCCAATCTTTATCATTTGTTTATCCATATTGCATTTATTTTTTATTTGTTGAACCTCAATTAAATTGTTAACCTTAACTTGGTTTGGACATTTTTTGTATTTTCTAGTTCGGGGAATTGTGCTGAGAATTAACTGACTTCTGTGACGGGAGTGTGTTCTAGACAATTCTGTTTTCTAATGATTCTAATGGATTCACAAGTTTCAAAATCATATGTTCTAAAGCAGTGGTTCTCGTGTCGCCCTGCTTTGCACACGCTGTGCACCTCTCTCTCTCTCTTTCTCTCACATTCAGATCATCAGCTCAATGAATACACTCATTTTCACATAGCTATGAAATTCTTTAATCATAGATGCGCGTGCATTTGCCTTATTGTATTACAGCTTTAATCAGGATAAAACCATATATAAAAAGCTAACTGCAGCAGTAGCATTTTGAAATAGCAGCGTATCTTAAACTATAAGAACAAAAAACATGCAATTAAGTGCCGTGCTTGCACAGGTTCTGTGCGATAATCTTCACTAACGTCCTCCGCGTCTTAATCAGGCACAAATTGATAAGCAGCATACAGTAGACGACGCCAATATTTACACTCAGAGCACATGCTGCTGAGGTGAGGGGCGGGATGTTCAGAAGAGCACAGGCCATTTAGCCAATCACAACACACTCGACCAGCTAAACAATAGCGTATTTCTGATGGAGGGGCTTCATAAAAACAGGAACTCATCAAGGCGTTTAAATGAGAAGGGACAGAGCTGTAAAGGTTAATGGTGTGAAAAATAATAATAATTTTTTTTTTTTTTTTTTTTGCTTTTGTTTTAAACAAAGCATTAAACCACAACAGATCATTAAAGTATAATGATTTAAAATGTCAAATGTAAAAGTAAATGAGACATAATCATTATGTAAGTGTCACTTTAAGTACAATTAAGTGGTCTTTTATTCAATTTATATTGTCTGGAATATAATATATACTTGTAAGATTTTAACTACATTACAAGTGTATATTCAATATAATTAAGCACACTTCTTTTTCACAAGGATAATGATGGATCAGGACAGATCAGCAATAAACTAACCAGGGTATCAGCTCCTATGAATTAGCGTTTGTCATGTATCTGTTCTGTGACTGAAACATTTACTACCTTTCTAGGACATGTAATCTCCACTGCATCTACACTCTCTGTACCTTCATTAGCAAAGTAGACACATATACTTTAAATCTGGAAAGTATTACATTTCTGAAATGGTGATTTCCTTGTGGAAATTTCCTTGTGATTACTTTGTGGCAATGTAATTCCATATTCTGTATCACATGTTCCCTGTGGAATTTAGAAAACTCCATCCATCCATCTTCACCAATGTAGGGTCACAGGGGAGTCAGAAACTCAAGACAATACATGTATTTAAACAATAAATAGATTTACATACAGTCCTTTAAATCTCATTTGAAGAATTTGTTGCTTATAACTGTACTCAGACTCGTTGCGAATCCCTGCATCCCTTCATTCAAACCAGAAATTTCAGGAGACCATGATGTCCATGGCTACTTGCGAGACACACTTGCAGTCTTGGACCAGTCTGAACTACCAAGATAGCCTCTATCTGCTCTGCATCACAGCCAGGATATATCCAAACAGACTACCAGCGGCTTAAACAAGCCATCATAAAGGAGTTCTCAGACCCAGAGTCTGAACATGCCAACAAACAGGGACGGCATGAAACTCACCATGCTTACTATCACTGGCTTTAAAGAGCTTACTTCGGTGCGCGCAATGAACCTGGAATGAAGGAGAACAAAATCTTCAAGAGCCTTTTCCTCTTTTTTTAAGTCACAGTTGCTGCTCCCACACAATGCCTATTTATCATCTGCGTGACCTGCCACACAGAAGGATTATAACAAGCACAAGGTCTCCACCAAAGGTGTTTGTAGGACCCCACTAATTCTGAACTGCAAACCCCAGAATCCACAGCTGGTACAATAAGGCACCCAACATTTCCAAAAATGCAAGACCCTTCTACAGAAAGCCACTAGCCAGCAGAACCGGAACGATGGCAACAGACCCAGGTTTCAGACCAAAAACTGGGAGAAGCCATGGAAGAAAACATTCTCACCCTGCAAACAGCACAGTATGTCCAACAGCAGTCCACCACAACATCCTCCTCCACACCCTTCACACAGGTGTCAGACGGAGATATTCGGACACTCATTCAGTGGCCAAGGCAATGCAGGTTTTTAATTTTAACTAAACAAAACAGGTTTAGAATAAGCGGTGGACCCTCTTATATAACGGCTGTTAATTGCAGTCATCGGCAGATTAATTTTCACCATCATTACTCCAGTCTTCAATGTGCCATGATCCTTCAGGAATCATTCTAAGATGCTGATTTGCTGCTCAAGAATCATTTCTGATTATTAGCAATGTTGAAAACAGTTGTGTTTTCTATTTTTGATTAATTAACAGTTCAAAAGAACAGCAATTATTTGAAATAGAAATATTTTGTCACACTATAAATGTCTTTACTGTCATTTTCTATCAAGTAAGTAACATCCTTGCTGGAAATAAAATGTATTTATTTAAATCAATCAATCATACTGACACCAAACCTTTCAGTGGTGATGAAAAAAAAAATTGTGAACGGTAAGGTCAGAATTAAAGTGATTTTTATTTAACTCAGTCTGACAGGAAGATAAACCTCACAGATATTATGGATTAAATCAAAATAGAGAACCTGGTGGGTGATGCCAGAACATACATAACATACACACAGTTTCAATGGAGGGACTGAGAGCTCTCCGACTAAATATAAAATATCTTAAACTGTGTTCTGAAGATGAACGGAGGTCTTGTCGTGTCAGGGATACGCAGGATTCAGTTGCAGGTAACAAAAAGTTTATTTGGCCCTCACTGGGCAAACAGGAAAAACAAAAGAATGACCACTCCACAGAGCAAAAGAAACGTCTCAGCGGGGACCAGTCCAAGCGTCTTCTGTGACGCAACATCAAATCACATCAACCAGAGCCTCATTGGGGACGCAACGTCACACTGAGCTGAGAATCCTTGGGACACAACGTCGAAGGCTCACCAAAATCCCTGAATGAGAGGACAGAGTGCAGAGAGGAGCTGGGGTCAGGTCTCGGAGGATCCCAACAGAAAGGTGATACAGGGACCAGAGGCAGAACCAGTCTAGACTGACCGGAAGAGAGGGAACAGTTCCAGAGGGGAAAAACAAAAATCAAAAAACACTTGGAGCCTAAAACATAACAAGGCAGGACTAGGCAGACAGGACAAGACAATCACCAGCGAAGCACTAAACAATCACAACGGTCTGACAAAAGACAGAGCATGAGAGGAACTAAAATAGAGGTGAGCTAATGAGGAAAGAGTGGCTACAGGTGTGACGGAACACAGGGAATTAAGGGTAATGAGTGTGAGGGGGAAGAAACACTGACAGCAGAACACATGACCTGTCAAAACAAAACCCATGTGTTCTGAGACTAGACACACAGACAACAAGACAAAAATACAGCAACTCAGACCTAAGTCATGACAGTACCCCCCTCTCCAGCAGCGCCACCAGGCGCAACCAGGGGGGGCTCACCTCGTCGCCGGCGGGAAGTCCTCAATCAGAGTCTGGTCCAGAATATCCCGAGCCGGAATCCAACTCCTCTCCTCAGGACCGTAGCCCTCCCAGTCCACTAGATACTGGAAACCCCGACCACGGCGTCTAACATCCAAAAGCTTTCTCACAGTGTAAACTGGAGTACTATCTACTAGACGAAGGGGGGAGGGGGTATGGGGGAAGAGACAACGGAATTAAGGGGGGACCTAAACACAGGCTTAACCCTGGACAAGTGAAAGACAGGGTGAACCCGACCAAGCATGGAAGGAAGCTTGAGCCGCACTGCCACTGGACTCAGGACCTTGGTGATGCGACATGGCCCAATAAAACTGGGTGCCAGCTTACGAGAAAGCACCTGGAGAGGCAGGTCCTTGGTGGATAGCCATACCTTCTGACCGCAAACGTACTGGGGAGCCAGAGTCCGGTGACGGTCAGCCGCCATTTTGATCCATCTGGAAGCCCGGGCCAAGGCTTCCTCGACCGCAGCTTCGTGTTCCTGTGCAGGGAAAAGGGGTGGTTGATAGCCAACAGAACATTTAAAAGGAGACATACCCGTAGACGCCACCGGGAGGGAATTGTGGGCATATTCAACCCACGACAACTCTGACTCCAGGAGCTCGGACTCTGTGATGCTAGGAAGCGGAGAGCACGCTCGAGATCCTGGTTGGCTCGCTCGGCCTGCCCATTGGTCTGGGGGTGGAAACCTGAAAACAGACTCGTAGAGGCCCCGATCTGTCTACAGAACTCTCTCCAAAACCGGGAGACGAATTGTGGTCCTCTGTCGGAGACCACATCAACCGGAAGACCATGGATCCGGAAAATGTGGTCCACGACCACCTGAGCGGTCTCCTTGGCGGAGGGGAGTTTGGGTAAGGGGATAAAATGGGCTGCCTTGGAGAAGCGGTCCACCACCGTCAGAATAATGGTGTTACCTATGGACGGGGGAAGGCGAAATCAAGGGCCAGATGTGACCATGGATGAGAGGGAATGGGTAGAGGCTGTAACAGACCAACAGGAGACTGGTTAGAAGTCTTATTCTGAGCACAAACGGAGCAAGCCAACACAAACTGCCTGACATCTTGGACCATGGATGGCCACCAAAATCGCTGACGGATGGCAGCCAGCGATCTCCGAACCCCTGGATGACAGGCAACTCTGGACTCATGACCCCACCGAAGGACCTCAGGACGCAGTGCAGCCGGTACAAACAACCGACCCCCCGTACACCCCCTTGGGACCTCCCCCTCCCGCACGGCCTCCCTTACCTGTCGCTCGACATCCCAAGAAAGGGAACCCACCACCACCTCTCTGGAGAGAATGATACTGGGGCTCACCTCCTCACCGGGATTCTCGAACAAACGAGAAAGGGCATCAGGTTTAACATTCTTTGATCCTGGCCGATACGAGAGGGAGAAATTAAACCGCCCAAAAAAAAGTGCCCAGCGGGCCTGGCGAGCATTCAACCTCTTGGCCGAACGGATATACTCCAAATTCTTGTGATCCGTCCAGACCAAGAAGGGCAACGCTGCGCCCTCCAACCAGTGGCGCCACTCCCCCAAGGCCAGCCTGACTGCCAGTAGCTCCCTGTTACCTATGTCATAGTTTCGCTCGGCCGGGCTCAGACGGTGAGAAAAGAAGGCGCAAGGATGCACCTTCCCATCCTTGGGGGACCGCTGGGACAGGACCGCGCCTACCCCGACATCAGAAGCATCCAACTCAACAATGAATTGCCGTTCCGGATCTGGGAGACAAAGAACAGGAGCAGAGAGGAAACGGGACTTGAGAGCACCAAAGGCCTCCTGAGCTTGTACATTCCATATGAACGATACCTTAGGAGAGGTGAGGGCAGTTAAGGGTGCAGCAACCAGGCTGAAGTTCCTGATGAATCGCCTATAGAAGTTGGCGAACCCCAAGAACCGCTGCAATGCCTTCCGTGAGTCAGAGGTTGGCCACTCGGCCACAGCCCTTACCTTAGCGGGATCGGCCTTGATCCCCTCTGTCGAGATAATATGCCCCAGGACGAAACCGACTTGGCATGGAACACGCACTTCTCCACCTTGACGTACAGCTGGTTCTCCAGCAGCCATTGTAGCACCTGACGGACATGTTGAGTGTGGATCTGCAATGTGGCAGAGATCGATCAGAAGATCTGCAAACGGGCCACTGGAAAGCCTCGCTGTGATCTCATTCAGGGTATGTACAAAACCAAGTTCACACGGCTTAACAGGGACGTAAGGCTGTTGCTCCCGGAGGTGGTGGAAGGCTGGTCAGATCTGGTACACTGCCCCTCGCAGGGGCTTCTAGACCGCGTGGTCAGGAGGTACACGGAGACCAAGGACTCTGGAAGCTTCCTGCTGAAGAACCTTAAGGACATGGAACGAATGCAGCTGGTGATGATGTTGGCGTTCAGTACGGTTGCTTCCAGGCAGCTAAAGAACTGCGGGAGTTCCTGACACAACAGGGGACGTTCTGTGTCCCCACCCCCCCCATTCAAAAAAGACCTCTGAAGTACTTTTGCAAATGTGTTACAAGATTCTGGAACACATTTGTTCACCTTCAGGGGAGTCGCTATATGGTTGCCGCTATCAATCATGCCAACATTGGCTCGAGTCCTGTCCGGGGCTAATTAAAGAAGTTTGCACATGAACATGGATTAAAGGGTCTTGTGAAAACCAGCAGAATACAGGCTCAAACTGCTGTGATCACAAGCATGTGTGTGTGTGTGAGAGAGAGAGAGAGAGCGAGAGAGAGAGAGAGAGTCGATTGTAATATCTGATGTTTAAGTGAATACCCTTGCTGCTATTACAGGTTCTGATTAGGATCCTGTAATACGGTTTCTAATTAATCAAAAAACACTTGGAGCCTAAAACATAACAAGGCAGGACTAGGCAGACAGGACAAGACAATCACCAGCGAAGCGCTACACAATCACAACGGTCTAACAAAAGACAGAGCATGAGAGGAACTAAAATAGAGGAGAGCTAATGAGGAAAGAGTGGCTACAGGTGTGACAGAATACAGGGAATTAAGGGTAATGAGTGGGAGGGGGAAGAAACAATGACAGCAGAACACATGAGCTGTCAAAAACAAAACCCATGTGTTCTGAGACTAGACACACAGACAACAAGACAAAAATACAGCAACTCAGACCTAAGTCATGACATAACGGGTTTGAAACAACATGAGGGTTATTGAGTTATTAATGACATAATTTTCATTTTTGGGTGAACTAACCCTTTAAGTGGATTGACCAAACTGAAATCTGCAGTTTGAAGGAACCATTCATGTCAGATTTTATTGCTGATTTAAAATCTGCTATTGAAATGTGTTTAGCTTCTGTGATTTCTGTTTTTACCCGTTCAGTTGAATTAGTCACTTGTACTTGCAAGACTGAAAACAGGCTGATAATAAGATGTTTATAAGGTCAGGTGAGTGAACTGACATGTCTTTACTGTGGTGCAGTGAACTGTAAGTTATACATTGTGCTTCACAGGAGAGACATTTGTAAACAGAAGCAATTTTACAGGTATGCAGCACTTTATTCCTATTTATCAACAACAACAACATTGTTTTGTATACAATTAATTATAATATATTACCACAAAATATTAACTCTCTGTTTCTCGAACACACACACACACACACACACACACACACACTGCATTGCAGTGTTTCCTCTCACAGCCAAAAACACACTAGTCAAGGTCTAATTCAGGATTTCTGCATGTGTACTGACCTGCCTCAGTATGGAGATATAGGGAACACACAGTGCTACATGTTTTTAGTTCCCTGTTAAGGGAACTTCGAACTGCGTCCTGTGAAGGGACACTATGGGGAACACCTCGTCGTGACCTGTGTCTGAAGCATACTTTGAAAAACGCCAACGTGTTGGCCGGCGACAGCCTCTGACGTCGCTACCGGCGCGACTATAAATACGCGCCCGTAGGACCCTTCACTTATCTTCTTCGTCTTCATTGACTGTTTTGTTTGAAGCGTACATCTGAGAAACGACCAGAACGGTAAGAGCGATCTATTATTGTTATCAGGGCATCCACTAGCAAGGCGTTTAAACAGTGTGTGCATCCATGTCAGCGTTATTTGACACCTGATGACACACACAGTCTTTGCGTCTCTTGTTTGGGCGAAGAGCACGCGAGTGATGTCCTTGAGGGGGCAATCTGCGCACACTGCAAGCGTTTTTTTGTGAAAAAGCTCCGCTCTCGTTTGTCATCTGGATCTCGCGGCTCAGGACCCGCCGTTGCCGAGGCACAGAGGAGAATGAGCTCGTGGGGATCACTTCGGGAGGAAGGTGCGTTGTCATTTACCCTTTCTGACACTGAAGTTAGTGCTCTGCTGGGTTCTACCGGTAACACTTTAGAATAAGGTTCCATTAGTTAATGTTAGTTAATGTATTAATTAACATGAACAAACAATGAATAATACATTTATTACTGTATTTATTCATCTTCGTTAATGTTAGTTAATGAAAATACAGTTATTCATTGTTAGTTCATGGTAATTCACAGTGCATTAACTAATGTTAACAAGCACAACTTTTGATTTAAATAATGCATTAGTAAATGTTGAAATTAACATGAACTAAGACTTCTAAATACTGTAGAAGGATTGTTCTTGCTTAGTACATGTTAATGAAAGTAGTTAACTAACATTAACTAATGGAACCTTATTCTAAAGTGTTACCGTTCTACCCAGAAAGAGCAGGAGATATTTGAGAGTGGCGAAGAAGCTGAGGCTGAGCTCCTGCTCTGCGTATGGGGAGCTGTTAGAGGTTATGGATCGTGCCGCGGCAAAAAAAATAAATAAAAAAATAATAATAATAAAATAAACTTGCCATGGAAGCGTGCCAGAAAGGTAACGTCACGAGGTAGCCTCGATAAGCATTATTTATCTGACCATAGCCCACCAGCCCAGGTGAGCCTCCCATTGTTGCCTGACTTACATGCAGAAGTCAAAAAGGAATGGAAGAGGCCGTTTTTCTCTCGCATCCATCGGTTTCAGCATACGAGTTATGCTGATATCGATGGCATGCACGAGAACGGCTATGAGAGAATGCCCCCTGTAGAAGAGATGCTGGCTAGCTATCTCTCAGTGGGGGAACATCCTCTCTAAAATCTCCCTCTTTGCCATCTAAGCCCTTCCAGGTCACATCCCGCTTAAATGGTAAATCATACGCAGCAGCAGAGCCCGAACAACAAAGGGGTCCTGGCCCATCTCGATCTGAGGATCGAAGACGGGCGCAGAAGGCTAGTGTCGCGGCTCGCGCTCCTCCCCCCCCTGAGGGCAGAGTCAATAGGAATCGGGGGTCACGAAGAGGTAAGCAAGGTCTGAGGGATGTGATTCAGACGGGGCAGCGTTCTCGTCTGGATCGGAGCGATACCTAGGAGTTCGACACTTCCTTTTGGATGTTTTTAACTTCTGTTTTATTTCTCCCCTGCCTAATTCCCCTTTAGCCACCAGTGCTCCACCTGATCGGGGTTAGGTGGAAAGTTTCTCACATAACAGTCTCCTATCCTGAACCTGTTATGTTTTTGGTTGGTCCTATTTTGGTTGGTGACCACCTTACTGACGGTCCGGACCAAAAGGGGGCGCCCCGTAAAGCGGGACTCCAGTATAGGAGTGTTGGCGAGTATGTAACCCTGAGGGGCCGCCTGGCCGCTTGGCACATCCTGGGAGGTGGTAGTTACGGAGTCCTTCTGTATGTACTGCCTCAGGTGATGCTCCCCTCACTTGAGGGTTGGAGCTCGCCTCTCCAGTGCGATCCAGCGCCTTAGGAACTGCGATGCTTAGGAACCTTTCTGTACACACGCTAAGCCTGTGTACTGTCTCAAAACCACATGGTGGTCAGTGTGCATGTGAACAAATCCACGTAAGTAAGTGTCTCAAATCCACGTAAGTGCTAAGTGTGCACGCAAGGCTCTGCGCACTTTCTAAAATCCTGTACGGTAAGGGTTATGCGCTCCGCTTCGTTCCCTTTCTTAAGATGATTAGCCCCGGGATTCCTTGAGCTTCATCCAACCAGTGTGTATTTGTTATACACCTCAAGCACCGCCCCTCAACATGAGGGGCTGTGTGGACTCCCGCATATTGTGGTTTTTCAGATAGTAGGCTTCACCAGGTCTCTCTGAAAGCGAGCTCCCACATACTGTGGTTGTCAGGTAGTAGGCCTCACCAGGCCTCCCTGTAGACTTAGCTCCCACATGCTGTGCGTTTACAATAAAAAACGAGCTCCCACGGTTTGTGGTTGTCAGGTAGTAGGCCTCACCAGGCCTCCCTGGAGTCGAGTTCCATATTACCTTCCACTGAGGTGGTTATCTGGTAACAGGGAGTAGACCTCTCTACGCCTCTCTGTAGGTGAACTCCCACATATTGTGGTTATCAGATAGTAGGCTTCACAGGTCTCTCTGAAGGTGACCTCCCACATACAGTGGTTGTCAGGTAACTTTTCTGTACACACGCTAAGCCTGTGTACTTTCTCAAAACCACATGGTGGTCAGTGTGCACGTGAACACTTTGCACACTGTCTCAAATCCACGTAAGTGTTAAGTGTGCACGCAAGGCTCTGCGCACTGTCTAAAATCCTGTACGGTAAGGGTTACGTGCTGCGCTTCGTTCCCTTTCTTAAGATGATTAGCCCCGGGGTTCCTTGGGCTTCATCCAACCAGTGTGTATTTGTTATACACCTCAAGCACCGCCCCTCAACATGGGGGGCTGTGTGTGCAATTCTCGCGGTAGTTTAGCAGTACTCCCCTTTTCTAAAAGGGTTGCCTATGAGCATGCTTCTCGGAGCTCGGAGTCCTCCTCTCATGGGAGACTGAATTCTCGTTTTTTTCATCAGAGCGCTCCAGTACTACATACTGTTTTGAGACGCACTGTGAGAGCAGACATCCTGCTAAAGCAGGGGCTGAGGCTCGGGTAATGGCGCCTTCGCACCAAGGTGTTGAAGCAGAGTTGGAGAGGTTGGCCAGACCTGGGTGGATTGGTTTTGCGGCTTCCTCTGACTCATCCAGCTCCATTGGGGCTGGACGCCATGGTACAAGCGTGGCCGAGGCTTCATCTGTACGTTCCGTCCTCCAATTGCTCTGCTCCCGGGCCATTCCATCTACGAGCTGCTCTATCAGAGTGCCACGAGAGCCCCTCCTTTGTGACAGGCAAGACTTGGTAATAAACAGTGCTAAGTTCTTAGTCGTATCCCTTTAAAGGAATCTTTCGTGATTCCAAGCCTTCAGCTCTACCCCGGGCCGAGGCCCTTCAGGTAAGTTGGGTATGTAGCTTAGGCCTTTGGCCATAAGGGATAATGTCATGGACAGCCGTCGAACCGTCCCAGGGGCGACTCCCTGTGAAATGGTAGAGTTGGTACTTAGTGTTTGCCATTATTCTGGCTTGCACTCCCCTCAGCATGGCGGCGTGGGTATGCTGTTCTCCATAGTGTCCCTTCAGAGGACGCAGTTCGAAGCTCCCTTGACAGGGAACGTCTCAGGTTACGAATGTAACCATTGTTCCCTGAGAGGGAACGAGACACTGCGTCCTCTAGCTCCCTGCCATGCTTCGGACGCAAGCTTCACGAAGAAGATAAGTGACGGGTCCTACGGGCGCATATTTATAGTCACGCCGGTAGCGACGTCAGAGACTGTCGCCCGCCAACACATGCCGTTTTTCAAAGTATGCTTCAGACACAGGTCACGACGAGGTGTTCCCCATAGTGTCCCTTCACAGAACGCAGTGTCTCGTTCTCTCACAGGGAACCATGGTTACATTTGTAACCTGAGACGTTTTCCTTTCATTATTTTTGGAATGAATGGTAATTAAGTGTATGGTGTGATAATTAGGCTCACTGGTTATTACAGGAGTTGAAGTACTGTGTGTTATTTCTGCTCCATTAGTGGCACCAAATGGATCTGCAAAAATCCTGAATGCAGTAGTAAAGTGGTTCCCAAACTTTTTCATCTCGCGGCCCACACAACCAAACACATATGTTTGCGCGGCCCACTGTAAAAAAATTAACTGACCCCGCTATTGTTGGGTTAATAACTTAGTACTCAGAAGCTAGATTGTTAACTGTATTTATTGAATGAACTGGCAATGAACAGAAAATGACTCGGGTTGGCACCACTTGGGACAACTGCTGTTGTATTTTTAAACCAATCAGCGAGCTCAAATAGTGGAAGCATAGTTACAGTTTAATATTTATTTTTTGTTATTTATTTATTATATATATGAAATATGTTATTATGTTATGACTTAGACATTTTTACATGTATAAAGACAGGTTGAAAACCACTGCAGTAGTACTTGATGAAGGTACTTACAGGTTTCCTACACTGTTGTTTAGACAAAACAGAGTCATGGGGCTACACTTATAAAACATGAATACACACAGATTTGATCTTAGAGTCTGCGTATGCTAAAACACACAATATTTTAGATTTATAAAAGCAGTCTTTGACATGGAAAATACTAAGCTCACTTTTCCTTGTGGCAGAGACGGAGTACTACAGGAAATCTAAGCAATGCTTGCTCTCGCCGTTCTCTAGTAAAGGATTTGGCTGTTGACTTGTGCTCTGTAATTAATGTTAATGAAACCATTCAGCTGCACACAATTTCAAGATCATTATTGCTATTTATATATAATTCACATCTGAAAGAGAGGCGTACACACATTTTTTATGTGCATACATTTTCTGAATCACATGTACACACTTTAAAGAAATGACTGTAAGGTCAAATGAAAAACTATCTCTACACAACATTTAAAAAATGAGGCCCTCTGTCTTTACAAATCAAAAGTTCAGAGAACATTTAGAATTAATATTACCATAGTGTTTGCAGAATTATGAAATGGATTTTTTCCTTAATTCCTTAATGTCTTCATTCAAACAAATAAAAAAAAAGTTTTTTTTTTTTTTTTTTTATTTAAAAAAACTGGACATTATTAGCTTGGTAGTTTCCTCCATTGTAAACCTCCAATGTACCCATTTATATTGGCTTAATGTTCTTATGAATATTTTGTGTTAACATATTTGATGAAATAGATCTTTACAGGATTTCAGTTTTGTTGTTTCTAGCTTATGTCTGTTATCTTAAATGTCATGTATGTGCTACTGTACTGTTAAACAATCACAAACAAACACATTTAAAAACTGACCAAACATATTAACGACATCATCTTGCATTCAAGTTTTTGCCCAGATTACAAAATCTGTTACAAAATATGTCTTGAAAATCTTGTCATTCTGCTCAGGTGTATTGTTGTGCTCATCTTCCAGAATAAATGTAAATGATCATGGAATACATGGACACGGTTGTACAGTCATCAGTGGAGAAGCCGGTTTGCTGGAGGTATAAGGCTGTAGTTATGACATCTACCAGCAGGGGCTCATGAGACTGAGCTGTCCAGCAAAAACAGAACTGTTTGGTTTCAGCAGTCTTTCATATACACCAAAGTCTTTAGGCTTACTCTGTATTTCAGCTAGTATTTACAAGCCTTTTGATATGGTCCACCCTAACATCCTATTGTAATATAGAACATGTCGTCAATGCAAAAAAAAAAAAAAAAAAAAAACACTTAAAGACATCTTTAAGGGAATAGAAAATACAGTGAGGTTCATTTTCAAAATATCATCTGATAATTGTCATATTAAGTGAAAGGACATGTTTGAAAGGACAAGTATAGAGCATTGAAAAAACACACAACACACACACACAAACACACACACACAAGCAGAGGTGCAAAAACACAATTCAGTCAGGAGAGCTGACTTGAAAGTGCTAGTGCATAGGCAAGATGACCCAGCTCAGCTCATTCTGTACAGTGTGATCTTTCCTACACTGGTGCCATCTGCTGAACGCTCAAAGGCTCCTGGTAAACCTGCTGTCTTAAACACTGATGCCCCTGCGTGGTGAAAAACAGAAGCGCACAGACACAAAAGCACAAAGATTTTAGTCAACATGAAATCAGAACTCACCCTAATTACTTAACATGTTCCATGTGAATGATTTATCTGTGCATGTTATTCATAATAAAAATGACTTCATAATCCATCATTCATACTGGAATTGCTCCACATCTGAAATTAGCTATTATTTATATGAGCCAGAAGCTGTCATCAGTCAGTAATTCTTTGATTCGGGCTGCAGATACAGGTATTTACACCTTATTAAAATCTTGTCAGTAGTTTCAGAGCCATTTCATTTTGTTTAACTTCAGCGTTTTAAACTGAATATCCTGCTGCGTTAGGAAATATGTCACATCTCAGAAGTAAAATGTTACATTGACATTGCTGTACATCCATGATGCACCAGTTGTTGATAAAAGCCAAATGTAAGGCGGGGTTTGCTTCTATGAATCGTTGATGATTGGAGGTTGAGATGTGGTCATGGCTGATGAACGTAAGATGAGCTTGCAAAATAACTGCACATCTTTGTCTCACAATTCACATTTTTCGTCTTGCATGTCCAAAAAAAAGTCTGAAATATATGATATAAGCTTTCAATTGCAAGGAAAAAAGTCAACTTGGTAAAAAAATAAAAAATAAATAGCTTTTCCCACAGTTATGAGTTTATTTTTATTTTATAATTGTTTTTTTTTTGTTTTTTTTTTTGTAAAAGTTAGAGTCCAAATTGTGAGATGAAAAGGCTTTTTTGTTTCTATTGTTGAAATGAGCTTCCATACAACCCAGATGACATTTGATGACTAAAATGACACATTGAATAAAAATTGCAGGTCAAAAAAAAAAAAAATGGATTGTTCAGATTTAGATCTTTTCATTTAATGTTGACAACAAAACTTGGTTACGTATGTAACCCTCTTTCCCTGAAGGAGGGAACGGAGACGTTACGAATGGGGATCTCGCCCGAGAGCCCAATCACCTTCGAGTGGTACAAAACGAGCCAATGGTACACAAAGTACCTTGGTCTGCGGAATTTGCATCGCGAGCTCCGCCCCGCAGAGCGGGTATATAAGGAGCAACGCGAGCAACTCGCATTCAAGTCTTCGCTGAGGAGCCGAGCCAGTGACCCGGCCGTTCAGCGGAACAGCGATGTGGCAAGGGGACGTAACGTCTCCGTTCCCTCCTTCAGGGAACGAGGGTTACATACGTAACCAAGACGTTCCCTTTCAGTCGGTCACGTTCGACGTTACGAATGGGGTCCCTTACAAAACGCCACATGGCTGTCTTCCAGCGACCCGTGTGAGTGATAGCACCCTGTCGTGAGGCCAGCACGAGTGAGGGCCTACAGCTCGCACAGAATACGCTGGGTAGCATATTCCAGCTGGACATATGCTAGCAGGCTGCCTGCCCGTGGGAGGACTTACAGAAGTAGGTATCTACCAAGGTGGTGATACATAAGAACTCTGAGGTACCCAGCCCGCAGGGTGGAATTTTCAACGACAGAGCTGGCAAGGGCTTGCCAAGGGAAAGACACATGCTGCGGAGAGACTTACTGTGGACATACACACGTGGGATTACCCAGAAGGGGAATCACGACACATGGAGGCACCTAGTCCGACACATGGCTGACCAAAGGGCATGTACGCAAGTGTTGGACATCAACAGTGCTGGAGGAACCCAGGGTTCTGACTGAGGAACTCACCTGAGGGGAATAGCGCACGCATCCAGTCCGCGGAGTGGAATGGCGCAGCAAGCGGATTGACACCGAGCAGGTCCTTACTGGCCCGAAGGGGCGAGTATCTGGGAGGACACGGGCTCTACACGGAGATTATAAAATCTTGCAAATGTGTTAGGTGTCGCCCAACCCGCAGCTCTACAGATGTCTGCTAGCGAGGCGCCATGCGCCAGCGCCCAGGAGGAAGCTACGCTCCTAGTTGAGTGAGCTCTCACCCCTAGGGGGCATGGCAGGTCTCGAGCCTGATAAGCCAGGACAATAGCATCCACTATCCAGTGGGATAACCTCTGCTTGGAGACAGCCTTTCCCTTCTGCTGGCCTCCATAACAGACAAAGAGCTATTCTGAGGTCCTAAGGCACCGAGTTCTGTCCACGTAGGTGCGGAGCGCACGTACTGGACAGAGCAGCGCCAGGGCTGGGTCTGCCTCCTCCAGGGGCAGCGCTTGCAAGTTCACCACCTGATCCCTAAAAGGAGTGGTGGGAACTTTGGGCACGTACCCAGGCCGGGGTCTCAAGATAACGTGAGAGTTAGCCGGCCCGAATTCCAGGCACGCTTCGTCAACTGAAAATGCCTGCAGGTCCCCGACCCTCTTCACCGAAGCCAAAGCCGTCAGGAGCGCAGTTTTCAAAGATAAAAACTTTAGCTCTACTGAGAGCAAGGGTTCGAAGGGAGCTCTCTGCAGTGCTGATAGAACCACTGCGAGGTCCCAAGAGGGGACTTGCTGAGGGCGAGGCGGATTGAGCCTCCTTGCTCCTCTCAGGAACCTGATGATCAGATCGTGCCTTCCAAGAGACTTACCTTCAACAGGGTCATGGTGAGCCGAAATGGCAGCCACATAGACCTTGAGGGTGGAAGGAGACAGCCTTCGTTCCAACCCCTCCTGAAGAAAGGAAAGCACTGACCCAATCGGGCACTTCCAGGGGTCCTCACGCCGTGAAGAACACCAAGTGACGAAGAGGTTCCACTTCAAAGCATAGGCATGTCTGGTGGACACGGCTCTAGCTGAAGTGATGGCAGCTACCACCTGTGGTGGCAAGGTACCTAAACCTTCCGTGACCCGTCCAGAACCCACACATGTATGTTCCATAGATCGGGACGTGGGTGCCAGAGGGTGCCCCGTCTCTGAGAAAGAAGGTCCCTCCTCAGAGGAATTGGCCAGGGAGGGGCTGTCGCGAGGAGTACAAGTTCGGGGAACCGGCCAGGTCCGGCCGGGCCAAAAAGGCGCAACCATGAGGACCTGTTCCTCGTCCTCCCTGATCTTGCACAACGTCTGTGCAAGAAGGCTCACTGGGGGAAACGCATACTTGCGCAGGCCCAGCGGCCAGCTGTGTGCCAGGGCGTCCGTGCCGAGGGTGCCCTCGGTCAGGGAGTAAAACAACTGGCAGTGGGAATTTTCTGGAGAGGCAAACAGGTCTACCTGGGCGTCTCCGAAGTGTTCCCAAATCAGCTGAACCGACTGGGGGTGGAGTCTCCATTCCCCGGGGCGAGACTGCTGTCGTGAGAGCTCGTCGGCTGCACGATTGAGCCTGCCTGGAATGTGAATGGCACGAAGCGACCTCAGATGCTTGTGACTCCACAGGAGGACATGGCGAGCGAGTTGCGACATGCGGCGGGAGTGTAGAACACCCTGATGGTTGATGTACGCTACGGTCACAGTGTTGTCCGTACGGACCAGAACGTGCTTGTCCTTCAGCAGGGCCCTGAAGCGGTGCAGAGCAAGACGTACTGCTAGCAACTCGAGGCAATTGACATGCCACTGAAGTTGGGGTCCTGGCCAGGAGCCTGACGCAGCATGCCCATTGCACATGGCACCCCAGCCCGTGGCAGAGGCATCTGTTGACACAACAACATGTCTGGACACCGGTTCTAGGGGCACGCTGGCCCGTAGAAATGAGGGGTCCAACCACGGGGTGAAGTATCGACAGCAGGCCGGAGTGATGGTCACTCGGAGCGTGCCCTGTTGCCATGCCCATCTCGGGACTCGGTCGTGAAGCCAGTGCTGAAGCGGTCTCATATGGAGTAGCCCGAGCGGTATGACTGCCGCCGCGGACGCCATATGCCCCAGGAGCCTCTGAAACAGAACCAGCGGGGTCAAGGGGACTACAGGCGTACCCACAGTGGGGCAGCGTGGTGGAGCAGACAGCCCTGGCATGGGAGGCATAGCGTCCCTTAGCGGGGGCGGAGTGCGGGCACTCGTCTGACTCCAAGTGGCAAAGAGGGCATGAGAAGGCGAAGCGTTCTTGAGCCGTCTTTGCATGGAAATTGGCAAGGGGAGAGGGGAACAAGAGCGGCGAGGAAGCACGTCGCCAGCTGTCATTCGTGGCCTCTTGGGACCCGGAGATAGAGGAAACAGGTCTTTTAGTGAAGATTTGGGAACAAAAGGAAAACGAGAACAAAGGATTCTCCCCTGGCCCTCCTCCGGGGGAAGGAGTGGTCCTGCTACCATCTCCTGATGAGCTGACGTCTCCAACTCCAGGTCGCCCGTCTCAGGAACGCCGCTTGGCCTGGCGTTTGGCAGGTTTAGGGGCAGAGACGGGTTGCGCCGCCCTTCTGTGGCCATCTCCTCGCTGCGGCCGGGGTGAAGGCTGCTGCTGTGGCCGAGCGGGAGTGGAGGAGGCCGCAGGGGGGCGCCCTCGGCGATGAGCAGGCTGAGGTTGCACCGGCGGCGGGGTGGAAGCAGCAGAGGGCCGCCGGGGCAGGATGTGTCTGAAGGCCTCAGACTGCTTCTGGGCGGCAGAGAACTGCTGGGCAAAGCTCTCTACCGCGTCGCCGAAGAGGCCATCCTGGGAGACCGGGGAGTTGAGGAGCTGAGCCCGATCAGACTCCCTCATGTCTGCCAGGTTCAGCCATAGGTGGCGCTCCTGGACCACCAAAGTGGACATCACCTGACCCAAGGAGCGCGCAGTGACCTTCGTCGCCCGGAGAGCGAGGTCGGTTGCAGTGCGTGCCTCCTGCAAAACCCCTGGGTCAGCACTGCCCTCGTGCAGCTGCCGGAGCAGCTTGGCCTGATAGACCTGCAGAGAGGCCATGGAATGCAGGGCAGAAGCGGCCTGGCCCGCAGCTCTGTAAGCCTTGGCCACAAGCGTGGATGAGAACTTACAGGCTTTGGAGGGCAGCTTGGGACCACCACGCCAAGCGGAGGTGCTCTGTGGACACAGTTGCATCGCAACAGAGCACTCCACCGGGGGAATCCCAGCATACCCCTTGGCCGCCCCGCCATCGAGGGCAGTGAAGGCGGAGGAAGAACCAGAACGGTTTCGGGCAGTTAAAGGTGCCCTCCATGAACTAGTTACTTCCTGGTGCACTTCCGGGAAGAAAGGAACCAGAGGGGGGTGCTGGCGATCCGCATGAGCAGCCCCCAGGAACCAATCATCCAGCCTCGAGCGCTCAGGACAGGGTGGAGGATTCCACTCAAGCCCGATGCTCTCCGCTGCCCGGGAAAGCACGCCCGTCAGCTCGGGATCAGACTCGGACAACGCTGGCACTCCCGAGGGAGGCAACGCCGCCGAACCCTCATCTCCCGAGGACTCAAGCCCGCCTTGTGATGCGGCGATCGACATACGGTCCTCTTCGCGAGCCCCGAATGAGATGTCAGGAGCCTGAGAGGGTCCAGCAAACTCATCCGGGAACTCAACCGGCTGCGGCGTATGTGAGGGGGGTGTGGCCCGAGGAGGTTCGCTCGTCGGGGAAGCCCACACGGTAACCCTCAGATCACCCTGGCCACCAGCCGAAGTAGCTCTCTTACGAGAAGAAGAGCTAGAACGGGGTGTGGCAGAGGGGACTCTATACCTTTTAAGGTAATCGAGTCTCGATCTCAACGCCGAGATGGTCATGTCCCCGCAATGAGAACATGAGCCATCGACGAACACAGTCTCAGCGTGCTGGAAGCCCAGACACGTGACACAGCGATCGTGACCGTCACGAGGAGCGATATATCGACCGTAGAGTTGTGACGTTCGCGAACGAACCGATTCTTTTGAACGGCTCATAAACATGAACGATGGGAGCCGAGTCGCGACTGGAGAGGAGCCGTTCTTTCTATCGTTCTTTTTTCCTATGCGTGTTCATACAAATGAGCTCCGCCAGGAGACAGAACAGTTATAGGGGGAGGGGCGCACCCAGCGCAGGCCAACCCTTTATAGCGTGATGATATTAGTTATTAGTTGTGCATGCATTTACATTGCATTTTGTGTTCATTTAAAACTTATTTTAAAATCATTAAAAATGTTCTTTTGTGATACTGTACTTGTATAGAAATGTTTCACTAAAAGCTGTTTTCCACAGACATTCATTGCAGCCCACTTTGTTATTGTTCATTGACTTGAAGGGGCTGATGTCCTATTTGCAAAGTTTACAGTAGTAATAGTATGTAGTATGTAGACATTTCCATTTTATTTATTCTAATTTTATCTACTTAAAAAAAAATTAGTTTTCTATCAAAATGTTCTTGTGTGATAACAATGTTCTTGTGTGGAAGTGTTTGTAGTAAAAGCTATTTTGCACAGAAATTCATTGCAGCCGGCTTTGTTTTTTATGTTTATTTGTGAGTAGGTATTGTATGAATAACATAAGTCAACGTAGTTTTACACACACACACACACACACACTTTGTACTAAAGGTAAATCAAAATAATGATGTCACTGTCTAAGCAGAGGGATTTGTGCAACCCTATGGAATATAGTCGACACATGAGAAATGAGGTAACAATCAATATTTCAGAATAATTCAAACTCAGATATTGGTGTGTGATATCTGAGCTTTAATTATTTGACTACAAATCTCACCTTATAATACCTCCCAGTGATTATTTCCAGGATAAACTGAGATGCTCCCAAGCTGGCTTCTTAAAACTGACTAAATATTTAAAAAGAGCCAAAAGAGCCATTCTTTTGAACGGCTCTTTGAAAGGAACGGATCGCGAAGATCCGGATCCCCTCAAAGAGCCATAAATCCCATCACTAATCGACCGCACCCAGAAACACACGGGCGAAATGACATCTTTAAAAAGACGCAAATCGGCCCGTATCTCTTTTGTGAGAGAAATTTGTCTCTTTTAGAGGTGTTGAAGCGCTCAGAGGAACGCGGGAGCTGTCGCAGGAAACCCAGACGAACCGCTGAATCGCGCCGTCACACCAACACCAGCTCTTGCTTGTAACACACCAGTGATTGCAGCAAGTGTTGTGCTCGGCTCCGAAGCAAAAGCTTGAATGCGAGTTGCTCGCGTTGCTCCTTATATACCCGCTCTGCGGGGCGGAGCTCGCGATGCAAATTCCGCAGACCAAGGTACTTTGTGGTACCATTGGCTCGTTTTGTACCACTCGAAGGTGATTGGGCTCTCGGGCGAGATCCCCATTCGTAACGTCGAACGTGACCGACTGAAAGGGAACCATTGTTTTCCCTCCTGCACTGGGTCTGAAATCTTGACTTCAGCAGCACTTACTATAGTACATACTCTAAACCTGGTTTTACTCCTATCTCTACTCTGCTTTTTATAGAGGGTTTTGTTCATCATTCAGCTTCATTCATTCATTTATTTATTTTCTGGCTGATGACAGTCGTTTCCGAAACAAATAAAAATCTAACATGACAACAAAATAAACATGGATTTATCCAGTGTTCAGGTTTCTGTTCTAGAAATTTATGCAAAGACATAATTGGACATCATTTGCATATTTAAATATAACATTTTACAACCAGCTGTCTTATTGTGCTGTGGTATGAAATAACTATGGTGAAATCAGGTAATATTTCACTTTTTGTACCCATTCTCACCGCATTGGATATGACATTTCCTAAACAATAATACAAATTACAATACAAAAGTGTGTAGAATTAATTAACTGTAGGTTATACAGTAAAAAGAAGGAAAAATGACAAGACATAAAACTGACGTTGAAAGGACGAATTACCTTAGATATTTCTAGAAGATTGATGCTTCACATTTGATTTTGTCAGTATTGTTGCTGCTCATCTGTCATTAGTTACACACGTTCAGTTTTTGGGATGCATTGTGTGTGGTTTAGAGCATTATTTCAGTGTTATGTGTTCTACTTTGATGGGGTTCAGGGTTTGTATGAGGAACACTGTATTTGTTTATTAGCCATGGCTTGGCCCATTATCATTATCTTCCATATAGATGTATTTTTTTCAGAAAACTGCTTAAGTGAAAAACACTGACTCTATCCATGTTTCATATTATTAATCAAACCCTGAGTTGTGGATGGTTATAAAGACTAAACGGATCGTATGTGTTTGGTTTTGTCATCTCTAAATTCCTATTTCTCCCACACACACACACACACACACACACACACACACACACAGGTATTGTGTTTGCAGCAGACAGACAGCAGTGTGGTGTGTGCAGTGGGTTAATTATTAATAACTCCAGCGCGGCTGACTTTGCACTCAACAGGAAGTCAAAGGCATGAGCAGGATCCTGAGCCAGATCTAGAGACGTCAGCTGCTCACCGCTGCGTCACATCTCACATCTGTCAGATCACTCAAAGGTGACTCCAGCACGGCCCGTCCTCGATGCACACACGTGAACAATCACTTAAAGCACACTTTTAATAATATGGGGAAAAACCTGTGTCGCAAAAGCACAGATCAATCATGCAAGAACATTAAAGACTACTATTTTTTGCAAGACATCTATTATTTTAAATTGATCAGATAAAGCATATCCAGGATGATGCTGAATTGTACAATTCAATTTATTACACTCTCCCAAGAAATGTCTCAGTGTTACAGATATAACATGGTTGCCCAAGTAGGGAACGAGCGTCTCTGGCGTGACTGCTGTCTGGAGTTTGTCTGAACACATGCCAGTTTCGGTTGATTTTATCAGTCTGTTGAGGGATAATGTAGCCCAGGGGTCCTCAACTCTGGAGCTCAAGGTCCACTCTCCAATCCTAATCTAACAGTCCTGAACAAGCTCCTCCAAGAAGTGAGCTGCTGGGGAAAGGACAGCACATTTCCCATCACATAATCCCAGATATGCCTTCTTGCATCTAAATGAGCAAAGAGATGTGATGACGTCATTTATTATCATTCATTGTTCAGTCTTCCACACAGTAGCACAGGCACATTGTGTTAAAGGATAAACTATATCAATATTCCCTTTGAGTAAAAAAAGTTACAATCGAAGTGACAAGGATAGGGCTATTCTACATTCTCAAAAATGTGGTCAGAGAACTGCAAACAGGGTTTGTTTTTCATCATGCAAGCGTAACATGAAAAACATGAACATCTAGGCCTGGGATGCACATGACAGTTTGATAATTCATCTGTTTTTCTGTGACGATGACGCCAGTCTCTGGCAGTATTCCCCAGCCACGCAGTCAGACATCAGTACATCAGAGCTGCTCTCAACAGCCATAAGACAAACCATATGACTGCTCATGCCATTTAACAGAAGAGAAGCTAGAAATCATCTCACAGATGACCCAAGTAAAGCAGTCATCTGAAGGCAAATTTAAGGCAGGGTTTTATTGCACAGATATGATTATCTACATTATTTATGTAACAAAAATGAACACTATACAGACTTTGGTCTTTGGTCACATAATCTATTCGCAAACAATCAACTGGGAAAGTAACATTGCATATGCTTTTTTTTTTTTTTTTTTTTTTTTCAGGTTCCTCAAGGCAAAATCTGTTTAAAATGCTTCAGATATTAACTTGACCAGATTACATTTCTAAAAAAAAATTACTTCAATACATTGTTACATTATGTACATTCATACATTATGTAAACATGCATGTTACACCAAATATGTTTATAAAAGCCGAAAGATAAAAATGCAAGAAAAAAATCATAGCAGAAATTTAGATTATTTTAATAACTGCATATATTTTGATTTAAGATTGGAGAAAAAAAAAGAAATGATGTAAAAAAAAAAAAAAAAACAAGTTTAGAGTTTTTTCAAAACCTTTGGATAGGAAAATTGATTTTTTTTATTTTATTTAAATCTTTTATTTTCACTAAAGTTCTTTTATGATGGAACTTATTAAACACTCACTAGGTTAAAACTATCTAGAATCTATCAGCAGGCTTTTGAAGCTTTTTTTACATATTTGTTTAGGAATTTTAAATGCTAAAACATGTCTGTCATAGAGTGAGACACTGAAATAAGGCTCACAATGACCACAAATACCATCCAAGTGTAGAGGAGGCATGATCTTTCCTTGTAGATACACACTTGTCCTTTATATGATACTTCATGCACGTCCAGAAACGCTCTCTGATAGCAGAGGGGGAGCGGGGAGAGGACTTTGTACCAGATTCTCCAAAAATACAGCAAAGGCTTAACACTTGTGCTTCATGGCAAGCTGGAGAGAGAGAGAGAGAGAGAGAGAGAGAGAGAGAGAGAGAGAGAGAGAGAGAGAAAGAGAAAGAGTTAGAAAAAGAGAGACTGTTAATCATCCATCTGCAATCTACTGTACAAACAAAGCACAAAATGTCTGAAAACTTGGCTACAATCTCCTGTCCCTTGCTTGTTCGTTCACTACTTTTCAGAAGTATTTTATAAAAATATTTCATGAACAGTAAATTATCATATTATTCTGATTTCTGAAGATCATGTGACACTGAAGACTGGAGGAATGATGCTGAAAATACAGCTGCGCATCACAGAAATAAATTACATTTGAACAGAGATTCACACAGAAAATAGTTATCTCAAACTATTTAACAATATTACTGTTTTACAGTATTAACGAGCAAACAAATACAGCCTTGGTGAGCAGAAGAGACTTTAAAAACATAAAAAAATAAAAAAACATTGTTACATCGTTCATGCAGTCGCCACATGAAGGCAGCAGAACAACACAGATGCCTTTTCACGTGTAAAATCTGCAGAAACTGGCCAAAAGACTAGAGACAGACATGCGGCACGCTTCACCTTGTGTGCAGTGTCGGCAAAATGCTGTGCACTGTTCATCATCTGTCCTGTCTTCTCCTCCACGTGTCCCAGTCTCTCGCCGCGCTCGTTCAGCGCCTGACTGGCCTTCTGCACCGCGCTGCTCACACTGTCTGCTGCCTCGTGCAGGACACTGTTCCCTACACACACACACACACACACACAAAATATCTTGAGAGCTTTCAAGAGAGCTTCAGCACAATGCCAAGCTAAAAATCATGCAGACAGATTTTATCCTGAAAATCACATCCTAAAGGTGCAAAGAAACATGGCTCAAGATTTTCCATTACAGCATGTGCTGAACTGTTCAAATGTCCATCCTTATTCCACCTCACGTCTGTCCATGGCGTTGAGTGAAGCTGATCCAGCCGTGACAGGAATCCCACACCTGAGCAGCTTCATGCTGTTAGTTCTGATCTGCTGTGAGACTTAGACCGGAGGGTCTTCATCAGTCTCTTCCACAGCCTTATGAACCTTATCATTCACTACAGCCTGACGAGTGTGACATACGCTATAACTGCTGCCATATGCCCAAGCTTTCACATCGTGTAGAATCATGTGACTGATCATTTAAGAGTTCCTTTTCAACTTTCAAATTACTTCATAAAACAGAAAGCATTCATCACTTGAAATAAATAAACATTAACTTAAATAACTTTTTTTAAAAAAAAATGTTGTCAAGGCAACATTTCAAAAAAAAATTCTCAAGTTAAAGTACTAAAATAACTTAAAAAATAATAATAAATAAATAAAAACTCATTTTTGTTTCCTCAAAGAGCCTTTCAACGATTTATTCATAAAGAATTATTTTTGCTTCTTAGTGCAAAGAACATTTTAATAACCTAAAGAATGTGTTTCCACAATAAAGAACTGTTTGGTCAATGGAAAGGGTTCCATGGATGTTAAAAGTTAGGAAATAAAATCCCTGTAAAAAATGATTGAAATGATATGAGCTAGATTGTATACCAGTTTAACCCTTATATGTCTTTGAGCCTCACTATCAGGTGCATTGATGTTCGCTGCATCTGACCCTCAGGAACCACGACTATACTTCCCACAATAACACCAATCCTGTCGCTGAGTCAGAGTGTGACTACAAGAATAAAGACAAGAAGAGAAGAGAAGGAGGCACCTTCTTCCCCCAGGATACAGTTAAAACAGCAACAGCCCCTTCCTCAACATCCCAACACTTTAAAGGTAGCACACACACATGAACCGTCTGCACTCACACAACACATTTGTGAATAATCTACAGATATAACTCACATCAATGCCTGTGCCTTTAACAAATGTTAGACGAGGAAACAAACAGAGCGGGAGAAAAAAAAAAACGGTGCAATCCTGTATAGTACCTAATGTAAACTGATTTATTTAAAGCTATTATTGTTCGCTACTTGAAATGGGAATCTCTTGGCATTTTCAGTTGATTATTTAAGAGTCACATGTCAAGATTAATGTTGCTGCATAATGTTGAGACAATTAATGTATTGTTACGCCCCTAAATTACATCCAGTAATATGTCAACAAACAGAAATAAATCTGAAGTAAAGTGAGTATGAGGGGAATTATAGTAAAATAAAAGCCTCCATTAATCACGTTCTTAAGCTATAAAGTAACAAACTTTTCATGATTATTTATGATTAGCAGAACTAAACAGATTTGCTGAATAATAATGAACTTTACACAAACAGTTTGTTCACAACTAGGAAAAATATTATATTTTGCAATAAGTTACCAAAATGTTTATCCTTTAATAAAGCTTGAAAACCAGATTTATATGATTACATTATTTTCTAGCAATAATCAAACATCAAAAGAAAACAGAAAGTTATGTTTTTAAAAATGCTTATTACTACCAAATAGTACAATAGTTTTAAAAGCCTTTTAACATAAATGTAGACATAGGTTGAAGTATTCTCCTGTGTTGGCAAAGGTTTATAAATTATTTACGTTACAAATCTATGAGATAATGCACAGTTTTTCCAGATTAACATTAATTCAAATTCACAGCATATACAGTGGAAGAGTTTAGCCCCTTTCACACATATGCCGTGTTTCCACCGCAGGAACTGTACCCAGGAACTAGGGACTTTGGGCTGGTACTCGGTGTGTTTCCACCGCAGGAACCAGGAACTAAATAAAAGTTCTGGGTAAAAAAAAGTCCCTGCTGGCGAGGTGGTTCCGGAAAGTTCCGGAACTTTCGGGGGCGGGACATCAGTGCTAAACATGCTGATTGGTTGATCCACCATTTATTCGGATCAACATTTTCAAAATATTACTGTTATTGTGTCTTGAAATGTAATTTTAAAGTATTTCAGGCGAGAATGTAGTTGTTTAAAACTCAAATCTGTTGTTTATTTATAAAGAAAGCGCCTATTTAAAAATGTGTTTCACCGATCTCAGAGACATGAGCTCCACTCGATCAGCGGGAGCTCAGTCCTCATGTATCCGCCGAGAGCAGCCTCTTCTGGGATAGACCTTCTGATGTGTGCCGCTGGATCTGATGTGTCTTTAGTGGTTAAACATAAAATATATATTTTTTTTTATAAATCGAACAGGTTAACTTTGGTTTGTAATCAATTTATCTATATGTTAAAATGAAAATAAAAAGACAAATTCATATAATATTTCGTTTCATTGTAATGGCTGCATATATAAACATATCCCTGAACTAAGTACATTTCTGCAGCTGTTCTTATGCTTAAATGAAAACGAAAGGAGGCAGTGGTATTTGATATCCTATTTCGTTTTATTCTAAATATACAGTGAGGAAAATTAAAGTAGCCATGGTCAGCTGACTGATGTTATCAAGTACACTGCTGTTTGCAGATTTACCGGATTTGCTTCGTCTCGGACATTACACTCCTGAGTTGAATGCGCGAAGTCTGAACCACTGAGGATGCAAGCCCAAAATCAGCGTACTTTGTATTGAGAAAAGCTCCTGGTAATAATAGTTTCCTGGTACAAATGTTCCGGGTAATTTCGGTGGAAATGCAGAAAAAGTCTGTGCTGGTAAATTAAGTAAGTTACCTTTAAGAGATCATGTGTGAACAGGACCTTTTCAAAACTCCAGATAAATTTGCTAGTCATATGGTTCTTATGGAGATGACATGATTACATGAGCTGTTCACAAAGCTATGTTGTTTTATAATTAGCTTTTCTATGTAAATATGTGCTAGGTGGACATCTTTGACCATTGCGCCTTGCAACTTTTGTCATGCTTCTCCATTCATCAGCTGCAACTCTGCAACTGGATGCTATTGTGAGTGTCTCATGTTCATAAGAGCAAACCATTCTGATTGGCCAGTAATGTTAGTTTGGATGAGAGTGAAAGCTGCTCTTCTCATACCATCGGTGAACTCATGGACTTGAAAGTGATATCAAACAACAAGATGTTTCTTTCTTTTAAATGTTAGATTTTTTTTTTTTTTTTTGCAGCCATACGCTGCACGGCAGAAATCTGGCACGGTTCCGGAGAACTTTAAGCCCTTACTCCCAAATTTGTTTTCCCCATTATAAAAAAAAAAAAGGGTGCATGGTAAGCTTGAACGGGACGTCTCACCTCCCAGCAGTTTGGAGGGGCAGTTGATGAACTCTGGTTTTCCTTCGGGGATGAACCGCTGACACGTGTGATGCAGGATCTGGACAAACATGCACTTCTCTCCAGCTGAACCCGCAGTCCACTGGTCAGATCCATTCTCAAATATCAAGTCAAACTCTGGGCAATCCTGGACATTTTAGGGTGATGAGAAGCAGTAGACAGAAGACAGCATCTGAAGGAGCAAGAGCTCATGTACTCACTCGGACGGAGTCGATGCCGTTGACCTGCCGCAGCTGACTGATGCTCCACTGTGATCTCCTGACGAAAGACGACGAGCCTTCAAACTGCTTCACCTTCGTGAGGAACGCCTGCGCTGGCTTCTGATTGGTCACTGAAACGAGAAGGAAAATATGTTTAAAATACTGGCTCAAAATAATTATGATTTTGAAAGATTATAACAATAAAATAGACTCTTCTGCACACCAAGGCGTCATTAATTCGAACAAAACTACAGTAAATCTGTAATATTGTGAAATATTTTTACAATTTAAAATAGCAATTTTTCATGTTAAATATACAGTAAAAGCTGTATTTTCAGCATCATTCCTCCAGTCTTCAGTGTCACATGATCTTCAGAAATCATTCTATTATAATGATGAATTACTGCACAAGAAACATTTCTCATTATTAGCAATGTTGTGCTGTTTTAAATGTTTGGGGAAATAATGATATACTATCATTCAAATGTTTGGGGTAAGCTCAATTATTATTTTTAATATATATATATATATATATATATATATATATATATATATATATATATATATATATATAATTTTTATTTTTATTCTTATTCAGCAAGGGCACATCAGTTTGATTAAATGTGAGAGTAAAGACATGCATAATGTTTTTAACAATGAAAGCAATAAGAACCATTGTTAATAAGTGAATGATTTCTGAAGATCATGTGACACTGAAGTCTGGAGTAAAGATGCTGAAAATTCAGATTTGCATCATAAAAATTCATTAATTTTTAAAATTTATTAATATACAGTTATTCAAAAATGTAATAATATTTCTCAATATTACTGTTTTTACTGTATTCCTCATCAAATAAATACAACCTTGGTAAACATAAACAATTTTTTTTTTTCCCCAAAAACATCACATTTATTCAAAACTTCTGACCAGTCGTCTGTAAAGCCATTTTTCCACACAACACAGAAACAAACACTCCCCAGGGATCTGGATCACAGTAGTGTGGTGGTACGGTACAGTGGAGCTCTATCTAGTTCTCTAGCTCGTATCAGAGAGCAGTGTGTACAGATCCCACCACACCCGGCTCCGCTGGAGCGGGAACATCCGGCCCACGGCGCTCTGTTTGAGGAATTTCTGATCCTCGGCTGTTTGTTCAGGCCTCTGTGTCCAACACTCCCTTTTCCTCCCTCTCACTCGCTCCATCTGTCAGATGACTGGAGTCAGGGACCTGACTTCACCTCCAACGTTTGAGATCATTCTGATCTGGAGCTACAGGCTCACAGTAGTCCCGGGGTGTGTGTCTATGGAAATATCTGGATGCACTCAATACCTCCAATATTGTGCAACAATCTTAACTCTCCAAAGAGTCGTGCTTTTTTAAAAGCAATGTTAAGGTGAATGTTAATGTAGCATAGTTGCACAAACACAAAGTACACTATCTGCTATTTAGATATATTAAGAAGCAGCAAACAAAAACCCTGTCAATGTATGCACAATATAAATTGCAATATGCATCATATTGTATCATGATTCATTTATTGTTAGTGGCACATCCCTAGATAACAAGAAAACAAAACTGTAGACTGATAAAACGAGTCTGTCCTAGTTAATGATGCCCACACTAACTAATATAAAACTCAAGAAGTGCTGGAACCTGTACCAAAGAGCTGTACTGATAACAAATTCCACCAGCTTGGCAGTGTGGTCATTAAATTAAAATTTAAATCAAATCAACATAAATGCAGAGGTGATTCTACAAACACATTTCATAACAATCACTGGACACAAATGCAATGAGATGTTCTCTGCTGTATATGATGTCCCACACATTTTGTAAATATGACTGATGAATCCACCTCTACACAGATTTAACATGCATATGCATTTTCTTATGAATTATTCACAGAGAGAATAAAGCCATGATGATGAATATTCAGTATGATGACCTATTTTCCTTTTTTGGTGAACTTTTGCTTTAAATAGATAAACTGGACAAAAATGGCGCTAAAATATATATAGAGTAGTGCGCATAGGCAAAGACAAAACGAATGAGATGAGATGAGATTGTTCAATTAATTAGATTAAGGTTTTCCCCTTCATTTTATAAAAACAACCAAAATATCAGCTGATGTTCAAGCTGTCACATGCAACTGTTAAAGTAAGTGATGTGTTTGTTCAGGAATAATGCACAGGACTAACCAGAGTGCCTTTCCTTTGTCTCTTAGTGAATAGATCTTTAATTTGTGATGCATTTAATTCTTGGTGTCAACAGGCCTTTAGAAATCAAATCATTCTACTGAAGCTCAGCAGTAGTTGCTTTCCAGACGGCTACTATTAAATGCCTTTCAGTGGGTTTCCCCCTCAACGAACCCCAAAATATGTATTAAGTCTCCCCAGGGCTCTTTTGATACCTAGAGGTCATGTGACTCACTCCTGCAGGATTGCTGTGGGCTTGGAATGATCTTCTGGGTGTGTTTTAGACCCGCTCTGAATGGAAACAGAAAGGCCACGCTGGGGCTCCTGGTGACGGGTTTCATTCTCTGGAAATATTATGATTGGCTAACCACAATTATACTTAACATACCACATAAACCCAGCTCACTGTATCAGAATATTTGCATAGTAGCTGGAGATCGAATGTTCAATATCCTCTAAGAAAAATTAACAAACATTATGTGGTTATAAAGCATATTTAGGGCTGAGGTAAAGTGAATGTGGCTTTTGGGTGATGATATAATCAATTCATATAAACCAATCGAATCCACGAAAAACTGCTGAAATGGAATGTAAACCGAACAAACATACAAAGAAAAGATGAATACACATGTGGGAATTTTTTTTTTCCAGTTTTGAGTCCATTAGATTTAGTGCTGCCAAAAAGTAGACTTGGCGAGATTCATAGAATCCAGGATAAAAACTAAAGTACTTTCAAAGAGCGACAGAAATGAACTTTTCCACTACAGGGTGATATTTGCCCCCTTAAAGTGATTTCTGGGCCATTTTTACCTTTATAAGAGCAACATGCACCCCCTTTCATGTAAATCCATACATTTTTTAATAAATGCAATTACAATAATGAAATCAGTATCAACAAATCTATGTGTGTATCCGAAGCTATGTGAACGTCTCAGTGGAGCATTATTTGTTTGTAGTTTCTTTGGTAAACCAGTTACAATTTGACACAGCCTTTGCAAAAATACTTCTTTTTTTTTAAGTTATGCACTCAACATGAATGCAGCAACATGTAAGCAAGCATGTTAATTCCAATGTCTAATCTGTGATCAGTGATTGTTTTGATATGTAAGGACTAGTGCGGCCCCCGACTAATGAGAAATGCACCTTTTATATGACCATATTGGATTGGTTCTTTTAAAAGACATTTCTGAAGACATTTCAAGCTTCCTATAGATATACAGTTAGGTCCATATATATTTGGAGACTATATATTTAACAGAAGTTTCATAATTTTGGCTCTGTATGCCACCAAAATAGAATTCAAATGAAACAATCAAGATTACATTAAAGTACAGACTTTAAACTGTTACATCCTTGTGGCAGATCACAGTATAAATAAATGCATAATTGCTTACTTTATGTCCTCTGTGTTTACTTCCATACGACTACGTGCTGCGTTTCTGTTGCCAAGTCTACAGTTTTCCCAACAACTTTTTTTTTGTGCAACTTTTTCATCATTGCCGCGGGTTGTTTTTCAACTCTGTTGTTTAAAGCAACTATATATATAGTGCTGGGTGGTTTGAACAAAAAATTGACATCAAATTTTTTTTTTCTAAATTATGCCGGTTTATGAAGTTTTTTTTCTTCTTTTTTTTTCATGCATAATCAGGTGTACAATAAATTTTCTGCTGGTTGATATTCCAAGACATGCCTTTAGCCCGACAACACTTGCTTAAAATAGTTAGTTGTTTGGTCGACGTCAGATTATTGGAAACCACAAACACAACATTTGCGCATTGTTTTGATTTCATATGTAAAAAAAAAAAAAAAACAATATATATATATATATATATATATATATATATATATATATATATATATATATATTTTTTTTTTTTTTTTTTTTTTCAGCATTGTGAGTCTTTTATCACAGAACAGTAACAATCTTTCATAGTTATAGAAATTACTTTAAACTCAATAAATATAAACAATGCATTATTCATGCATTTTACTTCTAGGTTTGTATAATAAGCTGCTCAAGCAAGCGGCAAAACATATAAACAATAATTATCCTACTTTTCTTGTTAAAATATTTAAAAACACCACAGACAGAAACAGTCTCGTGCCTTTTGCATTTAAATCTTTATCACAAGCAATCCCACTGGTCTTAATGAACTTTGTTTTTCTGCTTCCATAAAAGTGAATATATATATTGTTTTCCTTGTTTATCTAAAAGTCCTATTTTTCTTGTTTTAAACCTAGCCAAAAACCCATGTTTTATGTGTGAAACAGCTTTAATTAGTATACATTCATTGTGAAATGACTGCATTTCCGTGTCAATCCATGTTCATTTTTCCAGCGAACAATGCACTTTCACTTTCACTTTAATTCAGCACATGCAGCACAGCAAAGATAGACTCTGTACGTTAACAATCGCTGCACTGCTGCAGACGCACTGCTTCTGAAACGCACTGACGGACCGCAACCTCATACAGTGCGAACGCTGGAATCCGTTAACATGGGTGCGAAAAAAAAATACGCACTGCAGACGGAGTATGTGTGAAACAGGCATTATAACGTAACGCCAGAGCACTGCTGAGTTTACCCTCAGCACGCCTCACAGTCGCTGCTTAGTGCAACATTATAAAGGGTCCATCTGAAAGTGTCGCGCAGCCGTGCCGCAGCATAACATTCGTTCCCAACGTTGAATAATTACATCGGTATGGCGGTATATTAAAAATATCATAACGAAAATATACACCGGTTTTTGGTATGAACCGGTATACCACCCAGCACTAATATATATATATATATATATATATATATATATATATATATATATATATATATATATATATATATATATATATATATATATATATATATATCTAGTTTTGGACTATTTTGAGAAGCAAATTGGCAGATTTTTTGTAAATACCTGGCAACCCTGTATGTATTGTTCATTTGCAGGGTCAGTTCAGAAACATGACATGTTCACACTGGAAATCTGATATTGGCCACATTTAAAACAACAACGTGAACAGCTAAACAAAAAAATCTGAGCAAATTAAGGCACTAAAGCACTAATGCTCACAGTGTGAACATAGCCTTTGAATCAATCCAGACTTTTACCTTTTTAATTGACATAGAAATAATGAAGGAATAATCCACATCTGTCCATGAAATGGCTTTGAGTCAATGGCCCAATTACTCATGATCCCTTGAAAAAGGAGGGAGGTATATATTAAAGAGCTGAAATATTCCTTAACCTTTCCTCAGATTTTGATGAGAATACCCTCAAATTAAAGTTCGGAGAGTGCAGCTTATATTCATCATATAACTGTACCTTGAATATGTTTTGGTCAGCAGCTAATATATATATATTGTGCCTTTGTCCAAAACAGAGATGGCAGAAGAGAGTCCTATTGTTTTCTTTATTTTATAAAAGCACAACCTTTTGTGGATATTGGGAGTGTACTCAAATAAAAGTAGACCCTTGACAGTTTGAAATGGTGAGTCACTCTTATATGTATAAGTAAAAATTATTTTTACATTTTGTTTCCAGCGCCTCCATGTTATGCAATAAATGAACTAATATCTTTTACACTCCATACACACACTTTGATATAAGCTTAATGGCACACATTTATCTAGGTTAACACTAGAGCTAGGTGAGTGCTTTAAGTGAGCACTGTCTCACTGCACCATTGAGGATGATGAGATTCTCTCATGCCTGGAGGATATCTTCAGAAAATAAACCAAGATGCATATACATACAGAGCAGAGCTCAGCAAGAGTTCAAGACTCAGTCTGATGAATAGGAACTCTCTAATAGTTGCTCCGCAGAATCCAGATGAGGCAGGATCAAACAGACCAGCCAAATGGATCTGCACAAATGAGTCTGTGGAACAGCTCCAACCAAACCATTAGCCTAGCAAGACCTCAGGCACCGTTCAGCTGAGACTAATAAACAACTTCCTGCAGCACATGCATTATTTGTAGGCATTTAAACAGCACAGCAACTGATCTCCTGAACTGTCACACCAGGATGTTATTAGACTCATCTGACAGCTTGCTAGCAAACTACAGAAAGAATGTTTTAAAATACATCTTAAATTATGCACTCGGACTCTGTCATATTTGTCTCAAAACAAGTTTATGCTTTGAGAAAAATATACCATGTCAAGCACAACTCATGCTCTAACAAAGACCGGTTACACCTGCCAATAACATGCTTTTATTTTATTTTTTTGCATTGAAATGCATTTGGAAACACATGCTAACCCAGCAGGCTAGAAAAACTCTGCATGTTAAAAACAAAAAAAAGTATCATATTCTTTGATGCATCATTAATGAAAACTGAGAGATGAACAAACATGCCTTAAAAGCCTGGTGATCATATTTAAGACACTGATTGAAGAAGAGAAGAGCTTTCCCTCAAAACATCACTGCACCTTATAAAGTTTTAATAGACCACACTGAAAATTATTTTTTAAAGTTTAAAGAGAATGCAACACACAGGATTTTATCCACATTAATTACAACATGAAGGTCTGTGGGCAGACAGCACAGAGCCAGCATGTGCTTCACTCAGACAGGAAGGTGATAAAGAGCATAAAGAGTCTGTTCAGGTAAGCCACACAAAAGAGCTCAAATTGAGTCAGGCAGATGGAAACAGTCCAGGAAAAGGAGAGATTTTGTGCCTCTTTGGGATGGTACAATGAAACCTCGTTCATTTGCAGAACGCTAGCTTCTGGAGGGTGCACAAGTCTGAACTATCGAGTTTAGGTACTTTGGTGCAGAGCCAGTGGTTGTCTTGTAGGCAAACATCAGTTCCTTGAATTTGATGCTAGCGTCTATTGGCGACCATGCAAACTGATGAAACTCTCACTGCTGCATTGTGGATCAGCTGCAGAGGCTCGATAGTACATGCCAGAAGGCCCACCAAGAGAGCATTAGTCTGGAGACAACAAGAGCTTGGACAAGGAGTTGTGTGGCCTGCTCTGATAGGAAGGGTTTAATCTTCCTAATGTTGTAGCATTCGGGCTGTTGTAGTGATATGGTCAGTGAAGCTTAACTGATCAACAATCACAACTTCCTGGAAGAAGTTACGGTTGGTGAACCTAGCTATGTATTGTAGTAATTACATCTGGATGGCTAAACGGTTTTGCTAATTTCTTCAGTGTTTCTCGTAATCATCTCGTTTTCAAATATAGTAAAAACATGCGTGAGACTTTATTCCAGCAGTCTACAGCTAACAAGACTCAAATACAGAGCAGAACAGGATCTCTGAATGACTTGGTTACTGACAAAAATGTATGAAGATACAGTGATTAAAGTCAATAAACATTTGGTGAGCTATACCATGTACGTGGGTCAATCATCAAAAAGATAAACGTTTAATTCAACTTAAAAATCTATGTATATACATATATATATATTTTTCACATTAGAATGCGTCTGTAACACACTGGTGCTGTAAGGAGCACACAACATAAAGTAGAAAACAAAAGTCTTTTTAATATATCCACTGGAGAAAGCACTAGAAACACAGGGAATCTGTAACACAACCAACATCTAACAACCAGATCAGGACGAGGAGACATCAGGGATTAAATTAACAGTGACAAATCTGTCAGCAAAAATTCAAAATATAATACAATTTCTTATGATCACTTTTTTGTCCTTTTATATATTTTAGTAAGCATGGGTCTGAATAAATATGCTGTTTCTTTTTAAATTAATGAATTTGTTGCACTGAATGAAAATGGAACATATTTAACCCATATTTTGACATAAAAGTAGACAAAGCTTTCCACACCAAAATGGAGATTTGGTCTGAGTATCTGAAACTATATCTGACATGCACAAAGACAGGAAAATTAATTTTAAACTATTAGTTGTTATTTTCAAAAGTGTAATGTTAACATATGTATAACATTAGAGCTTGTGTGTTGTGTCTGTCGGGTCTGTGTGTGTAGAGATATTTGGCATGATAACATCATGCCCTGCATTTTAACCATTCCTCTAAATCTAACAGCTCCTCTGCTCAGATCGTGGCATGAACACACATTCACAGCCAACCATCTGCTTCATAACACGAGTTTGGTGTTTGTGACGGGAGGCAGAGCACATCTGATTCAGAAAGGAAACCCAATGCAACCAACCCGAGAATCTCACATTTCCTCCTGCCATTTGAAGTCCACAACTGGGTTTTTTAGTTTTGCAGCCTAGAATATTCCTGATTTCTTTTTCTAAGCGTGTCTTTTTTGCACTTTTTCAATAGTGCAGTGAAGGAGACAGACATAAAGCAATGAGGGAGGAGAGAGGGGAACCACAAACTGGGTTAATTTAATATCATTGAGATACAATTAAAGGTTTTATTAATATCTTGATTTCATTTTTACTTCATTTTTATTATTATGTCTATATAGTTTTATATAAAATGTTATTTCAGTTTTATTTTGTTACTGTAGTACTTCAAATTAAACTATATGAAACATTTCAAGTTTATTAAGTCTTTATTTGCAGCCTATATACAGTATATGCATTGTGCATTATAAAAGTATTTTCAATGCATTAATTATACCTTGTATTGCACCGTATAATGCATCACATTATCTTATTCACCGAATTAAGATAATAATGCATATACGATTATTTTTAAAGTTACTTTTTTTGTTAAATATAAGTGGAAATAATTATTTCAATTCTACAGAGATACTAGCATGATCTAAGCCAGCAATTCAAGCAACTTATCTTTTGATGTGAAATGAATTTTAACAAAATAAGTTTGTCTTGCACTCCAACAAACCATTTCCTTTGCATGGAAATATACATACTGCAAAAAGCAAAAATGTTACCTCTTAAATAACTGCAGATACAGTACATAAATGCATCACACAACTGGAGTGATATCCACCGCATTTGAGGTGCTGTGCCCTAACAACTCAACTATTCATAAAGAACAGATGCATGCTGGAGCCCTTTTATTTCATTAAAAGTGATCAATTCTAATCTTTGTCTGATAAATCATGCTGACACACGCGGGTATCTTCCCCGCCAGGAACCAAGCAGCGGATGAAGCCAGCGACTCACTGAAGAAGCTCTCAGAGAGAAACGTCTGTCTAAGTCCCATCTAACCTTTAGACGTGTTCGGAGTGAACAGCAGGCCTCCAGGAACACAAAAAGTCCTGCTGCTCTGGTTACTGACTTTATACATTTATTTGATTAAAAATACAGAAATATTATAACAATTTAAAATAATGTTTTTCTATGTGAATATCAGTTAAAATGAAATTTACTCCTATGATCAGAGCTGTATTTTCAGCATCATTCCTCCGGTCTTCAGTGTCACATGATCTTCAGAAATCATTCTGATATACTGACTTGCTGCTCATTTATTATTATCAATGTTGAAAACATTACCATTTAAAGGTCTAGGGTTAGTGAAATAAATGAACACTTGTATACACATTCAATTAATCAAGTCAAGTCACCTTTATTTATATAGTGCTTCATACAATACAGTTTGTGTCAAAGCAGCTTTACAGAGTTAAACAGGACAATAGAAAACAGTCCATTTATCAGTTAAAGTCAGTTCATTGTTGATTCAGTCACGTCATTGTCCAGCTCAGCTCAGATCTCTTCCAATAGTGTCTGTGCGGTCAAGTCAACAAAGTTGCAAGAAATATGATATGAAAAACATAATAATCAAGTGACACTGAAGACTGGAGTAATGATGCACAAAATTCAGCTTTGATCACAGCAATAAATTACACTTCACAATATTCACATATATAGCAGTTCTTTTATATAATAATAATATTTCACAATTTTACTGATTTAACTGTGTTTTTCATCAATTAAATGCAGCCTCTGTGAGCTGAAGAGACTTACCCTGTATTATTCTAAGCTTTAAAGCAGTAGTGTACTTACTATATGTAAAAATTCAAAAGTACTTATTTTAGTGTGATAACCTCCATTCACTGAATGAAGTGCACTGCTCCATTCAGTGTATTTATACACAGCTGCACATATATTTCACTGTATATTTCCAATTCCTTCCTTAAAGGTGCCATCTGTAATGTTTGGCAAAAAAAAATCAAGTCATACTCCACATTCCATACCAGATGGGGGCAGTATGCCTCAATAAAGTGAATTGGTCTACTCTAGAGTAACAAACGAGAAACGGCATAGTCTCTATGCTCCGCCCCTAACTTCACAACAACACTACAGCCATAGCCGAAGCCTAACTGTGTGTTCACACCGCCGGCGTCGAGAGAGTCAAAAATCGCTCTTGCCGCTCTGCTCACGACGCTGCAGAAAGATTTGTGAGCGCTCAGATGCTCTAACGTAGATCGAATGCTTATTTTGTATTTAAAGCGGCCGCAAAGCAAACAAGCTTGATCTCGTGCAGACTAACCACAAGGAGTAATAACCTCATTAAATATTGTTGTGGACGAAATATTAGGATCCTTTACTTAAAATGAACAATCTCAGACACCTTGGTCCACGTATCACTTTTAATTTATTTTTTATGTCCCTGTAGGCAAACAGGGACACATCATAGATTAATACAAACGCTAAACAGCAATAATCAACCTGTCCTTTATTCTGCTTGAGAACTAATGTGCCAACTCTCAAGCATTCACCGTGAGACACACGGAATTGACTCTTTTCACACGCTTTCATGCCACACATCAATTTTTTTCACACTCAGAAAAACCACGAAGCAAACAGGACATGGAGACCAACAGACTAGACAGAGCAGGTTAGTTATGATACATAGGGCTGTGCAAAAAATCAAATGCGATTTTCATGCACCTCTCATCAGTAAAGACGCTCCTGTAATTAGAAGTATATCTCCAGCATGTGCATTCAGATCAGGGTTGCCAGGTTTTCACAACAAATCCTGCCCAGTTGCTTCTTAAAACTATTCCAAAACTAGCCCAATCGCGTTTCCGAGAGGTTCCCCGATAAAAATTGCTTCCCGGGGTTAAAATATACATTTTTGGGAAGGGTTTCCAAGGTAAAAATTAGCATTTTAGGGGCTAAATATCACGTTATTTTGTGAAAACCTGGCAATCCTGATCTGAACACACTTGCTGAGATATACTCCTAATTACAGGAGCGTCTTTACTGATGAGATGTACATGAGTAAAGACATGCACAGCCCTATATAATAAAATGGGTAACGTTAAGTTATAGCTAGCTAATTATCAAACCATCAAAGCCATCGCTAACATTAGCACGTTTATCGAACAGCCTTCGATACATTTCTATGTTATAGCTTCCCGAAAACAAATACACAAACATATAAAACAAACTTCTAGCGAAATACTAACAGCATCTAACTTACCAATCCAAAAGAAATGTTGCAAGTTCGGAGTCGAACCTCATTTCTTTCAGGTCCATCAGTTGTCTCCAGCGATTAAAAGCAGTGCCGATGTTTACTCTGGTATTCTTATCGGATTTGATTTGTGATTCCGAACGCGGTTGTTTCCCATGTAGCGGGTGTTGGTCTTTTGCCAAGGGTTTCAGCTATCCTTCCGCTCTTTTCCCTGAACTGAAAGTAGTGGGCTGTACTTTCCACACGATTGACATCAGGTTCAAGTACACGCCCACAAGCCGTGCGAGTTATTCGTGTATTGCAGGTTGGCTGGTGGATATGTTGCCCGCATACCGCCTCCCACGGCCGAAACTGGTATTACAACACCTGTCAGGCCGGGGCTAGTAATGCTAATGCTAATGCTAATTAAGGTTGATATCTCTGCAGCACTATAACTTGACATTTTTTTAATGACATCATCGCCCTTATTTCTTCTCATTCTTTTGATGCGTGTAGGTCATGTTATGGATATTTTTACCTCAATTTCTGCATATGGCACCTTTAAAAAGACCTGAACGCATTACAGTAACTACAGAAAGATGAGATGAAATGAAATTATTTATTTCAAATGATTTAATAATCTAGTCATAATTCCTGTATACCGCAGGTGTATTAGAACGGGCCTTTAACATTTAGCAGTGAGGTGTGAAGTGAGATTGTAGCATATGTCAGTTTCACGGTCCTGGTGGGCAGATGTCTAAACTACACTGCTCCTGCCGTGTGTGTGTGTGTGTGTGTGTGTGTCTGTGTGCTAGTCCAGCTGTTTGTGGACACTTTCATTAGTACAATTAACACAGATGTCACTCATGAAGCACACAGACTCTCTGGTGTTTTAACTATGCATCTTATTTTTGTTTCCTCGTGGTTGTGTAATATGTTGCATCAACAAAGTATCACCTTTGATTTTTTTTTTTTTAATTTCAGTTACTGAATGCACAAAACAGGTCACAAAAGTTGTAGATTGATGGTTGAGGATCAGTTTTAAGAGAATTTCATAATGCACTTTTTATTTATATACACTAGTGCGCACACACAGAGCTCTTTTGTCTTTTGTCAAGAATGAGTCATTTATACACGTTTTAACATAATTTATTCATAACTAACGTAGACTAGACCACTTGGAAGTTGGAATAAAGAAATAAAATAAGTCCTCTGTAACATCTTAACATCTCAGCACTCTAAATAGACATAGGCTCATTTAGCCTATAAATAGACCAACGCACTAATAAAGTCTTTTTTAACAAATTAAGTTAAGATAAATTCTAAACTATGATGGGTATATGGCAATAATGAAATTAAGATAAAGGCTCCGCCGGATTTGCTTCGCCACTAGCAGCTGACATTTAATAAAAGAATAATGCCGCGTAATAACGCGTAAGATGATTTAAATGAAGCCCGAACCCGGTCCCGTCAGGTTCGGGCAAAGATCTTCAGCTCTAAAGCAGATCCACAGTAACAAACAGGAAAAAGTAGCATGTGTCAGTGTTGGAAAGTCATCTAGCCCTCAAACCTGCAGGGCTTCTTTTTCACTGATGTACCTTTTAGAGATCCATGTAAACAACTTTTGCTCCCACACAAGCTGTTGGTTTTCTGTTTCTGGTCTATGAACTTCCATTCACTCACCACTAGAGGTCACCCACACAATTCATGAACTCTTGCACCACACTAACTGTTGCGTCACCCCACACTACAGTTCCCATCATCCATTGCACTAATTACACACATACAGCTGGAGGCACTGATTATACACACACAGCTGAATTCACTGATTGCGCATAGCTGTAACCCATCACACATTCACTATATAACACTCACTTAGATCATTTTCAAACTGCCAATTGACCACAAAATTCTTTTGCATAGACTAGAACACTTTGCTGGCATTAATGGAAGTGCATTAGCATGGTTTAAATCATAATTCTATGACTGCCATCAATTTGTAGCAGTGAATGAAGATGTATCATATCGATCACAAGTGCAGTATGGAGTACCTCAAGGCTCAGTACTAGGGCCGCTACTCTTCACGCTTTATATGTTACCCTTGGGAGATATCATCAGGAAACACAGTGTTAGCTTTCACTGTTATGCTGATGATACTCAGCTCTATATTTCTTTGCGGCCTGGCGAAACATACCAATTTGAAAAACCAACGGAATGCATAGTCGATATAAAAAAACTGGATGACTAAATTCTAAAAAAAAACAGAGGTTTTAATTATAGGACCTAAAACTCTGCATGTAATAACCTAGAACGCTGTCAAAGACTCAGGGGCACTGCACAAGATCCTGGGCCCTATGCATATGCAGATCTAATGGGCCCCCCTCCCCTTGAAAATATATATACCAGACTTTTCAAGGTACCTCTTTTCCTTTGGGGCCCTGGTAATCAGTACTGGTTTTACCCCCAGTCTGACGACCCTGCTAAGACTTGATGGCTGCCCTGTCAATTCTTCGTCATCAGTTAGGAACCTAGGTGAGCTATTTGATCACAATCTTTCCTTAGAAAGCCACGTTTCTATAATTTGTAAAACTGCATTTTTCCATCTCAAAAATATATCTAAATTACGGCTTATGCTCTCAATGTCAAATGCCAAAATGTTAATCCATGCGTTTATGACCTCAAGGTTAGATTATTGTAATGCTTTATTGGGTGGTTGCTCTGCACGCTTAGTAAACAAACTACAGCTAGTCCAAAATGCAGCAGCAAGAGTTCTTACTAGAACCAGGAAGTATGACCATATTAGCCCGGTCCTGTGAACACTGCACTGGCTCCCTATCAAACATTGTATAGATTTTAAAATCTTGCTTATTACTTATAAAGCCCTGAATGGTTTAGAACCTCATTTAAACAAGCTCTTGTTACATTATAATCCTCTACGTCCGCTGCATTCTCAAAACTCAGGCAAATTGATAATACCTAAAATATCAAAATCAACTGCGGGCGGCAGATCCTTTTCCTATTTGGCGCCTAAACTCTGGAATAACCTACCTAACATTGTTCAGGAGGCAGACACACGCTTGCAGTTTAAATCTAGATTAAAGACCCATCTCTTTAACCTGGCTTACACATAGAAAACTAATATGCTTCTAATATCCAAATTCGTTAAATTATTTTATGCTGCATTAATTAGGTGAACCGGGAACACTTCCCATAACACCCGATGTACCTTCTACATCATTAGAAGAATGGCATCTACGCTAATATTAGTCTGTTTCTCTCTTGTTCCGAGGTCACCGTAGCCACCAGATCCAGTCTGTATCCAGATCAGAGGGTCACTGCAGTCGCCCGGATCCAGTACGTATCCAGACCAGATGGTGGATCAGCACCTAGAAAGGACCTCTACTGCCCTGAAAGACAGCGGAGACCAGGACAACTAGAGCCCCAGATCCCCTGTAAAGACCTTGTCTCAGAGGAGCACCAGGACAAGAAACAGATGATTCTTCTGCACAATCTGACTTTGCTGCAGCCTGGAATTGAACTACTGGTTTCGTCTGGTCAGAGGAGAACTGCCCCCCAACTGAGCCTGGTTTTTTCTTGAGGCCATTTTCCAGTTTCGGTTCCTTGCAGCTGTCGCCTCTGGCTTGATTAGTTGGGGACACTTTATTTATAGCGATATCGTTCACTTGATTGCAAATGATTGCACATATACTATTTAAACTTAACTGAGATGATGAACTGCCTTTAACTGTCATTTTGCATTATTGACACACTGTTTTCTAATTAATGTTGTTCAGTGCTTTGACACAATCTTTTTTGTTTAAAGCGCTATATAAATAATGGTGACTTGACTTGACTGCAGAGAATTGTTCTGCACATATACCTCTCCTAGCGATAGCTGCGATACGTAAGCCTTTCCATGTTAGTTTCTAGTTTTCATAGTCTTGTTTCAGTTCCTTGTTTTTATAGTCTTTTCTCTGTTTCTAGTTTTCTTAGTTTAGTCTTTTCCTTGCCTTGCCGTGTTTCTCTTGTTTTGACCTTTTTGCTCTGGATACTGGATTACCCCTCTTGCTTAGCCCTCTGGATATTGTTCGCTCAAAGACCCACACTTGCCCTAGGAATATTCTTTGTCTTGTCCTCTATATACCTGTTTGCCGGTGTTTGACCCATGCCTGTTACGACCAGGTCTCTGTCTAATAAAAGCTCACACATGGATCCGCATGTCTCAAGACTCATCAGCCCCGTTACACCAATACAGTTTGTATCTGCTCCATTCTGACATTTTCATAAAATAATAGAATGAAACTGTTCAAAATAAACATTATGACAGACCTAACTAGGTGGACAAGACTTAGGTGTACTTGCTCAGGAATGACTGGATGTTTCACAGATGGAAACACTGAGTCAGATCCTGAGTATTACATAGGTGTTAAATAAGGAACAGTAAAGGTTAAGGAGTGCAAGAGCTTTCTTTTGTCCAATTATTGTGACATTACATCACCAGATGAGTTAATTTACTTTTAAACTCTCACATCGGTACAAAAATACTAGAGGTGCTCCGTTCACGATCGGCCGATCGTTAATGCACATCTCGTCAGTAAAGCCGCTCTATGTGAGAAGTTTTTTTCTGGTCGAGTAGTCGTTCATTTTAAGCAACCGTTTTATTTATCGCACGTTTATTAATAAACAATTTAAATCATTATAGTAAGCCTTTAATATATAGCCTAATAAGTGCTCAAATACATGCATTAAGCTTGCCACAGCACAACGGCAGAAGTAATGATTATGAACGTCAGGAAAAAACAGGAGTATGCTTTAACATTTTAATATTTTGATAAACTACACTAGTGCTTTCTTTGTCCTCAGTTTAAGAGATGAAGTTGGCAACGCTGACTCGTCATCTCTGCATTAGTGATGCACCCGTCTGCATGTTTCATACGGATTGCATAATGTGAGAATATTTGGTTTCCAGTTGAATTGGTTCATTTGGAAGTAGACATTTCATTCTCTATAGATATTTTCACAGTTCAAAGATCAAGACAGCATTAGCGAATCCTTTTTGCTTTCATTATTTTACAAAAGTGCAGTATTGTGAGTGCACACAAATAAACATAGTCTTTACAGATTCAAAAGATGTATTACTCTTAACTGTATGACCAAAAAGGAGGAGTATTTTAAGTGCAAGTGAGCGCACCGGCGCCTCCATCTGTCCTGCAGTGAGCTACTCTTCCACTCTCCATGCAATAGCACATATTTCTCTATGGTTAACATTACATTGAGCAGACATGTAAAATCGCTACTACTTACCAATTTCAGATTATAAGCCATATTTGAGGTTGCTGAATGATAGACAAGCTATTGGATGTCCTGCCCGATGTAGTGTATTAGCATAGACTAGACATTAACAATCTGTCTGTCACAGACTTTTCACGACTAAGCGACTAATACAATTTTGGTCGACCAAGCCTCTTCTGGCCGACTAACAATTAGTCAATTATTAGGGGGCAGCCCTAAGAAATATGTATTTTCTTTTTTTAATGAAAAGAAATGTGGGAGACAACTCTAAGTGAGAAACTTTGATCATAATTATATTACACATTAAAAATGAAAGTAGAAGCAACTATGAATACACTGTAAAAAAATAAAAATACTGGTGAGAATACTTAAAGTGAGGCAATTGATGCAGAAAGACTTTTGAATTTTCTAAATAAATTTTTAGTTCTGCTTAATAAAGATACTTTGTTGAGCCAATGTAAATGTGTTTGTCCATGCAGTGCTCATTTCATTATTTTACTACCGGTAGTAGAATTACTAATTCTTGTTACAGCAGCTGAAACAACAATTACTGTCATTGAGGTAAAAAAAAAAAAAAATGTTTCCTGGAACAAAAAAATAATGTTTAAAACATGACCACATTATCAAATGTATGTTTGTTTACAGATGACAAAAGTGAAAGCCTAAGTAAGACTAATAAGCAAACAGCATTGTCTTTATAAGACAACTTACAAGACTTAAGATATTCAGGAAACAGACATAAGAGATTGATCATACCCTAGGGGCCCTATTTTAACGATCTGAAACGCAAGTGTCAAAGCGGGAAGCGCAAGTAACTTTGTGGGTGGGTCTCGGCGCTTTTGCTATTTTTCCGGCGGGATAAATGGCTCTTGCGCCCGGCGCAAATCTAAAATGGGTTGGTCTGAAGTAGCTTCATTATTCATAGGTGTGGTTTGGGCGTAACGAGAAATAAACCAATCAGAGCGTCATCCAACTTTCCCTTTAAAAGCAGGTGCGCAAGTTCCATTATGGATTGCTATTATTATGGCGTATTTACCAGGCGCACGCCAGGAGCGGTTCACAGCCGAGGAGACTGATGTTCTTGTAAGAGCAGTGAAAGACAGAGAAGTTGTGTTGTATGGGGATGGGAGAAACCCACCCAAAATAGCGTCAGTTAAACAGGCGTGAGAGGAAATAGCCACAATTTGTCAGATGTCCTTATATACATATATGTCTTGCCACTATTGGGCAAACAGGTCTGATCCTTAATTACTACAATAAGCCTGAATAATTTGTAAGCTAGATTTATGCCTATTTTTTCACATCTTCGTGGCACACCACAATGATTTCCGTCATCTCATGTGTTAATATTTTTTTAGTGTAACAATTTATGATTTGCAAAAATAACTGTTGCATCTGTGTAGATTACATGAGCAAAGTGTATGCGCGTTGTGCACGCTATACATTATGGTCAAGCATGCGCCCTAAAAATAGCATAATGAACAACGCGCAACGCGCCACTGACTTTAGACTAGGTTTTTTCTGGTCAGTGGCGCAATTGTTTAATGGGACAGCAAAATAGCACCAGGGATTGTTTGCGCCGGAACACGCCAGCTTTTTTGCGCTGAACCGCCCAGGGAGCGCAAGTTCATTCACTAGTTTAGCGACGTGCTTCTGTGGAGGGAAAAGCGCGCTTTGCGCGGGTGCAAAATAGGAATGACACATGCGTTGGTGTACAAAGTCAATTGTGCTTGGTGCAAGACAGGGCCCTAGGCCTCAAAACCAGACACACAAACCTCAAGAACGGTGACAACCAAAACAAGTTAAAAGGATGAGCTCTTTACATCACAGTACAACAAATAACTAAAAATAATGATAAAACAATAAAAAAAAAAAAAAAAAAAAAAAACGTTAAATGAAGTCAGCAAAGAGCAAAACAATAATGCTATAATGGTAACTTCATGCTGCAATGCATGCCTGGAACTCACAAAGCCTTAACATTTTAACAATATGAAATTCTTTGTTCAGACAACTGTGTTTTACTAGTTGGGGCAAAATTTGAGGTAATTTTGTTGGTCTGACAATGACTTAAGTAGTTTCAAGAAAAGAGCATTTTTTTGTATTTGAGACTCAAAAAGGGAAAATGAGCAGTTTCAGTTTTTACAGTGTAGGTCAGCACGAGCATGAGCTGATGACTAAGATGTGATGTACATGTGGTGAAGAACCACACGACACGCAGAAACTGTGAAAAAGCAGCACTTCCTCCTGGAGACACGAGCCTATTGGATGTTAAGAGCCAAACCCATGTGATGGCGGCTGCTGATTTCAGTTTCTGCAGAGATGTTTATCATTTTAGTGAAGTCTGGGCAAAACTAGAAAATCCCTGGTGACTCACAAATAAAATAATAATTCACAAGCAGCTGATCGCAAATGAAGGTGAAACTCATTCTTTACTGCATTTCTGCCAATTAAAATAACCTTCCTCTCAGAGCTTCTTAAATACTTTCAATTCCTAGAGTTGCACTACCGGCTTAGTGTAGACGACCATGTAGAAAATGTGACTTGTTCAACAACCTGGTTATCAGCTAGATTAGTCAAACTGATTAAACAAGGAAGTCAAGGAACCGTCACCATCTGACACTAGAGAAAACCATGTGCCTCACAGCTTGTGATGTTTATTTGATTGTGTATGATGACGTTCTCAGCCTGTCTGCGAACATGTGGACTGCTTCACATGTTCATGTTCTTCAATTGTGGTACAGAAGTGTTATTTCAATAGGATTGGGCAGTAATGCGGGTCTGCCATATTTTGGATCAATCATCAAAAAAGTCAGAAAAGCAAGATATATACAAGGAAAAAAGTACAAATTGTGAGATAAAAAGCCACAATTACCTCAGCAGTGGAAACTGGCTTCCACAAAGAAATTGCTAGTAAATTAAACAAATAATTAAATTAAGAAACAGCAAGTAACACTGAATTAAACATGTAAAGTACTATTTTCTTGAAAAACCTACTCAAAGAATCTTTATTTACAACAATTTAGAAAAATAATTTTTACAATCTGCTTGACTATAATACTACTTGGGTTTATCCAAATTATTATTAATTAATTCCATTAATTTAAAAAAAATTTTTTATTACATTCAAAAAAGCAATAAACCATAGTGAAATAATTGTATTAATGATGCTGATATCCCATAATCTCAAGAGGTCTCATCTCCTTGCCTTTACCTGATATTAGTGCTTCATTTCCATTGTAGTGAGGTCAGGACTGTCTTCAGATGTTTCTGGACTTATCCAACTTCCTTCGAATCGGAGTTCACAGAAACACACACACACACGCACACACACACACACACACACACACACACACACACTGATGTTCTTCAGAAGTGTTTCCTGATGCGGTGTGAGTTGGCGAGCAGTCAAGTCCCTGAGGCGCTCCAGCACACCGACAAGATCTATTCCTTCCACCATGATTCACAGTTGGAAGGAGAGCGGCAGGGAGGAAACGCCTCCACTTGACTCACGGTTGCCTCACACTCATCGTGGTTTCCTCATGTGGATCACAGAGAGTTCAGGAACACAGGTGTTATCAATCACAAGCAGACAGTCTCGCAGACGCACACTTCTGATTATAGCTGTAAAGTCTGGTCCACTTAGCAGCTCATTCTGGACAACAACTGCCCACTAAAGTAAACGTCTGACTCACATCCATAAATAATGATTATGGGTAGGGATGCACCGATCGACCAACCAGGGACCGGAATTAGCTGATTTTACACATGACCCTCCCAGAATGATGACTGGTCTCCTGAATCCGAGGCGGTCCATTTTGACATCACACCTACGCTCACATCCGGATGTGAACTTGTCGTCAGCTTGGAGGTTCTTCACTATGAGTGAAGAAGACACAAAGTGTCATCTGTAGAACATGTAGGGCCAAAGTAAACTGTGGGGGAACCACAAGGCTCGATTATTGCTCCTCTGGGGAAAGTAGATTTTTAAAGGGGCAAGTGAGACAGAATTTCACTTGCATGACCTGACAAGAAGCCTGATTAAAGTGTCAATAACAAAAATTAGGGATGCACGGTATTTTTCGGACTATAAGTCGCACCTGAGTATAAGTTGCAAAAGAGGAAAAAAACATATATAAGTCGCACTGGACTATAAGTCGCATTTATTTAGAACCAAGAGAAAACATTACCGTCTCCAGCCTTTCGTGGCTGTAGACATTGATGTTTTCTATTTGTTCATTTCTCTCGGTTCATATCAAATTAATTTTGATAAATAAGTCGCACCTGACTATGTCACAGGAACAGATATAAATAAAATAAAAGTGCAACTTATAGTCCAGAAAATACGGTAATGTATGATGTGCATGTTGTCAGTAATGCCGGTTCTGTAATCAGTGGTAAATCTCTACACGTGCGTGATTTCATTTGGAGCAGTATTTATTCCACAGAGCCGTTGTTCACTGACAAGCTGTGCCAAACCATGATCATATTTTGTGTATGTTTTGCACAGCTTGTGAACAACGGCTCTGTGTAGCAATTTACCACTGATTACAGAAACGGAATTACTGACAAGATGCACATTAAATATCAGCTGATACTTAAGCGCTGAAACTTGCCCACCAAAAATGTTAGCTTGAGAATAATTCTGAATTTATGACATTCAGTGTAAATGAAGACAATGTATTTATATCATGCCAGATGAGGCTTGAGCAGCAGAGAGAGAGAGAGAGAGAGAGAGAGAAACTCAAAACACCTGAGTGCAACAGCACACACAGAAAGTTATAGATGCATACTGCAGTAGAAAATATATATATATATATATATATATATATATATATATATATATATATATATATATATATTTATAATATATGATATAGGTAAGCAACATTTAACAACCAAGATGTTTCCCTGAATATCAGCGAGATTGCAGTGTGACACTGATTTTATAAAATAGTAGTTTGATAAACAAGAAGTTAAAATTAAATTTTTGACACAATAGTGACATTTTTGCTCAATTTCACAAACGAAAATAGTCCCAGTCTACAGCCACAGCAGAACTGTTGTGTGTCTCCCAGCAGCACAGCAGTGTTTTGTTCTTGACTGATTCGAGTGAGTCAATGATTCAGTGAGTCATTCAGTCAAGACACTTGCCTCATTACTAAATGAACGACTAAATGACTCATTCGTTAAAACTACATTAAAACACCACCTACTGATGGTTTGGTTTCATATTTAAAAGTACCATTGCATTTTTCCCAACAAAATTAAAAAAAATTATTTAAGACATTAATCTTTTAAAATTATTTATGCATTTGCAATTACGGGTGTAAATGCATTCATGGCACCTCTCAGCTTCATCAAACAGTCTGTATAAATACATCTAATGTCACTTCAGACGCAGCTTCTGTTTCCACTGCAGTGGAAAGACGGAATTTGTAGTTGCTGATTTCATTTGAATGTTAAAAACAGTTTCTTATTCTAATTGAATTATCTGAAACGATGTAAGAATTTGATGTGAGAGATGAAATGACATCTGTTTTGTTTGTACTGTATATGCTGTCAATTATAATTTTTAGAAAGAAAATCAGAATCAACAAAGATTGGTATGGGTGGTTCACATTAAATATTAATACAAAATTTAAAGTTTCTCCATTATACTAAAAAAAACGTATGCAACCCTTTAGTCAAGTATGAAGTACCAATTATGATTAAACATAATTTGAGGAATTATTCATGCCTGTATCTCAAAGGTGTTGGAGAACTTACATGCCACGGTTGAATATTTAGTGCTGGGAATCTGATCAAATCACTAACCCTAAACACGAGCAGCAGTGATGGAGAAACAGCACTAATGAGGGAAGACTTTACCTGATAAGCAAATGAACGTGGTGTAGTCACCAGGGCCTCCTGTAGCTAAAAACGGGATCTTCTTCTTCGTCCTCCTCTTCACCTGCACGGCTGCCAGCAGCCTCTCATCGTTGGGAATAAAGATGGCCTTGTTGAGGGCTGATTTGGCACTCATTGTAGCTGATGGCACAGGCTGGGTGATAGCAGGGGACTCTCGACTCTGACGAGAGACATTGAGACAGTCAACATATAACAGGACCTCTTTATACTCTATGTGACCTGGAGACTCAAAGCTTTTGCATAGTGCTTTTCACAATACCTATTGTTTAAAAGTAGCTTTAGTTGCATAGTTTTGACTGACTTTACTATGATTTGTGACACACTTCTGTGTGAAATGGCTTTTCAACAAAAAACATTGTCTGGGGCTTTTATCCATCAGTTGCTGATTGGACTGTGGATAAAACATCGACTTGTGTTAAAGGAGTCATAAGACAGTTAAAAATGTCCTTAGTTTTACCACCAGTTCAAGCATGAACTCTACTTTTGGAAGAACAAATAAAAGTGCTTTTGCTTTCAGCCTAGAAATACACAGCATCTCCCTGACATGGCTGCTTCAACACTTATGAAGAAATGAAGTAATGGTCTTATGAAGCAAAACGTTCAGTCTGCGCAAGAAACTGAACATCATTTATTACATTACTACCTGTAATCCAGAGCCTCAGGCAAACGGTCCAAAGTGAACACGGGTTTATAAACAAATTATTATTTTGAACCGTTTTTATGGTTTCTTATTGTTTATGTAAAAAGGTGAGTTGATTTAAGATTTAACACTTTTTAATTCTCTTTGGACAAGTTACAAATTAACATTATTTCACATTATTATTTGGTACTTTAATAACACAATTGCATATACATTACTTCATTAGAGCTGCAACTAACGATTTTTTTTTCTGTCAACTAATCTAACGATTATTTTTTCGATTAGTCGAATAATCTAACGATTATTTGTATTACAATAAATAATTAATCTAATGTTCTTTTAATTAGCTAATGAATCCTTTGTATAACTTTCCAAAAAAAAAATATATATAAGTACAACTTCTAATATAATATTTCAACCTTTATACACAAGTTTTTACAGTATAAAATAATAAAGAAGCAAAGAAAATTATTTTACTATGGTAAATATGAGTTTATGATTAAACCACAGTAGCCATAAATTTACAGTTGTCTGAGACGTCATGAAATATTCTTTAGCATCACAAACCATAAAATGTAGTCAGGGTTCTGCTATGGTTTAGCTTGGTTTCCAGAGATCTGGAGCTGATTCTGGGTAGCTCAGTGGTTTGTGACTGTTGTCTCGCGGCGCGCCGTCTTTTAATGGGCTGTTCACATTTCACGTCTTATGCGCGCTCAAGTTCGTTATTTCCAATGTAGGCGCGCGATAAGCACGCTCCTAATGGAAGCAACGTGGTCGCGACGTGCTCGTTTTTTTCAGGCGCGTCCGCACCGCATCGATTTAAAAACATCTCAACTTTCCAGAATACCGCAAGCACAAGAATATCAGACCTGAACCAGGAAGTTGGTCACCAGATCACACGGTAACCAGTTAAACCGTAACACCGGAGAGCGCCAAGATGTTTTCCTCTTTGGTGCTCGCGCATCGCAGTTGTGCTGCCGTGGTCCATATCGGTTTTGTGAAGAGAACAAAGGGCCATTTAATTTGTCCTCTGTTTAAAGTATTCCGATACTTTTGATAATAGTGGTCTCTGTTTTTGTGATAGAATGCAACTTTCTCCATTCCCAGTATGCCATTACGCGAGATGTAAACAAACAGTGTGACGCGTCAACGCATTTCACGCACGTCGACGTATTTTTGTAGTCGACGTAATCGATGACGTCGACGAGTCATTGCAGCACTATACTTCATTGCATGATTATGTAAAAAAAAAACTAGTAAATTAAACCAATTTACTGAAATGACATGGAAAAGAATCGGAAATCCCCGTTTGCTGCGGATTACAAGTAATAATGTTATGAATAATGTTCAGATTCTTGCACAGACTGGTCATTTCTCTTCATAAGACCTCAGTATATCATCAAGGGCCATGGCTATTCATTGTGTGTTCCCTGATATGCTTTTTGACTCTCACAATGTTGGTAGCCACTGACTTGCATCTTATGATCCATGAAGGACCACGGTTCCAAATAATAATCTTCTTTACTAATCTACTGAAGAAAAAAAATTCACATACATCTTGGATGGCCTGAGGATGAGTAAATTAACAACAAATTTTCATTTTTGGGTGAACTATCCATTTAAGTGATGTTGTTGAGTCTTCTACATCAGGAACGGTATTTCTAAATTCTGGGAGAGATTTTCTGTGACACAGGCTAAACTCCTGAATCATGATGTTTCGGAGTATTTCCACACACTTGTTAGATAGCAGCAGGAATGTGCAGTAGTCAACAGTTATCTTTTTTGCCTTATTGACATTGAGAGATTGTGGACTCCGCAGGGTAACTAGGTCAAATAAAGAGTGGACAGCAGTTGAGAACACACGTTGACACTAACACCAATACTTTGATTGTCCGTTTGTTCCAAACCCTATACACTTCACTGTAAACCCAATGCTCAAAGCAATTTCATTGCAAAAAAATTAAAAAAAAAATTGCATAAAAAAAAAAAGATAAAAATCTGTTTTGGCAGAACATAGAGAAGCTTGAATCAAGGTGTTGTTACACTTCCTGAAAACAATATCCATTTGTAATGCTTAATGCTTACGAGTAGGTGGTCTTTGGTCGCCATTAAACACATTTGACCACATGAGCGTCTTCAACCTCTAGAAGTGGTCAAAAGCAGACAAGCTTAAAACCCTATTTTTAGACAAACTTTTCATTTTAATATTAATTTTAATAATCTAAAACTAATGCAAAGATTCCTTAGATGTTAAAGATTCCTCATTGAACCATTAATGCCAATAAGAACCTTGATTTTCAAGAGTGAAGCATAAAATGTGGGGTCCAGAGTTGAGGACCTCAGTTTTCAGTGAAGTTGAAAATGTAAACACAGTTTTGTGATGCTTCTCAAACGGATCTTGACCAGACACTGCCTCTGACATGAAGTGCTCATTAGCAGTAACAGAAGCATGTAACCTGATTCTATTTTGGGAATCAGATGAAAGAATAGCTGGTTCGTGGTTAGTGCTATTCCATGCATGCAGCAGAATTTTTTCTTATATGTGAATTTTCCAAATGTAATCCAGACTATTTCAGGTTCACACCACAGTGCAGTTCACTTAAAATGTGCATTAAGAACACAAAAGAGCCCTGGCTCACCTTACTTTTCATTTGTGCAATTCCAAATGTTCTTGGGTGTTTGTTTCAAATACATTCAATGAACTTCCTTGATCTAAACACCAGCAGGGAAACAGGTTTAACAGTCAATAGAGGACTATAGTTAAGGACTGAGAACTGCTGGGGCTTATATAGGAGCATTTAGGACACAAATGCTCTTCTGAAATGTGAGTGGCAAAACAGTAAGTTACTACTGTCAATGGAGACTTACGAGGAGCTCTGTTTCCAAACAGAAGGAAGCCATCTAAATCAGCAGACAGCAAGGGGCTCTCTGCATTTAAGAGTTCATCAGCCATCATACTTCAATCATTCAGATCATTGGGAGGTGTGCGTACATGGGCCTTCAATGGATCACGGAGTTGGATATTTAATCAGTATAAAGCAATGGCTGAAACAGCGGTAGCTTCCCTCTTTTCTGGTTTACCGAGGGATGAGCAAAATTAGAGCCAGACCAATCTCAAGTTCATTTAAAACAGCTATTACTGGAGAACTGAGTAGACAAACAAAAGCTGCATGTTGCAACTGTTGCTGTTCTTGCATTCATATTGTATGAGCATAGAATACATTGCGAATGACACTTGTTTTCGTTTTGAGAGAAAACTTAGCAGAAAAATTATGATATTATATAAAAATGGAGCAAAATCACATTCTGAATAAAGAGCTAATATCACAAAAACAAAGAGTTAAGACAGACAGCTATCTTCAAATCCTTCAAGAGCCAAACCCAGATCAATTCACAAACTCACGCCAAAGCCTGAGGACACGGCGGCATCCACACGAATTCAGCCTGTCAACAGTCATTGTGGACTGGCATATGGGAGGCTGTTCGCTTGTATAAGAAAACAAAGAGCCATAGTTACAGTCACAAAGCTGCTGTTAGCAAACATCAGGCCTGGAGGCAATGCTTTATTTGTCATCAAAAGGTCAGTGCTGCTGCGGTCTTCTTGGCACGCTGTTGTCTCACCTAAACGAGAGACTAATGGCTTTCAGAAATCCAATTAGCTGTTTTTCCACTTGATCTCAAACGGTCCCCTTCTCTGCACAGCCTCAAAACACATGCATTACTATCCAGCAAACACTCCATCAGACTGTATGGGGCCAGATTTACTAAACAGCCCAAATTAGCAGGAGAGCATAAAAGTGCCAATGTGAGGGCAAAGTTCTGCAGGGAGATGCTGACAATGAGCAAACTAAAGAACACAGACACAGATCCAGAGGCGTCATGATGCCAGTTTAAAGTGAGGGGGAGCTTCCAAAGGACAAAAAATAGCAGAATTATATTTTTTATATTTGATCCAATCGCACAGGTGTGATTCAATCGTTAAGTGCGGCACGCATCAGCTGCTAAATTCAAATCTGCATTGGCTGACAGACATGTTTATACAGTGCTGTGCATTATTACCAATCACACATGATTCTGAAGAGCTTATGAATACAATGGCCCATCAGAGATCACTGAAACAGTGTTTTGCTCTCATCAGAAACAACAATGTGCATACGAATGCAAGTAAGATCATTTCACAGTGAAAACACCTTCAGTGATTTTAACAGGAGTTTTTGAGAGTGCCTCTGGCTAGACTGGATTGATAATTGATCATCTTAATGTTCTTTGCTCGCTGTAAAATGAAAGTGTTATAATTAGAATAACTTCAAATATCATTATTCAATTCACATTAACTGCAAAGTCTTTGTAGTATAAAGTATAAAAAATATTTCATGGCATGACACCCATATCTAAGTAAAAAGTTGGGTTTTTATGTGTAGTTAATAGATTACACTATTAGTCTACTTTAATCACATAATATAATCTATAACGGTACAAACTGCATATACTTACACATATTTGAGAATCAAGATATTTTCAGATACAGGCTAGTTAACACATTTGGAAACATTTCAAATAAAAATAAAAAATAAATAAATGAAACATAAGCCTATATACGCCCCCTGGTCAGATCATTTCCATAATCAATCATCGTGTGTTATCTTCTAACAACACAGGTGCTATTTGGGGCATTAAATAATGGTGTGAATACCAGTTAACTGACTTCACTTTACAGTTGATATAATTTTGCATGATTCATTTTAATACTCTCCTCATACATTTGCATCTGAAAGGGAAACTCCTACAAATGCTGTGCAATAAGATCAGCCACAAAAACAACTGTCCACACCTTTTCACAGTCTTTAGTAAATAGTATCATCTGAAGTGGGTTTGTCCTCTCTACTCTTGACTTAATTTGGCTGGATCTGATGTTGGTTGGTTGGCGTATTAAAACTCGAACACTAATATGTACATGTATTTGCATCGCTTTGACCGTTCTCTGTAGATCCCACCTTCTCACGCACCACGATTGGTCGATTACGTACAATGTCTGCATGTTATTGGTCAAATGAGCATTACCTCCATTAAGTATGAAAACAGGAAACCAAAGCCATTTTAGGCAATACAGAAATCCTGGCCAGTACATTTCCTGGGAAAATATCACATTTGGTCACCCTACCTTAGCTATTTTCATGCAAGTAACAAGTTAAATACCAAAATAGCATTTATAACCCCATATAAGATTTGCTTTGCTTTAGAACAACACACTAAACACTATTCAGGGTTGACTATTAAACATTTACTTGAATGCATTTGCTGAGTAATATAATGTCCTCAGACAACATAAACCTGCACAATTTAATAAAATATGTTTAGGAAATACAGGACTCTGGATTCATGAGAATAAAAGTGGATAATCTGATCTCAGGCGATCGCAGATTCGTGTACAGTTTATAGAGTTAAATGCTGTAACCCCGCTAAAAAAAACCCTTGCTTCTTGTGTAGATTTCAGAGAACCAGGACAAATATTTCAATCGATCGCGCAGGCATCCTGGCACCCAACCCTAGCATTACCAGTATGTCACCAAATCAAGACGGTAAGTTAAATCAGAGGAAAGCTGAAGCTGGACCAACCACTGGGCCTTTCAAAACTAAAACACAATAAACCAACAGAAAACTGAAGATACTCCAGGAAACATGAGTCAACTTCTGAAAAAGGAAAAAACCACTAGATGAAGGAAAAACACATTTACTCAATTCCTTAAAAATACTAACAAAGAACCGGACTAACAAGTTGGTTTGACCTCTGACATGCAACAAACACATGAGAGACTGGAAAGTGAAGTTAAAGCCATCTGGATTTTACACCACAGAGCGGAAAATATGACGAGCAGCTCAGAATCACAAGGAGAGGAGAAAAACACATGAAGCGGACTAAACTAACCCTTAACTACCAAAACTGAACAAAAAAATATTTCATTTGAATTGTTTTCATTTTAAAATGATTTCACCAATTCTGTGATAATTCAGGATAAACTGAGAGGAATATAAAGCGTGACACAGGCAGGGATGGTACATAAACACAAGGGCTGTCCGTTTGGTGAGATGATTCAGCAGTAAGTGAGAATTATTACCAAGAACCCAATGGACAGCCATGATTCAAGAAGCCTGATGTGGACTTCGTTTCATTTCTATTTAGACCAGAGCTCCTGAACAATCCCCTCATAAACCCTAAATCAGACAAGAAGCACGAGGAGCCGTGTGAAAGAATGACAAAGCCAACTCAAGCAGTTTTAATCAAACTGAAACCTTTCTATACATGCAAACTTGTTTTTATCATGCCTTACGTCTGTGATTTACAATGTAATGTACACAAATATGAAATACCATACTGTATTTTATTCTTTGATGAGGTGATGACTTATTCTGACCTTCAATTCAAAATATCAAAACATAATGTTCCACAAGGGAGATTTTCTGCTCTATTTTAACTCGAGTGTATGACTTAAACAGACATGGGTGGTGGATTATGGAGAACTACATTTGCAGTGAACATATAAACAGAGGTGGGTAGTAACGAGTTACATTTACTTCGTTACATTTACTTGAGTAATTTTTCGTGGTAACTAATACTTTTCGGAGTATATTTAAAGATGGGTACTTTATACTCTTACTTGAGTACATTTTTGGGGGAAAATCTGTACTTTTACTTCGTTACTGTTGCCGACGCCCCTCTCGTTACTTTATCTTAATGCAATAAATGTTATAAATGGTTCAGTTTATTCCAAACGCGCCGTCTACTTTTCTCTGGACAATGAGCGATGCCCATTCGCGAATGATTCATTCTTTGGAGTCAACTCTGTTCAAAGGCTTGATCAAACCAATTGGCAAACGAGTGAATTGGTTCGTGAATCAGTTTGAATGAGTCGTTCAGTTCCCTGCTGCACGCGCTGAGCGTCTGAAGCGGTTCACTCAAGAGAGTTGTAACGTTTAAGATCAGCAGCGTTGAAAACGGGGCTATGGAACTGCACTGAATTGAAAGCAAATCTGCAAATGCCATTATTTGCTTGCGACGGAGATCCTTATTAGATGAACGCGTGTGCTGTCTACTGTTTAACAGGTAATAACTTGGGCTACATTCGATTACAGTACTACATGATACCACTGTTACATTAGTTTGTTGTACGTGTGTGGCTTATAACAGAGGGGATTCAAGTTGAATGCATCTTCCAAAAGACAAAAAATAGCCGATTAAGATTTTATTAATTTTAATACAATCACCCCGTTACGAGTATGTTCAGCGAGTCATATCATCAGCTGTTAAATTCAGATCTGTGATCGCTTGCTGGCGCTGAGCCACAGATAGATGCGTTTTTACAGCGCTGCGCATTATAACCAATCACACACGATTCTGTTGAATGCAATCAGGCCAATCAGAGGTGTTCCGATGAGTCATCGCTGAAATGTCGGTGCTTCCTTCACTCGCTTACTGACTGAATACCTCTTCCTGGCTAATTCTCTCGTAAATAACAACAAAGTGCAGATGTGTGTACGAATCTATAATTAAGATATTGATTTCACAGTGTTAACAGTTTCAGTGATTTTAATGGGAGTTTCTGAGAGTGATTGAACTCTAGACTGTCAGTGAAAATGATCTTTAATAATGTAAATGTTATTTGCTCTCTTTCTGAACAATGAAAGATTAGTAGCAATATTTATATCACATTAACTTTCAATGTTAAATTCACATTTAATATAAAGTCAGTTGTATTAAAAATATGTTATGGCATGACATCTCTGTTACTTAAGTAAACAGACAGGGTTTTATAATAAATTACATAAATTGGAGTAAAGGCTGATGAAATATATACATTTACACACACACACACACATACATTACATACATTTTATCTATATATCTAAATAAAAATAGGCTCCGTATATATGACCCAAAGTAACTAGTAACTAACTACTTGAGTAGATTTTTTATCCGATACTCTTTTACTCTTACTCAAGTAACTATTCAAGACTAGTACTTTTACTTTTACTTGAGTAAATATTTCTAGAATAACTTTTACTTTTACTTGAGTAAAGTTTTTGGGTACTCTACCCACCTCTGCATATAAATAAAAATTATTTACACGCTTCAAAAAGTATGATTCTAGTGGTTTTATCTGAGATTTTCAAAGAGAAAATCGCTTTATGTGCTGAACTGATTTAAAACTAAAATATGTCGAAAATATTCTCATTCTCAGGACACCCAAGATGGAAATGAGTTTGTTTGTTCATGGGAACGGATTTAAAGAAATGTTGCATCAGTGTCTCATCATTGGATGCTCTGCAGTGAATGGGTGCCGTCAGAATGAGAGTCTGATAAAAACATCACAACAATCCACAACACTCAACTCAAATACGAGTTTATAATCCACAGCGACACTTCCTCCGGTGAAAAAGTGCATCTCCTGTTGTCTCTTACTTCTAAATCTACACATATATTTGTTTAGAGTTGGAAAAGGTGTTTGATCTGTGCAGATTTCTCTCCTGATTCAGATCAGAACACTGTTTCACTGGAGGAAGTGTTATAGATTATAGACTCTAATGTATTTGAGTTAAAATCATCTTAATGCTGGATGTGTCTTCTCCAGATGTTCACTGATGGACTGGAGTGCTGTGGATTATTGTGATGTTTTATCAGCTGTTTGGACTCTCATTCTGACGGCACCCATTCACTGCATTGGTGAGCAAGTTATGCAATGCTATACATTTCTCCAAATCTGATGAAGGGACAAACTCATCTACATCCTGGATGGTCTGAGGGTGAGAACATTTTCTGTAAATGTTCCTTTTTGGGTCAACTATTCCTTTATTTTACATTGATTACCACACACAAAGTTGATCAATTATGGTCAATAGAAACTCAGCTGTGCTGGTTTGATGCACAGTGAAGTGTGTTAAGGTGCACCATGCACACACGTTTTAAGTTGCCAGATTACTGTAATGTTACACCCCAGTTTCATTCTGACAAACCAAAATATGATTGCAACTTAACTTTGTCTGATGGTGACACTACAGTGATATTCAGTCGAAAACAGAACTTGAGCATTATTTTACATCTCTCACAAACTGATTATGCATTAAAAGTTTACAATAAACCTTTTTGCAGAGCCTTGAGGATTATAATATAGACACAACTCTCCCTCAAGTCACTTTTTGTAATATATTGTGTGGATAAAAATCTTAAACAGCTTATCATTTTGAGGATTTATCCGTAAACCTAGCAGACAGGTATTTTCAAAACATGTCTTTAAAATTGTTCTGTCAAATTTGACTGGTCATGTGAGGCTACTGTGATTCAGTGAGCATTATTTATTTATTAAAAAAAAATAATAATAATAATTCAAATGCACTTTTCATTGCATGAGTAAAATAAAAATGTATAACATTTTTTGTAATTCAGATATGTAAATTGCATTTTATTGTTTTATTTTATTTATTTTTTGTGGTTAAGTTATTAGTATTATTATTATAGTGTCTAGTTTGCAGTCTTGTGATGTAATCTAACCGCATCCAAGACACAGTGTTGTGAAACGAGTTGTGCTTCCTGAGGTTTGAGTGATGATGTCTACAAAGACAGCTGACAAGATTTCGAAACGAAGCCCGAGTCACTGTTCAATGAGAAGTTTGTAGTTTCTCTGCACTTCATCACTTCTGTGGTGTTTATCCACAATTAATATAAGCTGCAATGTCGCATATATCGAGCAAGCTCTCGGTAGAGGAGTGTGATCCCGGTTAACAGCTGCTAGTGTCGATAGTATCGCTCCAGTCCTCGGTTCTCTCACAGAAACTGAAAGAGCGTCGCCACACACTCAGTAGAGCGCACTGTGTTCGTGCCAGAAAGATGTGACCCAGAGCAGTTGAGCGGTTTTCTTACTTGTTACTTAAGAGTTTCACAACATCTTCATAAGACTTACAAGTGTCCCTGCCTCATTACAGATCAAATACACAACTAGACTACTCTGGTGTTTCTCTTACCTTTCACTGTGTGCTCAGCGTTATTCTCTCGTCTTCCGTCGGAGCTGCTGCTTTTTCCATCTGAGGTCGAGCGCGCGCTTCTCTTGTCACTCAGTGTGCACGAGGATCAGTGTTCACTCTGTAGTGCGCACTGGACTGAGAGTGAGCGAGAGTGAGTGACGTGGAGCACACGCGCTGCAGTTCTGAGTGGACTTACATTAAAACACACACACACCCTCTCTCTCTCTCTCTCTCTCACACACACACACACACACACAAACTTCACTTCCTTAAAAGCACAAAGTACAGTAGTGGCATTTCCACGAAGACGCTCCACACATTTTAAAGAGGTAAATAAGTTTAGGGAGAGAGCTATCACTAAAAAAAAAGAAAATCCTAGAAAACCAAGAGTATTATGTGGAAATTTTAATCTCATTACAATGAAAAGAAATGGAAATGTTTTTTTTAGTTAGTTAGTTAGTGAGATGTGTTATATAAATAACAGTTGGCATAGCATCAAAAGTCGTGTCAAACATTAAGGCCTGGTTTCACAGACTAAGCCAGGTTCACTGGTGTGCATCTCGAGACAAAACAAGGGCACTGATATATTTTAAGATCAGTCCGTGCAAGTTTCTTTCTGTTCAAACTGCTCAGACTTGTATTTTAGTCTGGGACCAAGTTTAAGCCTCGTCTGTGAACCTCGGGGCAGATGTCTTTCTTGACAACAGACCTAGCATAACAGCTAAGAGTAAAAGAAGTCAAATAGAAGTAAAACAATAGCACTCTATTCTCTCTCATCAAACATTCTTCCATTTGATCAAAGCCACTGGAAGAGAAATCATGTGTTTTTTTTTCTTCTAGTTTTTCATTCTTTCTAGAACTAGTCAATACTTACTGTGTGATTGTGGTCGCTAACACATTCTGCTGTATTTCTATTTCATCTGAATCTTTCAGGATGTCATTATGATTTATATCTGAGTTTGACTTAATATTACTAACATTGACCGTCTTGGCTTTTGGGGTTTAATCCATCTCAGATGGTCCAGTGGTAGATCTTCCTCAGTTTTAAATGATTATCTCTGTCTTGGTATTTCAAAACCACCCATTTTTTATTTTAGTTTGACTTGGTTTAATCTCAGAGTCGTCTCAGTGTCATAAAGACGCTTACAGAGATCTCAGTGTCTTCAGCAGAACTGAAACTGATTTCTAGACAAGATACAGTACATGTAGAAACACGTTAGTTTGCCCAAAACTCCACACCATATTAATTCAACATTCAGTTTGATTGACTAAGATTTGAATTGAAGCTTGATTGTCAAACACACACACTCACACTCACAATGCAGCACCAATCTGCTTTCTCCTAAAACCTAAAAATCAGTTGTGGGGAAGAAAATAAAAATAAAATTAATAAAAATAAAAAATAATATAGCTGTTGTTTTCATGTTAAATATGGTGTGTGTGAAAGAGAGAGATTAATATTAAATGCAGTAATATTTATGGTTTATTAAAGTCTTTATTTTATAGCAAATATGTCTTTGAATCTGTGCCTGCATTCACACAGCCATAAACTCCTAATTCAGCAAAACTGACACTACTGATAAATGATATTAAAACTGATTGTTTATGTGGAAGCAGATGTGTAATATTAGTAATGCCCAGCTAAAAGTCTTCACTCGTTTATAGATTTTAACAGCTGCTATAAACCTTAATGGATAATATCAATAGATCCATAAACACAGACACAGCATTAAACACAACACACACTTCCTCAACATCATGCCGTAAAGTTAAACACATGCAATCATAGACGGACATAAATTGCACCTACTGTATCTATGAATTACTTAATACTATAAAAAAAGAAAAAAATCTGAAGTCAATCCTGAAGTTGTCTTCCTTACTGTACATGTATTGTATATTATTATTATTATTATTATTATTATTATTATGTACAGGCTTTTCACAGTTTGGGCTTTTTTGCTCCTCTTGAAGCACACAGTTATCTTCAGATCAGACAAGCTCTTTGGCTGAAACTCTGTCACAGAAGACCAGGACGATCAACTAGTTTGTCTTGCCATATTTATAGTCATTAAAAAAACAGTTAAATCATCTTACACCAAATTAAAATAATATTTATCTGATACATTAGTCAAACAGGAGCTGCAGAGTTGAGGCACACTTGTAGCTTTCTACAGCCTTCAGTCATACAGAAACCATCAACACACACAATATGATAGACAGGTAATAGAAACTGAACGGGTTTCTAATACATCCAGTGACTACCAAAAACAGCAATTCAGACTCTCAGATTAATGTTTAAACAGTTAGCACATGAACATTTGTTTAAACAGAATATTATTCATTTTCTATGTTAGTAATTCAAACTAAATATCTGAAGAGCCGTTTTATTTCCTAATCATTTAATATGTTGTTACCAAGTGATCTTTTACAAACTCTGATTTGTGAGATCGATAGGTTTTCATGAACAACTTCTCTTCTGTTGCATCTGAAAGTACAAGCTCCTGCTGACAGTAAACCTGTATGGAGCCAAAAGAGTCTCAATAAAGATAAATGCACACACTACATTCACATATGCACACATAGGATTCATACATGCACACACATAATCCAAAAATACACACACAGGATACACAAATGTGCACAAAATTCACAAATGCACACACAAAATTTAAAAAGCACAGAAGATTCAAAAATGCATACCAAATTCAGAAATGCACACAAAATGCAGAAATGCACACACAATTCAGAAATGCAAACATTTACAAATGCACTCAAGATTCACAAATGCACAGGACAAGATTCAGAAATTTATTTCTGATGCGCACACACATATATCTTGATTTACAAACTGCTTGCGGTCTGTGAACTTCACTGCATTTTTTTTAAACAGGGAATGATCAGCAACCAATCAGATATCTCCCTTCTTTTAGCCAATCACAAGAATGCACTCCACGTGGGGGATTGTTTACTTATAAGCCAATCACATGAACGCATTCACAGAGCCGATATGCCTGGGAATATTATAGCCTACATATTTATGAAATTGTATGAAGATACAGATGTTTAGATTACAATTCAGGTTTATTTTTTATTATTTTTTACAAAATACAAATTAAAAAATGTCTCAATACATATAGCCTAGTGACTGCAGAAAAAAAGTTAACCATGGATTCATAAATTTGAAATATTTTACTGAAAGTAAAAAAATAAAAAATGTTACACCTTTTTGAATATTTAAATATATCTAATTATTCTTTTGGATGCAATACAGAAGTCACTTTAATTATAATATTCGGTCCCTACATGAAGAGAGAGTCAGTGGTCCGCTGTGAGAGGAAAGTGAATCTCCGGCTGCGGAAAGTGAGTCGCCGGCTGCGTGAGGAAAGTGAGTTGTTCGCTGCGTGAGGAAAGTGAATCTCCGGCTGCGGAAAGTGAGTCGCCGGCGGGGTGAGGAAAGTGAGTCGTTCGCTGCGTGAGGAAAGTGAGTCGTTCGCTGCATGAGGAAAGTGAGTCGTTCGCTGCGAGAGGAAAGTGAGTCGTTCGCTGCATGAGGAAAGTGAGTCGTTCACTGAGGAAAGTGACTCGTTCGCTGCGTGAGGAAAGTGAGTCGCGGGCGGCGTGAGGAAAGTGAGTCGCGGGCGGCGTGAGGAAAGTGAGTCGTTCGCTGCGAGAGGAAAGTGAGTTGTTCGCTGCGAGAGTAAAGTGAGTTGTTCGCTGCGAGAGGAAAGGGAGTCGTTCGCTGAGGAAAGTGAGTCGTTCGCTGCGTGAGGAAAGTGAGTCATTCGCTGCGAGAGGAAAGTGAGTAGTTCGCTGCGAGAGGAAAGGGAGTCGCCGGCTGCGTGAGGAAAGTGAGTCGTTCGCTGAGGAAAGTGAGTCGTTCGCTGCGTGAGGAAAGTGAGTCATTCGCTGCGAGAGGAAAGTGAGTAGTTCGCTGCGCTGAGGAAAGTGAGTCGTTCGCTGAGGAAAGTGAGTCGTTCGCTGAGGAAAGTGAGTCGTTCGCTGAGGAAAGTGAGTCGTTCACTGAGGGAAGTGAGTCGTTCACTGAGGGAAGTGAGTCGCCGGCTGCGTGAGGAAAGTGAGTCGTTCGCTGCGTGAGGAAAGGGAGTCGTTCGCTGAGGAAAGTGAGTCATTCGCTGCGTGAGGAAAGTGAGTCGCCGGCTGCGTGAGGAAAGTGAGTCGTTCGCTGCGTGAGGAAAGTGAGTCGCCGGCTGCATGAGGAAAGTGAGTCGTTCGCTGCGAGTGGAAAGTGAGTCGTTCGCTGCGTGAGGAAAGTGAGTCGTTCGCTGCGTGAGGAAAGGGAGTCGTTCGCTGAGGAAAGTGAGTCGCGGGCTGCGTGAGGAAAGTGAGTCATTCGCTGCGTGAGGAAAGTGAGTCGTTCGCTGCGAGAGGAAAGTGAGTCGTTCGCTGTGAGAGGAAAGTGAGTCGTTCGCTGCAAGAGGAAAGTGAGTCATTCGCTGAGGAAAGTGAGTCGTTCGCTGCGTGAGGAAAGTGAGTCGCGGGCTGCGTGAGGAAAGTGGGTCATTCGCTGCGTGAGGAAAGTGAGTCGTTCCAGTGTGAGGAAAGGGAGTCGTTCGCTGAGGAAAGGGAGTCGTTCGCTGCATGAGGAAAGTGAGTAGTTCGCTGCGTGAGGAAAGGGAGTCGTTCGCTGAGGAAAGGGAGTCGTTCGCTGCATGAGGAAAGTGAGTCGTTCGCTGCGTGAGGAAAGTGAGTCGTTCGCTGAGGAAAGTGAGTCGTTCGCTGCGTGAGGAAAGTGAGTCGCGGGCTGCGTGAGGAAAGTGGGTCATTCGCTGCGTGAGGAAAGTGAGTCGTTCCAGTGTGAGGAAAGGGAGTCGTTCGCTGAGGAAAGGGAGTCGTTCGCTGCATGAGGAAAGTGAGTAGTTCGCTGCGTGAGGAAAGGGAGTCGGTCGCTGAGTAAAGGGAGTCGTTCGCTGCATGAGGAAAGTGAGTCGTTCGCTGCGTGAGGAAAGTGAGTCGTTCGCTGAGGAAAGTGAGTCGTTCGCTGAGGAAAGTGAGTCGTTCGCTGAGGAAAGTGAGTCGTTCCCTGAGGAAAGTGAGTCGCCGGCTGCGTGAGGAAAGTGAGTCGTTCGCTGCGTGAGGAAAGGGAGTCGTTCGCTGCATGAGGAAAGCGAGTTGTTCGCAGAGGAAAGCGAGTTGTTCGCTGAGGAAAGTGAGTCGTTCGCTGATTGGCTTATAAGTAAACAATTCTTGTGCTTTCTTGTGATTGACTAAAACAAGGGAGATATCCGATTGGTTGCAGATCATTTCCTGTTTAAATAAAGGCATTTGTGTGTCGAGCCAAGTCAATGGAGTCTCAAAATTCACACACAAATGCAGTGAAGTTCACAGACCGCAAGCAGTTTGAAAATCAAGATAAATGTGTGTGCAGAGGTGTCAAGTAACGAAGTACAAATACTTCGTTACTGTACTTAAGTAGAAATTTGGGGTATCTATACTTTACTTGAGTGATTATTTTTCAGCCGACTTTTTACTTCTACTCCTTACATTTTCAGGCAAGTATCTGTACTTTCTACTCCTTACATTTTAAAAATAGCTTCGTTACTGCTATTTCATTTCGGCTTGTTTTCATTCCGGCTTGTCATCATTCAAAAAAAAAAAAAAAAAAAAACCTATCCAGATAAATCGCGCCATCCGGATGAAGTGAATTTGATTGTGGTTGGATGAGAAGTATAAACGTATACCATTCCCACACCCTATTGGTCTGTACGTGATCCATCGCACCTGCACATGACACAAATCACATCACAGTCCAGCCAGGACATAGACAGTTTTGGGTTCGTTTATCAAAAAATATATTTCTTAAAAGTAGGGTTGGGTATGGAACCGGTATCCGATCGCCTCAGAGTCAGTCCGCTTAAATTTCACATGAAACCAGCGTCAGACCGGTCTCCTCCCGTCTTTCAGCGCGCTCTTCAATCCACAGAGGCGCAGACCGCGAACGGAGCAGCACGTGCGCACTTAAACAAACAGAGGACACAAGGTATGTGTTTATCGATAGATTGTTAGAATATCCATATCTGTGCAGTTCTTTGTCATAAATACAGTTTACAAAAAGTCACGAGGTAGCAGTCGGTTTCTCATCTGTAAAGTTTTCGCTCATCACACCACAGCCGTTTCCTCCAGCGAAAATCTAGCCCATAACACATATGAACGAACACATACTTTAATTACACTTACTTAAATATACTTAATTTAATCATACGTACTTTATACATACACTTCTGTGCAAAAGTATTAGACACGTATTTTCACTTAAAAGTATGGTGTTCGGACAGTTATTTATATATTTTGCTGTAGTGTGTCAGTATAAAATATCAGATTACATTTCCAAACATTCATTTTGCCGTTGTCAAACTGCTTGTGCATTCAAAATCGCACTAGATTATTATTAAAATTAATGGCAAACTGATATTTCCTACTGACACACTACAGCAAAAGATATAAATAACTGGCTTAAAACCCTTTTTTGGGGAGAAAATACTAATTTTTCCATAAGACTTTTGCACAGTACTGTATTTTAAAAACGACATTGTTGCTACTTTATAAAGAATGAGCATACAGTAATTCACAGAACTGATTTAAGACAGTGACAGACAGCACTCATGTTAACTAAATATCAGAGTGAGTGACAGAGATACAGCAGAAACATTATGTGTGCTTTTGTATTAAATAATGACCCAGATTGTGAAATACAGTTATTAGCCTTAGATTAAGGGAAGCACAACTTGCACAGCAAGCTATGGATTTATTTTAAATATTTGTAATGTTCTTTAAAGTTATCCATAGTTTTTTTGTGGTTCTTTTTTTTAAAGTATCGGTTCAGGCACCGTTTAGGAGCCAGTACCGTTTTAAAAGTATTGAAAAGGCACTGGACCCTACTTAAAAGTTATTATTTCTCACTGGCTCATTTACCAAATGAGTGCTTTTTCTTCGCCCTCCACAAATTAAGCTACTGTAGGTAGTTCGGTAGCAAGACGTTTTAATAAATTAGCGTTTTCGATTGACGATGTGATTGACAATGTTGTGATAAGTAGGCTATACCAACTTTGTAACTCGTTACCCCCCGAACACTGGACATAGCAGACGTATGTACCAAATACAAGAAGCTATCAATCAAGAAAGTATCAGAATTATGATTTCTTTTTCAGTTTTAGTTTTTGATAAATCACTTGGATTAATCATTCATTTTGACAGCACTATAATGTTTACTGTAAATAGACAACCATACAAGTGTAATTGTTACTAAGCCTGCACCAATGTTCTTGTCCATTGCCCTCACTGATTCCTGCAGCTAATCTTGGATGTACATAAACATTCCGTTAAAAGTTATTGATGACAAGCCTCTGAAGTTTGACTTTTTGCACCATAACAATACTTATTGGCAACTAGTCATCATATCTCTAGTCCTTTAATGTATTTGCATTGTACTAAAGTGTGTTCATTTTAAATGGGCATATATGCAGCTGATGAAGACCTGAAGGTCGAAACGTTGCTTGAATAAATTCCTCTGGGGAAGTAGTTTTCAGTGTTCAGACTTCACTTCTTTATTTGTCTATATCATTTAGTTGTCTTGCACCTGCGTCCTAATTGGATGTTTGGGATGTGCACACCATTTTTGTATTTTCATATATGCGGCTGAAACAGGAAGCCTAGTGCATCCCAAATTTTTCAACATGAACATTTTAATATAACATTATAGTCATTATGGCCTATGGCCTTTAGAAAAATGTTTTTTGAGGCGGTGGGGTAGTGCACAATAGGCCCCTGTGGTGTGGCCTAAGCTTTTGTTCTTAATGGCATTTTTCCCCCCTTACATTACTTTTACTTTTATACTTGAAGTAGTTTTTTAAACTAGTACTTTTACACTTTTACTTGAGTAAAAAGCTTGAGTTGATACTTCAACTTCTACAAAAGTCTTTTTAAACCCTAGTATCTATACTTCTACTTGAGTAATGAATGCCAGTACTTTTGACACCACTGTGTGTGTGTGCATCAGAAATATATTTCTGAATCTTGTCCTGTGCATTTGTGAATCTGTACTGCATTTGTAAATGTTGTTTGCATTTCTGAATTGTGTATTTGTGAAATTTGTGTGCATTTCTGAATTTTGTATGCATTTGTGAATCTTCTGTGCTTTTTAAATGTTGTGTGTGCATTTGTGAATTTTGTGCACATTTGTGTATCCTGTGTGTGTATTTATGAATCATGTGTGTGCATGTATGCATCCTATGTGTGCATATGTGAATGTAGTGTGTGCAGTTATCTTTATTGAAACTCTTTTGGCTCCATAAACCTGCTCCCAGTTTGAATTTATCTTTGTTGAAGACTGCTCTCTGGTGGAGGAGGCGGGTCATCACAGCCTGACTGATGGGAACACCTCCTGAAATCAAGGCACGCTGAACAGTGCTTTTAAAATAAAAAGGTTTTATTTATTTATTTGTCAGGTAAATGGCATTTTTACAATCTTAAAACAGCAGGCCATGCAACGCACTGCTGGCATCTGAGAAAAACAAACCAAATAAACACAAATAATAATCTTCATTTCTGGCTCTGAAACCACCTTCATACGGAGAAACATGAGGAGACAATACTGACGAGAAGTGATGGGTTAAAAGGCACAGAAAGAGTGATTCTGCGGCGCTTCATTAGCTCCTGCAGTGTGAATATTCATCTGTTAAGGCAGAACAAACTAAAACCAGCAGAAGCTCCTTCTCATCAGAGATATAAAGATACTTTCATTCCTGCCTGGAGCTGCAGACTTCTTGCACTTATATATATATTTCTAAAAGTCCTTAAGATCGTCAGGCACCAATCCATAAATGTCAAAAAATGGCTTTTTTCCCCTCTTCTGGAAATAATACACTTCCAAAAATGACAGAAAAAAGCAGCAACAAAATAACTGTACAATGTTTTTTTTTTTTTTTTCAAACCTGTGTTTTTTTTTATATTAGATACAAAACAACTCTAATACTTCATTAAGCGATCCTTCATTTTGGAAAGAAAACAAAAACAAAGGAAATGGCATGGTTTGTGACCTATCACTGGTGCGTGTTAAAGACACACTTTTGAGTAATACTATACTGGTTCACAATAAAGAGTGATGAATAAAATAACAGACTTCATAATAAAAAGAAGCTTCCTATAACAGGAAACCAGTGACCTTCAGAAGCAGACTGTGGACGACTCTCCTTCATAGTGTAAAACCATCTGTGTCTCATGACATGTAATGTAGTGCTGTAGTGCCACAGCTTCTCTTCCAAGTGCTGAGAAAGACCAGACGGACTGTGTTTCTGACGTGTAGTGTCATCTCCTGTAGCAGCGGTAAAGCTAGAGTAACATTTCCTTCTAGTGTCTCTGTGACCTCTCTTTAATGAGTTAAACCGTTATCATTAGAGTACAGACGAGCACCGCACATTCGGCAGATACCCAGAGAGACGCCACCTAAATTAGTGACAAATAAATAATTGGCATTTCTGCGGTGCACAAAGCTGGCGTATTTCTACTGAGGGTCAAAGGTCATAGATACAGGTCATATATAGCGGTCAGCTACTAGTGCTTCATCTCAAACTCTGGAGGGAAGCAGGAAACTGTCCTCGGTCAGCACTTCTGCTCGTGTTGTGAACACCTTCATGCGCAGAAACAGAATTAAAAAAGAAAATATTATGATGTGGCCACGATGGAGAGGTTAAAAGAGAAGCAGAAGCAGAAGTGTGAGGGGTCAGAGAGAGTGTTTTGCGGCGCTCAGATCCAGCCGCTGGTCAGCTTGTAGAACATCTCCTCGTCTAGAGACTCGTTCTGGTCCTTGGCACGCGTGGACAGGAAGATGTAGCCGCCGATGAACTCGTGCACCACTTTACAGTCCACCTCGGCACAGATGAAGGCCAGACTGGGCTCGTCCGCAAACTCCACCGTCACCTGAGAGCAGAGCAGAAGTCTTAGATCTTACACCTGTGAAGTCTACAGGCCTCTAAATGATCAACATGATCAAACTCTGCTGTTAAACCTGTTTCACACTCATCTCCTCGTGTCTTCTTACTCTTATTGATAGTTTAGAGTGTTTAATCCAGTCAAATCTCTTCTAGTGTAACTGTTCAAGCGTCCAGCTTCAGCTCGTGTCAAATCTTGTCTGATTGTGATCAAGTAAAGGTCAGAATAAGGTCAGTAATATCTCCAGATGAACTCTTACTGGACTGAAGCAGATCAGCTTTACTTGATTCTCCATCAATCATGTTTTAGAGTCTCAAATCTGATCCTCAGGATCTTTAGAGGAGCGTTTGTTTCCAGAAGCTTTACTTTCACTGTTACTCAGCGGAGGAATGATCTTCACAAGCCTCCAGAACATCTCACATCTTCTGAGGAGCCTTGATTTCTTCAGCTCTCAGTCACTGTGTTATATGTGCGGATCATTTACATCTCATCTCATTACTGCAGATATAGAGCACAGACTCATATCTACATCAGGTTATGTTAGTATCTGCTCTACTGTTATAATATATTTATGTGCCCGTGCATCATCATGTTTTATGGACAGACCACTCACGATCTTTCTGTATTTCTGTGCTGCTCATCATACGTGTAAACATAGTATTTTTTGAGCAGCAGATCTTCTACAATCAGAACAAGCATAAACCATAGTTACATGAAGCGTTAACATGAAGCCTCATTCATAACACCCAGAAGCCCAGAGCCCCTCACCATCTTAATCTCCCAGTTGACGTTCCACTGCTTCATGTTGCTGAAGCGCCAGGTCTTGATGGCGTCTCCTGTGCCGGCGTCCATGCGGATCAGTCTGTTGTAGGTGATGCCAATCAGCTCGTCTTTCTTGCCCCCCTGGAACCTGGTTTGAAGAAATTGGTAACCATTACCAACATAAATACAGACTCAAATTTCAAAGCTCTCAGTAGATTTTCAGACCATATCTGAGCATACATCTGTAATATTATTTGTCACACCGGAAAAAAATTATTCTCTTTGTGATTTTGTTTTCTAGTTTAAATATCTAAAAATTATTGAATCAAGATGAATTTCCTGTACAAGTAAAATGGCAAATGACTGTAAAAAATATAAAAACTTTCTAATATAAAAATATAAAAAAGTTTTTCATATATATATAAACTAAATGGGGGCAAAAGTCTGAAAAAACAAATACTTTTTTAATTTTTCCCCCATACTTTTCCAGACATGGAAAATACTTCAATCAAATTCCAGACCCTGTAGTAACCCTGAAATGATGTTAAAACCGTAATGAACTTTGAACTGTAAAAAGCATGTGTGTTTTATTGACACACAAGATATCAGAGACCGAAACGTCAGGTTTAGACACTCACTTGGCAAGAAAGTGTGTGACTCCAAACTCGGGCAAGGACTGCCAGGCCTGTATGAAGCGCATCTTAGCCTCGATGAGGCTCATCTGTGCCACGTTCTGATGGGCTTCCAGAATACGGGCCGAAATCTGACAATAATGCATAAGTGAACATTAATACACACATCATTACTTCAGCAGAAGGTCAGAGCGAGCAGACGGACACATGGATGAATGTCATCAGGAAACGACCCCAGAGAAGAATGAAACAGCAGAATGAGATGCTGTATTCAATCAGCACAGATATCACAGTGAACACACCAGACGCTCATGATGATACATGCACTGACAGAAGCCACTGCGATGCCAGCTACCGCCGTTTACTCCCCGTTTCCCCACAACTTGACACATTTCACATGAGAAGAAATGAGTGACGTCACTGGAGTCTCCTACAGAGCAGTTACTATAAACTTCCTGAAAGGGTTAGCCAATGAAACACAGGCCCTTTAAAAAAAAAAAACGATTAGACCAATGTGTTGATTATAGTAGAAACAACAGAGACCCTAAGAGGTCATGGCCAATGAAAAAAAATGATAATAAAATCTTGTGGGATATATTTGAATATTTGAGAGAAATATCAGAAAGCTGTCCTGGAGGAGACACCAGTGACTCAACACATGAAACTTGAGCTTTGGGGTGAGCTACAGCTCTAAATGGTGAAGAGGTTAATGGGAGGATCTCTGGAGTAAGACAGCACCAGTGTTAGTGAGTCACGGACATTCACCAGCTGTCAAAGAGTGACTTACCAAGTCCCTGACAAAGCCTGGCTGAGGAGGGTGGAAACAGGAAGAGGAACACGCAGAGGAAACAAGGGAAAAGCAAATCAATGAATAAAGCAGCAAACAAGCAGAATAACATGATCAAAACAACCGTTAATGTACAGCGAGAGAAAAGAGCAGGGTGCGTGTGTGAGTTTACAGCAGAGGAGGACCACGAGCATCAGCTGGACAGGAGAGATCGGAGGAGCACGCTACACTGGATCACATCACATCAGATCAGATCCGGACGGATTGAGCAGGTATAAATGTGTCTAGCAGAGATCCTGATACACTGCTGATCTGACACCAAGCAGAAGACTACTGCAGTTTTCAACCTGTGGCGTTCTTCCTCGCTGATCAAAACCGGACAATCCAGTTGAGATTAAACGTCTCACTAGTCCTACAGCTTTAGAGATATGACCCCCAAACTTGGCACAGACCTCCAGGATGTTCTGACTCACGGTTCTCTATCTTTTCTAACGGATCTGACTTTCAGAATTCCAGAACCAGACTTCCAAACATGTCCACATTTCCATAAACTTCCAACGAGGGGTTCAACACCTTCACATAATACCTCTTATAGAAAAGTCTTATTGTATGCTATTATTGTGTAAAAAAAAAAAAAAAAAAAAAAAAAAAAAACATTAAAAAATAAAGCTTGCTTAATCATGCTAAACCTTGTTAGCAATGCTAACATGTAAAATCATATGCTAAATATGCATAAAATAAACATGCTAGCAACATAAATCATGCCAGCCAAGTGCTGAAACATGTTGGAAACAAACTAAAATGTGTAAAACATGTAAGCAATGTGTAAATCTATGCAACACAAAAATATGTTAATGCATGCTAACATGTTAACAACGCCAATCAACTACCAGTAGAGGACTCGAACGGGTCTGAAGCAGTTTTTATTGGTCTGTCTGTCTTTAACTTTTACACTTGAAGCTTTCAAAAAATAATATAAACTTTCAGACAAGGCTCGGTCAAACCAACATCCAAATCTGCGGTCATCTAGCTGTTTTATATAGTTTTATATCTTGTGGTTTGTCCATTAAGCTCCAAATAAAATAAAATGACATCTTTTGTGCTGAGCACAAATCGGTACTTTTCTATAACTCTGGAAATGATAGGATTTTAAACATATAAAATGGTTTAACAGTTCACGGCTGAGCTGTAGTTTGATAAACCCATGTTTTCATCACACTCCAAACTATACACCCTTGACTCCACAAGGTGGCGTCACACACATTAAACACAAGAACACCAGAGAAATTGCTTGGATGACAACATCCTCCTTCCTGGTCGTGTGGAGTCTGGAAGTTAAGTGAGAAACTCATCTATCCTTGTTTCACAAAGTTCAGTGCTTTCTGACCCACGTCCTCTGGGAATAAAATCAATTGAAATCATCCGAACTCTGATATCGCTCTCACAAACAAACTACTGTCTTCTTCCCAGACTGCCTCTCCACATTCCCAGGCACGGCTTGTTTCCTGTAGTTTTCCCGCCTATTCTGAAGACCCCACCCCAATTCCTCAAAGTTTTTCCCAGCAGTGAGCTGGTGGGGGAGCGAGTGAGATGTGAGGACAGGAAGTGCACCATCCCCCAGCATCACAGGAGCCCTCCCTAAATACTTCACCTCACCCTCAGCTTCAATCAAAACTACATTTCACTCCACACTCCGCTTATGATTTAGTTTCTTTACATTTTTGTGAAAACAAATTCTTCCTGTTACCATTCACCAAGCAGGACCTTGTGATATTTAAAATGTGATATGCATTTAATATTTGATCTTTATTAAGTATGTAAGCAAAGGACAAAAGGTAGGCAAAGTCTTTATTTTAAAATAAAATTTTATATATATATATATATATATATATATATATATATATATATATATATATATATATATATATATATATATATTATATATATATAATACACAAGATTGAAGTTCGCTAGAAATCTGGCAGTGTTTTCAATTATAATTTTTTAATTACAAGAAGAGACTAAATTAGAGCGACTGCACAGACGGCAGCCTTCAGTGTGAACCGAGGCGCTTTGAGATGCTGAAAACATCAGACCGTGAGCTGCTCATGTGTAAATGAACACACTTTTCCTCACATCTGTTAGCTTCAGACCCTGGCTGAGACACAAAAGGCAGCGATGGTGCCATTCAGTTCTGTTACAAGCAATTCATGCATGAAATACAGAAATTTTAAATGTATTTTATTTGAAAATGCAGTGTATTTTTCCATAACTTTATATGATTCTTGGTTGAAAGATACAGAAATCCATATAAAAATGGAAAAATCATGTATATTTACAAATATCTTTTCCTCAATATAAATTTAGAATCATGAACATTATAATTTTAATGTGTTTTTTATTTGGACTAAAGACTGAGTAGGTCAGTTTCAGCATTAACGTGAGACATCTGAACCCGATTTAAACATCTGTAGCAAAAACAGCAATAATGCCACATAATCTGCCCACCCTCCCCCAAATACTTTTCTTTCCCCATGACTGCTTTAATAATTTGTTGGCTTTACTTATTTGTTACTGTATATGCTTACACATTCATTAGTAAAAAAATAAAATATTGAGTTTATTCCTCTGTATTGCTGCCTATGTCTCTCTCCCTGTCGTCCGAGTCGGTCTGTATTCTCTCTTACCTGCTTGTTCTTGTACTTCTTCAGGTATCGTGGAGACACCAGACACTCAGGGTTGATGTCGGTGGTGATGGGCTCTATGATCTGAGGATCAGGATTCATGTGCTGCATCTTCAGGAAGGACAGAATGTTCTGGACCTCCAAGTTGTAGGAACTGTCTGCCATCGTCTTCCCTTTGGAGGCCAAACGGCAAGCAGCCATCCACTGAGCGTACTGCCTCTCCTGAAGGACACGGACAGAGTGCCACGGTTCATTTACTACCACTGAGATGCTGTTTTTTATAGTTTCAGTTTGAGTTAACCCTGAATTACTTTTGAAGTATCAAGTAACACGCTCCAGTTCTTTGTAAAGACAAATGAAGACGCGAGTTGATTTATTGCACATTAATGTGTGGCTATCGATAGACGTGTCTCACTCACAGTATCACAGCGCAGCCAGATCTCATTCATACCATCTGCTACAGGAATTAGCAGCTTGATGTTGAATTTCTGAGCAGAAATGTTGACATCTGGTGTGACTTCACAGCCTGCGGAGAGACAGCAGATGAGCTGTGGTAAACACACAGTGTTTTTGATTGTGTGTGTGTGTGTGTGTGGCGAGCGGTCACCTCTCAGGTTCATCTGGTGCGCCGGCGTGCCCTGGGCCTCCTCACGGCTCTTGTAGCAGGAGACGGTGATGTCCTTGAACGTGCACCAGTACTGCTTGTGTCCTTTCAGAGTCAGTTTCTTTGGTCTGAGGTGCAAGGAAAAGTTAGACAACATTGAAGGGAAATGACTCTCTACTGTTGATCAGCTCGAAACTTTAAAACATTTACATTTTAAATTAGCACAGTCAAGCCTTTAAAATGTTTAATTGAATTAAATACACAAAATCGCAAATTATTCATACATTAAATATACTTTAAAGCTATTATCATGTTACATGACAAAAGCATCAGACAGACTTTACAAAAGTAGCTTTAGGAAGAAATGTTTTCACTTCTAATTTTTGGGGGAGCTATCCCTTTAATTCATTTATATATATATCTCATCGCTTTCCTTCACTTTTAAATAGCTTGTAAAGTGCTATTGTTCATATGAACATATACAAGTGTCATATTACACATATCATATTACAAGCACCGTGCACATTTTACTTTCACTTTCGAATTAGCAGCAGTTCAGCATCAATTGCTTGAATACAACAAAACAACAGGCTAAGTGTAACTGTATAATATATAACCAAATAAATTATAAATGTGGAACGTTTATTAGCAAAACGAATAAGAAAGCTTGGAGACACAGCATACAGCTTGATGTCAAATTAAATGAATAAATGACACAAGGTTTAAATAAAGACAAAATATAAAAGATAAACAGCAAAATTCAACAGGCTTTTCAAAATCCAAAATAATGGCAAACATGTGCTTTTGCATTTTGTTTCTAAACTAAATCATCCCCCCATTGTCTTGTTTTTCTCACCTCACTCTTCTTGTCAGTCAGCTCTCTCTTTCTAGCAATAGGCTTTGTTTTACTTATTTACCTTACACTAAATAAGGCTAAACATGCGTTTCAATCCTTCAACTCACTTGAAGACTTTCACATAGTCAGCCAGTTCAGGAATGGATGTGATGTCACCCTGAGAACACAAAGTGTATTAATAAAGTTAAACAGTTTTTGGTATAATGATGTCTTTATTGTCACAGTCTGCTTAACAGCTGCACACTGCTCATGTAACAGCCAGAAGAAGATTCAGAAAACAGTTTGGATTTCATTTTTAATGTAGCATGCTTATTATGATTAATATCCTATTTTGCCTGCAAAAAAACAGCAAAACACCACCACCACTTGGACTCTTAAGTATTGCACATACACATACATCAGGCCTGTGTGCTTCCCTTTTAAATGATGAAACGTGCATCAGAAAAACATTTGTTTCTTCATTCCTGGTTGGTGTGTTTAGATGAAGTATCTGTGATGAACTGCATGTCAATAAATTACAAGCATCCCATGCTATAGGCACTGCATTGTCACAGGCTACAGAGGAAGTTATGTCATGCTAATTTCTGAAGCTTCTGCTTTCCGAATGCAGAAGTGTGCTAAAGGCCTATAGGGGAGTGTGTTATGTGTGTGTACCAGCGTGTTGGACGTCTTTCCTCCCTCCAGAGTGATCTCCAGATCTGACAGAGCCGCATCAACCTCATCGATCTCCTTCTCACTGTTGTTCAAGTGATTGTCTGAAGACATGATGGACAGCTTGTTGATGTGGTACTGCAAATAAAAACAATCAAGATAAACACAGTGTTGCCATTCAGAAGTTCATCATATTAATATAGTAAATTACTAATTGTAACTCTTTCCCACATTTTCCCAATTAAATACAACGGAATCTGTTTACAAAGTATTTGTAGAACTGGTTTGTATTTATGAAATGTAACATTTAGCCTTTTACCCATGTTCTAAGGGCTGCAAAACTCTTACAAGACGCATGGAAAATAAAACGAATCAAATATTTACTCTGACCTCCTGAGATGGACAAATACACAAATCCTGTTCCACATTTGCTACTCTGTTACTAGATGATTTTCCCAGTTAAATAATACTGAATTGATAAATGCAATTTGTTTTAAGGTTTTAAACTTTTATGCATTTTTGAGAGATTTAACAATTATTTAATATTTGTTGTATAATATTCATGAAATGGCTTTAAATGGTATTCACACATGCAGTAAAAAATGCAAAAATCTGATAGACTATTTTTTAATGGGTTTTTAATTCAAAATAAAATATTTTCTATTTTAATTTAATCTTAATATCAGTTAAAAGTTTTAGTCCTTTTGCTGTTTGATTTGTCATTTGTATTATTCTTAAATGAATATTCTCTACACACACACATTTTTTTTCTTTAATTCATTTTATATTTCAGTTCTTTCAATACATCAAATTATTTTAGTACACCAAAAATTGAGAAATGCTGCCCATAACATTTAATTGAATGATACGAACAATTATACTTTTTTAGTATGGTTTTAGTTAACTCTAATACTATTCATGCATGAGTTTAAAGCCTGTGACTTTATTATCCTAATTACAATGAGCTGTCAAACAATCCTCATGGTGCTACAGAAAGATATTGAAAATAACCAAAACAATCCAAGGTTTTTATTTAGCACAGTGGCTAAATTAACAAATTTCCAGACGCCACCTGATTCAAATATTCCACCAACGTTTAATAGTAATGACTTTATGAATTTCTTCACTGATAAAATAGATAACATTAGAAATATAATAGCGGATGTAGATTCTACAGCGTCTAACACTTCAGTTTCATCCATCGCACACAAAGATAAACTGCAGTTCTTTACAACAATAGGACAGGAAGGGCTAAATAAACTTATCACTGTATCTAAACCAACAACATGTTTATTAGATCCTGTACCTACTAAATTACTGAAAGAGTTGTTACCTGTAGCCAAAGAACCGCTTCTCAATATCATTAACTCGTCGTTATCTTTAGGACACGTCCCAAAACCATTCAAGCTGGCGGTTATCAAGCCTCTTATTAAGAAACCAAAACTAGATCCTAGTGAACTGGCAAATTATAGGCCTATTTCAAATCTTCCATTTATGACTAAAATTTTAGAAGAAGTTGTGTCTGCTCAATTGAGCACCTTCCTGCAAAAAAATTATCTGTATGAAGAATTTCAGTCAGGTTTCAGGCCCCACCATAGCACAGAAACTGCACTTGTTAAAATTACAAATGACCTGCTCCTTGCGTCAGACCAAGGCTGCATCTCATTTCTAGTCTTACTTGATCTTAGTGCTGCGTTCGACACCATAGACCATGACATACTCATAGATTGATTACAAAACTATACAGGTATTCAAGGGCAGGCTCTAAGATGGTTTAGATCCTACCTGTCTGATCGCTACCATTTTGTTTATTTAAATGAGTGTCATCTCATTTATCACCAGTAAAATATGGAGTGCCACAAGGATCCGTCCTAGGTCCTCTTCTATTTTCAATATACATGTTGCCCCTTGGTAATATTATTAGAAAATACGGGATTAGCTTCCACGGTTATGCTGATGATACTCAGCTATATATCTCAACCAGACCAGATGAAACTTCCCAATTATCTAAGCTAACAGAGTGTGTTAAAAATGTAAAAGATTGGATGACAAATAATTTTCTCCAATTAAATTCGGATACGACAGAGATATTAATTATTGGACCAAAAAACAGTACACAGAATCTTGTAGATTACAATTTACAACTAGACGGATGTACTGTTACTTCCTATACAGTCAGAAATCTGGGTGTTATATTAGACAACAACTTGTCTTTTGAAAACCATATTTCCCATGTTACAAAAACTGCATTCTTCCATCTTAGAAACATTGCCAATCTATGAAACGTTATCTGTTTCTGATGCAGAAAAGCTAGTTCATGCATTCATGACCTCTAGACTGGACTATTGTAATGCACTTCTAGGTGGTTGTCCTGCTTCGTCAATAAACAAGCTACAGGTAGTCCAAAATGCAGCAGCTAGAGTCCTTACCAGGTCAAGAAAATATGATCATATCACCCCAATTTTACAGTCTCTGCACTGGCTACCTATCAAGTTAAAAATGATCATTACTTACCTATAAGGCCCTAAATGGTTTAGCTCCTGCATACACAACTAGCCTTATACCATGCTACAACCCATCACGCTCCCTAAGGTCACACAATGCTTCCTGATAATGTTCAGGGTTCAGACACACTCTCTCTGTTTAAATCTAGATTAAAATCTAGATTAAAAACCTTGAATCAACAAACAGAACTAACAAATATTGCTACAAGTGTGACTGCATCATTTAATAATTATTAATTATTAATAATATTAATAATGTTCATCGTCTGGCTGACTATGTCTTGTATACATTTTTCTTAAATCCTGTCATATGCACATAAACTGACAGTCACCACTTATAAGCTACTACTAAATATTGTAGAAACGTAATTTTCTGTAAAATTGCTTTGTAACGATTTGTAAACTTGAATTGAATTGAATATTTCACTGTACGCTGATTACAGCTCCGCTTTAAAAACAGACGCTGAAGGCATTTTCATGTCACCATCTCTCTGCTCAGATAGGAGTAGTTAGTAGGTGAATGACACACAGATTTCTCTCAGCGGTTAACAGCCTCGCTATAATGCTGGCTAAACTTAGAGCTGCTGATGTTTGACAGCGCTGAGCTCTTCTACCCAGAGACACGTTCAGAGACAGACTCGTATCCTCCAACTGAACGTGGTGTGGACGGATGGGGAGGGACAGACGGGACTAATTTAAACTCACTGTACGTAAACAGAGAGAGTCGACTCCACTGATACACCTCCACAATCCCTGCTGGACACTGAGACTCTGGGTGGTCTCCCATGTCCCTCCTCCCTTGGACAGACGCCCGCTCTATATTTACATGATGTGAAGACAGTGAGGCGTCCTGAGGTGTTAGCACTCAACATTTATGAGGGTCTGAAATAGCAGGGTCATCGCTGGCCAAACGTTTGCACGCTGCAGATATGCTACGCAGTCAGGCACAGAGCCCAACCAATTCATTAACAGGGCCAGAGGACCTGAGTGAAGACTGCACACTGTCAGACAGTGAGCTTACACAGCAGTCCTAACAAACCGAGCATAAATGCAGCCGTGGCTGGGACGTGCAGGTACCTGCAGGGCGGCGAACATCATCATCTCCTCCTCGGTGCATTCGATCTCCTCCAGCAGGATGGCCCACTTGCCCTGCTCATACAGCTGGTTCACCCTGATGGCATCATACTGCAGGGGTCAGGAGAGGGTTAAAACATGACACCACAACACCACTTCCATCACACCGTCCTGACTAAATGAGAGTGCAGATCCCAGCATAATGCACACATCCAAACCTGATTATATTTAACTAACAACCTTAAATGGTTCAGGACATGCTATATTTTATCATGTTTCTTAAGGTGCACTTATAATCTTAGTATGTTTTTATTTTTTTCATTAAAATGGTCATAATGTAGAATTTTCTACCTGGAATTTAGCCACTGTGTCCACAGTGAGATGTCAATGGAATTTTTTTTCAGGATTATTTGATGAATAAAAAGTAAAAAAAAGAACAGCATTCATTAAAAATACACATCTTTGATAACAATACATATTACCATTCAGACTTTTTTTTTTTTTTTGGAAAATAAATTAATACTTTGATTCAGCAAGGATGTGTTAAATTTAATAAAAAGTGGTAGTAAAGATTTTTAACAGACACTGTTCAAGATGATTTTCTTTTGAAAATTACTTTTTATTCATCAAAGAATCCTGAAAAAAAGTATTGCCGGTTTTAAAAATATATTAAGTAGCAAAACATTATTATTATTTCTGAAGATCATGTGACACTGAAGACTGGAGGAATGATGATGAAAATACAGCTGTGCATCACAGAAATACATTATATTATATTAACATTATAAGTTTATTAAAATAGAAAAACATTATTTTAAATTGCAATAATATTTAACTAAATTGTTTTTTTTTTATTCTTTATTTTTAAAATCAAATAAATGCAGGCTTCTTTAAAAGCATTAAAAATCTCACTGATCCCACACTTATGACCGGCAATGTTTACGTGATAAAGTTGGTTGGTTGGTGTTTTAATGCCATGACTGTCTATTTTCTGTCTATTTTCATGGAGAGTAATACATTAAAATACTGTTAAAAGAAATTCAACAACCTAGCCTGTGTTCTTTATAATAACTCTGAATTGGATTTGGGTTTGACTCTTTCATAATAATTATCATAATAATATTAAAATATTTGAATGTGTTTGACGGGTAATATCATTTCCTGAATTTAATAAAAATAAGTTTAAGAGATCCTGGAGTCTGGCATGAGGAGCATCACAGTGGATTTTCATCTGATATTAAAACTGGTGCGACTGTAATATGTCCTGTTCGGCATCATGTATATACAAAACACACTGACCTTTGGGTTGAGGTCAAAGAAGCTGTGATACTTGAACCGGAGCAGAAGAACCTCGTTCTCCTTCACATCCTGCTCCATCAGAGATCTGGAGGAGTCCAGCCACCTTCACAAACACATTCAGAGGAAATTGAGCACAAGCTCCTGGATCACAGAGTCTTCACACAGAGACCTGTCCCAGCTTACCCCTGGTTGATCTTGGCCTTGTCCAGGAGGGACTGTGGTTTGTACATCTTGAGCAGGATGTCAGGTGAAGTGATGGGCTGGCTGACAGCGAGGATGCTGGGATTGCCTTCTGACAGAGGACTGTCTCCGAACCACGCTGAGGTGGGGGACAGAGGGCTGCCGTCCCGAGAGTCATAGGTAGGGGTCATGGTCTTGCTGTAAAGTCCAGGACTAGAATAGATGCTTCCTGAAACGAGAGTCACCCATCAGTAACCGCCCAAAACAGCCGTCAAACACATTCACACGACAAGCCTGATGGAGGACTGGGCGGAACAACGGTTATTTTAATGTTTCATCCAGTGCATTCTTCCATTAAAAAAATAATAAATAAATAAATAAATATATAAAGAAGATTATATCATCCCACAAAATGAATTATTAATTATTACACTGATATAAAACAGATATTAATTTTTTGCAAAACAGCTTTGGACCCTTTTAGCAATAAACAAATAAATCTACAATATTGTTTCTATGATTTTACTAAGGTTCGGGGGTATTGAGATTATGTTGGTCTGAAGAGAAATGGGTCAAATTCGCCTTTGTATTACCAACACAGCAAATTTTAAAGTTTTGTGTAATTTATTCCAAGATAGTTTAAGACAAAACAGTGTCATAACTGTATATTATATAAAAAAGGTCAATATATTAAATAATAACAGTCAGAGTTGTGCAGCTATATATATATATATAGTTGATTTGAGGGTTGTGTCTTTAACTCAGGTCCTTTATAATGTTTATGCGCTGATGTCATTTGTTATGAATTATCTTATTTTTTGGTTTGATTCCATTAAATTCTAAATAAAAAGATTAATGTAAGATTGCAATATTACACAAGATTAAAAATAAATTTTATATATATTTAAACAAATTATTTGAATTTCTCTAAATGATCTGCAAAAACAACTTGTTAACAGGGTGATAAGATATAGTCATCCCACCCACTCCAAGCCAGATATGTGTAGTGTGTGAAAAACTGCTGTTCACACAATCGCTCACTCACATGACTGCACATTTGTGATGGAGGCAGCATGCAGAAAACACAGACTTCAACTCTGCAAGAGCACAAACAGCAGCATGATCTCATCAGCTGTTATCGTCACACACCATTAACACATTCAGTCCATTAGTGCAGCGTCATTCTTTAAACACTTCAGTCAATAACTACAGGACAACTGCAGCACTTTTCCCCAACCACATATGCACCTCAAATTGTCAGGTCCTGCTGGTTATTATTAAATGGAGAGACCTAGATGTTAAATTAATACTGTACACTTACAGTATCAGCTGTTCTCCAGTATGTGATGGCAAAATTATAACCTTCATTTAGACTAAACTGAAGCTAGTGAAAGGATGACACTTAATGAACTGTAAAAGATCAATAAAAGAAAGCTTTAATGAGTGATAGTGTCTTAAGTTAGCAAACTCTCATAATAGTTATGAGAGGCTGCGCTATATTTTGAATATAATCAGAGCTAAAGCAATCTAAAGCAAACAAGCCTCTAGTAACTTATTGTATATTTATCAGTTTACATAAAATCGATGTATACTTAAAAAAAAAAAAAAAAAAAAAAAAAAAAAAACATTCTTAGTTGTAAAAAATAAAAAGACTGTTGATGTTCTTAAAAAAAAAAAAAAAAATATATATATATATATATATATATATATATATATATATATATATATATATATATATATATATATATATATATATATATATATATATATATATATATATATTAGAGCCCGACCGATATATCGGCCGGCCGATATTATCGGCCGATATGAGCTAATTGCATTTAAATCGGCATCGGCGTTTATAACGGCCGATGAAACATGAAAAAACAGAGTCTCATGCTTCACTCATGTTATGAGTGTTGCATACTTTGCCCACCAGAGGGCGGTCTGCAACTCCAGAGTTGACAACAGCGCCAGAAATTCACTACAGAAGGACAGCCAAGCCACCCAGGTGAGTCTGTCGTTCGTCATGTGAAATGATTGTAGATTTAGTTCATACACTGTATATAAAAACGGTGTGGTAGTTCTAGCTAACGGTCCTATCATTATCACTTCTAAATATTCTGCAACATCACTTACAGCCGCTCATGCATTGCTATATTAGATTAGCCACAAAGCTAATACCATGTTTATTAGTGGAAGAGCGCGAACGTTAATAAGAGGTCAAACTATAAAGTTAGCATTAAAATTATTCTTATTCTATTGCGGTGTGTTTCCCACATAATGACCGCGTAATGGTCCTTTCACACAGGACGCGGTATGCTGGGTTCAGCGTTGCCCTTCAGATACAACGCGATTTGCGCTGCGCTATGGCGTTGGCGGAGTTTTAATAGTCTGTTGTTCCTCCTTTCGGTCAGCAGCAAACATGTATCTGTCCCGTTGTAAGAAGCGAGCGATAGCGCTAGTCCAGCTGATGATAATTAAGAGAGAAGCAAGGAAGAAGAGGCTACCCTCAGGCCCAGGGAACAATTTGGTGAATTCAGGCTGGTTATGTTACTCTAACGCTAATATAGCTTCCTTTTTAGCAGGCCCCTTAAATGCTTGCTATTAACTTGTTTGAAGGTGGTGCTTCTCAAAATTGACAGCGGTGTGTTCATGACACTAACGTTAACCATTCAACTTCGAATTGATTCCGTAATCTTCCGGTAACAGTAGGCTAACTTTACGTTCGCCAGCGCATGACGATGTTTTGATTCAGACTGCACAAAGAGAAGAGGAGAAGATCTACGGGTCCGTTGTGAATGTGTCTGTGAGAGCAAATGTAGTGTAGTTACAGTAACTACAGTAGGTGCGTAAGAAATGATTAAACCAGAGGGGACATGTAAATAAATGTGAGCTGAACACGCGCTTTTTTTTTTTTTTTTTTTTTTTACATATTGTTTCAAAGCAGCTTTACAGACATAACAGGAAAATGTTGAAATAATATAGTTAAATATAAGTAGGTAATACCTATTGCTTGACAAATAAAAAAAATATATAAATTTCTCATTTTTGCCTATGTAGGAGATCCCTGTTTATTATTATTATAATTCTAATGATGACATGAGTAATGATACATGGTGATATTATTAATACACATGCTTATTCTTTCTCTGTCTCTCTTTCTGCCCTACAGATACCTGAAAAAGGTGAATGCTGTAGCAGCAAAGTGTGGGACTACTTCTGCAAATACTTTAACTTTAGTATTATAATTTATTTACAGTACACACACAGACTGTTAAAACCAGCTTCAGCTGGAAGAAAGTAAAAGTGTTAAATGTTTAAAACCAGACTGTTTTTTGATCATTAAAAAATATATACTTTTGATGTGCAATTGTTTAGTCATTGAGACCGTAATCTAAGGCTTTTTTTTTTTTACATAAATCCCTTCTGGAAAATGGTTTATACAGCCCACATACATAGAACAGGTAGATATTTTGCTATTCAATGTTGTGTAAGTGCAGTTTATAGGAAATGGGTCTAATATCCAGTTTACTTTCAAAATCAAAATATTGGCTTATAAATCGGCTATTTTCGAGTTAATATCGGCATCGGCATCGGCCCCCAAAAATCCATATCGGTCGGGCTCTAATATATATATATATATATATATATATATATACATACATACATACACTACATCAGCTTTGCTACTTTCATGAGTAATTAAATATGCTACGTGTATCTTTGTAATTAATTGTGAAATTTACTATCAATTTCTGAATGTAAACCGTTCCTACACCATTTTTTAAGTGCATGTGATTATTAAAAATTATCAAAGTTAAATCACCAAAGATAGCAAGATTATCATCGAAGATTTGGCATCAAATAAAACATCTTTCTTTCTCAAAAAAAAAATAAAATAAACAAATGCATTGCATAAAAAAAGCGAAGAACTTGAAGTGAAAATTCTATATTTAAGATATATTCCAAATAGCCCACACAAAATGCCCTTCCTTCAACATTACCACTAAAACCAGGCTGTGAGAGCAATAATGCAATGCAAAAATAAACTGGAAAAAGACACTATCATCTGGCAACTGCTTAAACTTGTTTATCCACCATCATAAATCAGACAAATCACAGTTACACTACACATTCTTTTCTGACCACTCAAGCCACCAATCACCGAGTGAGTAAAACACAGAAGCAAAACCACTTATCAGTCATGTAGAGGGACAGGAAGTGCTTGTGGGGTGACAGAGGTCATGAGAAAAGACAGAGAGCTGGAGGAGACATGAGGGAGGCTCGCAGCCCTTCTCAGAAACTCCCATCAGGGAACGGAGGACTGAGGTCTGTGTTTGGATGTTTACTCGACTCTGGAATGTTCGGATGAATCCTGATCCACTAACACTGATGCTTCAGCTCAGACTTGTGTCTGGAGGCACGCATTAAGTAATTGATAGTGATAGATTAAAAACAACTGTGTAATGTAATGGAGCAGTGTATTTCTATCCCTCTGTCAGATTGTAAGGTCTACATTGTAAACAGAAGCTCGAAGAGTTTGCTTGAAGCGAGAGAGCTAATGAGAGTCAACTTCATCGAGTACCAATGAGGTTTGTTCTCATATGCCAAGAAAATATGTGCGCTTGTTAAATTAGTTTAAATCCGATGTTGATACAGTAACTGCTCTGAACGATTCAGCAAAGCATTAATGTCTGTTTTACCACCGGCATGGTTCCTGTGCTGGTTGCAATTCACTCTCTGCAACTATGGACTCTCTCTTTTCTACCAATTTAAATACAGTTGGTCCTTTACCCTTAAGGAAGGTTAAGGAAAACAGTTTGACACCATGGTATAATGAGCATACTCACACCCTAAAGAGAGCAGCCCGAAAAATTGGGCACAGCTGGAGGAAAACAAAACTAGAGGTATTTCATATTGCTTGGTGGGAAAGTAACCTATCCTACACAAAGCATTAAAAACTGCTAGATCTGATTACTTTTCTTCTCTTTTAGAAGAAAACAAACATAACCCCAGGTATTTATTCAATACAGTGGCTAAATTAATGAAAAATAAAGCCTCAACAAGTGCTGACATTTCCCAACACCACAGCAGTAATGACTTCATGAACTACTTTACTTCTAAAATCTATACTATTAGAGATAAAATTGTAACCATTATGTCGTCAGCTACAGTTTCGCATCAGACAGTGCACTATAGACCCCCTGAGGAACAGTTCCACTCATTCTCTACTATAGGAGAGGAAGAATTGTATAAACTTGTTAAATTATCTAAACCAACAACATGTATGTTAGACCCTATACCATCTAAGCTCCTAAAAGAAGTGCTTCCAGAAGTCATAGATCCTCTTCTGACTATTATTAATTCCTCATTGTCATTAGGATATGTCCCCAAAACTTTCAAACTGGCTGTTATTAAGCCTCTCATCAAAAAACTACAACTTGACCCCAAAGAACTAGTTAATTATAGACCAATCTCGAATCTCCCTTTTCTGTCCAAGATACTAGAAAAGGTGGTATCCTCACAATTATATTCCTTCTTAGAGAAAAATGGTATATGTGAGGATTTCCAGTCAGGATTTAGACCGTATCATAGTACTGAGACTGCTCTCCTTAGAGTTACAAATGATCTGCTCTTATCATCTGATCGTGGGTGTATCTCTCTATTAGTTTTATTGGATCTTAGTGCTGCGTTTGACACAATTGACCACAACATTATTTTGCATAGACTTGAACACTTTGTTGGCATCAGTGGAAGTGCATTAGCATGGTTTAAATCATACTTATATGACCGTACAGTTTGTAGCAGTGAATGAAGATGTATCATATCGATCACAAGTGCAGTATGGAGTACCTCAAGGCTCAGTACTAGGGCCACTACTCTTCACGCTTTATATGTTACCCTTGGGAGATATCATCAGGAAACATGGTGTTAGCTTTCACTGTTATGCTGATGATCCTCAGCTCTATATTTCACGAGTTCACCCTTACATCTAATCTGAAGGCAAATAGTAGGCATATTTTGGCGTGCTGTCCTGGGGGAGGGGTCCGGGCCCGGAGCATAGCCCGAACCTAAATAACTCCCCCTATCCCTAATTTGGGATAAATAGATTAGAAGTGAGGAGTTGGGGTGGAGGAGGGTTGCCGAAAAACTGTCGTGGGACAGGAGGTAGGAAGACTGGATATATATACGCTTGCGTGCTATTTAAGATTATTAGCTAAACGAGATGAACCTGTGCCAAATTGGATGATTATCTGATCGTGCTTCTCCCGAACTTTGTTAATAAAACCACATTTCACGAGTTCACCCTTACATCTAATCTGAAGGCAAATAGTAGGCATATTTTGGCGTGCTGTCCTGGGGGAGGGGTCCGGGCCCGGAGCATAGCCCGAACCCAAATAACTCCCCAAAAGAAGCTTAAAGACATAGGACAGCAGCCAGAGAGCTAAAATTTAGTCGCCCCCCAAAATATGCGTGTTGGGAAGAAAATGCAGAGCGACCGGGAGAGCCCGTGCAGTGTTCGACGAGAGTTGCAGCTCGCAACGTCTTACCAGCGAGCCCTCCGTGCCGCTTATGGGAGGAGCACGATGCCTGATATCAAGAAATGAGGGACTCTTGCTGCCTCCGAAGGGAGCTGCGGCTCTGCTGCACCGGAAGGGAGAGTCCCTCTTGCGGCTGAGTACGAGGCGCAGTTTGTTGCATCTGATGGAGGGCTCTCACTGCGACTGAAGGGAGCCAGCGACTGTATCCCATCGGGAGGGAGATCCCTGGCCGCCATAGAGTATGCAACATAACTCGGACGGGGGGTTCACACTGCGACCGAAGGGAGCCGTGGGTCTGCTGCACCAGAAGGGAGAGCCCCGTCAGATGCTGAATAGGCAATGAGATTTGAGCCGCGGTTTGGCGCGTCGGATGAAGGGCTCCTAATGCAACCGAAGGGAGCCAGCGGCTGTACCCCATCGGGAGGGAGATCCCTAGCCATCGTTGAGCATGCAACATAACTCAGATGGGGGGTTCACACTGCGACCGAAGGGAGCTGTGGGTCTGCTGCACCGGAAGAGGAGCCCTAGTCCGATGCTGAGAAGGCAAAGAGACGCGACTGTTGGAGGGACTCCCGCTGCATCCGAAGGGAGCTGCGGCTCTGCTTCACCGGAAGGGGGAGTCCCCCATTGCGGGTTTATGGAGGCACGTTTTTTTTTGCCTCTGAGGGTTCTCCCAGCCTCCGTAGGGGGTTCGCAACTCTGCAGCAGGAGTGCTGCCCCGGAGGGGAGAGCCCTGATTGACGCTAACTGGAATACGACTGTTGGAGGGACTTTTGCTGCGTCCGAAGGGAGCTGCTGCTCTGCTGCACCGGAAAGGCGAGTCCCCCTTGCGATGCGAGGCATGGCTTGATGCGTCTGATGGAGGGCTCTCACTGCGACCGAAGGGAGCCAGCAGCTCTTTTCCCCCGGGAGGGAGAACGCTGTCCGCCCTTGAGCATGCAACATAACTCAGATGGGGGGTTCAACCTGCGACCGAAGGGAGCCGTGGGTCTGCTGCACCGGAAGGGAGAGCCCCATCAGATGCAGAATAGGCAAGAAGATTCGAGGCACGGTTTGATGCATCGGATGGAGGGCTCCTGCTGCGACCGAAGGGAGCCAGCGGCTGTGTTCCCCCGGGAGGGAGATCCCGGTCCGCCATTGAGCATGCAACATAACTCAGACGGGGGGGTTCACCCTGCGACCGAAGGGAGCCGTGGGTCTGCTGCACCGGTAGGGGAGCCCCGTCCGATACAAAGTAGGCAAGAAAACGCGACTGATGGAGGGACTCTCGCTGCGTCCGAAGGGAGCTGCGGCTCTGCTGCACCGGAAGGGAGAGTCCCCCTTGCGACTGTATACGAGGCTTAATTTGATGCATCGGATGGAGGGCTGTCACAACGACCGAAGGGGGCCTGTGGCTCTGCTGCACCGGGAGGGATAACCCCGTCTGCCGCTGAGCGCGCAGCGCAACTCAATGACAGATGAAAGGCTCACACTGCGACCGAAGGGAGCCACTGCCCAGCTGCACCGGAAGGGAGAGCCCTGTCCGATGCTGAAATAGGCAAGGAGATTGTAACGATGGCTGGAGGGCCCTTACTTTGGCCGAAGAAACGATAACTGAGAGGCTTCTATTATTCAAGTACACAACATGATTTAAGGAGGAATATTTTTTTTTTTTTTTTTTTTGAATGAATGAATCAAAATAGGTAATTGCACTTACATCCAATTCACGAATTAATATCTCTAAATATTAAGCCGTAACAGTATGTAAATGTAAATCCTGCATGTTCTGTGTGTCTCTGTTAATGAATGGAGCAGGAGCGCGACTTCCTTTATCACACACACACTGAAGCGCGCGTTACGCTCACGGTAATTTCTGCGTCTGCGGTCTCACTAAATAAGGACTTGAACAACATCTCCAGAACTGCTCTGACAGTCAGTTCATGAGCATTTGACCATTTGATTTAAGTAAAACTAGCATCACATCACATACACAGAACTGAAAAGGTACGTCAACCCGACTAAATAAAAGTCCGGGGTCCTGACATTTTATCCTACCCATCAGATTTACTGTGCATGCGCACATCAGTATAATTAAGCAAAAACACATTTTATTTTATTACTCGATTAATCGATGGATTTTTTTTTTTATTTTTTTTTTTTTTTTTTTTAAGAATACTTGATTACTAATATTTTTAAACCAGAGTCGTTGATGAAAGGAGGGTCCATCGTGAATTTAGATTGGGCGTTCCGGAGTTAGACAAAAGCGAGCCTGATGAGGTTGAATTGGAGAATGGACATAAAATATATATTTTTATTTATTTATTTATTTTATTTATTTATTTATTTATTTTTGAGGCTCTTGCGGCAGCGAGAATTGCGGCAGTAGGGAAGGATGGAAAGGGCTCCTGCGGGAGCAGACACTGCTATGGCAGTGGTGAAATATAGGTAGAGGCTCCTGCGGGAGCAGACACTGCTGCGGCAGTGGTGAAATATAGGTAGAGGCTCCTGCGGGAGCAGACACTGTTGCGGCAGTGGTGAAATATAGGTAGAGGCTCCTGCGGGAGAAGACACTGCTGCGGCAGTGGTGAAATATAGGTAGAGGCTCCTGCGGGAGCAGACACTGCTGCGGCAGTGGTGAAATATAGGTAGAGGCTCCTGCGGAAGCGGAGACTGCTGCGGCAGTGAGGAAAAAACAGAAAAGGCTCCTGCAGGAGCGGACAATACTGCGGCAGTGGGGAGATATAGAGAAGGCTCCTGCGGGAGCGGACAATGCTGCGGCGGTGGGGAGATACAGAGAAAGCTCCTGCGGAAGGATGGCTGAAGTGAGGATTGACCATTACAGATAGATAGGTCATGTTAGGAGAGTTAGCTATGGTAGATTAGGAGTTTTAGTGAAAGGGGATGAGCTGGCGTTAGAGGGGTTGGCTGAAGAGGGTTCGAGATAGATATATAAATAAATAAAATAATCGGCCTGACCAATAATAGGTCTTGGTACCCTCTGCCTTCTGGCAAATCTGGAGCTGGAGGCCACTGAACAGAAAAATGGTTAGTAGCATGAGGGAGCGGAAGAGTTGAGGGCGCGTTTACGAATGGAGGCGGCCTCACGTTTGCTTCAGCTGCTGTAGCTGTGGGTCGTGGGAAGGGGCTGGGGTGTGTGATGTCTTGAAGAACCTGTGTAGCCTGCACTGCTAGCAGAAGTAACAGGATGGAAATACTGAGATGTGCAGGCCCGTGTTGCAAGTAAAAGTAGCTTCATGCTTGCTTTGGCTGCTGTAGTTGTTGGCTGATTTGACAATTGCTCAAACCTTGTCTGAATTAATACAGTCCTGTTGGAAAAGCATCTTTTCCTCTTGTTTTGGCCTTCGGGCCCTTTTAAACAGCCTCCGGAGCAGATAAATTTGGGATGCTGTTTTCCTGTTGTAGTATGGACTGTGAAAATAGAGGCTTTGAAACAATGTAGCATGTTTAGTTTTATAAACCATTGTACCAATAGACATGTCTATAGCAGTAACGTTAATTGCAGTAATTCAAATTCAAGCCGTTTCTAAAGACATTTACTTTGCATGCTTTTCATATAACAGTCCTAAAAAGACGATAGAAAATTTACTCACACTTGTTGTTCTGCAGCCAAACACGAGGCAGTAGCGTGAAAAATTCTGAATAATCATGCCAGTAAATGGTGAAATATGTCCCTAAATAATTGATCCTGCCGGAATAATTGCATGAAACTTATGTCTGTATCATCTCAGTGAGGTTTAAACATGCACAGTAAAGCAAATGTAATGTCTTTAGACATTTCGGTGTGGATGACAACTCTGCCAAAAGCCTTTGCTTCGTGGTTAAAAAGTGGCATCGTCATCGGACAGAGTTAAGTCATAACGCCGTTTAACAAATTTTGGCGTCTTCATAAGCGCATTCTATATATAACGTCTATTTAAATTGTTCAGATGAGCAAATCACGAGGTTTTCTTGCATGATTAGCATTTTAATTGTTTGGTCAGACGGTTCATATATTGATCTATATATTCACGTTCATAAATCGGGGATTAAACGTGGAATTTATCTTTGGTATGCTAAATATGTAAACAATATGTGCACAGTACCTATAACTGCACTTTACATTTTGCAAGATTGACATGCTAAATGGCTAACTGACCCGGTTTACTCTCATCAATTTTGTTAAGATAAGATATGTACCAGTTCATTGCGTTTACGAACGACATGTATCCGTTTAATCAACTCGACATGTATACCGGTTTAGTCCTTTCATTCACAAATGAGAGCTCTCGATCTCTGAGACTCATATGAAACTCGCTCATTGTGGATGACAACTCTGAAAAATTCTTCATGAATGAGTGTAAACTGAGAACGATTCGTTCGCCTAGAAGATTCATTCAAAAAAAAAAACGATTCTTTCACGAACGACATGCCACTACAACAACGCACGGTCTTCGCCGCTAGTGGAGGCAGCATCGAACTGCGCCACGGCTGAAAAAGCGAGAGAGGTTTACTGCGCTGAGAACTGGAGCACGGCTGCGATCCAGCATTATAAGAGAGCCCGGTCCTGGTGAGAAAATCGTGTTGTCGAGTGAGGCGAGCTAAAGGATTTGCACGAGCTTTTGGCCACAACGTGTGGCTTGGCGAGAAGAGCAGCTGACGCGATGACGCTTGTTGGTGTTCGGCGGATAGATATCTTCGTCGGAAGGAAGATTGGGCCTGTGATAAGATGACGGACAGAGCGAACCGAATGCTGACAAACGGTCTATGCCGAAAAACTGTCCTGCCGAAAAACTGTCGTGGGACAGGAGGTAGGAAGACTGGATATATATACGCTTGCGTGCTATTTAAGATTATTAGCTAAACGAGATGAACCTGTGCCAAATTGGATGATTATCTGATCGTGCTTCTCCCGAACTTTGTTAATAAAACCACATTTCTTCGCGACCCGGCGAAACACACCAATTTGAAAAATTAATGGAATGCATAGTCGATATAAAAAACTGGATGACGAGTAATTTCTTACTGCTAAATTCTGAAAAAACAGAGGTGTTAATTATAGGACCTAAAAACACTTTCTAAGACTTGATAGTTGCTCTGTCAATTCTTCGTCATCAGTTAGGAACCTAGGTGTGCTATTTGATAGTAATCTTTCCTTAGAAAGCCACTTTTTTAGCATTTGTAAAACTGCATTTTTCCATCTCAAAAATATATCTAAATTATGGCCTATCGTCTCAATGTCAAATGCAGGAATGCTAATCGATGCATTTATGACCTCAAGGTTAGATTATTGTTATGCTTTATTGGGTGGTTGTTCTGCACGCTTAGTAAACAAACTACAGCTAGTCCAAAATGCAGCAGCAAGAGTTCTTACTAGAACCAGGAAGTATGACCATATTAGACCAGTCCTGTCATCGCTGCACTGGCTCCCTATTAAACATCGTATAGATTTTAAAATATTGCTTATTACTTATAAAGCCCTGAATGGTTTATCACCTCAGTATTTGAATGAGCTCCTTTTACATTATACTCCTCTACGTCTGCTACGTTCTCAAAACTCAGGCAATTTGATAATAGAATATCAAAATCAACTGCTCGGGCAGATCCTTTTCCTATTTGGCACCAAAACTCTGGAATAACCTACCTAACATTGTTCGGGAGGCAGACACACTCTTGCAGTTTAAATCTAGATTAAAGACACATCTCTTTAACCTGGCTTACACATAACATACTAATATGCTTTTAATATCCAAATCCATTAAAGGATTTTTAGGTAAACCGGAACCGGGAACACTTCCCATAACACCCTATGTACTTGCTACATCATTAGAAGAATGGCATCTACGCTAATATTTGTCTGTTTCTCTCTTATTCCGAGGTCACCGTAGCCACCAGATCCAGTCTGTACCCAGATCAGAGGGTCACTGCAGTCACCCGGATCCAGTACGTATCCAGACCAGATGGTGGATTAGCACCTAGAAAGGACCTCTACTGCCCTGAAAGACAGCAGAGACCAGGACAACTAGAGCCCCAGATACAGATCCCCTGTAAAGACCTTGTCTCAGAGGACCACCAGGACAAGACCACAGGAAACAGATGATTCTTCTGCACAATCTGACTTTGCTGCAGCCTGGAATTGAACTACTGGTTTCGTCTGGTCAGAGGAGAACTGGCCCCCCAACTGAGCCTGGTTTCTCCCAAGGTTTTTTTCTCCATTCTGTCACCGATGGAGTTTCGGTTCCTTGCCGCTGTCGCCTCTGGCTTGCTTAGTTGGGGTCACTTCATCTACAGCGATATCATTGACTTGATTACAAATAAATGCAAATAACAGAATTTAACTGAACAGAGATGACATCACTAAATTCAATGATGAACTGCCTTTAACTATCATTTTGCATTATTGACACACTGTTTTCCTACTGAATGTTGTTCAGTTGCTTTGACACAATGTATTTAGTTTAAAGAGCTATATAAATAAAGGTGACTTGACTAAACTTGACTCTCAATGATCATAATAGCAGTCAAGAATACTAGTTACAATCTGACCCTAAAACCGAGAAGTCAGAAAGCTTGAATTAGGGGAGAAAAGTCTAAAAGGATTTTAAGTGAGTCTAAACGCTCAATATATCTGTTGGCTTCAGCTGAATGTACAATGAATGTTCATACGTTTGTGGAAACACAAATAACCAGATAACATTCCAGATTCATCCGGCTGAGCTGGAAAAAATACTGAAATTCCTTCAATATGACAGAATTTTGGAACAATCCATTAAAAGAATCAGTAAAATATAAATAAAAATAATAAATGCATAATTATATTAATCTGCTTGTGGATCGGACTACACCAGTCACGCTGTGTGCTTGTTTCTGTGCGCAGGACAAAATACATTTTGCCATCAATTAAATTTGTCACATTCAATTCCGATTGCATGCTCACAACTCAGATAAAATATAATTTATTTTCTGTGTCATTAGAGATTCAGCAGCAGTGAAGTCACACTAATGAAAACGGCTCCAGGGATATTAATATTATTTTTCCTGCACTTATTTGCACACTGCATTTGACATTGGTCATTGGCCTCTCTGTTTATTTGGGTTACCTTTTCTACTATTTGACTTGACAGCTAATCTCTGCATCATTGCAAGCACTGTTTTTTTTCTGTATTCCTTCCAATAGAAAAAATGAAACAAGACTTTTGTGCTTGTAGTAGGAATACTCCTAATAAAACTGCATTAAAAGTTCAAGGTCTTTTATATTTCACATAATGGTTTTTAATTTAGTAACTCTTTTTTTTTTTTTTTTTTTTTGTGCACAGACATGCCCTCCATCATGTGCAAATGCATCTTGATATAGATAATATTTTGAGTAAACCAGCTTTTTTTATAACCAGTCATGATGAACTACAGATAAAAGCTTAATAATAATAATAATGATAATCAGTATTTACTGCGTAGCTCCTTGACATGACCTTTCAGTATTTTATCTCTTATCTTATACTGATTTCAGGACAAAGCAAGACAACTTAAGCAAAACTGTGTACAGATAAGGCAATGCAAGGGAATGCAGTGTTTGGGTAAAGCTCATCTCGTGACCCTCATCATCTGAGGTGTCACTGAAGCAGAGAGTCAGGTGACCAGAGCCAGGGCTTTCTGAGGGTCAGCAGTGGTCAGCTGACTGCTCCAGCTGCAGTGAGAGGAAGCAATGCAGGAAGACAGAAAAACAGTGAGCCTTACCTTTTACTGGTCCAATGTATAGTATCTCAGAGGCTTGAGGAATGGAAGGAAATGTAGAAAAGAAAAAACAGAGAAAGATTGGGAATGAAGGATAGATTAAAGAGATTAACAGCTTGGAAGAAGAGGAAAGTGTTAACATGCAAAATGAGAAAAGACCTCAGAAGTAACCATAGTTTTAAGAAGAAAATAATATATATAAAAAAAGAACAAGTTCCCTTTAGTGTCATATTTTGCCTTTTCATTAAACACACACAAACAAGATCTTTAATACACTTTTTGTCTCATTGTCTCTCATTTTTTCTTTGTTGTAAAAACAATAAACAAATTCCCCCAATTTTTTTGTCTCAGTGAAAGGAGTCAGGTAACCTTTAGACAATTTTATTCACCCACCTTAAAGTAAATACATTTATTTTCTATTTGAAATGTCAAGATCAAAATCTTATCATTAAATAAATAAATACAAACATGAAATAATAATAATAATAATAATAATAATAATAATAATAATAATAATAATAATAAATGATGTATTATATTTCTCCTCTTTTCTAGTTTACTTCCTAGTCTAATGCACAAGGCATTTATATTACAAATATTGTAGGCTCTTTTGTAAGATGCTTTGGATAAAAGCATCTGCTAAATGCATAAATGTGCATATGAAAGTCCAGATGCAGAACAGAAGAAGACAGAGCTCTACTTCCAGAGCAGATAGTTTAGTTTGAAGATCTGTAGAGGAAGGGAAAGGACACTTATGGGTGGAGCTCATGTCGTTATCAAAACGATTCTTATCACAGCGACTCGTTCTTAAACCCTTCTGAGAGGGGATCAAGCGGCGGGTCTTCGGCTCATTTCCTGTAGTGGACCGAAGCGGCTCACAGGAGCTCCTGTTCCATCTTCTCCTTCCTAAAAGAGCTTTTGTGCTGAACTAACCAGCGTCTTTATGGTCACTAAACATCGGGAAGCCTGCACTATTTTAATGAGGGTCATCATAAGGTTACATGGTCGTGATGAAGGAACAAGTGGAGAACAGATCCCAGACACAGTCGTGCTTGCACCAGTGTTTTGGCCTGTGTGCTGAGTTTGCATGAGGGACTCATCTGGGACAATAGAGCCTATTCATGTCGACCTGAGGAGATGGAGTCTGTCCTCTGTGCATCTTAAGTGGATTTTAGCGCATCATGTGTGGGGCGCTCGGTGATGTTTCGGTCTCTCTGTCTCAAAATGGCAGCGTGACCAAATATGTGAGGAATCTGAACCATTCACGCTCCGACTGCAAATGAGACGCTGCTCTCAACCCACACATTTCTCATTTCAGCACTGTTTCAACATAACATCCCTTTTGTTTTCCTGCTCTTCAACCACACACGCACCATTATGGAGCTTCATGGCTTCCAAACCATCAAACACAGCCAACGCTGCAAACAAGCAACGCCATGTGCCACAACAATCAAAGCTGCTCACACTTGGGATGATATCAGCGATGTGGAAAATAAGGAACGACACTCACAATTTATGACAGAACTATTGGATTTATGATTTAATAAGGAATAAAAACCTGAAAAAGAGGATTTTCAATAGTTAACATTTTATTAAATTGATTAATTAGATTGATGATAAGTACTTTTTCTCAGCTTTCGGAGACAGACACTTAGTTTCCGCCTCTGAATACATTTTTTTAAAAGGTAATAGTGACTTCTCACAATACTTATTTTTTTTTCTCCGAATTGTGACTTTATATCTCACAACTGTGAGAAAAAGTGTCAGAATTGTGAGATAAAAAGTCTCAAACTTGCAGTTCATGGAGCTCTATCCAAACAATATAATGATCTGAATCTGGTGACTCAAATAAGGGAGAGACAGAAAATGTGCAGCGCAGCTGGTCCTCAGGACCAGGACTGAAAACAGATGACAGAGAGACCAGTGCACTGACATTCTCAGAGGACTTCTTTACACTTCCACAGACACATGATGATGGTGATCTGAGACGTACCTGATCCAGGAGTGAGCAGAGGTCCTTCCAGCTCCAGCGCCTCCTCCTCTGCCTCCTCCAGCTTTTTCTTCTTCTTCTTGGGGTCGCGGGGCTTGCGGAGTAAGGACAGCTCCTCAGGATGCCGGATGTCTGTGAAAGAGGTAATTAACAGAGATGGGACCAAGTCACACGTGCAAGTCTCAAGTAAGTCTCAAGTCTTAACCTTCAAGTCTCAAGTAAGTCCCAAGTATTTTTTTCTTGGGCAAGTCAAGTCAAGTCACAAGCTATGTCAAGTCAAGTCCAAGTCAAGTCACCTTATTATTGTAATTTTACCTGCAGAATCTGATCTTAATAAAGTTAAAAGACAAGATATAAGTAACTGTCAGTAAATTAAAATAATTTGGATTTGCATTGTAAATACTCATGTTCAGTAAAATACATCATGGAATCAAACAAAATTGTAACTTCATAAAATTATTAATTTTTCACTTCTGTGTTTGAAATGTTTTACATTTTCAACATTGAGTCCATAAAACAAAACACCTAAACATACAACAGACTCCTCTCTGAACACCTCTCTCTCTCTCTCTCAAACACAGTTTACATACAACATTAAACTTTGTTACATTTCTAGAAAGTTTGGGCACCCTTTGCAGAATCTGTGAAAATGCGAGTAATTTTCAAAAAATAAGAGAGATCATACTAAATGATTGTTATTTTTTATTTAGTACTGTCCTGAGTAAGATATTGTACATAAAAGATTTTAACATTTAGTCCACAAGACAAAAAAAATGCTGAAATTATTAAAATAACCCCACTCAAAAGTTTTGGAACCCTTGGTTCTTAGTACTGTGTTCTGTTACCTGATGATCCTCGACTGTCTTTCTGTTTTGTGATGGATGATCCAGTCACGACGCTATTCTCAGCCTGCGCTCCAGCTGAGTAATCAACTTTATTTTTTTAAATAATTTACATTTTATATTTAAACTGAAAACATGGTGTGATTAACACTCAAGTCATTCAAGTCATCGTCTCTCAAGTCAAGTCAAGTCCCGAGTCTTTAACGTCCAAGTCAAGTCTCAAGTCATAAAAATAGCGACTCGAGTCGACTCGAGTCCAAGTCACCAAGTCACAAGTCCCCATGTCTTGTCATTAATGATCAGGATCATCACAAGACGTCTCAGACTCGGGGTCATTTCAACAGGAAAATTACATGTATTGGAGGCAGACACATGCTTACAGGGCTGAGCACGTGTTCATTCTTTAGACTCCCCATCGTCTCAGGGTATATGATGTTTTTAAAGACCCCCATGTTTCGCTACTAGAAGACATGTTCCACATAGTCTTAATTAAAAAAATTATAAAAGTTCTGCAAGTGCAAGCACTAGGGATGTTTTATCAAACAAATCATGATCCAGTTGGGAGAATGAGATAATGAATGCATGTCTTAGGGGAACTGACTTTCATAACAAAAGTTTTTACTTTCACCTTCCCTCTGTAAGATTAAAGCAGCGTTCATCAATAGGGTCAAGCCCAGCTCTGCTTTGTTTACAGTGTTAACCAAGGAAACGCTGTATTGCTGCTGTTCCAGAAGCGCCACCTGCTGTCAGAGTAAATCTGTGTCTCATTCAATCCATCTGCTGTTTTTGGCACGTTCAGATGTTTTATGTACCGCAATTTAACAAAGACCATTCTGATTTTGCTTAAAATTTTGAAATTATACAACTAATTTAGATTAAATCTAATTTGGTCAAAAACTAAAAACAATTGTGAGAAAATTGTATTGTGATATCAGCATCATGAATTGTATCGCATCACGGGTTGAGTGAATTGTTACATCCCTAGCAAGTACTACTGTCAACTCAATGACATGCTTCATGCGTCAGACCAAGGCTACATCTCATTGCTAGTTTTACTTTATCTTAGTGCTGCGTTCAACAGATATAGATATAGATATAGATCATGATATACTCATATCGATTACAAAACTATACAGGTATTCAAAGGCAGGCTTTCAGAAGGTTTAAATCCTTCCTGTCTGATTGCTAACACTTTGTTATTTTAAATGGGGAGTCATCTCAGCTATCACCAGTAAAGCATGCAGTGCCACAAGGACGAGTCCTAGGTCCTCTGCTATTTTCAATATACGTTACCCCATGGTAATATAATTAGAAAATAAAGAATTAGTTTCCATAGTTATGATGATACTCAACAGTATATCAACAAGACCAGATGAAACTTCCAAATTATCTAAGCTAACAGAGTGTTTAAAACATGTGAAAGACTGGATGACCAATAATTTTCTACTATTGAATTTGGATAAGATAGACGGATAAACTTCCTCTAAATCTGGGTGTTATATTAGACAGCAACATCTCAAAACCATATTTCCCATGTAACAAAAACAGATTTCGTCCAGCTTATAAACACTGTCAAGCTATGAAACATGCTAGAAAGCTAGTTCAAGCATTCATGACCTCTAGACTGGACTATTGTAAAGCACTTATAAGTGGTTGTCCTGCATCTTCAATAAACAAAGAGAAAGTGAAAAGTGAAAGTGAAGTGACATTCAGCAGAGGATGGTGACCAATAATCAGAATTCGTGCTATGCATTTAACCCATCCAAAGTGCACACACAGAGCAATGAACACACACCTGGAGCAGTGGGCAGCCATTTATGCAGCGGCTTGCTCAAGGGCACCTCAGTCAAGGTATTGCCGGCCCGAGACTCGAATCCACAACCCAAGGGTTAGGAGTCAAACTCTCTAAACACTAAGCCACAACTTCACAGCAAGCTACAGGTAGTCCAAAATGCAGCAGCTAGAGTCCTTACCAGGTCAAGAAAATATGATCATATTACCCCAATTCTTCAATCGCTGCACTGGCTACCTATTAAGTTCTGTATTAGCTACAAATTATCATTACTTGCCTATAAGGCCCTAAATGGTTCAGCTCCTGCGTACCTAACTAGCCTTCTACCTCACTACAACCCATCACGCTCCCTAAGGTCACAAAACGCTGGACTTTTGGTAGTTCCTAGGATAGCAAAGTCCACTAAAGGAGGTAGAGATTTTTGCCATTTGGCTCCCAAACTCTGGATTAGCCTTCCTGATAATGTTGGCCAAACATTCAAATAACGCATCTCAAATTCTTGTACTGCAGTTACATCTGTTCGAATGCACATTAATATTCCTTGGCCTGGGTTGAACAAATAACTTTTGCTTGGTTGATACGCTAATTATATCTGTATTTGTATTTGTAATTCTGCCCAAGATTGAAATCCCATGGTAACTAGAAATTACACAAGCTTCAGTCTGGATCCAGTCCTTACAAAGACCTGAGATGACCGAACACCTGAGAAGAGATGATGCAACCCCTCAGAGGACCTCAGATGAGGCAAACCCTGAAACAAAATAAACTACCAAATGTTGCTACAAGTTTGATTGCAACATGTAATCATTGCTGGTAATGGGGTTCAACATGTTTTTGATTATGCCATTAACAGAATGTTACTGTACATTTCTGCCATATGTACATTAATTTGATCTAGTCACCGCTAACAAGCTACTACTAAATATATTGTAGAAACTTTATTTTCTTTGCAATGATTTGTATCTTAAAAAGTACTATACAAATAAACTTGATTTGAATTGAATAGTTTTGATAATATCACACTTTCCAGGCTGACCTCAAACTCTGCACAGGGACGGAAAAAAATAAGTCTATGCAACAAATAGGGCTCTATGTAATAGGCTACATTTTATTTTAATGGTAAAATTAAATATATATAAAAATCTGCAGTAGGCCTACATATATACATACAAGAAATGCAATGTTGAAATATATTTGATTTAGTTTACAGATAAAGAAGGGGGGGGGGGGGGAAACTGCGATATTGTCGACAGTTTTTTTTTTTCAATTCAATTCAAGTTTTTGTTTAGCGCTTTTTTCAATACAAATCATTACAAAGCAACTTTACAAAAAAAAATACGTTTCTACAATATTTAGTAGTAGCCTATAAGTCATGACTATCAGTTTGTGCACACGTGAGAGGAATTTTTAGAAAAATGAATACAAGACATAGTCAACCAGACAATGAACATTATCAACAGCAATTATTATATTTTGTGTTGACGTTGTCAATAATGTCTACTAATCGTTTCAGCCCTAGCCTAAATATGATGGGTTTCAATTCATTTTTGTGACAGGCTTCATTTGTTCACAGAAAGGAAACTCAAATGGCAGAAACGTAAGTTGAATTCCATGATAAAGCATGTTATACTGTAAATTCCATTTTCATGACTAGATTTCCACATTTTGGAAATCAGAGGTCTAAAGCGGACCAGCGAGAACCAGCGAGAAGACAAGTCCAATAAGTACATGATGAAAGAGAGAGGCTTAATCCAGAATAAAGCATATTTAAAAATAATCGCTTTTGACAGTTTTGGCATTAAATGAGTTTTTATTGAATTTCTTGCAGTTCAGTTCTGCACTTCTTAAAGCATTATGGCAGGACGACTTGCACTCCCTGGATTTTCCACAGCCCTGGAGGAAACGTGTGTGACGGAGTGTGTTGGGGAGGGACTTCATGGCTTGGCAGGAATGGCTTGTTTAGTTGTGTTACTAAAGCAAAAGCATTCCAGAGGTTTTAAGAACTACCAGATGGCGGTTCTCTCACTCTCTCTCTCTGAGTCTGCCCTTTTACAGCCATATGTGAGCGAACTGTATCAGGTCACTGGAGAGCTGTGAGTGAGCGAGCACCTCCTCTGAAATTCCAATCAACAAACAGAAGATCTTTGAGCAAACGCTGCCAAATCAGTCAGCCGTAATTTACAAGAATCTCATAGAGAATGCTCTGATTTAGAAACCACACATTTTTCATATTACTACTTCTTTGATGGGCAGCTCTTGTGTTATGTGAAGTGATCTGGAGAAACGCAGTCCAGTCGCTCTAGGCAACTCTCTACATTGTGAGTAAATCACTTGCATGCGTGACTAAATCTTCACTCTGGATGACTATATGATGTCTAATATTAGCCAATGGCTGATCAATTCTCCAGTGTTTGAGTTGGAAGCAGAGTGTAAGTTTAGCAAAGATATATTTTCACTCACCGAGTTTCTCTCTCTGTCAAGCGATCTGTGTTATTTTTCAGTTCATCTCAATAGATGCACAGTTCAGCTTTGACATACCGTGAACTCTAGTTTACTGGCACGACTCGCCATCGCTTTGGTGAGAGCAAGTGTCATACATGCAGAATTGACATGCTAAACGATATTCTTTGTTGTGTTTTCCTGTCATAATAATGACATTCCTTTTGATTTTTATCAGCTTTTAAGAACTGCCGGGTTTTTCAGTAGTGGGAGGATCTAATGCATGAATGACATTGTCATTGGCTGGTGCTCACCTATTTGCCACCCCTGTATTGATTTCAGCGAATCAGTTCGAGCGAACGCACATAACCTGATTAATATTCATGATTCCAACATATTGTTAATCCTTACTGTTCTTATTAGTAGAATTCAAATCATCATCATTATCATCATCCTATTAGTATTATTGTTAGTCCCCCCCCCCCCCCTTATTTTTAACAGAAAACACTGGATGTCCAAAAATGGACCACTACCAGTCCTAAATTCAGTTAAAATGTCAAAGCATTCACACATGGGTACCAAGTTTTAATTCTAATAACTAAAGTTCTATCATTAAATACTTTATTATCTAAATATCATACTATAACAGTGGACTGACTTATGTCTGATGCAGAGTGTACTTTCAGATATTGAAAAGCCTGTGCCATTTTACAAAAATATACAGTATATAACAGTGTATACGAAAAATCTTCTGAACTATCCTCTTAATAAGGCAAGCTAATATCACGTGGGATCCACGCACTTCTCATTTCTGTTCATCTGTGATTGGAATGGTTTTAAAAGTGGAATTCCTGAGCACATGTCCTCTTCTGTGGAGGAATAACGTCTGGATCTCTTTCATCACAGGCAAACTCTGTCATGTCTATGTGATTTCAGCTAATGAAGAAGAAACTCCCAACTTCTCTGGCAGCAGAGATGGAGAGAGACAGCATATGTGAGCTGGATAATCCTTGTCTCACTGGCTGTCTGCAGCTGCTGCCAGTTGGACTGCTGTAAACTTCCTGTCTCTTATCCCTTCCTCAAACTACTCCGCACGCTCTACAAGACATACAGTGGTCACCGAAAGTATCTGGACACTTACAAATATCTGAATGCCATTGCATTAGAAAACAAAACATCAAAATCATGTGTCAACTGCAAACAGATGATGCTGGAGCTTTTCTCAGAATTAACTTCATTGTGGTTACTTTTAAACTATCACAAAACTCACATCTGAGAGTTAGGAATTTGGTGCACACGTGTAAACAAGAATCTGTACTAGATCTGATTTTTTCTGTCATATGATCAGAGCCACTTCATAATATGTTTTTTTTTTTTTATCAGACACAACTGACATCTGACCTTACAGCATTAGTTTATTTACTGTATCTTCAGAATCGTATCATTACTTGGCTTGTATCGCCAGCAAAGTCTCAATACGCATCTCAAAACAGATGCCATGATACGGGACTGCACTAAATTTCACCTCAGCAGAATTTAGTTAAACAGCTGTTACATTGCATACAATAGGGCCATTGCTAACTATAGGCAGAGCAGACAGTCGACTTTTGCATAATGAATAGGGGTGTAACGATACGCGTATTCGTATTGAACCGTTCGGTACGACGCTTTCGGTTCGGTACGCGGTACGCATTATGTATACCGAACGGTTCGTTGGAGTAATTAATTATATTTAAAAAAAAAAAAAAAAAGAGAGAGATAGAAATATAATGATATGCGTTCAACAAGGTAGCCCAATAACCCAAACAACGTAACAGGCAACGCCCCTGACACTCCCGAAGAAGAAAAAAACACCATCTTATATGTTTATGTTAGGCTACTCAGCAGGCGCTCGCTCACTCAGTACACGCTGAAGGCTCGTTGCAAAATAGCCAATGCGTTTAACAGACTAGAAATGAGAAGATCCTCCAATAACCAACAGGTCTGGTGTTTGGGTGCACTTTGGATTCCCTTTAAGCTATAATGGTGATGGCAAGAGAGTGGTGGATAAAAAAACAACGGTATGTCGCATCTGCAACATGACAGGGTACACCAGCGGGATTACAAAAAAAAAAAAAAAAAAAAAACAGCGGGAATATCTGGGATATATGCGTCAGTACTATCTGGGAAAAGACGAAAAAAAGGAGAAACATGCACGCAGCAAACTATCCCTGCAGCATTTAGACACTATAGCTTACAGGGAATCCAACCCAAACACCAGACCTGTTGGTTATTTTAGGATCTTATATTTCTGGTCTGTTAAATGCATTAGACATTTTGCAACGAGCCTTCAGCGCATGCTGAGTGAGCGAGCGCCTTAGGGGCCGTTCACATATCGTGCCTAAAAACGCGTGGAAAACGCTAAGCGCGTCTTTCTCCTCCTTTCCAAAGCGCTCGGGCAGAAGCACTCATGAGGCGTCTGTCTTTGCTAAGCAACAATGACGTGGTCTCTCCATGAGACGCGGAAATTTCAGCGAAGGATAAATGGATTTGCAGCTCTAAAAATCGCTTGCAGTAGCTCTGCTACGGAGTTTATTTCAAAATTGCAATCCATATACAACTATGATCAGCTGATCCTTCATCTTGGCTGAGCTCTCAACGTTGTTACGGGAAAGGATGAAGCTGATTGGTTAGTTCTTGTCACATGACCCGCGGTGCGCTTGCGGCATTCTGAAAAGTTGAGATGTTTTTACATTTTGCTGTATCTAAAACGTATCGAACCGAACCGAACCGTGACATCAGTGTATCGTATCGAACCGAACCGTGAATTTTGTGAACCGTTACACCCCTAATAATGAAGGTCCTCCAGAACTGAACTACAGTATAAAAGTATAAGAAGTGGCATGGAGTACAATATTCTGATTGTTTGCATCTCTATTTTAAGCCCATAAATAATAATGCACTCATTCTATTAAATGTATATTGTAATTTAATCATTCTAATACATTAATAAAATCATCTTCACATTGCTGGTAGGTAGGAATTTAACGATTCACTCAACTCACGATTCTGATTTCACTGTTCCATTCATGGTTTATTTATTTTTTTAGATTAAATGTCTCCTTTTATTATTGCTTAGACAAAATGCTGCATGTTTCTTAGTGAAATTGAAATTGGGCACTATAATAATATACTAATATAGCTCTTTATTGCTCTTTTGTTGGTTTTGATTGCATCTATTGTCCTAATTTCTAAGTCGCTTTGGATAAAAGCATCTGCTAAATGAAAAAATTTAAATGTAATGTGAATGTAAATAACAAAACTAAATTGAAATTTTACAACAAGCCCCAAATCAAACAAGTAAATAGCACAAATAAAATAAATCACTTATATTTATATAAACAAAATAAGGCTTTAACTGTGCTCTTTCTATTTAATATTAGAGGCAACCACTTTTTACTCAATTAGGTTGTATAATTTCAAAATCTGAAGCAAAAACCGAATGATTTGACTTCAGTTTTGTGAAAACTATACATAAAAAATATCTTGATGCAGATTAAAGCCTTTTCTTGGTTTCCGGTGTAAACAAAGCAGCACTGCACTTATGAACTTTAATATGCTTTATGTCAGAGACAAGATGAAAAGAAAAAATACCATCCAACTTTTCTAAAGACAGTTCCTTTCAGACACACATTCATATAAACTAGCCCTAACTGAATTGTGACCGGTCATTTTCCGGTCAGTGGAGAGAGAGAGAGAGAGAGAGAGAGAGAGAGAGAGTGTGTGTGCACATGGTTGCCAGGTTGAAATAAATAAGTAACACACTTAGCAGATATTTCTGTATTGCGTAAGTGTGAAGCTTTGTTTTCTGGGATTTTCTCTTTATATCAGGCAACCCAGGATGTGCTCCTCTGCGGCCAGATTAATCCTGGCTGTAGCCTATATAATATACTCTATTCATAATTTTTGTTTTAGAAAACTTGCACTTTTCCACTTCATTTTAAACGCAGTTCTTGTATTTAAATTAAGCACGGTCCAACTGCTGCGCACGTTGCAGTATTGATACCTGCATCGTCAAGTAGTATGTGCTGATACATCGTCATATCGATGCACTGAACACAGCCCTAGTCGAGTCTAAAGGGCATGAAAACAGGTAGGACAAAATATGGTCAAAAGATCTGATCGGTGCATTAAGGCTTGCATTATGTTGCTTCGGAAATGCTCTAGCGATGCTATAGTAACAGATTTTTATTTTGTCATGTTTAAAACTAAATCTTATTGACCTACTGAAGTATTCACATAAATAATAAATGTAAACCAACATTTCATGCTATTTTTGTGTTTGTGAGTTAGAGAGTCAGGGTCAATTCAAATCAATTTGAGAGAGGAAGTCATCTGACTTATTTTCGGTCAATATTTTTTGTGCAGATATTGATGGAGAGAATTCATCCGGTAAGTGCTCATAAGGCCTTGTTTTCTATCTATGGACACAACAAAAAGTTACCATCAGACAGTTACACTGATAAGAACTGTTTATGAAACAGGATTTGGAGCAGTTCAAGGGCATGCTGAGTCAGTAAACACGATATCCGTCTGATGCATGTGTACACAGACCAACCTTTACGCATTTTAAACAGCAAACCAAAAAAATCAGCTCTTCCATGGGCGGCAGCATATGCAAAGCATGCAATGACTGTGGCAACTTTCACATTTGAAAGGATACTATGGCAAAGTTATTGCTTTTCTTATTCAAACTGATTTTTTTTTTTTTTATGAATATATGGTTGACCTGAAAAATTTAAATTACATAACTGCTTATCGACACTAGGGGTGTGACAATTCACTTAGCTCACGAGACGAGAGAAAATACAGATACTTGGTTCACTAGAACGAGACAATATTTTAATTCTATTTTAAAGAAAATTTCAATGACAAAATATTTGTCTTTCAATTACAAAAAGTAAAACAATGCAGTTGTATTTTCAATTATTTTAACTAATCTAGGGCAGTAACTAATGATAATTTTGGTAATCAAGTAATCTACTGAATATTTTGACTATTGAGTAATCTGATTTTTTTAGTAACACAAATAAACCCAAGTCAAAACCAGGCTTTTTTATGACTATTTATATATAGACGAACAATATGATAATAATAAGGTAATAATAAATAAATAAATAAAACGGTCAAATAAAATATCAAAACTAAGTCATTGCATGGTTTTATTCAACAACACTGTTAAACTACATAATTTAATATGCCTACACATAATATGAACATAACCAACTTAAGTCCATTATGTATTATAAAAAAGGGCACCAACGTGTGATGGGTGATGTTTCACTTTACAGTGTGATTAAATTATGTTTAAATCCATTAAATTTTAATATTCGGCAACTTACAAACTCAGAAACTTTTATTTTGAAATCGAGATGTACAATAAATGTCATATTTAGAAATGGGATGATGCACAGGTCTCCTGTGTTGGCAAAGGTTTCTAAATGATTTACATCACATATCTAGTGAGATAATGCACACTGTTTTCCATGATGAACGTTAAGCAATTCAAATTCACAGCAAACAGAGAAAGAGTTTAGCGCCTTTCTCACATACTGTCTTTATTGGTAATGTAAGATGTGTGAAAAGGACCTTTTCAAAAATCCCTGCAAATTTGTTCTGCCCATCATATTGTTCTTATGGAGATGACATGATTACTCTGAGCGGTTTACAAAGCTACGCTGCGTTTTCATTAGTTTTTCTATGTAAATATGTGCTAGATGGACATCAATTGACAATTTGACTATTGCGAATTGCAACTTTTTCAACATGTCTACCATTCATCGGGGCTGCGATACTATTATGCAGGTCTCTTATTTATAAGAGCAAAACATTCTGATTGGCTATTAATGTTATGGCGCTTTTCCACTGTGTGCTGCTTCTTCAAATCAACATGGCTCAGATTGGCAAGACTCAACCTGGTTTGCGTTTTCACTAGGGATGTGTACCGAAACCCAGTATTAAACTAGCCCCGGGGCTAAATTATGAAAGACCATAGTATCAGTAAGATCTGACTCTATCAGTTCTGCTTTCGGTACTGGAGGGAAAAAAAAAAATTATGTACTATGTATTTTTGCTTAATAATGTTATCGTGCTCATTTTATCTCGCCAAACATTTCTAATTTGTGATATTATTAAGACGTATGTCTGTGGGATCTGGAAGATCTATCATGTGCGCTGCGGAGGCTGTCTGTCAGTCACACACACACAACAAGAACGAGCGCGGCGCACGCACACGCATAAGGGGCCATATTGCATATTGCATTTTTTGCGTGCTCAAGTTCATTATTTCAAATGTAGGCGCGCGGTATGCGCTCATAATGGAAGCGACACGGTCGCGATGCGCGCGCGGTGCGACAAGCTCGTTTTTTCCCCAGGCGTGTCCGCACCGCATGGAGTTAAAAACATCTCAACTTTTCAGAATGCCACAAGCGCACCGCGGGTCATGTAGCTTCTTCACCTTTTTCGTAACAACGTTGAAAGCTCACCCAAGATGAAGGAACCGCTGATAATAGCTGTATGTGGATTTTTAAATTAATTTAGTAGCAGAGCTACTGCAAGCAGTTTTTAGTGCTGCAAACCCGTTTATCCATTGCTGAAATTTCTGCATCTTCATGGAGAGAGCAGTTCATGGTTGCTTAGCAACGGCAGACTCCTCAGGAGCGCAAGTGCCCGAAGGCTTTGGGGAAAAAAAATCAGAAAGCGGCGCGCCTAGCGTTTTCCACGCGTTTTTAGACGCGATATGTGAACGACGCCTTACAGTATGAAAACTCCTGCTTAATACAAAGAGTGACGATGGCGGAGACAGCAAGACGTTCCAAAGTGTGGTTACACTTCACTAGAGTTGATGCAGACAAAGCTGGTTGTCATAAGTGCAACAAAAATTTTTCATGTAAGGGCAGAAACACAAGCAATCTGTCAAAGCATCTTTCAAAAGTGCATTATGTGCAGACAGAGAAATGCAAAGATTTCAATTGCCTAAAGCCCTATTCGGACGGGACTAGTTTTCTAAACTATTATGTTTGAGTTTCGATTCTTACCACCTGAAGTCTGCGATTTTCATGTACCAATTCGGACGGGACTAAAATCTCTGTGTTTATTACAGAGGTGGGAGGATCTGATTTGTGCATCTGGGCGTCACAGAGATCACACGCTCCGTATGCGTGCATTGCATTCATTCAGAATGATTGCCTTAGTATTATTACACAATAAATACTAAATGGCTAGTATAGCAAAACCATGTTAATGTGTGGTTCCTTTAGTTTAACGTGTTTTCCTTTTTTTGTGTAGTAGGCTAAACCTACCGTATGTTTAATTTTCATAAAGGTACATATGTAATTAAAACATTATGTAACATTATGAGTGCATAAATGAACGCGAGTAATCTTACCAGACGCTAATATTACAATAGCCGTTATTAACAGTTTACGTGATCTTGCTCTTGATTTTATTATTTGTATTATTTTTTTATTATTTATTTGCCGCTAAGCAAATATATCAAACATCCGCGCGGTAAGAGCATCTACGGTAATTCATGTTGGCCAAAACACACAAGGAAACGCGTTGTTAAAATATCACCGGCAATCACAGACATTCCCATTCGGACTGGATTAGTTTTCTCAGAGGATCACTGAGTTTGCTGAAAAACAGTAGGTAATTTGCTCTGGAGTGATCACAGAGGTTGTGTGAGAAAAACACAGACGTGGCAGATTCGGACGGGATTAAAATTAGCAGATTTCTCTAACTACCCCCTGTAAAACGAGTCCCATCCGAATAGGGCTAAACACAACACAAAGTACCGATAAGAATACAGTTAAAGTACCGGACCGTTAAGGAGTATCGGTAAGAGTAGTAATACCGTTAAAACCCTAGTTTTCCCTAGTTTTCACTGCAGTTTAGTATCGCTAGAGTTTGCAGGATTATTCACGTCATTATATTTGCACCGCCTCTACTGCGGTGACTCCTGACAAACATTTTCATTTCGTATCACCCAGTCATGTTCTCGCTGGATCCGCTCCTCTGCTATCAACGAGAGGAACATCTGTACTTCCTCAACAGACAATGAAACAGACATTTTTTTGTTGTTAAAAAAAGGTGCGCTTGTTCAAGGCAGCTGCGTTCACTCCTTCGCTGGCTGTGCTGATTAAAATCTAACGCTTCTGTTGTGTTTGTGTCACAAGTTCAGTGATGCAGGTAGTGATCATTCTCTTCGTCAATCCCTGATCAGCAGAGTTGTGTGTGTATTTGGGCGCTTAAACACAACAAGTTGCAGAAAATAACACCGTATGAAACTCGAAGTAGCTTTATACGTGTGTGCTTTTGGATGTGACAAATGATAGTCTTTTGTGACAATGCAACAATGACCTGATTAGGCAAGTAACAGTTCTGTCAACGGTCCCGAAACATGAGTGAAAGCCTCGTTTCGCAGCCTGCAGTAACTCTTGTAGTGCAGAGATGTGAAGCCACTTTGAGTGAAAGAGAGAAGACGAGGTACAGCTGAAGCACTCATGCTGTTTTAATCTGACAGTCTGTGTGATTTACTCATCTAACCTACAAGCTATATTGAATAAATGTGTGCAGGAATTCCCCTCATTTTAAACTTGAAAGCTGTGCTATCCTGCACTGAAATTCAGAACCTGATTAAACATAATTCTATTATGTAGAGATTTGACAAACAAATTTCCATGACTTTCCCAAAACCTTTTGGGTTTATTTGTGTTTTACAAAACTGTTCCAGACCTGTATGAACACTGTGTGTGTGTGTGTGTGTACATGAAGTTTAAATAATTTGTTTACCAGAATGTTTCATTTTCAAAATAATTTAAAGTGATTTAAATAAATATTATGTGAAAATAAGTACTAAGTCTATAGCAGCAATGTTGTTTTTATTAGCATTAAACTGACTGAAATTATATATAGTGGCATTATATCAATCATCCGTCTACATATGAAATGACCACTAGTGCTTTAAATGTTTGTCACTGCATAATGCATTGTTTCAAAACTATTATTATTATTATTATTTATAGATTTCAATAGGCTAAGATTAGCTGGGGTGTGACAAAACTAAAGGCGATTGGCTTTTTAAAAGCATGTGCCCTTGGACTGGTCAATATGAAATCCATCAGCACTTGTGTGTTTTTCAGTCCATTTTAAGAGGGGCCTTCAAACGATCACTGTTTTCTGATGTAGTCCCATCTCTCCACTAAAGCCTACATCTGTTCTCAGCACTGGAGGCTGGATGCACTCTAATGTATCGCTGAATAACACAATTATCCAGACTTACTGTTCTGATTGAGTTAGGGCTAATGGAGTTAGGGAGAAGCGGAGCATTATTTTAGGGAAGGCAGCAGCACTCACTGAAGGTTTTGCAGATGTCGGACACGGCCTTGAAGACGCGGTCAGAGAAGTTGACCTTCACCCTCATGTGCTTCATGTTGGGCAGCTGCAGGCGTAACAGCTTGTGCTGCGGCGTGAAGAGCAGCCTGGCGTCGGCCTGAATGCCGTATTTATCCAGCGTCCAGTGCGTCTTTAGCAGCCAGGTCTTCTTCTTCTCCCACCACAGCGCGTGATCTGACCAGTCCTTCTTCACATCTGCATGAACACACATACAACAAGGTTAGGAACTAGACTGACAAACACTAGGAAAGGGAGCGATGAGAAGCAACACACTGAACAGAGCTAAAACTGGTCTGTGATTTAGCTGCGATGGAGCTGAAAACAAGGTCAGCTGGAGAGAAACACAAAGCCTTTGTGTGTGTGAAAGCCACTCTTGCCAAACTGGAGGGCTACGTTCTGGTCTGGATGAAAGTAAGAGGCCAAGCATTCATCGGGAGGCCGAAAATAGGTGAAACGCTGAGAAGTGTTTGTATGTGTGTGTAAGGAGATCAGGGTCGAGCCTCGCTCTTTGTTTCACATTCACACTGTAACCCGAGTCTGATACTCTAAACCTGCTCTTCCTCCAGCAGCTGCACACAAACAACACAGGAAGTGGACTGCAGTTCAAAATAACCAGGAGACTCTGCGCTCGTATCAGTTTAGGAGCACCCAAGCGGGGGAACTACATTTCTTCATGGAAAATTTGCAGGGAAGCTCAACGTTTCTATAAGGGTTACTATACCTTTGAAAAAAAAAAAAAAAAAATTAATAAATAAATGAATAAAAAACCTGTGAAATTTTTTTTTAGTCTAGTTGCCCAGTAAAGATTATTATTTGATATATAGATGTTTTTTTTTTGTTTTTTTTGAAAAGTACTAAAATAAAATTAACACAAATTTCATTTAAATGAATAAAAGCTAGGCCTATATGAACACACATACACAGGAAAGTCTAATAAAAATGACAAAAACTAGGGATGCACCGGTTGACCGGCCATAAATCTGAACCGGATGGTTTTTGCTTAAAATACGTGATCGGCAATCGGCCCGGTTTTTGGTATTCTTTCGGCTGATTTTTCCGGAAGTGCGCTCGCGTGCACAGACTACATTGTAATCATTCGCTATGTCATTTGTGTGGAAGTATTTCGAAATCTGTAAGCAGGACACGGGCAGCCGATCAGTACTGGAAATGCAGAGCTTCATGTCTGAGGCACAGATAGCAGGAAGCGATCAGCCGTTGGTGTACTGACGCACAAATAAGAGTCTCTTTTCTGCGTGCACTAAAGCTGCGCGAGCTTACTGTTTCCGGTCCGAGCGAGCCCTGAACACGAGTAGACCGTGAAGAGATGTTCAGATCATCTTCTCACGTGTTGGATGAGAAACGAAACGGACTAAACTGTGACGAAACTTTTTTTTTTTTTGTAAAGTGGAACTTACACGTTTGAAAAGCCAGAAGTAAACGACAGTTGAAGTAGGATTATTATTTTTATTTTACCTTAAAATTACATCGACTTAATTTTATTTAAAAATAACCTGCTGTAGCACACTGAGAAAAAGGGTTTCATTCATCCAATTAAAACATTCTAGGGTAATGATTCACATCTATATTTTTTCACTTGAGAGAATAGTTATTTATTTTTCATTGGCTCAAGTTAAAAAAATATAGATGTGAATCATTACCCTAATTTATTTATTTTTATTGGATGAATTAAAACACTTTGAATCTTTGTTTTATTCGCACCAACATTATTTGATTTCAACATTTTGGAATAATCTATCTATATAGCATACTTTTATTTAGTCTGTAAATAAAGACACTGGTAAAGACCTTTTTTTTAACATTTAAAACCAAATTTAAAAACTAAAATACTGAATGCTGATCAAGAATATGTGTTGATCGTGTTGTTTGGACTCTAGAACTATGCAGTTGTTGCCTTTAATTTCACATGGTTACAGTTAATCTTTAAATTTAAGGCCAGTTCTCTATGGTTGCAACCCAATTCAAAAACAAAAGCTAAATGCTGATGTCTGTAACATCTATGTTTGTATTGAATGTAGGCTACTTACTGTGCAGTTACTGCCGTTAATTTCAGATGGTTGCAGTTATTGTTGTCAATAGCCAAAAGCCAGTTTGGCCTATTAAATACCAAATAAACATCTTGTTTATGCACACTTTCCTTATTTCTTGTTTGTTGCTTAAAGATAAATAATAATAAAAAAAAAAATGGAAATCTGTATCAGAATCGGCCAGTTTGTTTGTAAATAAATCGGTATCGGAATCGGCCATGAAAAATCATGATCGGTGCATCCCTAACAAAAACACACAAAAAATAAAAACTTTTCAGAAAATTAAATGTAAAATGTATACTTAATAACTGTAAACCTGCTATCATAGAAACCAGTGTTAAATAAGAATCGAGATACTTTTATTTTCTGTGAACTGAGCCACGTCTGAAGGAATCCAATGATGCTTCATTGTGAAACACACACAACAACACACTATACTTATATGATTACTATACAAGCACAATGGTGTGTGTGTCAACTGGCTGTCAGAAAGAAGAGAGACCATGCAGTACCATCATGCATCTAAAAACCATATTTGGGACAACACTAAAGACACTAATAGCAGGCCCTGTGGTCACTGTCCAGCCTTGTCATACTCTGACCAGCAGCATTAAAGTGGACATGAGAAGTGATTGAAGAGTGTGTCGCTCTCGACTGGCTTCATCTTTTCATCGAGTCTGTGACATGAATAACGAACCAATCAAACAGACCTGGGCTTGAATGAATGTGAGCTGGACCAGCGGCGTCTCTCCATCACTGATGTATGTATAAGAGCACAGCAAACCGTTTCCCCCTCAGCAGAACACTATCCAGTTTCCCAGCATTATTTGTGTGTGTTTGACTGTGGAAGTAGATCGCCTCCATCTCTCTTCCCAACCAAACTCTAAAAGAAAGACTTGGTTTGAACTCTTGGTACGGTTTTAGACGACCTTGTTTTCTCTAGGTCCAGGACTTTCATCTTCTGTGGGATTTTAAGCTTTGGGTCTAAACACTAGGAAACATTCTTCCCTGGAAATAGTTCAGGTATGAAATGATAATATTCTGCTACCAGGATGAAGACGTTGGTAGCACAACTGATGAACAGGATCTGAATTAGCTTTAGTTTTTGTTAGATGACACAGACAGTTTGAAAGGATTATGAGCTGAGGTTCATTTCTGAAAAAGTCATTGTGATATAGTTTGTAATCCTCTTTAAAACAATGACAGTTGCTATTGATTTCTCAAAACATCTCTCCGATCTTCTCTGGGACTCGGTCCATGTTTGTCATTGTCATGACCATTTATCTACAGACAAAAACACACCGACTACTCATTCCTCTCAAACTGGAAAACATTACAAGCTAACCGTTGTGAATCGGGCTAAAGAATGATAGATTTCTACTTGCTCAAATATTGATCTCGGATCATTTTTTACCAAAAAAAAAGTTACGCACTGCAACTTTAATTAAACGTGCTTTTTGATTAAGAACATTTCTTTTAATCATCAAAAAGAAGTCCAGCAAAATTAAAATGGGACAAAATGGAATACAGGAAATATTTAAATGCAAAAAACTGAATTTGGAACTTTTTTTATGTTAAATACTAAATTACCAGTTCAAAAGGACAAGCGTGTCAAGTTTTTTTTCTTTAAATGTACATAAATATTTTATTCAAGACTGTAGCCAAAGTTTACAAAATAAGCCACAATACATCTGCTGAATATTCAAATTGAAAACTGAGACCTGCCTAAATGAATTACTGTATGTCATTACAGAACAAACTATACAATCACAAAATAAACCCAGTATTTCAGATTCAAGTTAAATAAACTTTATTCAATACATACATGTATTCAATGAAATTGGTTTGTGTGTCATATTATTATTAAGAGTTTATCAAGACTGGATTTTGCTGTTATAATAATAATAATAATAATAATAATGTGTAATTTTTGCTGCTGCTTGTAAAATCTCTATATTAAATGTGTTGAATACTGTTTTTAGTCGTTCCTCCCAGTGCTGGAAAGGGCGTAAAGGCAGACACAGAAGGATCTCTCTATGGGCGGAGCAGTCCGATGGTGTTCTGGTCAAACACTTGACAGCAGCGTGAGGACTCGCCCCAAACAGCATCCGCTCACACTTGTGCCAAACATCCCGGATGAATACAAATGAAATAATGCCAGTCCATTTTTAGGAATAGTATGATTTCATCTTTGACCGACATCCACATGCGTCATTAAAACACGTGCCCAAGCTAAGGAACAAACGCCGCACAGATCCCCAGTGAACTCCCTCCTCAGCTGGACGGTCATTGGTCGTCCCTGCCATCAGATGAACAGCCATTCACTCACCATCCATCAAACAGCCTGCACAGAGGGCTGGAATTTAATTAGCTGCCAGCCAATTGTGTTTCTTGGCTAAAAATACAGCCTGGCAGCAGATGAGGTAATGCTGAAACACACAGATCCCATGCTAAAGTAATAGGACACATTTAACAGTGCCGGAGACCTCCAGTGCTGCAGGGAGACCCATAAACACACACACACGTGACGCTGTGAGGAAGAAAACACCCCGCTAATCTCAAATACACGTCCTGTGCTAATCAATAACGCTGTCACACTGAATGCAGCTTCCATTAATGATATTAAACTGCATTTGTGAACGGCACAATACCCTACAATTAAATCAACACTGATTGCTCTGCTTGAATGTAAAATACTGTGAAACAGGACTCAAACACTATAATTAGTTTGAGTAGCACCTTATTTATCTGCAAGATAATGCTACGATATTTAAACAAAATAGAAAAAATAGAAAAGTTCAGGTTTGCAACGCATCAACTATAACATGTGCAATGATATTTTACTGATATTTAAAAGCAAATAGTCTAAAAGGGAAAAAATACATTTATAATTCATTTGATAAATCAAATTATGGCTGAATGACTATATCAAATCTTTTGTTTCCCTTTATTTGTAATGTTCATTAACATATTTAACAGTACAATATTTTATGGGGGCAATTGCATGTCATATTTCAATGTAAATAACATATCCTGATAGTGTACTGCAAAGTGCTTTGTGTTTCTTTCATAAACACCAGTGCATCGCTCTTCTTTACAGAGAGAACAACACTGAGAGAGTATTCGAGAAAACACTTCCTGTAGAAATCACTGAAGGTTCAGCACAGTAGAAACAAAGGAAGAATCCAGAATAATGGTGCATATTATCACCTCAACATTCATTAGAAATATTGACATGCACTAATAATGACTGCCAGAGACCCTATTTCTATTGCATAATTAAAAAGCACAAATAATAAAGACATGTATCTAAAGCAGCTTTTGACAAAAATTATTTGTCAATTATACTAAAAGCCCCATAAATAATGCATATTTCCACACGTGATGCTGAAATCATTTGATTATCAAGCTTCTAAGACCTTGAAGGCGTTTCCCTTCCCAGAGGGCTTGAGTGTAAGCAAACGAGTCTAAAACACTAAATCACAGCTAGATTTGATCAATGCAACAGGAAAGCTCTGTGCTGGGTAGGGCTGCTTCTTACTCTAACTACTTCCTGTATCATAGATTAGACACTTACAGAGCCCTGAAGACCAACAGAGCTGCACAAATACAAACCGTGTACTCAGCTTTAAACTGACAAGAGAAATAAGCTCGGAAATAAATAAATCTGCCTTGTACCTTTAACATCAACATCATCGGCTAAAACTCACTGTAATAAATCAAACTTTTTTTTATTTTGGTTGCGCATGCATCTTTTTTCTTCTTCTTCTTCTTCTTCTTCTTCTTCTTCTTTTTAGACAAGCTAATTGTGATTATTTGTAAGACAATTTGAGGATTATCGTCATGTTTTCAGAGCGCTGCCCGGTCCACAGATCTCTGGACTCGAGGCAGGAAAGGGGAGAAAATGACAGAGGAAGTGAAGCATCCTCTGATAAATCATGAGCATTTCCTTGCAGTCTCCACATTCCTCTCGCTGTAGATCTGCCATGATCACATTAGGACAGTACAGGACAGAAGTATGCTTTACTTTACAAAAAAATAAAACTTTACTACTTCATATTGAATTTTAGTGAGTCAATGCTCCCTGAATAATAATAAATGTCTGTAAAACATCTTTTAAGAAAGTAGAAGTCACTTATGACAAAACCATTAAGTATGAAAACAATGAAAGAATCTGTGAGCAGCAGCAGAAAATATCAGGATGACGGCAACATCCAGGGAACGAGCCACTCGTTTGATGTCATTTCCTGTTTCCCAGAGGACCCCCACGTCACCAAACTGTGCTCGACATGCATTAAAACCCCTCCTACAGCAGAGAGTCCGGATCAGCGCTTCCCTCCTTCATGACGAACCAGACGTCTGGAACAAATGACGGTTTGGTCAAGAGGCCTCACAGAAAAGTCTGTTCTTGACCTTCCCAATGATGTCACTCTGAGCTGGCTTACTTTTTAGGGTTTCTGTTTCACCTTCTAATAATACACGCTCCCTTCGCCAGGAGTGTGTGTTTCTTCACTGCCTTAAGAGGGCAGGGTTTCTCTTGGCCGGGACTCACATCATGACACACTGCAGATTCTTACGCTATTATAGACTCGCAGCGTTTGCCACAGAGTCTGTACAAAATGTGCCCTGCTTCATTTATAATGTCTCCGCTTACTCACAAGAAACATTATGATTTGAACAGCCCTGCGAAGGGAAAGGAATGAAGGCCCTGCCTTTTGAGGAGGGGACTGTACTATATTCGGTCTCTCAAACATGACTTTGCATTCTCTAAATGTCTAGAGCACACACAATGTACTATGTAGTGGTCGACCGATGTTTGTTTTTATTATTTTTGACAGCCGATGCGGATATAGCGGAAAGCAGGGTGGCTGATGGCCAAATAATTGTATTTATTTTAATTAATATTTAAGAAATTTGGAATCATTTGAAAATGAAAAAAAAAAAAAAAACATTATATATATATATATATATATATATATATATATATATATATATATGTGTGTGTGTGTGTGTGTGTGTGTGTGTGTATGTGTGTAAAATAAACATGCTACTTTTTTTTTTTAAACAGTAAACCGTAACCACTGGGCACTCAGTATTCTGGGAAGTTTGTGTGCATTGGGAATCATATTTTTTTTAATAAACCCAGGGTAACACATACAGAGCATGGTGAAAATGACATGAATTGGCAAATGTATAAAGCGCAGCATAATTTGAAATCACAAATTTAAAGTTTAAACAATTCAATTTACACAGACCAACCATAATTTAATTTTTAGTTAAGGTTTTATTAATTTTGTTGTGTGTTTTTGTGATTGTATTATTTTATTTTAATATTAATAATCAATATTAATATAAATAATTCTAGTTGGAAAAGGTTTTCGTGGTCCACTGACATATTTATTATTGTTTAAGGATAAACTCTCTAAATATTGTTTATTTTTAAGAAATGTTAAGATATTTGCATTAGAAAATTACAGAGGAAGATATTCATTTTTTGCAGGGCATCATTGCAACATTAATGCCATTAAGGCTTTCATGAAATGTAATTTCCATGAACAGTCAGACAACACCGATGTGTTTAGTGCTTTAGAAACATGTGATGTCTCAATCAATTAACTTAACCTTTTAAGAGCAAGCATTGGCTGGTGCTCGTCCCTGTTTGTTCAATTATCTTCAATAATGTTTAAACGTTATATTTGTTAGGCTAGTTTTTGCTGTGGTATCAAAAATTGGAATCAGGTTTTGGTATCTAAAATGTTGGTGTCATATAAGCTTATCTATTAGAATAAAATATAACATGGATCAAAACCAATGATAACAGCCACTTTTTATTTGTTTATTTTGTGGCAGAACCAGTGAAAAATGGGCAGAGGAAGTACACATTTTAACCACTAGCCAAACTGAGCCAGTAGAAGAAAATCCTTAGTGTTGAGCCCTGATGAATATAACTTCTTAATTTTTTATTATTTCTTAATTACAATAATAAAGACAATTATGAGAACTACCTAAAACATTAACAGTTAACATAATGCTTTAAACCTTAAAAAAAGCTAGAATAAACATTAAAGAAAAACAACAGACTATCCCAACTATCATGCAGTTATCAGTCCCAATAATACCTCTCTTATCTGTAGCACACGTGAGTCAAAAGGAGACAGATCAACAGCTACGGTTCCAGAGGAATCAAATCAACTTGAAAGTGAGGTATACTGTACATACTGTTCCTGGCAAAGCTGAAGATTTTGGGGCAGTGGCAAATATAAAAGCTGTCAGGGCCCCTGATCATCAATTATTAAACAGAATCTGCTGAATCGCTCGCTGCTTTAGCAAATGAGCGTCATAATCAATAGGAGAGTGCTTTCCTGGCATTTCGATTTATTCCATGAGAACATTCAAAGCCTTTCGATGTACAGGACGGAGGAGAGATTAACACAAGTGAATATATTGAACATTTCGATAATCTAAAGAACCTTTATCCACTATAAAGAAGCTTTTGTGGAATGGAGAGGTTCCATGGATGTGAATGTTTCTTCATGGAACCATCGATGCCAATAAAGAACCTTTATTTTTAAGAGTTTACTGAATCAAAAACCCGTGTGAACATAAGAGAAGTCAGATGTCTTTTATTATTCAAGTGAGTCTCTGTTCACTATTGTTTAGATTTACCCAGAAAGCTATGGTGCTGACTTGGCTGGGCAGCAAAAACAGCAAAGACCAAACAACAGACTTTAGTACTTTACAAATGTAAAAGAAAAGATGAGGAGGACAGGGATATCATGTCAAGGGATCAGAATGGATTTAATGAAACAGAAAGGTGTATGGCATCTTTGTCTTCATAAAGCAGGACAGACAGGTCGAGCTCACAGTGATCACAGAAGGGCAAAATGAAAGACACAAGAAGAAGAGTCATTTGACCCCTTTCCACCAATCACAGAGCTCATGATGACATGTGACGGCGGTCACTTGAAAACAATTAAGAAGCGCCTGTTCTTAAATATGCACCAATATTACAGCAGGATTCAAATATGATCTGGACAAAAAGCTCAAGAGAAAAACAACACACTGTCATGATCAGCACGGTTTTACTCAAAACATGATGGTGGTTTCACCCTATCCATTACTTATATTTCACAATAAAACCGAAAATGAACATGTACTCACTATCTGTATGGTATTTGGCATCCAGAGAGCTCAACGCATCCAAGAACCTGAGGAACCAGTGATCTGTTTAACCCTGTGAAGCCTGGCTTATGAAATAAAAGTCAGAGAATCTAACACATTTGTATTGAACCGTTACTTTGCATATATGTTCAGAAATCTTGGCATGATCTTTGACGACCAGCTGACTTTCAAAGACCACACTGCAAAACCCGCTCAATCATGCACAACATCAGAAAGATCAAGCTCTTCCTAACGGAGCACGCTGCACAACTTCTGATCCAGGCCCTTGTCATTTCTAGACTGGATGACTGCAACGCTCTGTGTGTGCAATCGAAACTCGATTTATCTCCCTGCCCTCGCTAGCAGTCTTGGCCTCGCATAAAGTAGAATTGATGCTTGAATATAGAACGGCCACAGGCTAAGCACATCCTACTTCCCCTCGCTCTTATGAATCTACATCCCCTCCAGTAGCCTGAGATGTACAAGTGAGCAACGTCTCTTGGTACAATGTATTCCTCAATTGGAAGTCACATTGGATAGAAGATAAATGAATAAATGTGAATCCAAATCCAAATCCAGATCCAAACGGACTCTGAAACCCATTTTGAAAAGGGTCAAAAGCAAGCAGAAAGGTAAACACAGCAAAGAGTACAGCAGTCCTAATGGCAGCTGAAGGCAAAATATATAATAAAGAAACACACGGGGGTGAAGGAGGAGTAGGAATTTGTGAATCATATGTTTTCTAATTCTGTGTACTGCACAGATTTCGTGTGGACCTAATAACAGTATGAAGAAGATTTTGGTGACCAACAGCACATGGTGCTAGGACTAGTTTTGTATTGTATAATGTTGCTTATTATAAATGTTAACTATACAGTATTTGGCATCACGAGAGCCGTGCCGCTGTTTGTTTAATGAGCCAACAGACAATATTTCTCAACACCAAAAGACAGTAACAAATCCCAGAAGAGTATTACAACATTTCTGTTTTGCTCCACACAGGAATCCTCCAGCAGCATTCATGAAGAAAGGATGTTTGAAAGCCTCGCTCTCTGAGGGGTTAATAGCTAACATGTGCTTTAAACTAGCACAAGCTCTCTCCCTTAGCACCACTACACATTCCCGAAGAGTTTACAGGGTTAATGCATGAGCCCGGGTAACTAGATCCTGAATGAGTTTTCTCACACATCTACCCTCAAACAAAGCTGTTTTTTACATCGTTGCTCTAAGATGAGGGAAGAGCCGCAGGAGGTCTCGGTGTGCCACATTCACCAGCATAGAAGAAAACAACAGGTGCCATAGCTGATAGTTCACACAACACTTTTTAGCCATCAGTAAGAGCTGACAAACATCCAGAAAAATCAAGCTGCTAATACAGCGAAGCCTTCACAAGGGAGAACCAGAAGACATGTGTTCTCCATCTTCCTCTCTCATATGATCTTCATGGAGTGGGAAGAGCACGGAAACAAAGGCTGATTGTTCTGTAGCTCTAAACAACAAGGATGAACTGCAAGGAAACAGCGAGGAAGCAGAATATGATACATTACATACCATCCCAAAACCCTCGTTTTCTAACCACAACAAATTGGTCTCAATCCCTGACACAAGAACAATTATTTAAAAATGCAAGGGAATAATTAGCAATCAATCTTAATGGTTTTTTCATTAACCGATTCAACATCTAGAGAGCGGGGTGGCTGATAAAACCAACTGTTTTTGGCCCATTCACAGCAAGAACATTACTATTTTAACATCCAAACCAACTTATGCTCTGTTTATTAGCTTAAATGTGCAGAAAGAAGTTTTTCAGTTTTCCGGTTTAAATGCTGGAGCTCTTTTAAAGTCGGGAGGTTTCTGATTTGATGACAATGTTTTTAGAGTGGAAAAAAACCCATCGTTCCTCTGTGTCAACTCCACAGAACCAGAACAAATATTAAAACATCGAAGTTGTAGTTAACATCCTTGTTGTGAATGGGCCTTAACGATACAATTTAATGGTGACTCACCACTGCAATATTTATTGAAAATTCACAATATTACCAAAAATATGCACTAATCATTGGAAAGGCTGTTGGTTAGGTTTGACCACTTTTGCTAAATTATAGCGCTGTCAATGCGTATAGTCTATTTAGCAAATATCAAACAATTAAACAGTATGGCATACAGGTTTATCATTATATCACTAACTTCTGAATTCAGTGTACAAATATATTTCAGTTTCCAGTCAACAATTATGTGTAAGCCAACCGTGAGTCAAATAAACCGCGGCAAGCGTGAGCATTATTCGGCTCGGTGACCACAGACTCATCCTGAAGGGTGTAAACCGTGTACGTACCGAGTTTCTCCACGAGTTTGAGCATCACACCGCCGATGTGGATCTCCCCGGTGACTCTGAGAGACACGTCCCTGTTGAGGTCAGTGACGTTCATCTTCAGCTCCCAGGTCCCATCCGCGTAGCAGCCGTCCGGCATCCGTATACCATCCAACGCCATCCTATAGGGACAGAGTCAAAGACCATTATGATCCGTCAACTTCAACAACTAGTGGCTTACAGGCTAAATCAAGATCAACGCTCTTCAGACTGAAATACAGATTTGTTTGTTGGTATAGCACAAACAACTCATGTTGATCAAAGTGCTTTCCAATAGAACAACATATAAAACAGAGCCAACTAGAACTAAGACAGACACTAAAACTATGACCAACACTAAAAATACAAGACCAAATGCCCAGGCAAGTAAGTGCCCTCTTAAGAGTGCTTTAAAACGACAGATCTCAAAAGCTGGACTGAAGAATTATAATGCACTCCAGATACCCAGCACACTCCTTTTTGAGCTAATAAGAGTGTACACAGACACAACACTTTACCAATGAAAAAAATGAGCAAAAACACACATAAAACTCTTTAGGACTGGCAAATGGACAATTACATTAAATATGACGTTATACATTAAAGACGGTAAAGTTCATAAAGCCAATTTAAACTGAATGGAATTGATATTATTTCTAGTAGTATGTGTGCACTAAATAGCACCAGCCACCTAATTTAATGAATCGCATAATAAAATGTCACACTGGAGGTTATGATGGTTTTAGTTTAGTTAAATTAAACCTGTAGCTCCAGCAACTAACGGTCAAACTCCGAGGCGAGCTAGGGCTCCGATGACGTCAGCAGCCCCGCTCCACAAGCCAACTAAACACAGACAGCCAGGTCAATGAGGGAAAACAGCTCAAAACCACTGAGAAAGTTACGGTTTACTGGCTCTCTGGTCGAACACGAGCGTAGGCTTGCGATTTAAAGTCAGCAGTCGGGTTTGAAGAGCGCAATCGTGAGGTTTTTTTTTTTTTTTTTTTTAATTCAGAGTGGCGGAGTAACGTAACGTTACGCCAGATCAATCCTGAGAGCCTGAGTGAAATCATAGCGTTCACTAACCTTCACAAATACGCCGAAACAAATCCGCAAAACACGACTTCAGTCCCCAGAACTTCAACAGGTGACGCGTTTTCTTTCCTTCGACCGCGTATTTAATCCTATCATGAGGAAGGTTCCCGAAAAAGGAAAAGTCCAGCAGCGGAGCTCCTGAAGGGTTTTGCGTAATGGAGTCCAGCGGCCGTTTTCTTTCTCTCTCTCCCTCTCTCTCTCTCTCCCTCTCTCTCTCCTCCCGCCCTCTGATACCGTCGCTCGCGCTCCCCGTCCATCGTCACTCCAGTCGCTGTTCACTTTCCACGTACATGACGTGTTTCTTATTAATACTAACGTAAGGTATTTTTAAGTAGTTAATATTTAAATACCTTTAAAAAACCAACAAAACATTTGTTTTTCTGTTTTAGAAAGTGCTCCTATATTGTTATCTTTTTTTCTTAATTGTTTTCCTTATGTCTGAAATTCTAACAAATAAAATGGAAATTAAAGTGAATTAAAACATTATGAACAAATGTTTACATCGTTTTTTTCTTCTTAAACGTTTTAGCTGGACGTTCACCAAACATGTTAAATGTGACTAACTTACTTGTTGCAGAAAGTTTTGAGAACATAGGATACATTTTTTTTATATATATATATATATATATATATATATATATATATATAAAATGACATTCACAATTTATAAAACAGTATTTGTTTTCTTTTTTAAACCGAGATAACATTCTAAAGTATTGCGCTCTTTAGCCATCAGTTCACTTTCTCTTATGTAGTATTTCTCATGAACACTAACATCAGTTAACTTTTCATTGAAATCAACAAACAATTGATCTGAATGTGTTGATTGTGTTTAAACGATTGTCATCGCTGATAACCATCAGTAAACAGTAATAAACACAACACACAGTTGTCGAATTAGTGTTTCAAAGCTTTCCCCTGGAGTCAGTTCAAGAGTTAACCCATCATTGGAGTACACTGTGACCTCAGGGCTGTAGTATCAGCCTTTTATGGAGTTATTAGCTGTATAGTTGACTATATGTTATTATACGAGTAAAATATACACTTTCTAGAAGCGAGGTATCAGTTTTCATTCCCTGCTCTTTTTTCCGGTTTATTACAGGTTTTCTTTTTCTTTTCTTTGTTTTTCCCCCTTTCATAAAGTTGCCTTCGAAGTCAGTTAATATGAAATGATAAGGTATTTTCCAGCTGTTTATCTGACATAAAACCTACATGGATTTGGATGTGAAAAAGGAAAGAAAAAAAAAAAAAATATGGATGGCTCTTTCATTAAAATGCATTTGGATATTTCAAAAAGAGCTTAACTCAGCTTCTCCTGAACTCCGAAGCAGGAATTTGTGCTGAAGTCGTGGATTGCATCACAAGAATGTATAAACTCTCTCTCTCTCTCTCTCCTTTTTAGGCTGTGTTTTAATTACGGTGTAAACAGCAGGCTGTGATGCAGAGCAGGGAAATGAAGAGGATGGGAAGAGCTTCACAAGAAGAGGTGTCTCTGTGTTTGTGTGAGCTGTGATGGGAACTGTTACACACACGAGAACCTAAAGAGTCATTTTAACTCCAAAACTGTAGAACTGTTCCTAAAGTGTGCTCTTCTATTGCAGAAAACATTATTGATCGAAGCTTGAGCTCTTTAATAAAATAACTGGGGTTTCTGTTTACATGCAATTCACTTTTTATATTTAGTCATTGAAATATAACAATGATTGTATCTGAAGACATTAAAAGAACAAATATTGTCTCGTCTCCTCACTGTAAGCTAATGCAAAGTCAATGCAAATCTCCTGGTCTCTGTGTGGAGACATCTGGAGAAAGATAAGGGTTGCTGGAAAAAGACATGTGTCACCATCTAGTGGCCAAACTGTCACATGTCTCTCAAATAATGAGGCCAGACGGCACAAATAACAATACTGCAGGCGTCAGATGAATGTTAAACACAGTCATATGTAGATATAATATAGCATGTACTGCAGCTGGACGCATTGATATACACTTGAGCTCATGTGTGTCTGCTCTCACTTTTACACCAGAACTGCATTTGCATTGAGATTTTTCTTCAAAATGTTCTCTATTTGTTCTTATCCCACATATTTTCTGACACTGATCAATGTTGTCAGCAATGCTGCTCGTGCTATGAACTAATAAGTGAATAAACATTGTGCCTAAAACAGAAATCCTTAAAGGAGTAGTTCACCCAAAAACGTTCTCCCCAGATGCAGATGAGTTTGTTTCTTGCAGTGAATGGGTGCCGTCAGAATGAGTCCAAACAGCTGATAAAAACATCCCAATAAATAATCCACACCCCTTCAGTCCAGCAGTTAATGTCTCGTGAAGCCAAAAGCTGCACGTTTGTGTGAGAGAAATCCATCAAGACATTTTTAACTGCTTCTGACCAAAATTTGAATCCATAATAATGCTTCCTCCCCTTTAATGAAATCATCTTTGTTTGGAAAAAATAATCAATGAAGCTATTTATAGGATAATATCATATGAGGAACCTGGCAAGACTTTTCTTTGTTTCTTGGTAAACCTCTAAAACAAAGAACTTATGTTTGTGTTGTTGACTTTAAACATCGACAGCCATTAAAACCTGTTTATCTGGTGATGTTTGCTCCTTCAATTGCCTCTGCAAATTACTTTACCTCCACTGAACATCCTGTATTTGATTTCTAAATAAATGCATGGAGTCTTTTTCTGCGGAAGATCGCCTCCAGCAGTGTGTAAACGTGTAAAGGCTGACTCATGAAGAGAATCAATGTTGTAGACAGTTTAATGACATTAACACAAGAGCTAACAGAGATCCAGTGTAACAGGAAAACATTAGTGTTGCTAAAGCTTTACACTAAACGTGACCTACAGTACAAGGACATATAAATCTTCAATCAACAGCGTCGCATGTCAAGAAGTAGTGGCAGATACAAGAAACAACAGTCTTGAGCCCCGTCACATCTGAACCCACACACACACATCTGGATTCTAGTCTAATTATCATCATTTCCATCAGCTAACCTCTACGTTTAATAGTGTTGATATCCCTGGCACATATAAATGCTACAACTGTAGTGAAGTGAATCTGTCAGGAATCTGTCAGGAACATGTCCAGGTCACATTTCAGCACAAAACCAAAACTAACAAACAAACCTTTGCTCAAAGACTATTCTTTTTTTATTTTATGTTTCCAGGAAAGTCACTTAAGACTAAAATTCTCATTTACATCAATTTACTTAACTTTGTTTATTTATTGCACTGGGAGATTATTTTCATGAAAAGTAAGCATTTTTAATGTGTCTGGTAGGCAATCATGAAAATAATGTAAATTAATAATAACATTTAGGGTGGTGAAATGTGACTTTGACACGGTCTGATCCGGTTTCATGAGATTCTCACCCGCTCACAAACTCTGGGAAGGATTTGGCTAAAAACTCAAGCTGAATTATCTTTCATAATCATGTGCGCTGCATCAGTAACACGAATAAACATGGTCAGACCACGTCACAATGTAGTTATGAGGGCATGATTAAGAAACCGTGAGTACCCTTCTGCATAACCCTTGTTTGGAACAATATATTCGCTGTGCTTCTTATTGCATTAAACAGACACTGTTCCCTCAAGTCAAATATCTAAAAATAAATCTCTCGTGCACATATTTAAATAAGTGCCAGCCGTTATTAGGGATTTATTGTGTATGAAAGCTTGTTTTAACCACAGAATAAAAATAAAAAAGATAATTGTGACTTTATTGCAATTATGATAAACATCTCACAACTCTTGTAAAAATGTCTAACTTGCATTAGTGATATACTGTGTACAGTAAACTCCCAACTGTGAGATAAAAAGCCAGAATTATCTCATGTTTTCTTCCATGGTGGAAACAAGCTTCCCTGATTATGTGCTGCTGACTGAATAATGAACTCTATTTGACGTCTGCTGCATACTCCTCCTAGGGATCGGGTGCATTCTTTGGACTTACTATATAAAAAAGATGAGTTTTTCTCAATAATGAGGCTGGGAGCTGCAGGGTTTGCATAGTCTCTGTCCGCTTGGGAAGGCTTAGGAAACTCAGAGGCACCGAGTGTTCGTCCAAGTGTCCTACAGACCCAGAGCGGACAGAAGGACAGGAGTCTTTATGGAGGAAAGTGCTGTCTGTGCTACAAGGGACTGGGGTTTTCTGTCTGGTCTGTGCTCTGTGGCTTGTATATGAAGGTCAGGAGGAACAGGGCGACGTCATGGGACGTCCAGTAGGCCGTGTGTGAGGTCACAGCCGACCAATAGCGGCTCTCAACCAGACCCTCCCGAAGCTCGTAGTCAATGCGGTGCTCCATCTCAACTGTGACACACACACACACAACCAATCATTACGAGCTCAACAGACGGACAGAAAGAAAGAACAGGTAAATATAGTACTGTTAAAGGGTTAGGGGTCTGTTCTGCTCACAAAGGCTGCGTTTGTTTAATCAAAATCACAGTCAAAACAGTAATACTGTCAGATATTCTTCTGTGTGAATCGGTGTTAAAGTGTAATGTATTTCTGTATTTTCAGCATCATTCCTCCAGTCTTCAGTGTCACATGATCTTCAGAAATCAGAATAATATGATGATTTACTGAAACATTTCTGATTATCAATGGTGAAAACTGTCCGATATTTCTTTGGAAACCGTGATGTGTTTTATTTTTCAGGATTCTTTGACGAATAGAATGTTTTTGTAAGATTATAAATGTCCATACTGTCAATCTGGATTAATGCAACACAGCCTTAATGAATAAAACTAACTCATTTCACTGCATTAAGAGAACACAAGTGTTGGTTGTACACACCCGCTGCATCGAATAAAGAGGAGGAAGAGGATGGAGATATGGCTGAAAATGTAAAAGTGCTTTGGCCGTCCTCACTGTCACCAATCCCAGAATCCACGGCTGACGGCAGGCTGGGTGATCGAGAGAAGTGAGAGAATAACATCCCGCCGATGCCTTTGCCGATATTCGCAGCGCCTGCACAAACAAAAGGCAGCAGATTAACAGACAGCAGACTGACTATACACAGCTCTTTATGTCTGGAGAAGTGATGTGAGCTCTGAAAGTGCCAGGATGTACCCAGTATGCTGGCCTTGCCCAGGCTGGTGAAGGACTCTCCGTAGTGTGTCCTGCTCAGGACAGGGGAGCTGCTGGGACTGGGACTCTCCGTGTCGGACGCCGTGCTCTTACTCGTGTTCAGATACGTGGGTCTGACCTCATCGTACGGGGTGGGGCTGACGGTGTTACACCTTCAAAACAACACATGAGAACCCGGCCGCTGTAGCCTTTAAAGCAGTGATCCTCAACGCTTTTATCATTGGTGCTCCGCTGTTAATAATGCTTCTCAGTATCAGTGTTGTTACAGTTTTTGCTGCTTCATGTTTTTGTGGAAACCATGATGCATTATCAGAAGTTTCGGAAAAAAAGATTTAACCTACATTATAAAATCTAAATAGTATAAACGCGTCAATTTGTTTCTACCTCAGTAACTTTGTATACTGACGCACATACAGTTCTTGAAACTTCTGGAATCGTAAAATTACTTACGGTTACAACTTACAAAACACACGTCAGAAATACTGAAAATATCTTCGCTTTTATAATTGGGGGCTCAAATATTGAACAGCAGGGGGCCTTCGAGTCAAAAAGGTTGAGATCCTCTGCTTTAAACACTACTACAAATAACGACACAAATAAATGAGACACTGAAAAATGAAGGTGATTCTGATCTAAATAAATGCGTGAGTGTATTTCATAAGCATGCAAAGCAATGTTTCTGATCAAGACTCACCAGTGTATCTGCACAGGTGCGATGTTGCTGTAGTGCTTTAAAACTAGTGGCTCCAGTCGATAGGCCTGAAGGACAATCAAATATATATGTATTAGCAGAAAGACACGAGAAGCTGGCAGACTGAGATGCAGCGCCGTGGTCTCACCACAGGATCTGTTGGGTGGAAGATGTTGAAGAGGCGCCGGCAGATGGATTTGGGCATGATGTGGTCCTGGTCACCGGTGTCTCCGGGACGGATGCCTCTCAAAGCCAGAAACACAGCCAGAGGAGACCCCATGCAGAAGAAGTTCTCCACCTGCAATTCAATTAGTCAGCTTTATTATATGGAGATATGGATGTGTGAAGATCTCCTCACACTCCGCTCATATGAGATGTAGATCAGTTTGTTTCTTTATCAGATTTGGAGAAATGTAGCACTGCATTAGTGTCTCATCAATGCAGTGAATGGGTGCCGTCAGAATTAGAGTCTAAAGAGATGATAAAAACATCACAATAATCTGGAGAAAACACAAGATGAACACATCCAGCATTAAGATGTATTTTTTAATTTAAACAGTCACTTATAGCTAAAATACGAGTTCATAATCCATAATAACGCTTCCTTCAGTGAAAAAGTGCACCTCCTCATTTATTTTGAACTCGTTTGGCTTGTAAACGCTGCTTGATCTGTGCAGATTTCTCTCCTGATTCAGACCAGATGATTTTTCACTGGAGGAAGCATTATTATGGATTAAAGGCCCGTTCACACCAAGCATGATAACTATAAAAATAACGATAAAGATAAAGTTCTAAAAATCGTTCCCAATATTAAAGAATAGCAGAGTCCACACCACCACAAAACTTGCTCCAGGGCTCCCTTGTAAAAATCTCAATGGGACATCACCTGGTAAAATAAAGGAAAAAAAAAAAACTCTAACGATAAAGGCACAGAGAAACGATATCATATTTTAGCCTGAAGCAATGTCTTCTCCAGATGTTAACTGATGGACTGTAGTGCTGTGGATTATTGTGATGTTTTTATCAGACTCTCATTCTGACGGCACCCATTCACTGCAGAGCATCCATTGATGAGACACTGATGCAACGCTACATTTCTCCATATCTGATGAAGAAACACACTCCTCCTGATCTTGGATGATCTGAAGGTAAGTGCATCTTCAGCTTTTTTGGGTGAACTATTCCTTGAATGTCACTACATCACCTTAAACTTTAATGTAGGGAAGGGGGCAGGTTTAGATGCCTTCAGGCCCTGAAGTTGATCTTGCAGTTCTCGTAACCTGTCACAGACACAGATTAATTACAAGATTTATGTTTTTTCTGAAGAATGAGTGGTGCTTGTTTATTGGTCAGACACTTCTACGCAGGCGCTTACCTTCGTCTGGTTAGTGTCACGTCCTCCAGCAGGTGGCGCTCTTCATGAGTGGTCCAGTGTAGATCTTCTCCCTCCAGCTGATCCTGATGTTCTTGCAGACAGAAGCGCACAGGGTCCCAGCCGGTCATGATATCAAAGGTGATGACGCAGCCCAGCGAGTGAGAGATGATGGACACTCTGCCCCCTCTGCTCTCAAACTCAGGGTTTCGTGAGCAGAAGAGAGAATAGAGACGGTTGAGCTCCTGCGTCAAACCTTTAGTGATCTGGAAGGATGGATGTGAACCATAGAGTAGATTTAAACAAAATACGTCATGCGTCAGCTTTATAGGAAGATATATAGTACTGTTTAAACGTTTGGAGTCAGGAAGATTTAATCAATGCTTGCTTCAGCATTAAATTGATTAAAAGTGACAGTAAAGGCATTTATATTGTTGTTCTTTTGTGCATTCTATTCATCAAAGTATCCCGAAAAATAAAATGTATCTGCACTGATAATAAATCATCATATTATTGTGATTTCTGAAGATCATGTGACACTGAAGACTGGAGGAATGATGCTGAAAATACAGCGGAGCATCACAGAAATAAATTACACTTTAACACAGATTCACACAGAAAACAGCTGTTTTAAACTGCAATAATATTTTACTATATTATTGATTTTACTTAATTTTTTATTAAATAAACACAGCCTTGGCGAGCATAAAAGTTCTTTTAAAAAACATTTACAAAATCTGACAAACCCCAAACATTTGAACGTTAGTTTAATTCCCCCCAAAATAAACATTAAAAATCACCAACATGTTGTTCCAACCTCGTGTGACTTTCGTTCTTCAGTGAAACACAAAGGAGTCGGTTTGCAACATGCTGATGCTGCTCTTCTCCATACATTTAAAGTATATAGTAACCAGAGGCTTTCAAGCTCCAAAAAAATAACATAAATGCACCGTTAAAGTTTCATAGCTTTGTGTGAGCAACTTATTAGTGCTTGACAACCCCTTGTTATTACTCTATATGCCTTCATTGTGTGGAAAAGAGCAGCATGAGCATCATTCTGAATTTGCATACAAGACTGGAACGAGGTGAGGGTGAGTAAACACTGAATACTGTTGACCTCGTCTCTGTAGAGAGGGCTGGTGTAGTACATGATGTCCATGGCGCTGCTGTTGAGTAAGTCTCTCAGGCCTCTCACTTTGTCTGGTGTGATTGACTCCACTGTGTCTGCGTGTGGAGAGGACAACACTCTCAAAATATGCATACAGAGTCTGATTAACCAGTTCTTCAATCATCAGTTCATCATAAATGTTAATGCCTGTGTGTGGTTTAGTTTGCACAGCTGATGGAGGGATGAAAGATGATAAATGAGTTCATGGTCTGTATTATTCTCCCTGCTAAAACAGCATGTGTGTGTTTGTGAACAAAAGGCACAGAGTGTGTGATAAGAGCAGCTGTTTGGACACGTGGTGTGACGTCTGTCTTACCGCCGTCTAAAGCCAGTTTGGAGCGCCACTCGACCGGCAGGAACTCCACGTGTTCCTCGGTTTGATCAGCGAAGTGCTTCTCCTCCATCTTCCTCACAGCTTCACGCAGCCTGAACACACCACAGAACATCACAACACCCTTCACAATGTGCACACTTTCAGTATTATTTAAAAACTGATGTTACTGTTAACTAAAAAAATATAATCAAACCATTTTAGAATTTCATTAGAATTACTGCTGAAGTAAAATAGGATAGAAATGTAAGATGAAAGAGTTAAACTTAAAAAACAAGCACAAATTTAAAAATGGCCTCGGAGATGAAGTGAAATTAAGTGTGTTATAAATCATTAAACTGAAATAATAATTAAAGCTAGGCAGAAATATTAAAATGACAACTAAGAAAAATGATAAAAGCAGTCATTTTTTTTCTTGTTAAATTATTTTACACATTTAAATTTTCTTTTGTTCAGTTTCTGCTATTTAGATTTTTGTTTTTGTAAGTTGTTGTTTTTTATGATTAATAAAATAAAAAATGTAGAATTAATAAAACAGAAATGAAAATTGAATATAGGAAAATCAAAGTTGGCACAAAACAGCTCCAAAAGTAAAAAGGATGTGTGCACTTTCATATGTGATTGATATCTAATATTTTATTCACATTTTAAATAAGTCTTATTAGTAGCTATAAATAACCGCTGTGTTGGTGGTTTAGTGGTGAGCATAGCTGCCTTCCAAGCAGTTGACCCGGGTTTGTTTCCCGGCCAATGCATTTCCTTTGCAGAAGACTAAGAAAGCTTCAGGCCCAGATGGTGTTTCACCTGGCGTCTAAAGGTCTGTGCTGACCAACTGCTCTCCATCTTCACACAGATCTTCAACAGATCACTGGAGCTGTGTGAAGTTCCCTGCTGCTTCAAACGCTCCACCATCACCCCCATCCCAAAAAAACCCTTGCTGGATCCTCTTCAGTTTGCATACACAGCAAACAGGTCTGTGGATGATGCAGTCAACATGGGATTGCATTACATCCTGCAACACCTTGACAGACCTGCGAATTACGCAAGGAATCCTATTTGTGGACTTCAGTTCAGCCTTCAATACCATCATGCCTGACCTTCTCTCAGCCAAACTGTCCCTGCTCTCCTTCCCCACCCCAATCTGTTCCTGTCAGACAGGCAACAGCTCGGAGGCTGGGCAAACTCACATCCAGGACCACTGGCGCCCCCCAGGGATGTGTTCTCTCACCACTGCTCTTCTCACTGTCAATGAACAAACGCACTGCACTCACCATCATGAACAGCACTGTGGCTGCAGTGGAGTCATTCAGGTTCCTGGGCACCATCTCTCAGGACCTGAAGTTGGGCACTCAAATTTGGGACTTTTCCACTGCTCGGTATGGTTCAGTATGGTTCAGTTTTGGGGGGAGGGGGTGTTTCCACTGGAAACAGTACCTGGTACTTTTTTCACCTTTGTCGAAGTACCAAGTGAACTGTGCCGTTACCAAAACATGATGTGTAAACTGTAACTGCTGATCAGGGATTGGCTGGAGAGAACCGACATTACCTGCATCAATGAACTTACGACACAAACCCAACAAATCCACTGGATTTAAACCAGCATAGCCAGGGATGGATCGAATACAACTGCTTTGAACGAGAACACCTTTAGTAAAGACGTTCCTCTCATTGATAGCAGAGGAACGGATCCAGCGATAGCTTGATGGGGTGACGTGGGATGAAAAAGTTTTTCAGAAGTCGAGTCAGGCGTAAAGGCGGTGCAACTATAACCACATATAAATAATCCCACCCACTCTAAAGTGGTACTGAACTGCAGTCGAAATCCAAACTGAGCCGAGCCGTACCATGCAGTGGGAAAGCGCCAATAGACTCGATTATGTAAAAGGCCCAGCAGAGGCTGTACTTCTTTCGCATGCTGAGGAAGTTCAACCTGACACAGGAGCTGCTGAAACCGCTCTACTCGGCCATCATTGAGTCTGTCCTGTGTTCATCTCTAACTGTTTGGTTCAGCTACAAAATCAGACATCAAAAGACTACAGCGGACTGTCAAGACTGCTGAGAGGATTACTGGTGCCCCCTGCCCAGAGTGAGGAAGGGCTGGTAAAATCACTTTGGAGAACTCACACCTAGCACACTCCCTCTTTGATCTGTCGACCCCTCGCAGATGATAGAGTGCACTGTGCACCAAAACGTCCAGATACAAGAACAGTTTTCCCCCCAAGCCTTATCCCACCTGTACAACACAACACACCTCAGGACTGTACTTCTGTAAATAGATCTGTCAATGACACCTATGCACATTCACATTTCTGTCTAGTGCCATTTTCCTTTTCTTTATATTTCATTACTATATTGTTATTTTTCACTTATCATCCATTCTCTTTATTATTAGTGTTTTATTACCTTAACTATATGTATGTCTGCACTGTGTTTGTACTTTCTGTACTGGAAGCTCCTGACACCAAGACGAATTCTTTGGGAATTACACTTGGGAATAAAGCTCTTTCTGATTCTGATATAAACATCAGAACGCGATGTTCTGAATAAAAACATTATTTTTCAACACCATTAGCACCCTATCAGATCTTCTACAGTAGATGAAAATGAAAATCAGTTTGAGAGCATCCTGAACATGAGACACGAGAGAATGGAAAAACCAGGAGCTCTGAACATGTTTACACGAGGGATTCATCTAAATACATTCTTGATTTGCATGAGCATTAGCACTAACACATTTGGCACATGTAAATATTGCCACTTTCTTTACTTCGCCTGTGTTTCTTTCTTACTCGTATGTTAAATGTTTGGTCCATGGGATACTGTATTTGACACATGCACACATTGTCACATCCTTTACTTGTACAATTAAAAAGCATTAGCACTAACAGCACTCCTGAGGACTCACATGCCAGTGTTTTTGATGATACGATCCTTGTCCATCTTCTGTCCAATGCCATGGACCACAAACACAATGTGTGTGGTCTGAGGGGGTTTATCGTCCAGCGAGGCCTCTTCCACGAAGCCGCGGTGCAGTCTGGTGCCACTGCTGGAGGCTGAGCACAACATCATGAGAGAGGTTTCATTAACACACACAGCACTGCTGCCACCTCCACATCTCTGACTACATTCAGAATATAACGTGGGCTCTTCTACCTCTACTGCTTTTTATGAAGAGACTGCAACAACATAAAAATATTACAGACACAAAAACATCCTACCTTGACTACATTTGCAGGTTTTATTCTGTTAACACGAACTAACCGTTTTAAAACACTTGATTAAAATTAATTCATTTAAACGTTTACTAATACATTGTTCAAATCAAATGTTGTACTTTACCAAACATTTACAAATACTGTAACAAAAGCTTTGCTAATTGTTAGTTAGTACTAATAGTACCTTATTGTAAAGTATTAACAGGGTTGTTCTAGTTAGCTAAAACCATAAACATTGTTACTTGGAATAAAATAAATAAAAACATGTAAATATATAACTTTTTTGTTCACACTTAAATTAGGGACAAATTCTCACTGTGAACTAACAGTTCCCTATGACTTCTGTCTCAAACTCAAAATTGGCTGCTTATTAATAATTTGTAAGGTAGTTAAGTTTAGGTATGGGGAAGAGATGGATCTAAAATATGATCATGCAGAATAAGGTATTAATATGTGCTTTAGAAGTACTAATAAACAGACTATATACTAGTAATATGCATGTTAATAAGCAACTATTTGATAGTGAGAATTGGTCCCTAAAGTGTTACCGCTTATATATATATATTAGGGGTGTAACGGTTCACAAAATTCACGGTTCGGTTCGATACGATACACTGATGTCACGGTTCGGTTCGGTTCGATACGTTTTAGATACAGCAAAATGTAAAAACATCTCAACTTTTCAGAATGCCGCAAGCGCACCGCGGGTCATGTGACAAGAACCAACCAATCAGCTTCATCCTTTCCCGTAACAACGTTGAGAGCTCAGCCAAGATGAAGGATCAGCTGATCATAGTTGTATATGGATTGCAATTTTGAAATAAATTTAGTAGCAGAGCTACTGCAAGCGATTTTTAGAGCTGCAAATCCATTTATCCTTCGCTGAAATTTCCGCGTCTCATGGAGAGAGCACGTCATTGTTGCTTAGCAAAGACAGACGCCTCATGAGCGCTTCTGCCCGAGCGCTTTGGAAAGGAGGAGAAAGACGCGCTTAGCGTTTTCCATGCGTTTTTAGGCACGATATGTGAACGGCCCCTAATTCGCTCGCTCACTCAGCACGCGCTGAAGGCTCGTTGCAAAATGTCGAATGCCTTTAACAGACCAGAAATATAAGATCCTAAAATAACCAACAGGTCTGGTGTTTGGGTTGGATTCCCTGTAAGCTATAGTTTCTAAATGCTGCAGGGATAGTTTGCTGCGTGCATGTTTCTCCTTTTTTTCGTCTTTTCCCAGATAGTACTGACGCATATATCCCAGATATTCCCGCTGGTGTTTTTTTTTTTTTTTTGTATTCCCGCTGGTGTACCCTGTCATGTTGCAGATGCGACATACCGTTGTTTTTTTATCCACCACTCTCTTGCCATCACCATTATAGCTTAAAGGGAATCCAAAGTGCACCCAAACACCAGACCTGTTGGTTATTGGGGGATCTTCTCATTTCTAGTCTGTTAAACGCATTGGCTATTTTGCAACGAGCCTTCAGCGCGTACTGAGTGAGCGAGCGCCTGCTGAGTAGCCTAACATAAACATATAAGTTGGTGTTTTTTTCTTCTTCGGGAGTGTCAGGGGCGTTGCCTGTTACGTTGTTTGGGTTATTGGGCTACCTTGTTGAACGCATATCATTATATTTCTATCTCTCTCTTTTTTTTTTTTTTTTTTTCAAATATAATTAATTACTCCAACGAACCGTTCGGTATACATAGTGCGTACCGCGTACCGAACCGAAAGCGTCGTACCGAACGGTTCAATACGAATACACGTATCGTTACACCCCTAATATATATATATATATATATATATATATATATATATATATATATATATATATATATACACAAAATAACTCAAAAATATATGGATTAGTTCACTTCCAGAATAAAATATTCCCATAATTTACTCATCCCCATGTCATCTGAGACGTTCTTGTCTTTCTGTCTTCAGCTGGAAAGAAATTAAGGTTTTTTTCAGGAAAACATTACAGTATTTTTCTCCATATAGTGGACTTCAGTTGTGCTCAACGGACTAAAAATCCAGTTTCAATGTAACTTCAAAGAGCTCTACTCGATGAATAATAATGGTCTTATCTAGCGAAACGAGCAGTCGTTTTCTAAAAATATTTTTGTTTAAATTACATAAATTGTCTCCGACTTCAAAATCGTCAGACATCATTCTTTTACCTTCTGTAAAGGGCATTTGACTTTCTTTGTACGCTCGCTTTGTAAACACTGCCTATGTTACGTGTGAACTTCTCAACATGACTACATAATGTGTAAAGCCCAGCTAGTGCAAGACAAGCATTAGTGGTGAAAAAGTACATACATTTCGTTTCTCTAGCCAAGGCTCTTATTCCTCGGCTGGGATTGTGTGAGTCCATTGAAGCTGCACTGAAACTGCATTTTTATTCTGGAAGTGAACTAATCCTTTAAAAAAATAATGTTCAATAACTAATAAAGCCTATAGACATATTTACAAACTAAAATATAAATTAAATGATAAGAGAAAAACTGATTTAAAATATTAATAAAAACAATAATAGTATCAATAATAGTGCTGGCATATTATCAGAAATGCTTTGAAATGTGTTGCTATTTTATTATTATTTTTTAATATATATATATATATATATATATATATATATATATATATATATATATATATATACACACACAAGTCTGTGCAAATCTGGAATGTTTGAATAGTTAAAAGAAAACAATTCTCCAGAAATCCAGCTGGGATTGATGAGCGAGACGATGGCTGTGTCCTCTCACCTTTAGAGAAGCCCAGCTTCTGCGTGACGGTGCGTGCGATCTTAGACGTGGTGGCATCACTGTACAGATACACCTCGTCCACGCTGTACCAGTCCACATGACTGCGGCTCAACTGCAGACTGTGAAGGGCTGGACCGTGATATGTGGACAACATTTAGGAAAGCAGACGACACTCATCTCATTCCCAGACATGGCTATGTATTAACACACATCACTGTTCACATTACTATAGGACGCCATGAAACTACAGGAAGCAGAAAGTGTCTTTTCAGTGCACAGACGCGTCTGGTTTTAATCAGTGAATAAAGTGTCCCATATACAGTAAAGAGAGCACACTGAAAAGCCATCTGTCACTCTCTCTTACAGAGAGATATGAACAGAGAAATGAATCTGGCTAGAGGATCAAATCAGCAAATATTCACCCGATGTTAAGAGCAGCCCTGTCTCAGTTTCTACTCCCAGTATGTATGAAGTCTCTATTGATTAATCATCATTTTTGTTTGATAGTTCACTTCATAAAAAATTAAAAGTCTATGTGAAAAGACATTCTGGATGGTTTAAATGTACACTTGTGTTTTTGTTAAAATGCTTATATTAATTATTTGGTATAAATTGCATTACTTGGAGTCAAATTACAGAGGGGGAAAATAAATAACTTTAACAACATTAAAAAATTCCTTAGATATCTTAAATGCCATTGATACTATGGGTCTTAACAACCCTTTGTTTTGTTATTTTATTTTTTTTTTTTAAGGCTCTATGTGATTCAGCTCTAATAATGGGGATCTCACTGTGGCTTCATGTGTAAATGGTTTTCAGTGGTCAAAAACCAAATAAGGGTCACTTTCCCTGCAGCTTTGCATTATGTTCCACTCATAGTGGAATTCTACCCATTTTCAATGGTCGAAAACCAATGTAGGTCACTTTGCCTACAGCAGATACATATGCAAACTTTGGAAAAATCATATTTTTGCAATTGTCCTCAAACATTCATCTGTAAAATGAAAAAAATAAAATTAAAATAAATAAATAAATAAATAAATAAATAAAATTAGCTGTATGCAAAGTGACCCACATTTGAATATGTTTACAACTGAAAAATGTATTCATGGAGCCACAATGAGATCCCCACATCTCTGTAAATTAAGATGTTTTTAATATTTTTTGAGTTACAGGCATGAAAATAATGCAAAAGTTGCATATAATGCAACAAGGATTTCTATAGGTTTTACAAAAACACCTACCAATCTCTGTGTACAATGAAAATAATGATGTTGCCATCTTCCTAAAGTCATTTCACTCCCCGTAATCTGGCCCTAAATCTCAGGTGAAAATTGTGATCTCTACAAAACACTGAATTAATCCATCATTTCTTGTGTCAGTAACACTTCATCTCACTCTTCACTAGCTGCTTATCAGCTTGCATATCACTAGCATATCGGCTGTTTATTAGTAATTATTAACCACATATTGTTAATGATAATATTTTAGATCCCTACCCCATTCCTAAACTTAATAATAACTACCGTAGTAACTTTTAATAAGCAAAAAATAAGTCATAGTTGATAGTTAATTAATAATGAGAATTGGTTCCTTAACTAAAGTGTGTTGTATTTCTTTCCACAGTTTTGGTTGAGTTCAAAACCCTTGAAAGACCTTTTAGTATAGCTACAATATGTGTATTTTAACACTGCAATGCTTTTCTCCATAGACTTTAACTGTAAGATTACAGATTTACTGGGATTTTTGCACATTTCTTAAACTGTGTTCACTATGATGGGTGAATAATTCAAAATAAAGCTTGTCTGTACTCAGAGCTGCTCTTTTCCCCAGGCGTCTAAGGCATAGAAAAGCAAACCAATGCACTGCAGGCCTAGAGCATCATGCCAAAACACAGAACTCAACACGGTCAGGACGTCCAGTGCATTGATGGATCGGGATGAGAACAGACTGATGATTGACAGCTTCTGTGCTCTTTAACTGCAGTGATTTCTACAGTCTAGTGTCAAGTGACCGTCTCTCAGTCATCCTTATCTGTGTAAGTGAGGACATTCAGAGGACAGCGGGGTGATCAAATCTGAGTCGAGCTTCCTGATAAACGCACATTTATCTACAGAGGACATCTTTCAATCTGAGCTCTGAATAGGATCTTCAAGATTGTATTTCACAATCTACAATAACAAGGCGACATAAGATCAATTTTTGAACTGTACATCAAAATATTAATAGAGGACCATCCTAGCACCATCTAGATGAATGCACTGAACAAGGCTGTTTTATAAAGGAAAACAATGGGGAAAAGCCAATGGGCAACAAGCAAAGCGTATGATGAAAAGCTAAAACTGGCCAAACATTGACCTCATAATTGGTTTACCCACTGGGCATTGCATAACACTAGTACAACACTAGTATTTGAGTTGGAAAACTCACTGTTTCTCAGAGAAAACCCAATGGAAAAATCTAGCACTACTCTATTGGCCTACATACATGGAGCTACATGGAGTAGTGGAGTATTAGAGCAGGACCAACTTAATCTGGAGGGATTACGAGGCCAACTGAGGTTAACAGGACTTGTGCTAGAAAACAGCCTGTCACAGACACTTGGTTTTCAGCATGTATTTTGAAAGATATGCCCTTCTCTAGCCATGGCTGTGAGTTTAACAGAATCTCTCAAAAACTATTTGTGGATAAAGCAGCATTTATCAAGAGAACGGTCATTACCAGAGAAATGTGCACAATACAATGGAAATGTAAGTGGTAGGCACAAAGGAAGCTACCGTGGCTCTTTTGCTCAATGTAATACATGTCTGTAAATGAACTGTTGCTGGACATCTGTAATGTTTATCATCAAATTACGCAGGAGTAGTAAATTATTGAATGTAGGAAATTAACCTAACACAAAATATATTTCTGTACGTATGCAACTACATATACATTATTATGCAAATCTAAAACATGAACATTTATATAGATTAATAGGAGCAGAATATACAGCAGATACTAGAATGAGCCATATTGCAGTATATTTAAGGCCGTATCCTGTTATCTTAGTAATTAATAGTGGTGTCTAGTAAAAATAATGAATGAAATAAAGTTTCGATCATATTTAGATTTAAAGATCACTACGTTTGTGAACTATTGGCCTTGGTTTTTATCAGTCAGAAAATGACATAAAATATTTTTTTTTTACGTTTTGTTTGTTTTGAACTTGGACTTGTTTTATCACTGTTTTAGTTCCTGGTTTTCCAAATTTGTTCATTTCCTGTCCTTGTGTTTAATTATCCTGTATATTAGTTCCTGTGCTAGTTCCCATGTTGGATTTCCCCCTGCGTTTGCTCAATAAAGACTGTTCTAGAGTATCCCGTGTCTCCTGTGTGCTTCCACCAAGACATATCACGAAGGTGTCCCTTGCTGTTTCTGTTTCAATTTACATTACATTTCTGAGTGAAATTTGTTTCAATCAGTCAATCCTACACCAAATTTCAGTGCACAACCAGGCACAATTCAAAGAACAGGTCTGTGATTAAATAAACTTTAACATGAGACACAATGCATTTATCTGAAACACTGCTTTAGGCTTTTTGGGTACATCTGATTCTACATATATTTGCTTAATAAGGAAAAAACAGCAGGAAAAAAAAGATTAAGTGAAACATAAGGGACCAAAAAGGACAACACTTTTAGGAGATTTGTGAATCTGGGTATAAAGCTGAAGCGAGGGCTCTAATGAGCTAAGGCGGAAACACAGAATCAGCATCTACAAGGAGTAAAAATGGAGGGTTGAAGTACCTTGGCATCGCTTTCGCTTGTGACTTTTAGCACTCGTCTGATATCCGCTCCATTTGAATAGAAAGGCGAGGTAGAATGGGGGGAAATGGGAAAGAACTAACAAACCAAAAAAAGAGTAAGCGGTCACGTTATTGGCAATGTCACTTATCTATACCACTATATCACTGTAACATGGAGCTTTAGTTTCAATAAAAACCCACAGCATTATGAGACTGCATTGTACTCTATAACATGCAACTCAACATACAAGTAATGGCATCAAAATGCGTTATCTCAGCAGTTCACTTAAGCAGGAAAGGCAATAACATCTAATAGACCTGCTGTGTTAGTCACACGTGAAAATCATGCTTCTCACATGCTTATAATAGTTTTTTTAAGGATTTCTAATTGAAAGCATGTGATATGAACTAGGACACATTGCTTAGTTCAGATGCGTTAACCAATAATGTTGCGATAACAAAGACAGTGAAAACACAAAATTACTCAGTCACGTAAAATCACAATAAACTCATACTTTAAATCCAAATAACATAATTGGTCTTTTATTAAATAAGTGTTTAAGGGAGCTGCGGTTTTGATGCTTTGATCCTACAGAGACCATGTTTACAAGCACAACAATATTGCTTTATTACATGAAATTTAAACATATTATAATTATGTATGTACAGTGCATTGCTAAAACTAGATTAAGACAAAGCACTGTTAGTTCATTATGCATATATAAGATTTAACATGTTAACTGCAGATAACTGCTAAATATGCAATAAATGGCAAGGAGAATATCTCAAATACTTCCATAAGAAAACAGCAGACACATTGCTGATATTATACAGCTCCTGCTCAGGAAATTTACCTTTTCTTTACATTTTCAAATAAACCAAACACTCATTCCCCGTTTTCAGCAGACCTTTAAAACGTTTTTATCCCATTTATTAAATTAATTGGGGAAAAGTTTGCATTTGTAAAATAGATATAGGCATATCTGACTTTAAGACTGTAAACACTTTTGAACAATGAGCACACTAAAATCTGTCTCATGTGTAAAGAAAAGTGTAATGCTCAGCATGAAACTGCTTTTACAATGTTAAAATAAAAGCCGATGACTTAAGACTAAAACAAACTTAGGTCCCAGTACAGAGCCCTGTGGGACTCAGTTGTGAATTATTTAACAGAATTGCTTATTCAATAGAATCTGCTCTCCTGGTAGGAACAAAACTGAGGAAGTGCAGATGACATGATTTGGACTGACTGACTGACTGACTGGAGTAGATAAGACAAGATTTTCTGCACAAGAAAGTGTTGTGTTTTATCTAATTTGATCTAATTAATCACAATTAATCAAACTTCTAATCGTGATTACAATAATGGATGCCACAATTATGTAATTGTTCAAAGTGGCAATTAATAGTTTAAACTCCACTTACATTATTCTGCATGCTTGAGATGCGTTTTTTTTTTCTTTTGACAAGTTATCTTAAAAGTTTTCCCCATTATTTTAATTTTAGTTTCAGTATAATATTATAATACAACTCATATTTTTTTACTTTTTTATCCTTTAAAGAAGAAACCAATCCGATGTTGACATTTGAGGCTTATTATAGAATATACTATAGAAAAGCAGGTTTTTCAGTTAGTGTTTTCACCTTATTTTCATATAAAAATATGGTATGCAGTTATAATTGCAAAGGAATAATCGACAATTATGATTTTTGTCATAATCATGCAACCCTAGATCTAAAGGACCTTTACTTGTGATTAAAAGTTAGAACCCAGTGGGAGATATTCATTCAGCATTCATATAACTCAGTGTTTAAAGACACCCTGGATGTAATTTTGTCTGACCTACATTCAGTACCTTAAGTGGACTCAAAGCTCCCTACAACACAGTAAAAATGCAGTGTAGTTTAACAGCAAGGAGAAATTTACCTAGCTATAGGCCCTGTTTAAACATCTCAAAGTGAGATGAGTCACATTGGCACATTAACAGATTTTTAGCTTTTTGTAAAAGCTTAATCTGAGGACATCCTCAGTATCAAAATCCTCTCTTCAGCTCTCATCACATGGCCTTCTGTCTCCTGCAGTCTATACGGTTTGTGCAAATTCTCCTGCAAAATCTTAGACTTTAGTTTCACTTAAATTTTCTCTAAAGACCTGGTGATGATCGGATTCCATTCCTCCCTATTTTACTCCATTATCCTATAAATAAATAAATAAATAAATAAATAAATAAACAAATTGGTATTTTTGCACTGAATTGCCATTATTAACATTCACTTCTGGGTTGCAACCTAACTCTGTATTTAGTTTCCATCACTGCTCTTATTCAAATTTCAAGTAAAATTACAAAAATGTTAATTCAAAACATAAAAAATGCATAACATCTTACATACATCATTATAGATGATGTCATAGACACCATTATAAAACATTCAAATAAAAAGATTCAGCATTTTATGCAATCACAAGAGGCTTTTGAAACAATGGACAGATTTTTTTTTTAATGCATAATTAATATCAATTCATCAATTAACTTATTTTTGTAAATAACATTTTATTTTACATGAACAATTTTAGAGCTAAACAACTGCCACTGTGCAATGTGACATACGCACCATGGTGTTATGCTTTCTAGTGTCTTGCCAGATTAAGTTATTGTTGTTTTGAAAATGTATTGTTTAAAAGAACTGACTCCCCTTATTTGCTCTTCATGATTTGAGCCCACCTTGTTTTAAAGGGCCAGCGTGGAGCAGATTTTCCAACAATATTTCACATGGAAAAGGGGTTTATTTGTGTGTTTATGGATAGAAATGATAACTGAAAAAAAAAAAAAAAAGATTTTGTGCGAATGCGATCATGTTTTAGATCAGTCATGCATGCAAGAAGTGCACTCTGACATACACAAAGCCATTTCAACTGGTCTCAGCAAAGAGGGCAGGTGTGGCCTGGTCAGGAACAACACCTTTTCTGATGGATTTTTCATCTGCTTCCCAATACTTCTAACTAACCTACAGTCTCACATCCAGGAGGAATGCTCTCTCTTTACAACGAACCTACAATGTAGAACAACCAAATGATGTGCTAGTCTCTCACCATTTTTTCTGTCCACAGTCTTGCTCAGCGCGTCCGTCTCAAAAGCGTCCTGTATCTGTTGTCCTCTGAAACACGCCAGGTGTTCTTCCTCTATGAGGTCGCTCTCATCCTCCTCGACAGGCGTCCATGTGCCGTCAATGAACCACTGGCCTCTCATGACAGGGATACGATCCTGTTCTACAAGGTTGGGAACACAAAACAAAGTGCTAACCGAACAGTACAGACCACAGAATAAAAGTAGGAAAGGCCTAAATCATTCAGCAAACTAGTACAAGTGTAAGAAACACATGTATGAAACTTGGGTAAACTGTACCCACTGTAAAAATTAGTTTTAAATCTGTAAATAAAACAACGATTACTGAAGTACGTTTTGCAAAAAAAAATCTCTTTCTACTTCTAAAATTAATGTTTAATTAAATGTGTTACATGCTGTTTTTTTTGTGATTATTTACCAAATATTTTAGTAATTTTTGCGTGAAAATTGTTTAAAAGTAAATGCAACACCAAATTAGTTTGACTACCTGTATTTAAAAGTTTTACACATTGAAGTATTCTGCTAAAATCATCAAAGTTACATAATCTTCACCGGAAATGCTAATACAGATAATTGTTATGCAAAAATCTAAACATGTAGCCTTTAGCATTATGCACCGAATATATCTTGTAAAAGATTATTTCATTCAGTTAATATTGTGCACAAAGTTATTTTAATGTTACGTCATAACATGATATTTTAAAATAGAAAAATTTACATTATTCTTTTTTTTATTTGTAATAAAATAGAGTGGTTTGAATCTATATTTATTTCTGATGTGAGAGCAAATACAGGTATGATATGATTTATTCTATTTATGCGAGTAAAATGGTTTGCAATGTTGAAAACTCCCAATAAGAAGTTAAAAGAAAAGACAGAGGTCTTACTTTAAACCTGACGTGAACAAAACTGCAGGTGTGACAGACACCAACGAGTGTTAATAATTCAGTGGACACCACAGGGAAGGTACTTTTCTTGGAAAGATACGCATCTTACAAACAAGCTTGGAAGGATCTAAAAATTCTCAACAGCAACCATACATTTTTATTATTTCATTATTATTATTTCATTCAAATATTATATTTAATTAAATAATCATTTATTATGCCTTTAACCATTTAAAAAATATATATTTCTTATGATTTTATTTATTTTTCTTGTTCTTGTAGTGCTTTTTATCGTTGATCACTCTTTGGATTGTTTGGTTTGGAGAGATATCGGTCTCATAAGAGGATGTCTCCGTTCCAGTGCAACAGGGCGATGTTGGATATTTGCTGGTCAGATGAAGTCCAGGAGAAGTAAGGGATGAAGTACAAGTGAAGTCTGAGCGCTGAAACAAACGTTACTAAGATTATTCGATAAACCCCGCTCATATTTATCACCACTTGGCCTCCTGCTTTCTGCGGTTTCATAGCTTCTTCTTTCATCCTCCCGGGTTTATAGAAGACTCATTTGATGCAGTATCAGACAAAACATTTTTGGGATGTTTGCACAATTTAACATACTAAAACAGATCTTGTGTCAATAAAGCAATGGACTGCAATATGACTTAAGACAAGACAGAACTGACTCGAATTCAGGAAAGAAATAAAAGCCTGTGGGCTGCTTCATTCACTCATTTGTCAAGTCAAAACTTGAGTTTAAAAGAAAATTAGTAATCAGTGATATTATTGATTTAAATGCACTGATACTATCAGATGAGAACAAAAAATAAACTGAATTGTGCTGTTTCTTCTGCTTTACAGCTGAAACAATCTGTATTGTATAAAGCACTAGATAAATGAATGTGAGCAATACTTACGATTCCAGTAGACTGGATAGCACTCTTTATTGATCACATCCACCTCATAGAGTCCTCCTCTGACACACACTGCTTCTACAGCGCTCTCTCTGCTGGTATTCAGTGACGACTGACCTCCATCAGGCCCACCGTCTTCAGGAGTCTCCTCTCCACCACGCCTCAAAGCCCTTTCCTGGTTTAACTGACAGAATCTGCGATACATGATCTCTATCCTGAGAGAGTCGTGTCCCATGAAGGGCTTCCATGTCTTCTTGTCCTCTTTGTAAAACCACCGGACCTCCTCGGGCCCCAGCTCGGTGATCACCTGGAGTCGGTGTCTGGACGCGCTGGACCAGGTGGCTCTCCGAATGCCGAGCAGACGCTCCGTCCCGTGGCTGTCTGACGCAGGGTCTGTGCAGTAAGCTGTATTGCTGGCATGGAGGTAGCTGGAGACTGGAGGTCTGCGTGGGTCCAGACGACCCCTAGGGAGGACGTCCGAGGCAGGATCCTCATGGTTCCCGAGTCTCAGTGTCATTCTGTCACGTGGTGAAGGGTGTCTGTCCGCGTCTGACCGCACTGCGTACATCCCTCTCCGAATGGACTCGTCGTAGAGGCTGATGAAGGCATCGTTCCAGTCTCTATTGCCAAAAGACAGCTTATTGCCAGGACTGTTAATAAAGCGTGTCTTCTTAGTAAGACTGCTCATATCTCATTCCTCCTGGAGCCAGCAGCTGTCCCGACCGGAACTAACCTCTGTGAGGTCATTCACCAAGGGCCATGACGTCATGTCAAAACTAAACGAACCTGAGCCACTATAATTTAACAACTAGATCACACTGTGTCATGTTGTTCAGCTGATGAGTGAGCAGCCTGGAGTCGTACACCTGGAGTTATGACGTCAGTACACAACAAAACTACCGTGGACGCAACTTACCGCTCTTAAATGTACATTAAACGACTTTGTGTCATGTTATTCAGCTGTTATTGAGCCAGGCAAGGACGAGGAACCGGTTTCACGGGAGGCAGTGATTGCTTCACTACAGGAGCCAACATGCCGTCTGCCGTACCTTGAAAATGAACCGGAGCGCGTCCTTTCGCCGAATCACGCACTTCCGCGCTGTTTATCCATAAACGAGTCCGTATCACAAATAGAAAGATAAGTCTCTGTGCGCTATTCCGGTCAGTCTGACGGCGGCTAGGAAATGCACTGACCCGCTGGCACACTGACAAGTGCGGGATGTACGACCTTACATCACAAGAGACGTAGTGCGTAAAAGCAGTCACGTATGAGCGTAGCGCGTACTTGTTACGCAACCAGGTAAGCTGTTTGGAGCGCGCACGTATCTGTGAACGCGCATGAGGCCAAACAAAGAACAGATACAAAGAATACAAAGAACTGTAGTTTATATATATATATATATATATATATATATATATTCACACACTGTATAGATATAAAGTATCCCACATAATGACATATTAATAATTATAAATTATTTGGTGTAATTGTATTTAGACAGAGGTTACAAAATGTTAGTAACTAATGAAATAAGTTTCTCCAAAAAGTTTTTTATTTATTTATTTATTTATTTTGGCTGAACCTTAAACTGTAGGTTTTCCATGCAGAATCCTTAAATATCCCTGTAATTTCTATAAAAACAGAGGAGCCATAGGCTACTTTTTCCCTTTTATTAAAATCTCAATTTGTGAATTGTATTAACAATGTATTATTTGATCCACGAGGATACTGTGCTTTATACAGTCGCATAACAGTGGCTCCAGGTGATGAACATGAACAAGAACAAGAACTTTGAAGGATAAAACATATAGCTTTACCAGATGTTGGGGAATTTATTATTATTATTATTATTATTAGCACAAATTTATGTTGCATCCACTTTCTTTACTATAGTGATAACACAAATGTCCACACGATGGCGCTGTTGTCTTGCTCCTGACCTGAAACCATTCCTCAGCTGTGTGGTCTTTTTAGTCTTTGTCCTTCGCTCTGACCAGGTTTGAAGCGGTCTGTGGATGTTTCAGCTTAAGTTTCGATTTGTGGGCCTCAGTGTTAATGTGTAAGTGTCTCTTCAGCACCGGGCCCCTGATCTCGACGGTTTCGTGCCCTAGGTGCTGTTAGTCAGCTGTCATGAAGTCCACTTTGCAAAAACAGCAACAGGTTTTTAACAACTCGGGCTCATGTGGGAATGTGGAGGGGCCCTCGTGATGTGAAACCCCATCAGGCCCCTGAACACCATTGTTCCTTCAGCCATGTTTCCAGCGAAGCTAAAGATACGCCTGTGGGTTTCAGCTCGGATGTCTTCTGCTGTGATTTGTATTCTGTCTGACCACAATCTAAAGGGCTTGCGGTTTCTATGCAGAGAACAAAATAGATGTGTCTGCTTCTACTGTTTACATGGTCTGTGTGACTTACTTGAGTTCAACTGTCCACAAGTGTACAGCTGTTATCAGACTGCATGCCATGTTTATACACATACACTACTATTACAACAATAAACGTGGGCCAGCTTCTGCTAATGTATGAGTCAGATGAAGTTAAACGCATTGCTTTTGTTTATTTGAATCCCCTAAAAGCTGCATTAGGTTACACTAATTGATTTACAATAAATGTCTGGTGTTTTAGGGCACATCTGGTCTGAGTCTGCAGCTGGAAGAAGCGAGCGTTTGTGAATATGTGAAATTCACGTAGAATCTTCCTGTTTATGACATGTGTCAAGAACATTTGCCTCGTAGGAAATAAACCTCTTTAATATACATCGTGTGTTTATGTGAGTGTGATTTGGTGTGTGTGATGTTCATGTGTGCTGGGACATCGCATCTGTCGGTGGGTCCGTGCTCGGGGGCTAGCAGACTGTTCTGTTGTGAACACTGCCCGTCAGCCCCTCTCTAGTGTGCACTCGCTCATCCTCACTACTGTATCAAGCCCCTCATGCAGTTACAGATGCCAGCAGATATCTTTAACCCTTTGGGCTCCAGACACTCAGTCGCCAAAATATCTTGCATTTCTGTCAAGTTACATGTTTACCACACTTTAAAAATGATACGTATCATGTGATACTTCAAGAGTTTCTTGTTTGATTTCTTGCCATTGTGTAGTTAATAGTTCACCCAGCTAACAAAAATATGTTCTAACAATGTTTTATTATTTCTGAATGATGATAAATGATTTTTGAATGTTCTTTGAATATTTGAAAAAGAGAGTTACATAAAAAAAAATTACATGAATGTCCTACTAAAATGCTTTAGAAGAAAACATTACATGAATGGTGTGAAAAAAAGAAGTTATTGTGCTAACGTTCTATTTACATTACTGGAAAAACATTTGTTAATAACTTTGAACCTTTCCAGAACGTAAATGACAATGCAGGCATATTCCTTTTTCTTTTCTTTTTTTTACAAACACACAACAAAATCGATTTTATGTATGTATTTCCTTGCACAGTAATGTCTTGTTATGGAAAACCGTTCAATCTCTCTACTGAATAAAAAGTGAATCGTGGGTTTTATTTTAGTTTTCATTTCATTGCACCATGAAAGCCAGTGTAAACAGGGTGAAGCGCTACAGATGTTCGCATCCTGACAGATCCAAGCTGTTATATAGTATGCTTTGGGAAAATCTGGATGCATGATCACATGATCTGAATCAAGAGGGTGACATGCACAGGTGCCATGCCTTATATACAGTGCATGTAATGAAAAGTTTAGAGTAAGTATGTTTATACTGGAGGGATTTTTTCATGAATTGGAATGAATCTATAACATTTGGCCTCTTCATTCAAGCTCTCGGTTCACACATGTGCATCAGCAGCTCATCGGTCTGAGTCAAGCTGTTTCCTCAGTTCAGTGACTGTTGAAGGTTCAGTTCATTCATCACAGGATCAGATACACGCTGTTTCGGCTCATTTCCAGTCGGAGTGACTGTCAGGCGTCTAGACGTGAGTTTTGATTGAGTAACTTGTAGATCTGTGCCGCTCGATCTATGAACTGTATCAGACACTTCTGTCAGATTTGATGAACTGGTTCAAATGAATGATTTCTTCAGGAACTGGACAGTTAATAATGTATCACAGGTAATATGGTCTGTTTCTTGCACAATCTAATCATTTCTCTCCATAAGACATCATCAGGAACAACGGGTATTCATTTGTTTTTGAACAAAGTCATCGGCTTTGACATTTAAAGAACCAAAAGGATCATGGTTTCATATTAAGTATTTACTATTCTACTGAAGAAAAAAAGTCTCCTACATCTTGGATGGCCCAAGAGTGAGAAAATCAACAGCAAATGTTTGGGTGAACTATCCCTTTAACAGCATTTGTCCATTTAGAGGTCATGTGTGAACAGGACACGTCACAGTGGAACCTTTTCTGGACGTGTTACAACTTTTTAAAACGTATAAATTATTTAAGATAAATGCTGCATTAAAAGCCTTCTCATAGACGACAGATGATGATTATGGAAATAATAAAAAAAGATTTTATATTATTTAATTAATATATTAATTAATTTAACTAATTTAATAAATGATTAACGATATTTGTTTCTTTTTATATAAAATATTTTCATATGTTAAATAAAACACTAACTTAATCAAACTTTGCTGATTAAGCATCAAACTTTCAAACTTCCCGTCTGGTGGCGCTATGATTATAACTGAACCTTGTCATGCCGCCACGGACATGCCCCTTTAAGGAAAACTGAAGATTTCACAATTTATCATGAGAAAGGCTTTTAGATTAGACTGACCAAATATAATGTTGATGTCATTAAATCTCTGTGGGTTCGTTAAAGAGTAAAACATGACACTTCCTGTTGCCAGCAGGTAGCGCTATGACTATAACTGAATAAGTTCATGTAGATCTCTTCGGGTCAGGAGTCTTATCAAACATGTGAAGTTTGGGGCAATATATGTCTGCGTTTTAACAACTTCCTGTTTTATGGCGAAACATCAAAATTAACCAGGCCGCCACAGACATGCCCTTTAATGAAAACTCTAGATCTTCACAATTTAACATTGCAAAGGGCTTTAGATTACACTGACCAACACTGATGTTCATCTCATTAAATCTCTAGGAGGAGTTAAAATACATCACCTCAAAATGGCAAAAATGACACAAAATTTGCTGAGAAAATAAAAAATAACCGACTTGCTCTCGGGTTTTGGATTTTGCTCCAAGAGACTTTTTTGTAGGTATTGGTGTGTTACATGTGTGTACCAATTTTCATATATGTACATGAAACAGAGCTCGAGGCGCACTGCATTTTGCCACACCCACTTCTGAATCCTATATCAGACGTAATTATTGCCAGTTCTGGGGTGTCTGCAAAGTTTCATGAGTTTTTGAGGCCCTCAAAACCACGATTCATTTTGAATAATAATAACAATTATAATAAACTGAACAATTCCAAGAGGTTTCTTTGGGGTCGGGCCCTAATAATAACCACAGCTGACTGAGGGTCCATTAATTTAATACAAATCTGTGTGAGTTTCACTGACAAGCATTTATGGTGAACCAAAATACACTCTAACTGGATTTCTACTGAAACTTATGTGGTGTATATAAATAAGTTAAAGTATCTGGTATTGAAGATACTTAAATTGTAATATGAAATAACAGATTAGAGTAAGTTATAACCAAGATTAGTGTGTTAGTCAACACATCAAAATAAATGTACTAAGACAAAAAAAAATAAATAATAATAATTAAAATGTACTTTAAAGTAAAACTTATGACAAAGTACTTTTTAAATGGCCTGTTGTTTTTTAATATTACATCATCTTCAAGAACAGTTTCTTAAAAATATACTTTTAAGATTCAAAGTACACTACAAGATCATATCAGTATATTTAAGCACACTTCTTAGTGTGTAACAAGCCCATGAAGCAGACCAAGTCCTCTTTCATACACAAAGCTAACAATAATATGTTAGAATGTTTTGCAAATGTTCCTATTAAGAAAATGTTAGATCTGAAAGTACTCTTAATGTTAAAAATGTCAAGATCTTTATTATTATTATTATTATTTCGGTCGGCATTACTGTGGTTGACCGCATGAGGGCAGCACAGTTCAAGAGAGTTTGGATCATAATGCACAACACAGAACAGCAACAGAGCTGTGTTTCTGCTCAGTATTCTCCATCTGGGGCACTTTCTCTTATGGATACAACAGCCGATGTTATGTTGCTATGAAATAAATTTAAGCTGTTTTTTAGACAGTTTGAGTGATCATCAGTGGCTGTCCTGGGCCTCTTCAAGCATTGATACACACACAAACATATGGGTCCAAGTTAAGAGGAATCCATGTATATTTCCTCTTTTCTTCAGCGGAGGTGAGGGGAGGGATGTGGGGTCCGCAGGTCTGGTGACCACATGTCCCCTCATGGCTTTGTGTATGGTTATTGCTGGGTTGGGTTTCCCACTAAACTTCTATCCAAGGTCTGAAAAGTAATCTTCTGAAAACATTGTGAGAGAGATAGGTGAGGACAGGGGTCTGTCTGGAGACCCTTTTGACCCCAATGCGTCTGACATTACCATCTCTCATCACCACACACTCATCCGACACTGATCAGCTTCCTCCTTTACCAACTGAAACTGACAAGACAGGTTTCATCATGGGAAACAAAGCACCCCTGGCATTCAACAGCTTGTAAAATGTATAAATAGGAGCAAGTAAATAATGGGTTTAAAAATTGCAATTGCAGTTTATGATGCTTAATATATTTGTGGAAATTGTGATTTCTATTCAAAAGTTTAGGGGCAAGATAAAAAAAAAACCCTATTCAGCGAGGACACAATAAATTGGTCAAAACTGAGAACAAAGACATTTATAATTTTGAAGATTTTGAAGATGAAGATTTCAATTCATTAAAGATTTCTGGAGAAAAAAAAAATGGATCATAGCTTCCACAAAAATACGAAGCAGCACATCATCTTGGGTTATACATGATGTATTGTTCCCCAAAAGGGAAGGAGACACTGCATCCCCCAGGGGACACTTTGGGGGAACGCCATCAGCATGACTGGTGTCTGAAGCATGTGAAAACACTCCAGTCCTGCGGGACACACAGCACATGACTCATTATTAGTGCACACGGAGGTAGAGTATGACCGATGCATCATTTTGGCAGATTAATCGGCACAGATCGTTGATTGCTGGAACTATCGGCTGAACTATACAGCTTTCACTGAAACCATGCGCTGTTTGCTTTGACAAGTGACACTGCATGCTGCACAGAGTGGGACACTTCAAAATGGTATTTATAGAGTACACTATAGTGCATGTTTTCATATCATTCATATCATTATTATTTATTTGTCTGAAACTATGTGTGCTGCTGTTTTTGACCAGGTCTCCCTGGAAGAAGAGATTATTATATCTCAATGGGATTTTTTTCCCTGGCTAAATAAAGGATAAATTAATAAATAAATAACTAAATTACCAAGTAATTACTTAGTTGACTAGATGCAGAAAGGACATCTCTAGTCCAGAGATTTGGATGAATGTATCTATGGTGGTATTTTACTGTAGTCCTGGAGGGTTACTGTCCTGCAGAGTTTCCCTCAAACCCTAATTAAACACATCTACCAAGGTCATTAGGATTGCTAGAAGGTTACAGGCCGGTGAGTTTTATCAGGGCAGGACAGTGGCCCTCCAGGACCGAGTTTGTCGCTAAATAAACTGTTTTCGACTGCCGCTTGAACTGAACATCATATTCGGTGTGTGTGATACCTGATACCTGTGAGTTCTCCTGGGCACAGTCCTGTGCTTTTTGCTAGATGTGCGATTTTAACTTGATTTAATAATCAAGTGTTCTACAGTTGAAGCAATTCAAGTGTGAGAGTATACATACAATATCAGTATGTAATATCCATGCTGTGGTCTGTGTCGATATTTAAAGGTGGCCATCAAGTTAGAATGAGTTAATTTGAGCATCTACTAATACATTTTTAAATTATGAAGTTGTTTAATATTTAATATTCATATTTTTATTCATTTACAATGTTCAATACTCTTTTTATTTTAGTAGTAAAGCAGTGCTTGAAGTGGGCCGGTACGCACTGGTACGCAATACTGGCACTTCTAAATTTTATCTTTAGAGTACCTGCACTTTTTTTGTGCTCAGAGTAAAAGCGTTAGGGTCTTGGTGATTGTATGATCCCATATATGATTAGAAAGTACACTATATAAATCACCTCTCATCTCTACCAATCATGTGAATGAATGCAAGCGGAGTGTGTGGGGTGCAAGAGCATGTCAGGGGAGGTGTGCAGTGTAGTAGCATAATAATTAATTATTGATTACTAATCTGAATCAGTACTTTGTAATGAAAATATTTTAAAATGAAAAGAAGCAGATTTTCATTTTAAACCGATAAACTCCTGTAAGGTCCAAGGATCCAGTAAACGAATTCGATCAGTAAGTCCAAACAACGCTAATGCAGAGAAAACACTGCCGATTTCATCAGCGATTGTGGAGAGAATGGAAATGTCAGCCTCAGATGTCACACCCATGGACCTGAGACTAAGAGAAAAGAGACTTACGTCCAGATGTCAGTAAAATTATTATTTTCAGCCTGTATTTGGCTGAGTGTTTTATAATGAACACTGATCATGCGGTGGTCAGAGATTTAGCAATTCTGAATAGTCAAGTCAAGTCAAGTCACCTTTATTTATATAGTGCTTTAAACAAAATACATTGCGTCAAAGCAACTGAACAACATTCATTAGGAAAACAGTGTGTCAATAATGCAAAATGATAGTTAAAGGCAGTTCATCATTGAATTCAGTGATGTCATCTCTGTTCAGTAATAGTGTCTGTGCATTAATCTATAGTGTTATTAGCATTTATTTGCAATCAAGTCAACGATATCGCTGTAGATGAAGTGACCCCAACTAAGCAAGCCAGAGGCGACAGCGGCAAGGAACCGAAACTCCATCGGTGACAGAATGGAGAAAAAAACCTTGGGAGAAAGCAGGCTCAGTTGGGGGGTCAGTTCTCCTCTGACCAGACGAAAACCAGTAGTTCAATTCCAGGCTGCAGCAAAGTCAGATTGTGCAGAAGAATCATCTGTTTCCTGTGGTCTTGTCCTGGTGCTCCTCTGAGACAAGGTCTTTACAGGGGATCTGTATCTGGGGCTCTAGTTGTCCTGGTCTCCGCTGTCTTTCAGGGATGTAGAGGTCCTTTCTAGGTGCTGATCCACCATCTGGTCTGGATACGTACTGGATCCCGGGTGACTATATATATATATATATATATATATATATATATATATATATATAGTACATTGTGAATGACTAAAAAGTACTTATTTAATTTAATTTAATTGATGAATTAATTAATTTTGGGTGAGTACCAGCACTTCTTTTTTTCCACTTCAAGCACTGGTTAAGTGCTATTTTAGTTTTAGTCCCCGTATACACAGAGATTCATTTAGCTGTATATATTATTTTATTTTGTATCATATTGGCATTTCATACAGATGGATACAGCGTTTTGGGAGCCTGAAACCACTATTTCTTGAAACCGGGTCCCAGAGTGGATAAATCTGAAAATGACACTCTTGCCTTTTCACTTCTGCCCAAGTAACGTAAGCCTAGTGAGAATATCGTTCCCAGTATTTATACGATTAAAAATGGGCTCTGTCTCATATGGCCTTGTTATTTGTACACGCTGTGACTATACAGATCACAACATGTAAATAGGAAATTGTTTGCATTATTTTGTCACTTATTGGGATTACTATGCTAACAGTATCCATTTACATCCAGTCTTTGTGCTAAGCTAGGCTAGCTGTGGGTGTGTCAAATAATATTTACAGAACGCACAGAAATGAAAAAGGTATGTATGGACTTATCTAACTCTGGGGGATACTGTGAATAAGCTAAAGTCCCAAAAAGTCAGAGTGTTCCTTTAAAAGCTGCAGACTCCCCCCTTGCCTCCCTACATCTTTTTGACCACCACCTCAATGGATGTGCCAAAAAGCCCAAAAGGTAAGAGCTGAGCATCAAAGAGAAAGTTATTCTCCTTCCTCCCAATGTCCACTAGATTTAACCACAGATGACACTCTGTAGCCACCATTGCTGACAACACATTGCCAATGGTGGCAGTGCTTTCCTAAGTGGCGTAGGGAGCAAGATTCGTGGTGCAGTGCAGTTCCTCCACAGCCTCAGGGGACAACCCCTTACCTTCATCTAGATCTTTCAACAGGTCCAGCTGATAGGCTTGTAACACAGCCACAGTAAGTAAAGCCCACCAGACAACTACAGGCAGGCTTCTGTTTCTCGCGTGACCAAAACCATTCCAATCTTTTAGCAGCATGGGCCATAACCTCCAACATATGGTGTAGCTGGTGGGCTGGGATGACTCAGTACTTACACTTTCCTTGTCATCACAAACTAAATCCACGTCCTCGTCCTGACTGGATGACACCAACAAGAGCACATCCGCAAGCTCGTGACAGAAGAAGCAGAAAAATCCAAACCTTTCTCCAACCTCTCAGTGAGTACCTGCGATCCCCACGACCGGAGCTTCCACCTTGACTCAGCAGAAGCAGGACCTGAGCCGTGAGCCAAGAGCTTTTTCAGTAAGAATTTCTCACAGTGAATGCAGTCAGTGGCCTTGAGTACTGAACGTGTATGCTCCTCTCCCAAACACATAATATGTAGGTCGTGCATGTCCAGAGGCCCATGGTGGAGTTTACGGCGGAAGGAATCATGGTGGAGATGGGCCGACAGCACCAGGGGGACGACTGATGGAGATGACACTAATGGAGTAGGAGCAGTGGATGGAGCAAGACCCCAGCAGAGCGATGGTGGTGGAGCCGGAGGGAAGGATGAGCCTGACAGAGCCAGAGGGACAGAGTGATGAGGCGAAGCCAGAGGAGTGGAGTCCCGAGGTGGTAGATGGTTGCTGACTGACCAAAGTGGAGCCAGAGGGGCAAGGGAGCCCAGTTGCGCTAGTGGGATGATGGGTCATGGTGGAGATAAGGGAGCTAGGAGCCAATGAGTCAAAGGACTGAGGTGGGTGGAGTCCAGGATTCGAAGGCTGGAAGCTGGGAGACAGGGGATCTTCACGCAAAGGCAAAGCTGAAGGCTGGAAGTCCTAAGGTGGATTAGATCACCTAGATGGTGCTGACAGAGGGTGAGCTGAGGGACTGACAGTCATCAGTGGAGATGGAGCTGAGGAACTGATTGGTTTAACACTAGAACTACCAAGGCAGTCATTTTGACCGTTTTAAAGATTTGCAATGTAATAACTTTGTTGAAATAAAACCCATATAACTACAGTTCCATGACTTTTCTTAAATGAATGTAAATTTTATTTTAACATTGTTATTTTATTAAAATTACAAAACACAAAAGAGTTCTGACTATTTCTACCTTGAATGGCCATAGCGGTCAATTTGACCGCACATATTTACAGGCGTTGTATCTCCTCAGCGCTTTTTCCCGCCGTTAAAGATGTGTGTAGCTGTTGCCTAGCAACCTTTTTCTGGCAGTTTTGTATGCTTTTGCTAAGCTAAAACTTAGCTTTACAGTCAAAATGGCAACAAGAAAGAAAATGACTGTCACTGAGGTTTTATCCTTGCTTGAAAACATTGATGATGCAGAGTCTGATGGAGGAGCAGAGAGCGATGTCTCTTGGTCTCTTGACAGTTCGTCTGACACTGATTCTGAGAGTGATTCAGAGTTTATTATCTGTCCTAATATAACAGAACTATTTATTCATTCTAGATTTCATTAGAGGCTGCATAAAATTGTTTCCGATTCGTGTGGTCCAAACATTTCCGATAATGCTAAAGCATTGAAAACTCCAAAAGTCAAAATGTATTGAATAAAGACAGATGTAATCATTTCCAAAATTCACAATATGTTTGTATCTAACGAAATATTCTGCTTCATTTTATATTTGTTGACATTTTGACTTTCAAAACAACATTTTAACTGCGGTGAAAAACTTTGATCTCCAGCTTGGTCTAGTAGGTCTAGTAGCTCTTACACAATAATATCACGAACATATTATATTATGTATGCTTAAATTACCCCACATTTTTCATAAAACATGACCATCGAAGCTTTGAAGTAAATATAACATGACAAAAATGACATTCACTGCTGTCTGGTATGAACAGTCAAAATGACCGCTATTGGCAGTTCTAGTAGTTATAGAATTCCGGTAGTGCTAGTGTTAATAGGAAGTTGGAGAGCGAGGCTGGAAGGAACACAGGAGGATTTGAACTGGGCAGAACCAGTGGAGACACAGGAGATTCAGGGCTTAGCAGAACCACAGAGATGCAGTAGATTCAGGGCTGGACAGAGCCAGCGGAGACAGAGGAGAACTAGGAATTACCTCCCCAAAACAGTCTAATAAGTTTAAAAAATTCCATTATTTCCTCCATTTGATTCCCAGAAACCAGATGCAGCTCACTATCAGTAGCTGGAGTGTGGGCGGGGCTTTCCTCCAAGCCCTCAGTCTCCACCAGTATTCCTACAACACACAGTGTTGCCGGCTCACGCACCTGGCCAGCTGTGATCTCAAGTCCTAGTTCTGGGTAGAGCTGAAGATCTTTGCCCGAACCCGACGGGACCCGATCGGGCCTGACATAACCTGATATAATTTTACACAGGCTCGGTCCGGGCTCAGGCTTGCGCGGTAAATGAGCGGTCATGTGATATGTTTCGATCAGCGTGAGAAAGATGTGAAAATGTATGCTGAGTAGTTGAAACGGAGGCTTGCCTCTGGCGATTACGTTTTGGTTGCACCAGCAACTAAAGCAAAGTCTGGAGAGTGGAAAAGTTTGACCATGTTTATGATGAGAATAATGAGCCAGTGGGTTATATTGCTGGACGCACCATCAGTGAGCGCAAGACCACGCTAAAGACATCGACAGTGGATTCAATCTTTTTCCTTCACAAAAACATGTAGGCTAGCCTAATCTTAACGAGTGAAGGTTTTTAAAAAAAATTATAACTAAATATTAATTCAGTCTTAAATGCATAATGTAGACAGGGTATATAGGCTAATGTTGGCATTATTCTTTTATTAATTTTCAGCTGCTATGGCGAAGCAAATCCGGCAGAGCCTTCATGTTAATTAATTTCGTTATTGTCAAATACCCATCTTAATTTAGAATTTATCTTAATTTAATTTGTTAAGAAAGACTAATTTTTTATTGGTGCATTGGCTAAATGAGCCTATACCTAGGGCTTTTTAGAGTGCTGAGATGTTACGATGTTACAGAGGACTTTTTTTATTTCTTTGTTCAAACTTCCAAATGGCCTATTATGTTAGTAATGAATAAATTATGTTAAAACATGTATAAATGACTCATTCTTGACAAAAGGCAAAAGAGCTGTGTGCATGCGTAGATTTGAATAATGCCGGGCTGTAAATGGGTTCGGGCTTTTAAAAAGCTGTCAATCAAAATGTACTTGTCAGTCACGGGCCCTGTCGGCCCAATCTTTTACCGCTCTAGTTCTGGGGCGATGATTGGCTCTGTCCTTTTAAACGGCACTGGCTCTTTAATCGTGGCAGGGTCGGGCTCTGCTGCTGTGGTCGGCTCTGGCATTTGCTCTGTGGAGCAAGATGATGGCTGGCAGGTCTCTGGTTCAGGAGTGAGGCTGGAGATATCCTCCTAAGTCAGGCATACAGTGAATTGATATCCATTATTCTCCAGCACCCACTCCACAAAAGTGTCAAAATCTTCCTTGGGACCGTTCACTGGCAGGCATGCTTTACAATGCTCGTTCAGCCTGGTGATGTAGAATACACAGAGCGAGCGTTCCGGGAATTGTGTAAGACACACCAGATTTAGGAACATAGGAACAGACTATGAATTACGTAATATTTTACAATATGTAATGTGGATTTTTATGGAATTTATAACTGTGATTATTGATGAAAAAAGGTTAAAAACATTGATTTTATGTATTTTTACATGCCGTCAATCTGTAGTCTATTACTGAAATCCTATTTTCATCAACTATTTATAAACTATAAACTACTAAAAGTGGCAAATTCACAGTGTCTGTGATACATAACTCACCAGTGCCAGTGCTTGAACATAATGTGTATGGAAATAATAGTGAAAATAATTCTCCAACAGAGTTCTGGCATAATAAATCATGAAATACTGTGTAAGTGCCCACTTCAAGCACTGAACACAAGAAGCAGTGATTCACCCGCTGATATTTATGTTTAGTAAAGAAATTACATCATACTAGGAGACCCTAGAAAACGTTGCACAAGACTGCTGGTACTCTGTATACTAAATTATACTGCCCATTGCAAGCATTCATACTCACACATAGCAGGGCCACCCACAACAAAACAACAAATAAAAAATTTAAGACAAACTATTGTGTTCTGGCTGGTTACTAGGACATGGTTAGGTGGTTGCTAGGGTATTGTTAAAATATTCTTACGGTTGACACTAGGACATCAATAGGCTGTAGTTAGTGTATTTTGAATGGTCACTAGGGCATGTCTGGGCAGATGGCATTGCAATCTAGAAGGTTTCTTCTGATTGTTAGATTAGAATGGTTAAGCATCCTAACTATAGAAAAATGACCAGCAGGAAGTCAGGTCATTTGAAAATTAAACATGTAAGCACATTAACAAGATTCTTTTGATTCATTTACGATCATGTTGCATAACATTTATGCCTCAGATGTTCCTAAAAAGTTTCTAAGGTAAAAATGCATTCGGAAGCAGTACTCAAACCGCTAAATGTAGTCACCAGTCTAGCCACAGCATTTCCACACTGTTATTTTTACTCCCACTTACAGTGGAAAATTATCATGTATTATTGCCATCATGTGACCCTGTCTTCATTCAGATATGCAAGGTCAACCAGACATGCATATTTGATTTTATATGGACGCTCCAGCCTAAGCGCTCTCCTGATTTAATCAAGTCTAATGAAATGTACTCTTGTGCTTACTTTGATCCTCCCTTTCCCTCTCTCTCTCTTTCTCTGTCCATCTGTCTGCATGTTCATTTCTTTATATGTTTTAAGGACCCAGACGCCTTGGCTATGATATGCTGAAATTGATTCACAGGAAGCTCCTGTTGAGCACTGAGGTAAATTCAGGGAAGTAAATTAAACTGGCTGGCAGAAGCAAGAAAGCTCCTGTTCTCTCAGCTCTTTTAGCACCACATATGCTATAAAATGCTCTGAGACTCTCTTTGTTCAAGCCCATCCAAAGTGACTATGCTTGTTTGAACCAGTCCTAAAATTTGTCTTGTAATTGGTAGAATTCCTTTAAATGTTTGCATAGAGATGTACAGATTATGTACAATATAGACACCGTACACCTCCATGTCAATTTACAAGCAAAGTTTAAGACAACAGAATTATATTGTATTCAGTATTGTTGCTCATTTTAAATGCATTGTAAGTTAAAATAGATTTACCATACACTAAATCTTTTGTATTTATATGGTTATATCCATGTCTTGCAGTAGAAGCTGATATACCTGTTCCCAGCTGCAGCTGATTAATGATGGAATGGTATAATTACAACAACAGGAAATAGTTCCTTATGCGGTCGCTAGAGTACACAACTTTCCTCAAAAGATGCCCACATGCCGAGTACAAAACAACTCTGACATTAAACATATTAAAGGGGAAAAAAATCAATGTTCTAAAGTTGGCAGGACATTGAGAGTCATTTTTTCTGATGTGCTGTTCTGTGATCTCCTGTGTTGATGTTAGAGCAATTTCAGATGCAAACACTATTCATGATATTAACTGGTTTCTTCTGTGTACTAGCAAAATAAACAGGCAGCGAACTCTAAAAGTTTAAGAAATATAGATGTACCTTCAGATGTTCCTATGGACAACACAGAAGCACTATATGGTCTTTGTTATAATAATACAGTTTCTCAATGTATTGTCCACACATTAATTCTAGAAGTTCCCTTTCTTCGAACTTCGAAATTCATCCTCTAGGGGTTGCTATGGGGGAACGCCTCGTTGTGACCTGTGTCTGAAGGATACAGTGAAAAACACCAACATGTTGGCCAGCGACAGCCTATGACGTCACTACCGGTGCAACTATGGTATAAATAGGCACCGGGAGAACACGTCACTCTCTTCTTCGTCTTCATTGACTGTTTTGTTTGAAGCGTACAGTGTTTGGGAGTGCATGTTTCTCGCCAGAGGCTTTGCTCTGATACCTGCAGTCCACACGGCTTGCGTACTGTGGGTGTGTGTATTGAAGAGCAAGCACAAGCATTCAGCTCTCGCTTCATAGGGGAAGCATTTTCTCTTAAGATGTAAGTATTTTAGGATACATCTCGCCTTTTAAGGAAGCTTTTAAGTACACACGCTAAGCTCTGTGTACTTTCTGAAACCCATATGGTGGTAAGTATGCACTTTGAACACTCCGCGCATTTTTTGAAATCCTGTACAGTAAGGGTTACTTGCTCAGTTTCGTTTCCTTTCTTTGAGTTAGTTAAACATTGGTTCCTTGGGCTCCACTCAACCAGTGTGTCTTTATTAATACACTTCAAGCATCGCTTCCCTCAACATGAAGGGCTAAATTTAGTTTTCAAAGCTCAGGAAATTATTCACAAATCTTTACAATGAAATAGCTGATCTCAGTCATTATGCTGTGGTGTTTGATCTAAAACTATTGGCAACTATATATCTGCCTTTTGGCTGGTCGCAGTGATTTTGCCAAGTCAGACATGTTCCTGGATCAACATCTTTTGATGATAGACTTAAAGGGATAGTTCACTTTCAAATTAAATTTTGATATGATTTAGCTTACCTCAAGGGCATCCAAGCTGTAGGTGTCTTTGTGACTCACATAATGCAGGTCTATGGTCACCACCTCAAAGAGGTGACAGCGTGCGATTGGGCCCCTTTGGCATTGGACATCGCTTATAATTTATACATGGCAAAACAGCGGAGTAAACTGACCATAGACATCCATTATATGAGTCACAGACAAGAACGGTTTGACCTAAACATATAAAAATGGAAACTACTGTGGAAACAAAGACACCTACATCTTGGATGGTCTTGAGGTAAGCTAAAACATACCAACATTTAATTTAGAAGTAAACTATCGCTTTAACCCAATCCCTACCCCTAAACCCAACCCTACCCATAATTTTTTCCTAAAATCAGTGGGAAATAATAACTGATTAACAAGGGTGTAGAAGCACCTAACTCTGATTGTAAGCATAAAACATATTTCCTGAAAAGTTATACCTCAATTCTGATTGGTTGATTGGAATGCAGTTCCAGGATCAACAAGGATGTCAATCCAAGAACATGTTGTTCTTGTTGAAATCACACTCACCCTGTTGGCTGCATTGTTAACTAGACACATGTATTTACATGGATCCTATTAATCACAGTAGGAAAAAAAAGTCTATAAAGAACTATAGGTGTCACCTCATTAGTTAACCATTAACACAATAACAATATCATGCATTACCGTAATGTATAGCATTATTGAATACCGGCATGTCAGACATGTCTAGTAACATTTCAGTTGACTAAATGTCTGAGCATTTTAGTCTAGTTTTATTCAATGAAATATGTATAATATAATCATGCTTCATTACACTTCCTAAAATAAGCACAAATCAATAGAATAGATTATATGACCTTATCAAGTGTACTGATTTATTATTATAGGCTATTTAACATTGTATATAAATGAATATCAATGACTTAGATATGCACTCTCATTGTCTACATTATAAAAACTGGTAAAAACAAACAAAACATATTTAACAGCAAAATTCTTAATTGCAATTCCAATAATTCTAAATTGCAATAATATTTCTCTATTAAAACAACAGCAGTTGAGTAAGTGCATTTATTCAGCAACCACAAATGCAAAAAAGAACTGAAGAAGACTGGCAGAAGGACACTTTCATTTAAGATGAAAATACTTTTAACTGTGATAAAGATCTTTGGATAATTTGGCTCTTCAAACAAGTTAGTGGATTAGATTAAAACATCTTGATGTAATGCCACGCCAGCAGAGGGAGCCCTCTTCCGAGTACTGACTGTGTTCCGCTCCCTCTGCTTCACATGTACTTCCTGTTTGTGCTATATAAGCATGGCCGCCACCACTATCACGTTGCAAAGTATTGCCAGCCTGTCTGCCTTACCGAGCGTTTTTCCCATTGCCATAGTTTGCCTTATTGTGTATGATCTTTGTCTGGTTTCCCTGTTACTGCCTTTGGATTTGCCCACTGTCTTGTTGTTTGGATTGGACTGCCTATCTGTGTATGATTCTCTGCCTTCTACGATTACGATTCTCTGCCTACTGTTTGGATATGTCTGCTGTGGATGTTATTAAACTGCACATGGATTCTAACGCCGCCTCCGCGTCCTTACATAATACTTCGCCACCGAAGAATCCAGCAGAAGTAACAGATCTACAGGCCGCGTTGGCTTATCAGAACAACGTTCTCAAAGAGTACCGTGATCAACTGGCTAACGCTCAAGTGGCTAATGAGTATCTCATTCGATATCTATGATCACTACCACCAAGTATGCCCACAAAGGTACATTTTGCTCTTCCTGACAAATTCAACGGTTCTGCTGAACAATGTAAAGGTTTCATTCGGGAAATTGAGATCTTTTACATGTATCAAGAGTGTAGCTTTGACTCTGTTGAGAAGAAGTGTGTGTTCCTCATGTCATTGCTAACAGGCAAAGCGATCGAGTGGGCCGCAGCAGTTTGGGAAACTGACCGTGCGCTACAAACATCCTATCCATATTTCATAAAACAACTCAAAGATGTGTTTGAATACTCAGAGGGGGGCAAGGATGTTTCCACTCGGCTGATATAACTCACTCAAGGCCGCAAATCGGCCGCCGACCATGCTATTGACAATTGCTGCTCAGAGTGGATGGAATGACGTAGCGCTTAAGGCCATGTTTTGTCGCAATCTAAGTCTGGAGCTACAGGCAGAGCTCGCTTGCAAAGGTGAGGACTATTCCTTTTCTGATTATGTCACGTTGGCTATCAGGATGGATAACCTCATCCGCACTCACCGCCCTCGAACCAAGTCTACGAATGTTATGCCTATATCTCTAACTACACAGATGTTTGAATCATGTCCTGTTAATGATCATGTCAATTCTGAGCCCATGCAACTAGGAGTTACCAGGCTGTCATCAGAAGAGAGATCTAGAAGATTCACCCAGAAATTATGTTTCTACTGCGGTAGTGCAGCTCATCACAACGCAATGTGTCCACTCAAAGCCCGGAGGGACTACACAGATAACGGTCGGGCGAGTGTTTCCAAGCACAATATTAAAAATCTCACTACCTTGGTCAAGATAACTACTGGAAACAACTCGCTTAAATTCTCAGCGCTGATTGACTCTGGCTTGGCACTAAACCTCATCCATCGGGATCTTGCTAATACATACCACATCCCCGTCCTACCATGTGAACCACCTATTGAGGTAAAAGCAGTGAACAATAAACCCATTGGAAGCGGTATCACCCAACAAACACAACCTTTGAAGATGCAGATAGGCCTATTTCACCAGGAGACTATTACATTCTATGTCATCGACTCACCATGCCATGAAAACATCCTTGGATACCCCTGGTTATCTGTCCATGACCCAGCCAATTCCTGGCAGAGTGGTGAGATAAAATGTTGGTCACAATTCTGTTTTTCCACGTCTGAATAATGTCCTGCCTAAGCCTTGTCTCACCACCAGTGTCGAGAGTCCAGAATGTAAGCCTGTCACCATTCCATCCTCCTATCAGGATCTTCAGGAAGTCTTCAGTAAAACCAAGGCCACTCAACTACCACCTCATCGTCATTGGGACTGCGCCATAGATCTATTACCTAACGCCATGCCACCCAAAAGTAAGATCTATCCACTGTCACTTCCGGAGAGTCAAGCGATGGATGCATATATTGAGGAAGCTCTCAGCTCTGGGTTTATCCGTCCATCCACTTCACCAGCTGAAGCAGGATTCTTCTTCGTGGAGAAAAAGGATGGAGGTCTACGCCCCTGCATTGATTATAGAGGTTTGAACAATGTTACGGTCAAGTTCCGTTATCCACTGCCACTAGTTCCTGCAGCACTGGAACAACTCAGGGAGGCCAAGATCTACACCAAATTAAATTTGAGAAGTGCCTATAACCTCACCAGGATCAGAGAGGGTGATGAATGGAAGACTGCATTTCTGACCACTAGGGGGCACTATGAGTACCGGGTTATGCCGTATGGGCTAGCAAATGCACCTGCGGTATTCCAGTCATTCATGAATGAGATTTTCAGGGACCTCTTGAACAAATTTGTTATAGTCTACATTGATGATATCCTGATCTACTCCAAGACTGAAGAGGAACACAAGGGTCATGTCAGAACAGTACTCACCAGATTATTAGAAAATCAACTCTATGTCAAGGCAGAGAAATGTGAATTCCATGTGTCAAGAACCTCCTTTCTAGGCTATAATGTCAACCATCAGGGTGTGGAAGTAGATCAGTCCAAGATCAAGGCAGTCACTGAATGGCCCCAACCCACCACCGTGAAGGAGCTTCAATGCTTTCTAGGATTCGCAAATTTCTACCGACGTTTCATAAGGAACTACAGTATCACAGCCGCACCTATGACATCATTATTGAAAGGGAAGCCATCCAAGTTGAAATGGACTGATCAAGCTACACAGGCATTTCGCTAACCTCAAGAACAGCTTTTCCACTGTGCCTATCCTGAAACACCCTGACCCCAACTTACCATTTATACTGGAAGTTGATGCCTCCGATTGTGGGATCGGTGCAGTGCTCTCTCAACGCCACAGACAACCAGGCAAGCTCTTCCCCTGTGCTTACTTTTCCCGAAAACTCACGGATGCTGAACGAAACTATGATGTCGGAAATAATGAGCTACTGGCTATGAAGGCAGCCATTGAAGAATGGAGGCACTGGTTGGTGGGTTCCGCTCACCCCTTCCAGGTAATCACTGATCATAAGAACATCGAATACATAAAGAGTGCCACAAGACTAAATCCTCGCCAGGCTCGCTGGTCCTTGTTTTTTACCAGGTTCCAATTTGCAGTGACTTACCGTCCAGGCAGTAAGAACAGTAAGGCTGATGCCTTGTCCAGAAGGCATGACCACCCATTGAACGATCATCAACCCGAATCTATCCTGCCACCGTCCATCATCATAGAACCAGTCACGTGGGACATAATGGAGGAGATTCAAAGGGAACAACGCAACGAACCTATGCCTCAAGGCTGTGCTGCGAGTCGACACTATGTTCCATCTAGGATTCGACCAAGAGTCTTACAGTGGGTCCATTCATCACTATGTTCCGGACATCCAGGTATCTCTCGCACACTACACCTCACGCAGAACTCTTTCTGGTGGCCTGCTATGGTCAAAGATGTAACAAACTATGTCAAGTCATGTCCTGTGTGTGCACAGTCTAAGACCCCCAAGGAACTCCCATCAGGTTTGCTGCAACCCTTACCTATACCACAGAGACCTTGGTCACACCTGTCGATTGACTTTGTCACCGATCTCCCCCCATCTGAAGGTTTCACCACTATCCTTGTAATTATTGACCACTTCTCTAAAGCATGTAGACTCGTACCGCTGAAAGGTCTTCCCACAGCCATGGATACAGCTCAAGGGATGTTCCACCATGTCTTCAGGATTTACGGTATCCCCGAGGATATTGTCTCAGACCGTGGAACACAATTCACGTCCCAGGTATGGAGAGCTTTCTGTAAACAACTGGATATCAATGTCAGTTTAACTTCAGGTTACCACCCTCAATCGAATGGTCAAGTGGAAAGATTGAATCAGGAGATTGGCAGATACCTTAGATCCTACTGTGGACGTGAGCAGCATCGGTGGTCAGAGTTCCTTCCATGGGCAGAGTACGCTCAAAACTCGTTAAGACATTCATCCACTGGCCTTACTCCGTTCCAGTGTGTGCTAGGATACCAACCCCCCATGTTCCCGTGGTCTGGAGAACCGTCACTAGTACCTGCAGTGGACGACTGGATTCGTCGGAGCGAGAGGGTATGGGACCGTGCTCACGTACGTCTGCAAAGGGCCATCAGGAATCAGGAAATTCAGGCCAATCGAAGACGTCATCCACATCCCCCCTATCAACCGGGACAAAGGGTCTGGCTCTCCACTCGGGACCTCAAGTTGCGGCTGCCCAGCAAGAAACTCAGCCCACGGTATGTAGGCCCATTTAAAATCCTGAGACAGATTAATACGGTCACTTATGAACTGGAGCTGCCTGTTAACTACCGTATCTCTCCCTCCTTCCATGTTTCCCTCCTGAAACCTACCACCCAAATACTGACCCCAACGTTGAGAACCGGGAGCCACCTCCACCGCTGGACATTGATGGAACTCCGGCTTATGCGGTAAAGGAGTTGTTGGACTCCAGACGAAGAGGGGGTCAGCTTCAATACTTGGTGGACTGGGAGGGATACGGTCCAGAGGAGAGATCTTGGGTGGCCGCCCACGACATACTGGATCCCTCGTTAATTCAGGAATTTCATCGAGCCAGACCCGATCGTCCAGCACCATGACCACGGGGACGGCCTCGTAGAGCGCCAGGAGGCGCTCGTGGGGGGGGGATTCTGTAACGCCACGCCAGCAGAGGGAGCCCTCTCCCGAGTACTGACTGTGTTCCACTCCCTCTGCTTCACATGTACTTCCTGTTTGTGCTATATAAGCATGGCCGCCACCACTATCACATTGCGAAGTATTGCCAGCCTGTCTGCCTTACCGAGCATTTTTCCCATTGCCATAGTTTGCCTTATTGTGTATGATCTTTGTCTGGTTTCCCTGTTACTGCCTTTGGATTTGCCCACTGTCTTGTTGTTTGGATTGGACTGCCTATCTGTGTATGATTCTCTGCCTTCTACGATTACGATTCTCTGCCTACTGTTTGGATATGTCTGCTGTGGATGTTATTAAACTGCACATGGATTCTAAAGCCGCCTCCGCGTCCTTACACTTGATTAAATTGTTTGAGATTACTCTGTGTTGTCATGTTCATTGGAAAGGACAAATATACGATACTGTACTTGAAACCATGATCAGTAATGCAGTGATTAGCCAGTGGCAAAGCAGCAACGTAATGACATCAATACGTTGACATAAAAGGTCTAATAGATAAATAAACTGTGTAACCGTTTTAGTGATTACCAATAATTTCTCATACTTTCTAGTACATGTGCGGACTTTGCATTTTTTCAATGTCAAGATATTGCAATTAACAGTTAACTTAATTTTGAAACGGATTTGCTATACGTGACAGCGTTTAAAACTAATTGTGTGTCATGAAAGCATTTTGAGATTGGAGAAGTGGTCTAGCCACTCACATAAATTAATGTACGGCTCAGACAAACTGTACATGTGAGTTTGACAGTGATAAAATGTATTATTCCTTCACAAATATATCTGTCAATGAATAGCTGAAACCGGCATGTCTATTTTTCTAGTATTGCACAACATTTCAATAATTTTCTAAATAATTTTTAAACTATATATTTTTGTACATATTTTTTTTCCTGGTTTAACAAGGTACTCATAGCAGTGGTTAGGACAGAGTTTCAGTATCACCTTCACTTACAAATTAGTCCTTTTAACATGAAATAAGCTGCTCCAGAGCAGGTTTGAGCTAATGGACCTGTTGCTATGACAGCAACTCCAGGATGAGCTTCGAAGACCCTAACAATCCTTGACTATGTCAAATTGGCAACATTGTTGGTGCACAAATGAGCAGTCTGAACTTATTTACCCAGCACATTTTTTATTTTGGTTATCCATGCACACAATTTATTTGCACCGCCCTGACCATGAAAGCACTTATTACAGAGCCAGACCTCCTACAGAAGGTGACGTCACTGACTCACCTCTGAAGAGAACCTCTGCAACCTCTTTGCAATGCACATATTTAACACCTATCATAAATATTGCATTCAGGATTTCCTCATGTGGGCAATTAGCAGGGGTCAGCACAGCCAGCGTGTAACCTTGCCCTGAATGACCATCCTTTTGATCATGGTACCACCTACACACATATGTCTCTGTCACACTGTTGTGAGTTGTGGGGAGTCATACACAATAAAGTGTTCAAAAAGTGCAGAAACTCACTCCCTCCTGTCCTGGTCATGAGTTTTGGTAGCTCATTTGGTTTCCCAAGCTTAGCTGAGAGTTTGCTGCTGTCCTGGCAGTTAAAGAGATGCAGTGCTTACATGAGAGGATAAGGTTTTACATTTATTTGAATTAAATAGTTATTTTAGGTCATAGATTGCTGTCAGAGTTTGAAAGCCAGTATTTTGCCCTTTATTGTTCCCCAATACACGTCAGGTCTTTATCAGTGTAATACTGTTCATTTCTGTTTCTTCAGAGAGTGGTATGATGGAGTGGATCACACAGCAGACCCACTTATATTTAGCAATCTCCATCTGATTAGATCATCCAGGATGGAGATAAACCACAGAGGCAAAGCAGCAGGTTGTTTCCACTCCCAGGTGTCTGTTCCTGGTCTATTGGTGCGTATTTAACAATGCTTTCACCTTCTTCTTCTCTTTCCCATACACATACATGCACATGTAGGCACATTTCCCACATCTATCAAATCTCTGTGGAATTCTAATCTCTCCCAACTCCAAAGGAGCCACACTTGAGCTGTGACCTCATTTGGATTGCCAACAATTATCCTATTAGTGTGAAGAGGTGTACCTCTACATCTAAGGTAATACTGGGAGCAGGAGGTGGGCTGCAAAGATCAATAGTCTATTCTTGGTTGACAGCACCCAAACAAAACCCTCTCTCAGACAGGCCAGCCCTCCTACACCTGGAAAGAGGAATTATTGCAGAAAGAATCACAGGGAAGCGGCCAGCACTTGAAAGCAGAGCCGACCACCTGTGCTAAGAGCACGCCTAACCAATGCACCGCACAGAGAGAGAGAGAGAGACAAATACCACACAAATCACTGTGTAATGTCAAAGAGAAACAAAAGTTTAACATCCCTTTATCACAGGATAAATTTAATCTCAGCAAACACTGCAAAACCACAGGCTTACATAAAACACCTTCACGTTTACTCACAGGGACAATCACTCAAAGGCACCTCAAAGATACACACGCAACACCAATCACTGCGCCTGGGAACCTTGCGATAGGACTTCAGTAGGAGCTGTTTGAAGCCAGCTGTCACAACCTGACAGGCTGTTGTTTTAGAGGCCTTTGGTATGGCCAAAGGGCTGAGGGGAGTAAAAAGCACCAGGAATTTGTGCAAGTCAGGACCTAACAGTAAATCCTTCGTCCGCTTCCTGTCCCTTGCTGCAGAAGGAGGTAAAGTGGGAAAAACACAATCACCAGGAGAGGGACCAGGGAGTGACCCATGCTGCATGTGGTACAAGCATACTTTAGACGCTACCAAACACTTCTAGAGAAGCCTTAAATTCAACACAACACACTTCACAACTTACAAATACAAATACTGACCCTGGTAACCACAGTTCCAACCAAAATAGCATAATTACTAAAGTAAAAAAATGGGGGGAAATGCATATAGCACATAGAGGGCCCTATTTTAACGATCTGAAACGCAAGTGTCAAAGCGCGAAGCGCAAGTAACTTTGTGGGCGGGTCTCGGCGCTGTTGCTATTTTCCCGGCGGGATCAATGGCTCTTGCGCCCGGCGCAAATCTAAAATGGGTTGGTCTGAAGTAGCTTCATTATTCATAGGTGTGGTTTGGGCGTAACGTGAAATAAACCAATCAGAGCGTCATCCAACATTCCCTTTAAAAGCAGGTGCGCAAGTTCCATTATGGATTGCTATTATTATGGCGTATTTACCAGGCGCACGGCAGGAGCGGTTCACAGCCGAGGAGACTGATGTTCTTGTAAGAGCAGTGAAAGACAGAGAAGTTGTGATGTATGGGGATGGGAGAATAATTAGCCTGAATAATTTGTAAGCTAGATTTATGCCTATTTTTTTCACATCTTCGTGGCACACCACAATGATTTCTGTCATCTCATGTGTTAATATTTTTTTTAGTGTAACAATTTATGATTTGCAAAAATAACTGTTGCATCTGTGTAGATTACACGAGCAAAGTGTATGTACGTTGTGCACGCTATACATTATGGTCAAGCATGCGCCCTTAAAATAGCATAATGAACAACTCGCAACGCGCCACTGACTTTAGACTAGGTTTTTTCTGGTCAGTGGCGCAATTGTTTAATGGAACAGCAAAATAGCACCAGGGATTGTTTGCGCCGGAACACGCCTCCTTTTTTGCGCTGAACCGCCCAGGGAGCGCAAGTTCATTCACTAGTTTAGCGACGTGCTTCTGTGGAGGGAAAAGCGCGCTTTGCGCAGGTGCAAAATAGGAATGACACATGCGTCAGTGTACAAAGTCAGTTGCGCTGGGTGCAAGATAGGGCCCAGAGTCTTTTGACTTGGACCAGTAAGCAATCACTTAACAAACACCCAGATCATCCTGGTAACAATATAGCAATGCACTAGATCACTGTGGTATTTGCATAGGAACACCTTTATATGTGGTAGGTAGTTTTACAGACCAGCATGGCCACTGATAAGGGGGGAAACTGGACCTTTTGTCCCATGTTTTAAAGCACATTTAACATGCTTCTAAGATTATGAGTACATAACTGGAAGCAGAAGTGAATGTGGAGTGCATTGTGTTCCCAGGATAGACTCTGACTCCTCTCTGCTGTACAAAACACATTAGCACTGACAGCTGCTTTGTGTGAGCAGACGCAGAGAGGAAACAAAGATATAAACACATAACCCCATGCCCTGTACCACAGAGGACAATGTAAACACAACAAATTCAACCCCAGTACCCCCACCCACCCCACGAGATACACAGCCACACACCAACTCACATACTTAAATGTGTAATCTAATAAAACATCATTTGGAATCAAAGCCAAAAATATCACAGTTACACTGATTTGAAGGCTTTTGTCACAGCTTTACATTATTGTCGCAGCAACAACAACAGAACTCAAAGAGTGTGATAGAGTTTCCTTCAGATGTGTGTGCCATTCAACTGGATGGCACACAAATGTACCACAATTAAGATGCAATATCTAAAAGGTAAATGTTTGTGTTACAGGTAAAACCAGTGTGTTAAATGAGTCTGATTGTGTTGTCCTGACAGAATGCATGGCTGTGTTAACTGTCAACCCTTAATAGAAATGTATTTAATGAATATATTGTGTAACAACTGTTATATAGGATTGTGAAGACTGGTGCAAGGGCTGTCTTTCCACTGGTCATCTCATATGTCACATGGAGGCAGATTGCTCCTGCTGCTTTGCCTTGCCTAAATTGAGTGTATTGATAGCTGTGCCTTTTTATATTTTCTTTCTATTTACATTGAATCATTTAGCAGACTCTTTTCTCCAAAGTGACTTACAAATGAGAAGCAATCAGATCAACAAGAGAACAACAACCGTATACAAGTGCCATGACAACTCCCTGTTAGGGTAGTACAGAACGTACAGCCAGGTTTTTTTTTTTTTTTTTTTATATGAAAGAAAAGAAAAGTCCTAGTGTTAGTTGAAGTGCTTGTGAAAAAGTTGAGTCTCTAGATGTTTCTTGAAAATGAGTAAAGACTCATTTTCAAAAAGGTATTGGCTGTTCCAGTAGTAAACATAGTCTTGTTAAGATGCCAGCTGTATACCTTATCCATCCTGCTAGTGATAACGACCTCCTTCCCTCTTACTCCAGAGTTTTAAAGCAGCTACTCCTAGCAGAGGTTCCTGGGTCTGTCTTCGCGCACTGTGTATTGCAGTGGTAAACTGCATCTCACAATATTGATTGAATCACTTGCTTGTGGTGTGTGTGTTGTACCTCTACCATAACGGGGCTGCTCTTTTAATGATACTTATTTACTAATTTTTTCTCTCTCTCTCTCTCTCTCTTTAGTTCATGGTGTATTTCCATGAACCTGCTTGTCTTAGGTTAGGTATTCAGGAGTTAATATGCAAAGTATATCTTGTTGTGAGAGGCACCAGGTGGCTAGTCAAGAACCTTTAAGCCTAGATCTGGTTAAAGTTCTCTAAGATCACACGTACAAAATAAAAATGTTAGTGTATGGCTGCCGCTTAGCACTTTGCTTCTACCAAAACGCTGATCTGTTTCTGAATTTCACAAGTAGCACAACAATGCTAGCCGACCAATAGCAAATATTCAGGAATCGGTTTGGTGTATATGAGGAGTTTGGTTCCAGAACGCAATGTCCACCAAAGTCACTATTGTTTCTGGCCGGTACTGGAAAGTAAATAAAGTTTGCGCAAAATGCGATATTTGCAGAGTTATTAGGTAATGTTTTCTCTGACAAACATTTATTCTCCTATTTGAATCCTTATATTATCTGTGGTTTTTGTTCTGTCCTTCTGTTAAACTGCGGAAGCTTCGGTCACAAAAACGGATTCCTTGTATGTGTAAACATACCTGCCATTAAAGCTCATTCTGATCTGCAGAATGTGATAGATCTGCTCAACCAGTCACAGCACAGCATTCCACAAACTCTAGACCGTAATGGTGGTGCTGTGAATACTCTGCATCTTTAGTGTTAGTAAAGCCAGTTCTGTGACTAAATAGTACCTTTAAATTGCCATGCGCTTTCAGATGGAGTGACATTTAATACACCGAGCCGTAGATCACTGTCAAGCCACACAATATTGTGTTTATTAGATGAATCGCATTTGATTACGAATGCGTTATTCTGTAACTTGTCAGTTTTTGTCAATGGAATTGAAGGGAATACTTCATTTAGGAACTTCTGTGGTCTAATGCGATAATGTTGTTTGTTCTTGTTCATGATGAAATGTTCTTTTATCGTTGTAATTTTATAGCAGATACAAAATGACCCATTGAAATCATTTCGGAAACAATGAATGCTGAATGATTTTTTTTTTTTTTTTTTAGTCCAGTGCCTCTATACAAGTATTGATTATGGTATAATTAGGATTTACCAAGTTTAGAGGCTGTTATATGTGGATCAAATTACTATGGGTATTTTCATTAAGTAACTTTGATATTGATTCAATAGATTTTAATTTTGAGTTTGAAAAGTATGATGGATTTATTGCAGGTTTATTTTTATTTTTTATAATAGATCTTTGAAAATCAAAACGTGGATTTGAATTATTTATATATGCTATGTGAAAGTTGGAAACAGAAAATAGTGGTTTTCAACTTGCCTATTTTTTTGGTAAAGAAAATACATTTTCACTTGAATCAAAATGGATTTTGGAACCATTTTTTTTTTTTCTCTCTAAATTATTATTGTGACTGTCTAGTAACTTTTGAGACTCTCTGCAAGAGAGACAGACAGAGGGAACAAAGTCATGTGATAGTATAATTTATAATATTTCTACTTGTCAACAAATCTTGAGTATTTAGAGGGCCAGACACAGCTGGATTATCTGTAGGGCCCCCACATGTTTCTCTGACCAGAGATGAACAAAGATGGCACCGAGGTATGGCGCCATAGCAAGGGCTCTCTTGTGTGCTGTCTGTTTTTTATTTGTTTTTGTCTTTGATGCACTTGCCACTTTACGCTATGGCCGCGAGACACTGTTGAGGATTCGTGAGGAAGTTTGTGGATTGTCATTTGTCAATACTGGTCTGAGGTGTGCTGATTTCGATGTGTGCCCCACTCGAGGCCAGGAGTCGGGCCGCGGAGGCCGGGAGCAGAGAGAAAGGACTGGTCAGAGGTATCGCTACACACGGCGTACATTTGAACCCCTGAGTGGGGACATTACAGGCTACCAGCGGCGGAAGCGCAGACACCGAGGGAAGCGAGGGGGGTTGCTTGTGAGGATCCCGCTGCCGTCCATCTACCTGGCGAATGTTCAGTCATTGCCAAATAAGACAGACGACCTGCTGAGTCGTATTAAGGCCCAGCGTGAGGCACGGGGCAGCTCCGTGTTTTGCCTGACAGAGACGTGGTTACACAGCGGCGTGCCGGATTCTTCTTTCCAGCCGCCGGGCTTCTCTGTCCCCCGCTCGGACAGGGTGAAGGAGCACACCGGAAAATCAAAGGGTGGAGGTGTGTGCTTTTTAATTAATGATCTTTGGTGCACGGATTGTGTCATCGTGAACAAAACTTGCAACGTTAACTTGGAATGTCTTATTTTGAAATGCCGCCCTTTTTTATCTCCCACGGGATTTTTCGGTAATATTCCTGTGTGGTGTTTATATACATCCGCGGGTGGACATTTCTGTTGCCTTGAGTGAATTAAGTGACATTGTACACAAATTTGAGAACTCCCATGTTAATGCCGTGGCTATAGTAGCTGGTGATTTTAATAAGTGTAATTTTAAAACTGTCTTTCCCAACTACTATCAGCATGTTAAACATCCTACTAGGGGAGTACATATCCTGGATCACTGTTACAGTAATGTAAAATCTGCTTATCAATCTAGTCTTAGACCAGCTTTTGGAAAATCAGATCACTCTTCTGTGTTACTTCTTCCTACATATATACAGAGGAGTAAACAATCAAAACCTTCTTCATGTATTGTTCAGTGCTGGACGAAGGAGAGTGAAGTAAAATTACAGGGATGCTTTGATGCTACTGATTGGTCTGTGTTCCATTCAGAAAACTTGGATGAGTATTGTGATGCAGTGACTGGGTATATTGACTTCTGCATTGATTGCTGTGTTCCAAAAAAGGTAATAAAACGGCATGCTAGTCAGAACCTGTGGTACAATGCGGATATACATAGGAAAATACAACAGCAGGCCGTGGCTTTTAAATCTGGTAATGCTGTTGCTTATAAGTTGTCCAGATACTCTTTGGAGCGGTCTATTAAAGCTGCTAAACGAGGCTATGGAGCTAAGATAGAGGGACATTTCATGGAGGCGGACCCTCGACGTATGTGGCAAGGGTTAAATTCTATCATCGCTTGGAAACCTAAAGGAGGATCTATCATTAATGTTGATCCATCCTTGCCAAACAAATTAAATGAGTTTTATTGTCGTTTTGTAACAGGAGATGTTGAACCTGTTGTTTTTTCGACTTGTAAAGAGCAGAGTTTTGCCATCATTCAGGAGGTTGTCCAGAGGATATTGTCCAGGACGAAGCTTAGGAAGGCACCTGGTCCGGATTGTATTCCTCCTCGGGTCCTTAAACTGTGCTCCGAGCAACTTGTTCCTGTTCTGACTGATCTTTTTAACATGTCACTTGGGAAGTGCACTGTTCCAGTTAGTTTTAAAAGATCAATCATAATTCCAGTCCCCAAGAAGACACCTGTGACGTGTTTGAATGACTATCAGCCAGTGGCCCTCACATCTGTCTTGATGAAAACCTTTGAGCGGTTGGTGTTGGACTTTGTTAAGCCCCTTTCACACTGCACGTCGGACCCGCAATATTCCCGTAACATTGCCTGGTCGCCTTCTGTGTGAAAGCAACCACGTCCCGGAATTGATTACCGAATCGAACCCGGGTCGGGGACATAGTAACATTGCGGTAATCGATCCGGAACGAGCGCTGTGTGAACAAAAGCCAGATCTAATTCCGTATCGAAGTGATGACGCGCGTTATCGCGCGACTTTTTTTCCGGCTATTTTGAAGGAAGATCAACATTCGCAACGAAAACATATGTGCAAACTGTAATGAAGCAGAGATCGGTTAGTTCCTCACTTTCCGCGCTGACGCAGAGATCGTTTGCTTGCTTCAGTTAAAGTATAACGTTCCAAGCGTTGTCGACTCGTACATTACACGTCAGGCGCTGATGTCACGTGTCCTTACGGGATCTTCAAGGGTTGTGTGTGAAAGCACGCACATATACCGGGTCATCACTGGCAGTGTGAAAGTGCCAAATCTAGCGACCAGGGAACAATTACAGGAACACTTTACCCCTGTATTTGCCGGAATGGCAGTGTGAAAGGGGCTTTAGAGATCAAATCCCTATGTCTGTGGACTTACTACAATTTGCATATAGGAAAAACAGAAGTGTTGAGGACGCCATCTCCTTTGCTTTGAACTCTGTCTATAAGCATCTTGATGCACATAAATCATATGCTAGAATGCTATTAATAGACTATAGTTCAGCTTTTAACTCAATGGTCCCAACAAAGCTCTTTCAAAAATTGAAATGTCTTGGACTCGATGATGCCATTTGTAAATGGATTTTAAATTTCCTCACTTGTCGACCACAAAGGGTCAAAATGAATGGCTGTATTTCAGATGAGTTGTATGTTAGCACTGGTTCACCACAGGGGTGTATCTTGAGCCCCCTATTGTTCACATCGTATACTCATGACCTTGTAGCATCCTATGATAATAATGTGATAATCAAATATGCCGATGATACATGATGATTAGTTCGAACGATGAATCTCAATATCGTGAGGAGGTGGAGAATGTTGTTCAATGGAGTAAAAAAAACAACTTGCTTTTGAACACTTCAAAAACATGTGAACTTGTTGTTGATTTTTGTCACAATGGGAATCAGTTACCTATTACTTTCCATGATTCTGATGTGCAGATTATTGAGAAATGTAAATTTTTGGGTGTGACTCTTTCTCATGACTTGAACTGGAGTTCTAATACGACTAGCATTGCTAAGAAAGTGAGACAGCGCCTCTTCTTTTTTACGTAGGCTTCGAGAGTTTACTCGAAATACTAAGATTCTTTTGAATTTTTACTACTGTGAAATTGAGAGTGTTCTAACTAGTTGTATTACTGTGTGGTTTGGTAATCTCACCTTGAAAGAGAAGAAGGCTTTGAACAAAGTGGTTCTGCACTTTGCCGCTCCTGGAGGTTACATATAAAGCTAGTCTCTTGAATCGAGCTTTAAAACTTGTTAACGATGCCTCAGGCCATCCTGCAGGGACCTTCTTTGAGATGCTTCCCTCAGGGAGAAGGTATCGCTCGGTCAAATGTTCTACTGATCGCCATTTAAACAGTTTCTTTCCCCAAGCTGTAATCACTTTAAACAAAGCACTTTAAATTAGGCACTTTAAATGTATGTGTGGTTTTTATTGTACAGCATTTTACTTTTGTGCTTTTATGTGGCATCTGCTTGTCTGTTTTATGTTATGTCTTTTATGTGTCTGACATTGTACTTTGAGCTTCTTGCACATTTTTTCCAATGTGGTTTCATACTGCAAATGGCTAATAAAGTGAACTGAACTGACCAGGCCCGAGCGTATTCCTCTATGGCTTCCACCCACAGCGCCTGACGCAGAGTTTGTGTCTAATCCACACTTCCATGTAGAGATCCCATTACGGCTTGACTTGAGTGGCCCAGCTGTTCAAACACAGTGATTAATTAAAGGAATTCTGTTCGTAAAACAATCCAACGCAACCTCCCCTCACGAGAGCGTCCGACTGGCTGGTCTCCTCTCATTAAAGCCGATGCTCCCCGAGGTGTCCCATATTAGCAAGACAAACACTTCAGAGCAGAATGGGGGAGGAGGTTGCATGGATGGGTTGGGACTGTTTTAGTGATCCAGACTTGGGCAGGTGAGCTCTTATGTTGCAGATTATGAGCCGGGGTCACTCTCGTGAGCAGCGCAGGTGTGTGCTATTCATCACACTGGGAGTCATGCTTAAATCACTTTAGACTTAACTGCATGCTGACCAGCTTTTACAACAGCCTGCGGCACGGCTGCTCCAAGAGTCCCAGCGCACTCCACATCCTGGAAATATTAAGAGGCCAACAGACTGCCACATTAAACACGAAGAGCGGAGATGAGGCTAATGATGTGCACACTGAAACCTGCTGCAGTATGCACTTGATTGTGAATTAGTACTCCGCTTTGAGTTTTTCATTTGTTCATTGTTACATTACTTTCAGGTATCCCAGTTTAATAAGCAGAATCAGCTTCATGTAAGCTATTGTTTGACTTGTCTGAACTCCACTTGTCTCCATTTGAATCCCTGTTCTGTATTATGAGGATATATAGAATGTAATGAAATGTGATAGACCTAAAACTAAATACTTGATCTTTCAACATGACAAAACACTAAACATTTTTTTGTTTGTTTTTTGTTGTTGTTGCTTTAAAAACCTGAGTAAAAAATCTACTGAATATAACCTTTAAACCTATACTATCTCAAAATATAAATAGTTATTATTTGTTATTATTAACCTAAATGTTCTGTATTACTTCAACCCCATTAAAGTTAAATGCTTATCACTACTATAGTATCACTCAAGGGTCCATGTGCATCCTAACAAATCACACATTAAAGGTTATATAATAAATGAATAATTTTTGTTTTATGAATGTATTTTTCAAATGTGATGAATTTTCAAAAAATAGCCATAAAGTGCTGTGAAAGAGTTTGTTTCATTATGAAGTCTGCTGAGAAACACAATATTGCTGCTCCCCAATTACTGGTGGGACTCAGGTAAGATATTAAAGCTTTCACAATGCCAGGGCAGTCATTTTAGACATTCTCCAACTACAATGTAAAAATATGTTCATTCTGTCAGTCTTTTCGCACTAAATGCAAATAGCATTGTTTTCTTCTATGCACTACTCTGTTTCTCCCTGCAATTACATTTACGTGGGTTTGTGTTCATTATCATTATAATTTTCTGTTAATTATTGTACTGATGTTATGATTTATAATTCATCAATATGAATAACTGTATCTTATGGTTTGTATCTGTCAAGTTTCAAATAAATGAGGCAAAATTTCAGTTAATAAGGGAAACTTCATAAAAATCAGTCACGTGATTCTACGGTGAGCATGATTTCACCAAGTACAGATTGGGCTCCAATACAAAAAAGAGATGTCATGCCGCAGATGTATGAGAAGCATGTTGGCAAGATACGGTATCAGATTTAATGTTCTTTGAACCAGGTCTGTGTGAAATCCTGTAAAAGATATAGACCAAGCAGCCTGTTGTTTTGGACAGCAAATATCTTCCAGATTTCTGTTTCTCAGCTCTCACATATGGTTGAAACTGTAACAGGCCAGGCAAGACCTGAGAACATGTGCTATTTTACTGCATGAAGAACCTGTGTTTCAATATATCATATCCCATCTTACGGAGAAAAACCTCAATGTTGAAGGTTTGGAATAGGGATTAGCATGCATATTATTAGCATACTGGCTGATTATCAGTATTTATAAAGCACATATTAATGCCTCATTCTGCATGACCATATTTTAGATCCCTTAATCTCTACCCCATACCTAAATTTAGTACCTTACTAACTATTAATAAGCAGTAGATAGGAGTTTATTGAGGGAAAACGCTTAGTTAGTAGTGAATATGTGTTCCCTAATCTAAAGTGTTAGCATACAAACTCTTATAATAGCATAATAGTTAGGAGTTTGATTGCGTTGGGTTTGCTCTCCCCTTTTTGAAACTTACTACTCTTGTGATGGTCAACACAGAAGACAAGCCTCACACCCCAGGAATCTGTGTCATGCCTTTGTTTGAACTTCACAGAGAAATGTTGATCTGGAGGTGGGAAATATGATGCCCATGTTCATCTTGTATCTGTACAGATAGCAAAGAGGCAAAACCATCTTAGCTTCAGTCACTGTTTTCAAGTGCGCGCAATGTGGGCATTTGCTCTTTTCAACACTAAACTTTGATAAGACATGAAATAATATGCGATGGATGAGGATAAGAACTTGAGGAACTTCTTATCAGAGGCACAAGAGCATCACCGTCCTGACCCGTACAGCACATTATAAACATGGAAGAGGCTGGGGCTGATCGTTTCATGTCGTGCAGGGATTCCTGTCTTTGTAGTTTTGTATGAAAGCAGTCCAGAGACAGTTTTGGACACAAGCCATAATTTCTTCTCATTTTGAGCTTCATCCTGGTGTGTGTGTATGTGTGTGTGTGTGTGTGTGTGTGTGCGCTGTACTCTGAGTGTGGATGAATATTGCAGGCCTCTGTCCTTGGGTGCACCTTTTATTTCTGGATTTGTGCTCTACCTAAAATGTGTCTGGCCAAATGTTAAAGGGCCAAGGGACAGCAGATCTTCTGATGAACTGCCAAGCAGGACATCAACATTTATGTAGAAAACAGGTTTGGCACAGGTGAACTAAAGACTATAAGCATTTGCTCCAAATATAATAGAAACTACAAATGTATATGCAATAAGGTCAGCCACAAAATAATATCTATATCCACATCTTTTCATTGCAAATTTTTGGTGCAAACTGTTAGTAAATCTGGGCCTGTATTTGTAAAAGAGTAAGATGTTGTACAGACTGAGTTTATATGGTGATAGGTACTTTTTGCACTCAGTGTAAAAACATCACCTGAAAACAACCTAAAAAAAAGTCAATCAGTCACAAACTGCCAGTCACAGTTCCAGCACATGATTCAATTGCTAAAATTCTACAAAATGCCCACAGTAACAATACATCACCATTAAGCATCAGTAAGCTTGCCTTTTTACTGATATCCACATGACTTAAAAAAAAGAGGAAAAAAAAAAAAGTTTTGTATTAATACCGTTGCTCAATACAATACAATATAATTAGGGCTGTCAAATGATTAAAATTAATAATCAAATTAATCAGAATTTTCAGTGGATTAATCAGGATTAATCACTATTTGCAATTACACCTGAATCCTAACCATTTGTTTCTGAAATGCATACCAAAAGATAAATAACAGGACACAGATTCATAATTTTCATGTATTGATTCATCAATATGTGGTTCTTTTTTCTGAATTTCAAAAGTTTAACATTTACTTAGATCAAATTTACCTGAGCACTATATCAAACCATGCCATTTAACTACAGATAGTGTAAGAGTTTTAGGTGAACCAGTGGTTAAATATAGCCACATATCTATGAAATTATGCATAGAGAAACTCGAAAGAATGAACTCAGAAACACAAACATTGCGTTATTTAATACCAGTGCACTATTATTACACCAGCCCAGGAGTACACCAGCCCTCAACATATTTCATTTATTCAACCGACTCACTCATATCACCTTTTTGGAGAAGTCCTATCAAAGTCATGTCATCTGCATACTTAAAAAGTTTAAGATTAAAATTGTGAATCATAAAATCTTTGATATACAGTGAGAATTTGATATGACACTTCCTCGAGGGTCCCCCGTAACAGTGCATTCATCTGACAGCTGAATATTATACCATACCCTCTGAGTACGGGACAATAAAAAGTCATTAGTCCACAAAACCAGGTACCTGTTGACACCAATGGATATTAACCATTCTAACAAGATAGCAATCCTCATTGTGTTAAATGCTGATGTAAAATATATAAATGATAAGTTACAAAATTCATCATAGTTAACACAGCATCATTAATGCCCCTATTTTGTTTATATGCAAACTGCAGAAGATCAACACTTGAACCAACAGATGACATAAGATGTTTGACAAGAATCCTTTCCATAGTTTTACATAACACAGATGTTAAAGTTATAGTGTTGAAGATCATTTACAGTAAAAACTGAAGGCCCCTTTGGTACTGGGATTATCATACTTTCTTTCCATAAGGAAGGTACAATTTCAGCTTGCAACAAAGCCTGGAATAGCCTTATCAAAACAAATTTCAACTTTTTGAAATTTGCAACAGTGAGGATTAACAATTATCTTTTTTTTATACAGCCATAATAATAATTTGGGGCACACTTGGAAATAAAACAAATCACAATAATGCAATTCGATTTTTTTCCCCCACCGAAATCATTCAAAATAACTTTCTTTGTGTTTCACAGAAGCTCTGATATGACATTAAACTCTGTAATGAGTGATTCTGTGGAGCATCCGAGTGCAGATAAAGGTCTGAGTCTTTTATCAGAGCATGCTGAGCTGTGAAACTCCACGCTTTGGCGGATGGACAGCTGTCAAGATTAAAAATGTGCACTGATGGAAAACAGTGATGGAGAGCTAGATTAACAGAGCAGGACTTCAAAAACAAGATGCTATACATGAAAACCTACAGACCGAGATGAGACAAGATCTTCATGTAGGTGTTTTGTAACACGATTCTCATTTCATATCCAGGAAGTTTATCAGTATCAAAACACCTCTGCAGTGATAACGTGGATCATTATCAGGAAAGAGGAGGAGAATCCCAGGATTGACTAAGATAGATCCGTATCTTCTCTCCCTGCTGGATTTTAGATCTGCATTTTTCCGATGGCATGTTGTCACGTAACTGGCTTCATGGTCTGCAGGCAACACTCCCATCTCAAACAGTGTTATCAGTCTCAACAGTCACCAGGTAAAGATCTGTTTCTCATCTCTGACCGAAGGCTGACAGCACCGGGTTTGGATGAGGACTTCTCTGTTTTGGCATTCAGTGTTTGTGCTCTCGACTCAAGGATTGCCGTTCTTTCTTTAATTTGTTAGCATGTAATGTTATCATGACCATTGCAGAATCATAGAACAGCAAAATACACAAGCAGAGATTTAGAAACATTATTTTTTGAAGTTGCAAATAAAACAAAGATTATTGGAGTGTGATTTACAAGAAATACTCTGAATTAGATTTCACTTTTAATGTACTTAAGGAACATTAAATGTTTGATTCAGTCTGTAAACACCTGGTTTGTATCAGTAATTTATACATGGAAGTAATATTTCAGCACATTTTGAGTGGTAGTAACTGTAGGAGTGTTTTTTATCAACCATTTGTGGTCCTGTAATGTGTCTGATTGAGAGCTTTCTGATGGGATGTTCATGGCTCCATTTACAACACAAGTGGTGCGCTAATAACCAAACAAAAGCCTTTTGAATTATTAGAAACACAATCAGTGCATGTTTCTGCACCATTTGTTTGATGAATCTTTCACAATGAGATGGAGATTTGAGACTGTTATTGCAGAATGGAGCAGTTCAAAACAAACCACATGAGGAGAGCTTGGGAAAGCAGGAAGTGTACATTAAGACAAAGCAAAAAAGCTAAAGGTTAAATAAAAAAGAAATCATGATGCCACAATAAATATAATATGTGACTAAAAATGACTTTCAGGAAATAATGAAATAGTGCAGTAAATATAGTTCTTGGTGACTGGTATATTGGAACATTTTTAAGGATATACAGGTGCTTCTCAATAAATTATAATGTTGAGGAAAAGTTCATTTATTTCAGTAATTCAACTCAAATTGTGAAACTTGTGTATTAAATAAATTCAATGCACACAGACTGAAGTAGTTTAATAAGTCTTTGGTACTTTTAATTGTGATGATTTTGACTCACATTTAACAAAAACCCACCAATTCTCAACAAATTAAAATACTTCATGAAAAAAAAAAAAAAAAACATTTAGTGAATTGTTGGCCTTCTGGAAAGTATGTTCACTTACTGTACATGTACTCAATACCTAGTAGGGTCTCCTTTTGCTTTAATTATTGCTTCAATTCGGCATGGCATGGAGGTGATCAGTTTGTGGCACTGCTGAGGTGGTCTGGAAGACCAGGTTTCTTTGACAGTGGCCTTCAGCTCATCCGTATAGTTTGGTCTCTTGTTTCTCATTTTCCTCTTGACAATAGCCCACAGATTATCTCTGGGGTTCAGGTCTGGTGAGTTTACTTGCCAGTCAAGCACACCAACAGCATGGTCATTTGACCAACTTTTTTTTTTTTTTTAGCAGTTTAGGCAGGTGCCAAATTCTGCTGGAAAATGAAATCAGCATCTTAAAAAAAGATGGTCAGCAGATGGAATCATGAAGTGCTCTAAGATTTCTTTGTAAATGGGTGCAGTGACTTTGGTTTTGCACCCCACATCATCACAGACTGTGGAAACTTAACACTGGACTTCAAGCAACTTGGACTTTGTGCTTCTCTACCCTTCCTGCAGACTCTAGGACCATGGTTTCCAAATGAAAGACAAAATTTGCTATCATCTGAAAAAAGGACTTTGGACCAACAGTCCATTTCTTCTTCTCCTTAGCCCAGGTAAGACGCCTCTGACGTTTTCTGTGGTACAGGAGCGGCTTAACAAGAGGAATATGACAACTGTAGCCAAATTTCTTGACATGTCTGTGTGTGGCGGCCCTTGATGCCTTGACTACAGCCTCAGTGCATTCCTTATGAAGTTCTCTAAAATTCTTGAATCGATTTTGCTTGACAATCCACATAAAACTGCGGTTCTCTCTTTTTCTTCCACACTTTTTTTATTCCAGTCAACTTTCTGTTAACATGCTTTGATACAGCACTCTGTGAACAGCCAGCTTATTGGCAATGCATTTTTGTGACTTACACTCCTTGTGAAGGGTGTCAATGATTGTCAGAGACCATTTTGAAGGCTCAGCAAACCTTTGCAGGCATTTTGAGTTGATTAGCTGATTGGCATGTAATCATATTCTAATTTGTTGAAACTGTGAATTGGTGGGTGTAACACTTTAAAAACTTCATCATCATGGGAAGGAGGAGGACATTCAAATAAAAACTTAAATAAACACAAAACATTGTGACAGCCCCTCGCGGATGACTGTCACGCACAAATAATGAAGTCCGGGCCTGGTCCTCTCTCGTCCTTCACTGTCATCGCTCTTCTTTTGTATCCTTCTGATCTCCTTTGTGGGACGCGAGACCAGTGAGTGGAGCAGGTATTGTTCATTACCAAATCACTGCACCAGCCTTGTTCCATTCCCAAGGCTCTCTGTCCTGCCCCACTCGTCACAGTGGGTTTTTGTTAAATGTGAGCCTAAATCATCACAATTAAAAGAGCCAAAGACTTAGACTACTTCAGTATGTGTACACTGAATTTATTTAATACATGAGTTTCACAATTTGAGTTGAATCAATTAAATAAATTAACTTTTCCTTGACATTCTAGTTTATTGATGTAACCGGGTGGTCAGGAAAAAGAAACACACACGGCAACAGATTAATTTTTTATATTGGGGTTTTATCTGACTGCTGTTTGTTTCCTTTAAAATAAGTTACAGCGGTCGGCGGAAACACAGCTGAGCAAAATAAATAAATAAAAGTAAATAAAATCCCCAAAAAATAGAATTAAGAAAAATTACTAAATACAAATTGTCACTCCAAGAATTACACAGTGTAATGACACTGAAGACTTACAGAAATAAATAAAAATAAATGTGATGTTTCACCCGTTCCAATGTAACAAAAAACAATATCTTAGATTTCCAGCAGATGAACACTGGTTGAAAACCAGCACAATACTCGCACTCCCAAATAATTTACTCTGGAGTGAGCATTACCACAAATATCTACTGCTTCATCAGGTGATTTGGACTTTGTCTTTAAGAACACAAATAAATATCACCAAAATCCTCATACAAAATGGTCAAAAAAATGAACTACTGATAAAGTAAAGAATACGGTAGTGCTATGGTACAAAGAAGAGATAAAAGAAACACATTAATAAAGTCATCTCATCTTTGCTCTCACAATAATTACCTTTTTCACAAAAACACACATTGTTAAACATTAAAACAAGAGTTTTAACAGCACTGATAGTGTTTGTACAGTTCCAAATACTAAAACAAGAGTAGAAAAATTCTTAACTTACACTGGAAGTTTCCACTATCACCAGACACGAGGTTCACGTGGATCACACTCGATCCGATCACATCTACAACAAATTACACATCAAAACTTTGCACAAAATAGGTCTCGGTTTCCACGGATATAAAATAAAGGTTTTACAGTGATATTTACCCAGGAAGACAGCAAAACTTCAAAATAAATCTCCCCGATGCCAACACGACGACACGGCACTCGGCTGCTACATCGCATCATCACGAAATGGCTGTTCTGTTCGCGCACATGCCAAACAGGAAATCTCGCGAGCAGAGATCGGTGATCTCTTAAAGGGGCCATACACTGTTTTAACACCCATTGAAAATACGTTGTATTTATACCTCTGGCCACATTCTCCCCTGCTGAAACCCATCATTGTCCTCAATGACATTCAGTGCTGGTTCCTAACCTCATTTACTGCTTCCCTGAAGAAAACACTACCAAGACTGGTCAAAACCTGGGAAAAGACTGCAGGGCTGATTGAGACGGAATTACAAGCTGACCTGGGTTCATTAAATGGGTTTGGATGCACACCAGCATTGACACGGCTAGTCCTTCTTGGTGCAGGAACCGGTTTCTTTGGCACGGGTCTATCAGCATCAAGAACAATCCCATCTTCCCCCATGTGCTCTAACTCTGAGGGTAGCTGTCCATCATTCTCTAGAACAAAATCAGGACCCACTGCTAACGTTTCCTCTGCTGACCCAGAGACTTCAATTTCCACATCTCTCGTCTCTTCCAGGTGAGGCAAAGTAACCTCTTCCAGTATTACACACTCTGGATCAACAGGTTCAGCTTCCACTGACTCAGAGGGAAACTCAGCTGCTGGGGCTGTCACTGTACTCACTGCCTCTGCTGTCTCAACCACAGATCTCTCGCATGGTCGCAAATCAACTCTGTGGACCCGTTTATGAGGACCTCCCTCTACAGGCTCAACTGTATAAGTGGTACCTTGTACCTCTACTACCCGATACACAACTGGAGCCCAGGAATCCTGTATCTTGTGTCTGCCTACAGGGCGGTGGCGCAAGTACACCGTCTGCCCAACACCAACAGATGGACAGTAAACCTTGTCATTCAATGGAGCCAATCTCTCTGCCGCTTTCTTCTCTGCAAATGCTCTCGCCTTTTCATGAGCTTCCCTGAGTCGGCTTTGGTGGATTACTAACCAATCCTGCCCTCGATTCACAGGATGTTCCTCACCCAGGAGAGCATCTACTGGAAGGCGTGGTTCTACACCAAATAACAAGAAAAAAGGTGAATACCCAGTTGTAGCATGTGGGGTTACATTGTATGCATAGATCAGCTCAGGAAGGTGTTCTGGCCAACGCCTTTTCTTTTCTGGAGAAAGTGTTCTTAACAACTCGTGGAGCGTTCTGTTAAACCGCTCGCACTGAGCGTTACCTTGTGGATGGTAGGGGGTTGTACGTGTTTTCTTTACCCCATACAAGCGACATAACTCAGCTACCACCTCACTCTCGAAATTCCTTCCCTGATCGGAATGCAACCGCTCTGGTACCCCGTATTTCATGAACCACTCCTTCAGCAGTATCTTCGCTGTAGTATCAGCTCTCTGGTCTCTGGTGGGGAACGCCTGTGTGAATTTAGTAAACACATCCGTGACAATCAACACATTTTCGCGACCATCCGTGGCAGGTTCAAGCACAGTATAATCCACGCCCACCACCTCCAGTGGTCTGGATGCTAAAAATGGCTTCATAGGCGGACGGATTCGCGGCTGTGGCATTTTGGTTAGGATGCACCTTTGACACCTTTTAATCCACCTCTCAACATCCTTGTACATACCGACCCAGAAGCAACGCTGTCTCAAAAGGTCGAGTGTACGCTCAATGCCTTGATGTCCCATCTTATCATGGACACTGCTCAGGACTTGTTCTTTTAAACAGGCTGGCAAAAGCAATTGTCTGCACTCACCCAAGCGAAAGTCATTCACAACCCTGTAAAACAAACCATCCATCACCTGGATATATTTCCACTGTTTCAGCAGTGACAACACAGGCCTAGGTAAGCTGCTTCTCTCTTGATTCGCGGGCTTCCTCTGATTACCCCAAAACTCATTGAAGGAGCCCAAAACAGGGTCACTTAGCTGGAATTCTTTCAACTGAGCTTTGGTGTAACCTGGAAGAGCAAACATACAATCCTGGACGTCACTTTTACCGGGACTACCCTCTTGTGCACGGATCTGTCTAACCTTACAGCACTGGTCACCCACAATCAACAATTCAGGGTCTAAAGGTGTACCCTTGTTGACTACATTACAAATGGCAACACAGTCATCCAATTCTTCAGAACTGTCAGGCTCCCCTGCCAACGGGTGCCTTGAGAGGGCGTCTGCTGCGACATTATGCCGTCCAGGTCGGTACTTCACCTCAAAATCAAAAACAGCTAATTGAGCCACCCATCTTTGCTCGACGGCACCCAACTTCGCTGTCTTCAGATGACACAATGGGTTGTTATCCGTGACAACCACAAATTTTGCACCCAACAGGTACCCCCTAAATTTTTCTGAGACAGCCCACTTGAGAGCTAGCAGTTCAAGCTTCATACTACTATAATGCCTGTCATTTTTCTCTGCATTACGTAGCCGGCGACTTGCATAGGCTATCACTCTCCTAGAGTCACCTTGCTGCTGGTAAAGGACAGCACCTAAACCATCCTTGCTAGCATCCGTCTCAACTACGAACGGAAGAGAGAAATCTGCAAAACCCAAGACTGGGGCCGTAGTAAGCTTCTCCTTTAACATTTCGAAGGCTGTGCAACACTCCTCTGTCCAAAGTGAACAAAACTCAGGTCTCTTTACCATGCTCTGTTGTCTCAGACAAAAGTTCACCAGGTCATGAAGAGGACCTGCAATTTTAGAAAACCCTTCAATAAACTTCCTGTAGTAACTACAGAATCCCAAAAAAGACCTTAGTTCTTTCACTGTACTTGGCGTCTTCCATTTTCTCACAGCTTCTACCTTTCCTGGATCAGTTCCAATCCCTTGAGCAGAGATCTGATGACCCAGGAACTTGACCTGTTCTTGGAGAAAACTACACTTATCAGGCCTAACTTTGAGTCCAGCCTCCCTTAACCTACTGAAAACCACTTCCAATCTCTTTAGATGTTCCTGGAAAGTAGATGAATAAACCAGAATATCATCCAAATATACCAGCATCGTTTGAAATATCAAATCTCCCATTATGGACTGCATGAGGCGTTGGAATGTGGACGGTCCATTACAGACTCCAAAGGGCATACGGGAGTATTCGAATATGCCAAACGGGGTGGTGAACGCAGTTTTTGGTTGGTCTTGCTCCCGCACGGCTATCTGATGGTATCCGCTCGCTAAATCAATGGTTGAGAAAAATTTGGCACCTTGCAACGCATCGAAACTCTCATCGATGCGAGGCAAGGGAAAAGCATCTCGCTTTGTCTTCGCGTTCAAGTGCCTGTAGTCCACGCACAATCTCAAGTTCCCATCAGTTTTCCGTACAAGCACTATGGGTGATGCATACGCACTACTACTATGCTTAATTACCCCCTTCTGGAGCAGCTTAGTAATATGTTCCCTGACTTCACTATACTGGGTTGGTGGAATGCGACGGTAGGGCTGTGTTATTGGTACATCATCTACCAAATGGATCTCGTGTTGTACTTTTTCAGAAAACCCTAATTCATCATCACTTAATGCAAACACATCCACGTACCTCAGTAACAAAGCTTTAAGCTCAGCCTGCTGCTCAGCAGCTCCACCCAAACACAACCCATTAAGGAAGTCTGGTAAGCCCTCTGTCACCACTTGCCTCTCTTCTGTGCTTACTGTAATCTCCTCCACCCCAGCCTCAACCCGCTGGAACTTTACTTCACAACCCTCTCCAGAACGTAAGGATTCAACAGGAGAGAGAATACCTAGCCTGGTACGAGGTTGCAGCCATATATCCTCTGTGGAGAGATTCACAACTCGTATTGGAAATAACGGTGTTGTAGTGGAAACAAGAGAGGGTACTACTATCAAACCCTGAGGGAGGGGAAATTTCCCTGGTTCCAGCAACAGGTTGGAAAAGCCCTCTGAACAACTATTTCCCCTTCCTTTGACTATCAAGGTCGACATTGACCAAGCAGGAATATGCACCGTCTCCTTTCCAGCTATATGTGCAACAATCTGTTTTTTAGCTTGACTGACACTTTGCATCTGCTGGAAAACTTCTCTCCAGTCAGACTCTAACTCCCCACCTAAAGTAGTATCAAACTCAGCATGCACTAACTGCCTACACCTACTTATAATATTCATGCCGATGAGTGCCGGCACCGCAGAAGAATTCCGTCCATCTCTAACCACCAGGAATCCACACTCAGGCAGGTTAATACCCATGGTTTCAACTGGTAGTTCAAGATAACCCAAATATGGGATGTCTAATCCATTAGCGGCTGTAATTCTTAACCAACCGGATGTGGGAAGCATATCCTTATCTTCACCTGCCAAGTGCTCTTTAAAGAAGTGTTCAGTAATTGTACTGACTTGGCTCCCAGTGTCAAGTAGACAGGACACATTCACACTTCCAATTTTCAGGTCAACCACTGGACACCTTCCCACAGCATGTTGGAGTAACCTGTCACGATTTGAGTCAAGGTAAGTTGAGCCAATAGCTTGCCCTCGCATCGCCTGGCTCATAGCGACCGAGGGTGTGCATTTCCCTGCTGTAAGGAGGATGATCCATCGTCCTTGACAGCTGGTTTGTTTTTTCTCATACAATTTCTCGCTATGTGCCCGACACCATTACACTTAAAGCAAATAGGTTGGCCATCATCAGAAAATCTAGGCTGCATGGTAGATTTAGGACGATTTAAAGATTCAGGCTTAGGGCAGTGTAGAGTCAGCCTCTGAACAGCTTGAGTTAACTCCCCTATGGCTTTGCCCTGCTCTGCTACTACTTTCAGAACATCATCCAGTGTAACAGAGCTTGCTACAGGCATCACCATAGCTGCACACTGAGCTTCTGTAGTCTCAGAGCTTACACTACAATTACTGGCTACCTTACTAGCACGTAGTTTGGTATCTTCAAGGGACCACATTAATGCTTCATCTCTGACTTCAACCAAAGTGGACTGTGGCTTGTCTCTTACCAACTTTCGAAGTTCCCTTCGAAGTGCTACATCCCTGACTCCCTCAATGAACTGGTCTCGTAGTGCAACATTAGCATTGGCAATGGCATTAGAAGACTGCTTTAAAACAGTATTTAATATCTGTGAAAGGGAATGAGAGTATGTACGGAGGTCTTCACCCTCCAACTGTTTACGAGTGTAGAAAGTCTGCAATAACTGGGCCGGACTACGCTTTTCTCTAAAGGCCGCTCTCAAATACAAGAAGATGTCCTCTGTTCGTGGAGGCTGCCCCCCTTGCCTTAACCTGACCTCTTCTACAGCAGCACCTTTAAGCAGGGAAAGAACAAAATCAGCTTGATCTTCAGGTGTCTGGTTTCTTACAAGCAGTACTCTTTCCACCTCTTCAATAAACTCATCCACATTTCTACCATCTTTGCTAAGATCACCACTAAAGGGCTGAATGTGACGTTCTCTGGGCACATACACATAGGACCTAGTTGGTTCTCTACTCAGGTTGGCAATAGCTGCCATAGCTTCAGCATGCTTTCTACTGAGCTCTTGTATCTGTTCTTGCACATTACCCGCTCCCTCTGCACTAGCGGCACCATGTATTACCGCAGGCTCTTCTTCTGGCTGTAACATGTTGATGAAATTTTAAAAGTCTTTTCACAGTCCTTTCAAAGTCTTTGTTAAATGCTTGTTGCTTCTCAGTTCAAAGGATATTCTGTCTGTAATGTGTATATGACACTCTTTTCCTCTTCTGCAGAAGACCCGTCACTGGCTCCCGATCTTCAACCACACTTGTAGTTCAGCAGCAGACAGCGATGTCTCCTCTTCCTCCTGCTACCCGTCCCTTGGCCCCGAAACCTTTGGCCGACGTCTTTAGCAGTTGGATGAACACTGCACAGTTGACCACTTCCACTGCAAGTCCTGCAACTCAAGTACCAGCCACTACCGTATTTAAATAAAAGAGCAAAAAACACGCTCAACTCTATACTGCTCCCAACCGTCAGATGACCCCACTCCTGGTACCAAAAATGTAACCGGGTGGTCAGGAAAAAGAAACACACACGGCAAAAGATTAATTTTTTATATTGGGGTTTTATCTGACTGCTGTTTGTTTCCTTTAAAATAAGTTACAGCGGTCGGCGGAAACACAGCTGAGCAAAATAAATAAATAAAAGTAAATAAAATCCCCAAAAAATAGAATTAAGAAAAATTACTAAATACAAATTGTCACTCCAAGAATTACACAGTGTAATGACACTGAAGACTTACAGAAATAAATAAAAATAAATGTGATGTTTCACCCGTTCCAATGTAACAAAAAACAATATCTTAGATTTCCAGCAGATGAACACTGGTTGAAAACCAGCACAATACTCGCACTCCCAAATAATTTACTCTGGAGTGAGCATTACCACAAATATCTACTGCTTCATCAGGTGATTTGGACTTTGTCTTTAAGAACACAAATAAATATCACCAAAATCCTCATACAAAATGGTCAAAAAAATGAACTACTGATAAAGTAAAGAATACGGTAGTGCTATGGTACAAAGAAGAGATAAAAGAAACACATTAATAAAGTCATCTCATCTTTGCTCTCACAATAATTACCTTTTTCACAAAAACACACATTGTTAAACATTAAAACAAGAGTTTTAACAGCACTGATAGTGTTTGTACAGTTCCAAATACTAAAACAAGAGTAGAAAAATTCTTAACTTACACTGGAAGTTTCCACTATCACCAGACACGAGGTTCACGTGGATCACACTCGATCCGATCACATCTACAACAAATTACACATCAAAACTTTGCACAAAATAGGTCTCGGTTTCCACGGATATAAAATAAAGGTTTTACAGTGATATTTACCCAGGAAGACAGCAAAACTTCAAAATAAATCTCCCCGATGCCAACACGACGACACGGCACTCGGCTGCTACATCGCATCATCACGAAATGGCTGTTCTGTTCGCGCACATGCCAAACAGGAAATCTCGCGAGCAGAGATCGGTGATCTCTTAAAGGGGCCATACACTGTTTTAACACCCATTGAAAATACGTTGTATTTATACCTCTGGCCACATTGAGAAGCACCTGTTTTTAAGGCTATAAATTAAGTAAGGAATAATTGACTCCCGGCCGTTAAATTATAAGAAAAATTATGCACACTCGAGGTGTGCCTTATTTTTGAACTTAACTCTGTTCCCTGAAAAAGTGGTAACGAGATGCTGAGCTCAATAGTGCTAATGAGAACAATCTTTGTTCGACCGGTTGTGAAGCATGCCAATAATTGGCTTAAATAACCTCGGCAGGTGACGTCATTGATAACGTGCAACTGCCAGGTTATAAATAGACGTGAAACGGACACATCTTCAGGTTTCCCCTTTGTCTGAAGAGACTTCCAGACACGTTGACAGTGTGGCATTGAGGCGCAGCATCTCATTCCCGCTTTTTCAGGGAACAGGGTTACAGTCAAGTCGAGACGCTCCCTTATCAAAAGCTCAATAGGGCTAATGGGAATGAGAATACCAAAGCCGCCGCACTGTAAGTGTCTGGACCCCCAGGGTTGTGTAGTGTGTGTGCACAAACATCAAAGAGGTCTCGGACATGACTCTAGGATGTCGAATCAAAGACATGCGATCCTGGAGTAGCATGGACATCCAAGCTATAGAATCTGACAAATGTGTGCGGAGAGGAACAACCTGCCACATCACACACTTGCTGCAAGGACACAACTTTTGCTCGAGCCATTGAAGATACAGCCCCACTGGTTGAATGGGCACTAACTCCTAGAGGCAAAGATTGACCACCCGAATCGCAGGCTAGGGCAATAGCAACCCTCACCCAACGTGAAATTGTTTGCCTGGTGGCAGCCGCACCCCTGATTGCGGCCCCCACGGCATATGAAGAGCTGCTCTGACTTATGCCACTGGCTAGTGCGGTGGAAGTAAATCTGAAGAGCACGTACTGGATACAGTAAGGAACATTCGGAAGATAATTAGGGTGAGGATGCCAAATATCTTTGATTTGCCCAGGGGCAAAATCGAAGCAGTATGGCAGGACTGACAAAGCCTGTAAATCCCTAATTCTCTTTAGAGACGTTACGGCCATATGAAAAACCATCTTTAGAGTCAGAAGCCTGGCAGGCACTGATTCTAATAGTTCGAAAGGGGTGCCAACCAGTCCTTCGAGCAATTCGGCTAAATCCCCTGAAGGGGTCATAGCTCTAGTGGGTGCCTCAACCTCTGAGCCCCATGAATGAAGCAGGCAACTAGAGGGTACTTTAGTTCTTCGAAGGTGGGCGCGAGAACCATCCGATTTTCCAGATGAGTGGGAAGCAGCTCGTTCCTCGTGAGAGAAATGAGCCTAGCGCGGATAGGAAGTGAACCGTGGTGCTTACAATTGCCACTCTAGAACGCGAAAGCAGCCTGCTATTCTTTCAAACAATAAACATGCGATTTCTCTTCAGATATCGGCCATGGAGAGCAAGGCACGCATCTCTTATAGAATCAGCAAGAATAGTTAGAACTTTCATTTTCCTTTCTTTTTTTTCCCTTTTTTTTACTCTCAACACGCTTCCTTTTCAACTAATGCTTTCAGCAGCGTCTCACACACACACACACACACACACACACACACACACACACACTGCCGAGGTTATTTAAGCCAATTATTGTCATGTTTGACACACATGCTTCACAACCGGTCGAACAAAGATTGTTCTCATTAGCATCGAGATGGGCCACCCTAGTCAGGGCAGCACTGACCACACCTTTATGTGCAAACTGCATGGACATATTGTGCGTGTGTGAGCACTTGGGATTGCAGTAATTCTTGTGTGCTTTATAGGTACTGTATGCTAATTTCCATCATTACAGTTAACTATACGAAGTGATATGGAATTGTAACGCTACGTTCGCCATGCATTTCCCTAAAAATAATTGCACACCTCAGAACCTTCATCAGCCAATCAGATTCAAGCATTCAACGGCCCCGTAGTATAATATTATAAAAAGGATGTCATCTCTGCCATTTTAATCTAGATTAATTCCAAGATTACAGTGAGATTAATCTATATAAAAAAAAAAATAATAATCTATGCCCACCACTAATATATATAAATATAAATATAAATATAATATAGATATATATAGATATATATTTCTAGATCCATCAAATAAAATACAAATTAAAAGCATTGTCTTTGCAGCTATCTAAAATAAAGTTTCAGAGTTAGTTCACCCAGAAATTTACATTTCGTGATAATTTACTCTCATTTCATTTTGAACCCATAAGACCTTCATTCTGCAGGAACTAACTAAGGGTAAATTATGACAGAATTTTCATATTGGGGTGCATTGATTTATTTCTTTTGTGGTTTTAGTTTTTATGTGCACCTCTTGCATGTTTCTATATGTGTTCAGTAAAAGTGTTTGAGGATGTGGAAAGTCAGACTTGTGGAGTGATTCAGAGTCGCTCTAAACACCTGCAGCCTCTCCAGCACTGAGCTCATGTACGTGTACGACTGACCAAGAGTGTTTGCTTATGTTTATGTGAATGAAAATAAAAACCATCACAAGACACCTTATAATAACTCTGTTTCTGGTGATCTGATGACAAGTGCGTTACTAAGACAGATTTCTCTTCATACAATTTCTAATTTTGATTGGATGAAATCAAATGAAAGGTCTCCAATTTCAAGACTACTTCCTTAAGATACTACTTCATTACATTGCTGCAGGTTGACAAAAAAAAATAAAAATAATAATAATAAAAAAAGTCAGCAAACTTGATTTTTAACATCCAACCATAAAACCATAAAACCCAACATTTCAAGCAGAAGATCAATGATGAGTGCACAAATTTCACAAAAGAATGAAATTATTAAAATGAAAACTTTGTTAAAAAGTTAGGCAGTTCACCTATACTGTATCTTCATAATATATTTATATGTTGAATTATATTTATATGACTAAACAATAATAGTTCAGGTTGGTGTGGTGCAGCTCTCCAATCAATTAATCAATCAATCAAAATTCACCCCAAAATCTCCCTCAGTTTCATTCTAAACCTTTATGACTTTCTTTCTAGAAAAAAGTTTAAAATTGATCAGTTTTTCCCATCAGTTTTCAAAGTATCTTCTTTTGTGGTTTTGCATCCCTTTCATGGTTACACCACACACAAGTTTTAAGTGAATCAACTGAAAGTTTCCCGCAAGGTGTAAAGATTTTTCAAAACCATATGAAAACAAAGAATATGTTTCAAAGAAATAGGCAAACTACAAGATTTTCCCTATTTTTTTATTGCTGGCTCTTGTTGAGTCTTACCTGTGTTTCTAAGACAGATTATGGCTCGAGTGATCTGATCCCAAAACGGTTTGGACCCTGTTTACACCTGGATGTAGTCCTGAACACTTCAGATCAAAATGTCAATGGCAGGTGTAAACACACATGGGCAGAAGAATCACTCTTCTTCTTCACTTACCAGTTTGAGCGGTCCAGTGCTGATGACTAAAGTACAGCAATGTTTATCACACCATCTGTCTAGAAACCAGCTCAGTTATTCCTCACATTCAAGCCGAGGTCCAGGGAAACATGGAGCAGGAATGCAATCTTCATCTCGCTGTCCGGAGTGAATCATGAATGTTTGATGAAACTCACACAGAGCCAATGTAAGCAGAACCGTGATGGGAAACACCAAACGCTGTCAAACAGTTGAGATGTGCAGTCAAAACTGCAGCTGTGGGTAACATTTTAGTGCTGTCTTTCCCTGGACGGGCTGTTTGTCTTTTTTCCCCATGAGCCCTCTCACATAACACCCCCACCCGCCCGACTCAGTGCTTGTAAGAGTTACATTACCTGCGCCCTAATGCACTCCAGACAGCCGCACTTCCTAATGACTCGCTTCGCTCCGAGCCTTTCCGGGCAAGACCGCGGCCACAAGCCACCTCACACATGGCAACCAGACACACACAGGCAGCTGATAAGAGCACTCGGGTTCAGATCAGTCGTTCAGCCCGACGGCGCAAACTCTCAGTGCTCTAAAGCATTCAGAAACTCCCGAGGTAAAACAGAACGGGTGATAATCCTGAGAGAGCCGGTGCCCCGCGCCAGTGTCTGGTCTTCATTAAGCCACATTTCTCTCAACCCTCTGTCTAATTCTGCTCAGCATTATGGAGAAGAGAAAAACAGTACAGTGACCTTCAAATAAACCTACAGGCAAAAACAAAGAGACATGTCAGGAATCTCCCTCATTAGGAGAGAGATGAACCAATCGTCTGCACTAGTTCACTCAGACTGTTCCAAACATGCAGGATCTCTTCCATACAGCTAGTCATCACATAAGTCAAGCTCTAAAATGGACAGAAATGAACTTCTGGGCTTTAACTTTACTTGGCTCCTCAAACAAAGCCCTTGTGTAAAAGAAGTACACTTCAGCCTACTTTTAGAAATAAGACTTATTGTGGAAAATATACTGGAAACATATACTTAAGTGTGAACTGAAAGTACTGTTTTTAGACTTTGAAACCCACTTAAGCAGTACACCTTTTAAATGTTATTCCATAATTATCTTTGAAATATGTTTATAGTGTACAAGTACACCTATGGTACACTCAAATAAAATCTAAATATCTGTATAGTGCCCTTTTAAAAGCAAAACTGAAAGTGTAAAGCATACATGCACTGCATTATGAATTTCAGAATTCAATGGCATTTGAAAAACAGTTTTAAAATCAACCCTTTTGCTGCTGACCTCTCGAAGCATCTGCCTCTTGTCTGAAAAACTACACTGCTTGTTGGTACATTTTCTTTACTAGCCAAAACAATTGCATGCTCTTTACAAATGATTCATTTTGAGAGCAAAATACCAGATTATATAAGTGGAAGCTTTAGTCTATGTGATCTTCCTGATTTCTCAGTATCCTGCTGACCAATTATCTCATATGCTTTGAACCCTGTGTAAAGACTATTGTACAACATAATGCTATTGTTTGTAAGAACAAGCTGAAGTATTGCCTCCTGCCACCAGATGGTGCACAAATCTGCCCCATCACCAACTGTTGCTTATTCCACAAATACTGTTTTGTTCATTTTAGACTGCACTTTCACACATACATGACTTCTCATTCCTGTAAACAGTGTTTCAAATGCATTGCTGTGTTTCTGTGTGTGGTGATTCATGTGTTCAGAGGCCTGGTTGTGTCAGGCAGCTACATCAGTCTTAAGTTCATCACAGCACCAATCCAGCTGTGTTTCCTTAAATACGTCCCAACTGATGTTTGAAAGCAGTACAGCACTCCTCCCTACTTTGATTTTTTTCTTGGGTAACATTTTTCACATTTGTTTCATATTTGGCTCGCTCCCACACCAAAGTGAACATCTGCTCGTGGCCCTGTGGAGGGATTGGGCTGACCTTTAGTTTATAGCCGCATGACTGTACTGTTACAAGATGGACAGTATACAAATGAATGCATTTACTGAACACTTATGTGCTCACCCTTATGCTAGTCCAAACATCTATTTTTCTTTTCTTTTCTTTTTTTGAAGTATAAAAGTATATTTTTTGAACAACCTCCACTCAGCTCATTTCCTGATTACATTGCTCCAGAAGAACTTAAGCATCAAATAAGTATCATAAAGGTATCATTAAGTAGTCCTTATGACTTAAATTACAGATCTTTGTAAATCTGTATTAAGACGGTAATCATTTCTCATGGAGTTTTCTGTAGAAATGAATAAACCTGTTTTGCTTTTGAATATAGTTTATTTTCTTACCCGATGGAAATATATATTTTTTTGTTACAAGCATAGACACACAAAAATTTGATTTAATTTTTCAGAAAACAAAACTTATGTTTCAAATAAATGAGAACACTTACTCATTATAAGAGTTTTTTCTCAAAAAACTCCTAGTTTACTGCTTAATAATAGTTAGTAAGATAATTTTTAACTTAGGTATGAGGTAGAGATTAAGGGATCTAAATTCATGGCTGTCTGCAGTGCAGAAGTGAAGGATGTGGAGATGCAGGAGATACAGGAATAACAGTCTCTAAAAGTCGAATAAGGGGGAACACCGGGCAGGCAAGAACACACACACACAACACATAGATATATAAAATGACATTAACACTGGACAAAGGAATCCAGGAACATGCACCACTATATATATATATATATATATATATATATATATATATATATATACATATATACACACCCACACACACACGGTCTACATATCTGAAGCACTCTGAAAGAGAGAGACACAGAAACACTGTTACAGTCCCAGTATACACACAAACATAAACACACACACATACACACACACAAACACACACAACTGAAACTTCTTGACAGGCTGCCGATGTTCTCAGATCGGATTCAGGCCTCATTCATATGTGATAATAAATTGGATATAAATCGGATACGTGCATTTGCGTGTGCCATGTAAGCAGACTGTAATGATAAAATCTCCATACTCATCGGGAAGAAGGAGGCGGGAACGGGCGCACAATCAAAATTAAGCTTTAATATTCAAAATAAACACAAAACAGCGCACCAGCCCCTCACGGAAGACTGGTGCGCATAAATAAAAAGCAAAACATAACATAATGTCCCAGGCCTGGTCCTCTCTCGTCCTTCATGGTCGTCGCTCCAGTTTTATATCCTTCCATCTCCTACGTGGGACTCGATACTAGCGGTGGGGCTCAGGTGTAGCTCATCTCCAATCACTACACCTGGCCTCACTCCTCGTTCCCACGCCTCTCGGCCCCGCCCCACTCGCCACACAGACAAATTGGATATTCCCCAGTAAATGCGAGTCATACGTCATTAAAAAAGTGACGTCAACTCAGGTGGACACCACCAACTGAAATCACATGACTTATTATAGGCGCGAAATTCGCCCAGGCTGCAACAAGGGCTGCTCTTTTTTCTCCGCCGAACGAGACCAATGTTTTGCTAATTTTTTTTTTTTTTTTGGCTTTTCAAAATATTGTGGAAAGCAAAACACTGTATAATTTTATTTGCATCTGCATCCATTGTATTTCGTGCTGTTTTACTTCCTTTTCTGGGTCAGAACGTCTACGTTTGGTAGTTTCAGCAGTGTATAGTGTAAATACAAAAATCGGATACGGGTCACTTTTAAAAGATGATGTATCGGATATCGGATATAGTCAGAAAATCGAATTTGGGCATCAAGACCTGCAGTGTAAATGCAGCCATAGTGTCTGTGCAATCATCTGCAATCAAGTCAACGATATCGCTGTAGATGAACTGTCCTCAACTAAGCAAGCCAGAGGCGACAGCGGCAAGGAACCGAAACTCCATCGGTGACAGAATGGAGAAAAAAACCTTGGGAGAAACCAGGCTCAGTTGGGGGGCCAGTTCTCCTCTGACCAGACGAAACCAGTAGTTCAATTCCAGGCTGCAGCAAAGTCAGATTGTGCAGAAGAATCATCTGTTTCCTGTGGTCTTGTCCTGGTGCTCCTCTGAGACAAGGTCTTTACAGGGGATCTGTATCTGGGGCTCTAGTTGTCCTGGTCTCTGCTGTCTTTCAGGGATGTAGAGGTCCTTTCTAGGTGCTGATCCACCATCTGGTCTGGATACGTACTGGATCCGGGTGACTGCAGTGACCCTCTGATCTGGATACAGACTGGATCTGGTGGCTACAGTGACCTCGGAACAAGAGAGAAACAGACAAATATTAGCGTAGATGCCATTCTTCTAATGATGTAGAAAGTACGGTGTTATGTGAAGTGTTCCCGGTTCCAGTTTACCTAATTAATGCAGCCTAAAAATCCTTTAACGGATTTGGATATTAAAAGCATATTAGTAAGTTATGTGTAAGCCAGGTTAAAGAGATGGGTCTTTAATCTAGATTTAAACTGCAAGAGTGTGTCTGCCTCCCAAACAATGTTAGGTAGGTTATTCCAGAGTTTAGGCGCCAAATAGGAAAAGGATCTTTCGCCCGCAGTTGATTTTGATATTCTAGGTATTATCAAATTGCCTGAGTTTTGAGAACGTAGCGGACGTAGAGGAGTATAATATAAAAGGAGCTCATTGCAATATTTTAAAATCTATACGATGATTGATAGGGAGCCAGTGCAGTGTTGACAGGACCGGGCTAATATGGTCATACTTCCTGGTTCTAGTAAGAACTCTTGCTGCTGCATTTTGGACTAGCTGTAGTTTGTTTACTAAAGGCGGGCGTACACGGTGCGATTTTTGCTGTCGTACGAGTTCGCATGCGATTTTTTTCAATCGTGTGGAAATCGGGTATTCTCGTATGGTCGCTGCTCGTATCATTTGCGATGAATTACGAGCCGAGCAGAGTGGCTTACGAGCACTTCCCGACCTCCCGATCATTTTTAAACATGTCTAAAAAGTTCGTGAGCTATCGGTTTGAATTCGTGCCATTTGTGCGGTTGAACGAGCCGATTTGTTGATTTATCTGAAGTTGACCAATCACAAACTAGGAAAACCACAGAAGAAGAAAGACGAAGACGGCAGCTGAAGTCTGACAGGAACGGCGAGCGCTGTATGATGTTTCTAGCAACGTATTCCAATGCCTTTTTAGTTCTCTCTCGCTCACACACGCATTTGTAGTTTACAGGGACTCTCCATAGACGTAACGGTATTCTATACTGTATATCCCCATATACTACTTCTATCCATCACGAAAAAAGCATGTTTAAAATTTCTATTAAACACCGTATAGTATTTTTTTAAAGCCATTTGGTTTACGAGAGCACAGTAATTGTCCCCATAAACCATGTTTACATTTTAATACCAATTTCAGATATTTATAAACTTAATAACGTTAGGCCTAAAAGAACACACACACACACAGGGTAACCAAACGTCCCGGTTTCCTATTGCTGAAAAATAACCTGTACGTGTAGGAAACAGTCAAGGCTCGTATCAATATTTTATTTGCAGTTATGAGAGAGGAGAGCAGTTATATTAGGCGCGTTCCCCTTGAGGCATCAAGCAAAACCTGTATGACATCAAAGTACCACGAGAGCGATTCGAATGCATTGGATATGTGTGCTCTCATATCGCTCTCCCGGTACTTTAATGTCATACAGTGATCCTTCTGTGCGTGCAGCGCTGCTTCAAGTTGAGCGCATCTATCAACTTCGTGCGATTGCTTCTGAAATTCGCAGGTTGTAAAATCGTGTCGTATATCATCTCGTCCGTACGATTTTCAGATAAACTCACTCGTGCCGTGTGCGTGGAAATACGATCTTCCGATCATCCGAATTCGCACCGTGTACGCCCGCCTTAAGCGTGCAGAACAACCACCAAATAAAGCATTACAATAATCTAACACTGAGGTCATAAATGCATGGATTAAAATTTCTGTATTTGACATTATAAGCATAGGCCATAATTTAGATATATTTTTGAGATGGAAAAATGCAGTTTTACAAATGCTAGAAACTTGGCTTTCTAAAGGCGGGCGTACACGCTGCGATTTTTGCTGTCGTACGAGTTCACATGCGATTTTTTTCAATCGTGTGGAAATCGCGTATGCTCATATGGTCGCAGCTCGTATCATTTGCGATGAACTACGAGCCGAGCAGCGTGGCTTACGAGCACTTCCCGACCTCCCGATCATTTTTAAACACGTCTAAAAAGTTATTGAGCTATCAGTTTGAATTCGTGCCATTTGTGCGGTTGAACGAGCCGATTTGTTGATTTATCTGAAGTTGACCAATCACGAACTAGGAAAACCACAGAAGACGAAGACGGCAGCGCCACGGCGAATGTGGGAGGATAAACTCGGTGAAGTCTGTCAGGAACAGTGATCGCTGTATGTTTCTAGCAACGTATTCCAATGCCTTTTTAGTTCTCTCTCGCTCTCTCTCACACACGCATATGTAGTTTACAGGGACTCTCCATAAATGTAACGGTATTCTATATTGTTTATCCCCATACACTACCTCTATCCATCACGGAAAATGCATGTTTAAAATTTAAAGCCATTTGGTTTACGAGGGCACAGGAATTGTCCTCACAAACCATGTTTACATTGTAACACACACACAGGGTAAACGTCCCAGTTTCCTGTTGCTGAAAAATAACCTGTACGTGTAGGAAACAGTCACGGCTCGTATCAGTATTTTATATGCAGTTATGAGCGAGGGAGAGCAGTTATATTAGGCGCATTCCACTTGAAGCAGCGCTTCACAGAATGATCACCTGTATGACATTAAAGTACCGCAAGAGCGATTCGAATGCATTGGGTATATGTGCTCTCTTATCCAACTCGCGGTACTTTAATGTCATACAGTGATCCTTATGTGCGTGCAGCGGTGCTTCAAGTCGAACGCGTCTATCGACTTCGTGCGATTTTTTCTGGAATCCGCAGGTTGTAAAATCATGTCGTATATCATCTCGTCCGTACGATTTTCAGATAAACTCACTCGTGCCGTGTGCGTGGACATACGATCTTCCGACCATCCGAATTCGCACCGTGTACGCCCACCTTAAGGAAAGATTGCGATCATGTAGCACACCTAGGTTCCTAACTGATGACGAAGAATTGACAGAGCAACCATCAAGTTTTAGACAGTGTTCTAGGTTATTACGAGCAGTTTTCTTTTCAAAATTTAGCAGTACAAAAATTACTCTCTATCCATTTTTTTATAACGACTATGCATTCCGTTGGTTTTTAAATTGGTGTGTTAGTAGTGAGAATCAGTCCTTAAAATAAAGTGTTACCATTGTATTTAGATTTTAGAATGTTTAGACATGTGTAGTTAAAAATAGTAAACACTAAGTAAATATTTTATTTATGTATTTATTTATTTGCATTATAGAAAAGATAATATTAGAAAAGAATAAACTAATTAGAATAATATTGTAGAAAATAACATTGCTTGGAACAAACTGCGGATGGGGTCGAGGGTTTAATTGTAAGTATTTAAGTTAAATATTGTCTTAGTAAGTCATAGTTTTGAAATTTTATATGGTAGTTTTGACTTTTTGTTTTATAATTTTAAATTTGTCTCATTGTTAGACTTATAATAATAATTTCAAAATTATGGCGTTTTAATTCATTTTTATCTCATAATAATGTTTTTATGTGATAATTTTTCAATGTTTTGTCTCATGTTGACTTTTTTATCTCATCTAATTTTTTGATTCCTCTATCATCTATCATTTTTTACTTTTTAATTCATTATTTATGTTTTATCTCATAATTATACTGTTTTCATAATTCTTACTTTGTCATAATTATATTTTTTGTGCTCATAATTTACACTTTTATCTAATAATTTTGACTTTGACATAATATTAAATTTCTTATCTCATAATTATTTTGGCATTCTGTCATAATTGGGATTTTTTTATCTTTTTCATGATGTTTTGTGCAAGATTTGCTAAACATGGTAAATTAGTGTGAGCAATTCCCAGAAATAAAAATGCTGATGGGAGTGAAAAGTTCTGCGGTTGATCTACAGACAATCTGCAAATTAATGAACACTGATGCATCATCTCATTTGCATGATCAAATGTACCCAGAGCAGCACAAATTAGCATAAGGTCGCAAACAATATGTTCAGATACTTCCTCCGGCAATCCAAATAAATGAATACGAGTGGAAAAAAATTATCTCCCTTCTACAGAAAAGTATTTTTGTGTGCTCTCTGTTCTCTGTGGTGCCTCAAAATGAGTTGAGACATGCTTTTTTGTCAGTAAATAATGCTGGAAGTACCAGTACATTTTCTACTACAAGCTTTAGTAAATCATGTGGCGTGATTAATTTAAGTATTGTTCACTGATACATTTTGCATCTGAAAGGGACACTGCTGTAAATCCTGACAGTAGATTTTTTAATCCAAAAGTGCTGGCGTTCTGAATTTTGACTTTTTATTTCATAATTATTGACATCTGATTCTGTGTTAAAGAGATGAATTCTCATGATAAAAATTTCCAAAGTTAAAAAAAATAATTTTGAAGAATGACTGAGAATTTCTGTGCCAAAAATCTTACTTCCGGGTTGGTACAAGCTTTGGCTGTTTTTTTTTCCGATCGTGGATTTAATGACGTAGACGAGAACGGAAGTCCTTATATGAGCATTTCTCCCGGAAAAGCGCACCCGCACACACACATTAACCAGAGGAGAGTGAGATTGTGCACATCAGTGTGCTTCACAATTGTCGGCAGCGCAGCATAGGATTTGTTCGAGAATGCCTCCAAATAAGTGCATTTTTGGATGTGAGGGAAAGTTTACCGTGTTCAGCTTCCCCAAGAACCCAGCGTTTCATGAACAGTGGATGCAGTTTGTTGTTCTGGTGCAGCGATGGAGTGTATCAAGTGCGCTTGTGTGTTCTGGTCATGTGAGTGATGAATGTTTCATAAACAAGGCCCAAGTCGACGCTGGATTTGCACATCGTTTGCTATTAAAACATGGAGCCGTCCCCATGATAAAAGACCTCATTCATGCAAGTACTTGCATCAGATTTCTGTATTTTCAAATCAGCACATAAGTGAATATATGTTAATGGTAAAAACACGAAACATCAGTATTATAGCTCCGCCCAAGGCACCCCTCCAGGAGCTCTTTTGGAGATATGAAGGATGCATTACTTCCCTATAGGTACTCAAGATTAACATGAGATTAGGTGAAACTGTGTGTGTTATGTACCCTTTAAGTATTTTTGTTTGAATTATTTGGAAACAACAATTTTTTGACGAAAACTGCATCATACAATTTGGGTGTGTAAAGGCTCTGTTATTTAATGCTATTTTGTGTGTTTTTCTTCTTCAACAGGTAACTTTAATGCAGCAGCAGCAGCGAGCCGTCAGACACATCACAGCACCTCCCAGTCTCGTCCAGCATCACGACTCAGTCTGTATCCCTATAACCTCCCCGACTCTTCAAACCCAGCCTGCCCACAGAGTCACGGTGGGGCCTGGGGAATCATGGGAGACAAAGGAAGCAATTAAGCGATAAAGATCACTCTGAGATATGACATTTCATCCCAGGCGGATCCGGTGGTCACACTCCTTTCAGAGAAGAATACTCGCAGTAAAAAGGAAAAGGGTTGGGATTGTCCCCTCCTCCTCTGACTGCCCTCCCCGTCTGTCTACAAACAAGAAAAAAGGTTGACTGTGGTGCGCTTCGAACCCTTCTCTAACAAAACCGCTTTTAACCCCTGCTCAAGAATGGAGCAATTAGGTGACACCAACACGAAGAAGACAAACAATGTTCAAATGAAAAATATGACATCCACTGAGCCCGTATTTACACCAATGAAGCTCATTTTGATTTTGTTTTCTAAAAACATCATTTGAAAATCAAAAGAAGTCAAATAAAAAAGTGTTCTATTGAGTCTCTAATTGCCCCGAGGTCAAGTTACAGATCTTGTTTCGCTTCTGCGCTTTCAAACCGCAGCATTCAAAGCCTCGTTTACCTGTTAGTGAGGAGAAAACCCTTTCACAGAGGACCTCTTGAGAAGCCTACTGATTCAAGACGGCTCCTGAACATCTTTTTCCACATTTTAACAAAACCTCAAGGTTAAACTAGTCTTAATCAAACTTAAACTGTGTGCTCGGTCTTGATTTTGTGATTTTAAAGGAATAGTTCAGTCAAAAATCATATTATTTATAAATTTATAAGATAAGAAAGTCAACAATTTTAGATAACATAATTATGAAAAAAGTTGTTACATAATTTAGACTTTTTATCTTTTATAATTCATAATTGTATCCTAGTATCTTATAATTCATAATTATGACTTTTTCATCAGAACGTTTACTTACTGTCAAAATGTTCTCTTTTTGTCTTATAATTTGACATATTATTTTCTTGTCATTAAATTTTGACTTTTAATGTTAGAGTTATTGTATTTATTGACGTTTATGAAAATGCATGTTTTATCTAATGTGGTGGAACTTGGGTTTCATATTAACTTGATCCTTTTTTGTCTCATAATTTGACATTATTTCCTTGTCTTACAAATGCGAATTTTATGATTAGAATTATATTATATTATCATTTATGACATCTTTATGATTTAGAAAAAAAAAAGATTCTTATGGTAGAAATGGGGTTTCATATTAACTTGATTAAAAGGCAGTTAACACATTTACAAAGTAAAGAAAATACAATCTGGATTTAAATAAATGCTGTTCTTTTGAACTTTTTATTCGTCTGTAAATCCTAAAGTACAGAAATGTTCCTTGAGCAGCAAATTGGCATATTAACATGATTTCTGAAGATCATGTGACACTAAAGACTGCTGAAAATTATTATGGGGCTATTTTCAGTGAAAACAATATGATTGCATCTGGGTTTGATCTTCAGCAGTGTTGGGCAGTAACTAGTTACTAGAGCCTAGTTTCAGTAATAATATTACTGTTGCACTAGTGTAGCTAACTTGTCAGTAAAAGATAGAGTAAAAGATGTCAGTAATAACATCACAGTTCATTTATAAAACAGCTCGTTACTGAGTTACTTTTGATGCCTCAAAATATATTTCTAGTTACATTTTAAAATAATTTTATGGGAAAGATACACAGTTACAACTTCTGTGCCTGTAACAACAAAAAGTTAGAAAAGTCATGTAACTAATTAATTACTGTTGTTAATATTAAACTAATAAGTAACAAGTAAATGAATGATATTACTTTTGAAAGCAGTAACTGGTAATGAGTAATAAATTACATTTTTGGAGTAACGAGCCCAACACTGATCCTCACACAAAGCATAGTAGACTTCAGAAAAGGCTTCAGAAGACTTGAAATGGTACATACTACCCTTTAGATCACTCTTATGGTGCTTTTTGCTTCTTTTGAGCTTGACAGATGCATTCACTCTTAACCGTCTCTGTATGGAAGGAACGGTGTGAAGAAGAAGAAGAAGAAAAACACCTTTCATGTGCCATAGAAAAATGCTAAAGGGAACAACACATTAGTGAGTGAATAGAAATGTCCATTAGTCTTTTTAAGAAGGTGCTCAAACGTTTTTTGACATGTTGACTGTCTTGGAGCCAAGGACAGGGACTTCAAACGTGAGAGAAGCACACCTGTTTGAAGGGTTAAGAGGGATGATGGGAAATAAGTAGAGGCCAGTGGACAGTCACCAGCGGGAAAGTCCGAGGGCATCTTATCATTAGTTGTACCTAATGAAACTGCACAACAACAGGGAAGAGAACCCACCCCTGAGACACACTACTGGCTCCAAAATTACAGCGAAGACAAAAGAGCCTTTACATGGTCACATCAAAGTGTTTCCACTGAAAGAGAAATGACAGGTCGTTTAGAGCAATCAGAAGCGAGAGCACGGTACCATAACGTGATCACTGCCACAAGATCAGTCATTTCAGATCTTTACTGTTTTATACACACACTACATGTCAGAGTATGTGAAAACCCCTTCTAATTAGTACATCTAAGAGTATTCCAGCCTAATCCATCGCTGGCAGGTGCAGAAACCAGACAATAGAGCAGCTTTTTTCCCATATCTGAGATATGAGAATGCACCTGAGTAAAAAAACAGAAAGATAAATTATGTATAAGAAATCTTTAACATCTTACTTTTATTCGACTAGACACCAAGGAGATAAATAAATCAAATTGAGAATTTTTTTATAAACTCGTTGGAAGCTTTTCTCATCAAATGATCTTTGTTTCCATTTAAAAGTTTTAGATCGGTTTTAGGTCTTCAGTATTCAGTGTCACATGATCCTTCAGATATCATATTAATATGTTGATTTGCTGCTCGATACACATTTCTGATTTTATAATACATTCAAATAGAAAGATGTTTTGGAATATTCTCAATTTTGGAATATTTTCTCAGTGCGATAGTCCAAGGATAACGTCACATTAGCGGAATTTCAGCAAATTATGGCATGCAGAATCATTATGATTCATTGTCTGTTGTCAATAGTGTTGAGATGTATGTAGCACAGCTCACACAGAAACCAAGCATTCTCAACTCTCAATCTGACGGCACCCATTCACAACAGAGCATCCATTGCTGAGACACTAATGCAATGCTGCATTCCTCCAAATCTGTTTCCATGAAGAAACAAACTCATCGTAGATGTCCTGAGGCTGAACACATTTTCAGCAAACTTTAATTTTTGGGTGAACTATACCTTTAAAGAAGCACTGTTGGTTCAAGCTCTGCCAACATGATTTGACAATTAGGCACTTTAACAAAATTGCTTTTAAATTCTGAGTCTTCTGGGTTCATGGCTTTTGATCCTTCAAGGGAAAGATTGAGTTTTGTTAGCAGTGCTCTTGCAGTTCCCTTATGCAGTAGCTCAGGACCAGGCCGAGACTGTGTGGCATGAATAACTCTGCAGTTGCAAAGATGCAAAGCAGCCGCTTCTAGTGTGTCACCCGCTTGGCTCCGGCTCCGTACACTTGGGGCCGTGCATGAATACAGCGCTGTGAGCGGAGGAGTGAAACAAGAGGATCTGACCTCCACCTGCACTGACATCAGCCGTTATTAGCCAACTGATCCCCTCCCATCAACACAAGCCACACATCCACCGCTTAAGAGCTGCTGCGAGGATGCATGATGAAACAAGTCTGAGCTGCGGACCGCACGGAGAGAAACCTCCTGCTCAACAACAAACCTGCTTCATCTGAACCAACCACCAATGACTTTCTTAAAATGGCCTTAAAGACAGACTCTCTGTGTGGATTCATTCAATATGTACAGTTAGACATTGTTACTTTCAAAGATTGCACCAAAGCGGTTGGTTATTTTGTTGACACTGCAGCAGGTGATTCTGCACCTCTTTCTGTGAGGGTCTGGTGTGATATGAGCAATGTTATCTTGATGGAGAGAGGCCTGTGGATGTGCATCTGCTCCAAGAAAACTTGGAAAAGCTCAACCTCTGCCCTAAGCCACTTCAAAATGAAATTCCTACCTTCCCTCATCTGACAAACCTGTGTCTGATATAGTCTTCAAAGGAAAGTGGCAGGCGTGTACCTCCAGGCTGAGGTAATTTGACTAAAGCTTTGCAAAGAGAGAAGACAAATGTTGTGGACTCTTTTTTACTCTCCAAAGATTAGGCGTGATGCTCCTTCTTTTACATGTTAATCGCTGTAAATGGGTCATCTCAGGAAACAGTGCATGAAAAAGGTTTTTTTTTTTTTTTTGATAACTTCTTGAGGACTTGGGGGACAACCATATGTTGTCAGGCGTAAATATGAAGTTATAACCTTGCAAAGTGCACTATTTTAAAAAGTAATACTTTTATATTTATAATATTTAATAGTAGATATAAGAGTAAATTCTGGCTGCATCACCCAGATTCAGAATTAATGCCTTCTAATGTGACACATAATCATGTTTTGTGACAACCCTGTTACATTCTTAAAAAAAAAAATAATAAAAAAAAAAAGTTAATCAAAATGATAATACTGCACCATAACAAATTATATATATATATATATATATATATTTCAGACTTTAAATAAATGTAACTTTAATTTGATTAAAATGAAGTAAATAAACTATTTATGTATGCATGTATGAGTGTGATCCTGTTAATTATATCAGCAGTAAACCAAGGAAATAAATGGCAAAAAATATGGCCAACATTTATTAGAAGTATTCTTAGTATTATTTTATTAATCAATTAATTCCTGTTATAAAAACGTGATAGTACTAGATTATGTTTCTTTCTTTCTTGGATCTACTGAAAACACCGAAAGTATTCGTATTCCATCATTATTTGTAAAAATTCCTAAAGAACCCCAATGAAACGCAACCCTACCCGGATTCTTACTGGATCCCGTTATGATTGAATACAACAGTATTTTTGACAAGAAATTCCACACAAGCTGTGCACCAGAGGTTTTGATCAATTTAAGTTTTAAAACCGAAAAGCCTTTAACAAAAGAGTAAAGGTGACCGGACAATGATGCCAAGGGACGCTTGTTGACCGCTCAAATAGCTTCCGTTGGTGTTATCATGGAAAACGGGCAGTAAATGGGCGATTTACAGCCTGATAGGCGTCTGTATTCAGTCTGCAGATGGAGACACGCCGTCTCACCTTTGATTAGTTGTCGCGTCGCGACGTGCGCAGCGCCGCGTCTCCAGATCCACGCACGTGACCCTCCCGTCAGTCCCAGCGGTGCGCGCGAGTCACGGAGTCTAGCCGCTATTGGGCGGGTCACAGACGCACCTGGATGAGGACAGGGGTGATGTACCGCAAGGTTTTATTTTTATTTTTTTATTTTTTTGCAGTGCTGACCTCTGATGTCCAACCAGACAACATATTAATGTATAATAATAATAATGACACTCATCATCATTTCTTTGATATGCAAACGTAATCTTCACTGAATCTAGTGTAGAATGCCTTCAGCTGTGTCTAAGCCCCAATCAGTATTCATTGCTTCAGTGTTTGCCGCTGAGGAGAGGTGTGTTGATTCACATCAAAGATTTCACTGATCAAGTCAGTCAGCTTGTTTGTGTGCATTGCTTTTTAAATGTACGTCCAGGTTACATTTCACCCCAAATCGAAATGTGTGGGTATATATTGTGTTCAGAAATTAAATAAGATTTCATATGGTGGCACTATCTTCACAAGACTTTAAGCACATTTCCCCACCAAATTCTCACTGCTGCATTTAGTTATAACATATTACACATATTATTTTCAGTGATAATTCTGAGTGATTAGTTATTCATCACTGTAATGTAAAACACTGCATTTTTTTCTTTATTAATATAGTGAGAAGTGGGATGTAATTGTTATTAACATGGAGTATTATATCTGCCAGACATGTTCTTGACAGGCTTTATTTGATTGTATTGTAACTTGATTTTAAGTAATTAGTTGCAGCACTGTAATGAGACTTTAGAAGACTTAGAGACTTTTTACTGCACCACAGCATGTGTAGTAGTGAGAAACAAATGTTTTTTTTTTCTTTTTTTCTTGAAACAGAGCATCACACTGCCTTTTAATAATCTTACGTTGTTGTTGGAATGTTTCAAAATTTATTTAACAACAAAACAAAAATTTTGGGACCATGTAAATCACATGCTGATGCAGAACATTGAACTCGCCTCTGATCTCTCCGTCTGATATAGCAAGACAATCAGGTTTCCTAGCATTTCACCCAGTGCTCTATTTTAAGTACACAAACGATGCTTTCTGAGGGGGTCGCTCGGCTACACATTTGGTGAATGTATATTGTATTAAAGAAATAAATACTACCAGTAAATAAACTTTTTAGTGGCTAATTCTTCTAGCTCATAGAAAAACCCTTATACAGTCTTATATACATTACGAAAAGCTGTACAGCTGGCATATAATTAAAATAAGGACGGTTTTATTTGTTTAATTATGTTGATATAAATATATATTTATATATACTTTTTTTGTCAAAATATATGATCGAGGAGACAAGAAACACACATCTCAAGACAGATGTTATAAATAAGTGTCCAGGGTGTAGCTGTGTCCCGGTCAGCGGCAGCCACATCCCTCCACCACCATCTCCTGATAGTTCTTCAGCACCACCCTGTCCGTCTCGTCCAGGTAGAGCATGGAGATGGCACTGAGCTCTGTGGGAACGCAGCAGGCCTTGGGAATATTGGTGTTCACCGAGTTCACCAGTGTCTGCACAATAGCGTGATTGGTGGAGTTCAGGTGATCGGCCAAAGGGAACGGACACTCCCCGTGACAGTAGTACGCCTGATATCCGGGCGGCGCCACGATCCAGTCGTTCCAGCCCACATCACTGAAGTCCACATAAAGCGCGTGTCGCCGACAGTTTCGGTTGCGCTTGCGACCTCTTTGCTTCGGGCTGCGCTTCGCTCGCCGCGTCAGTGGGTGACTTTTTCCGTCATGTCCAAATGTGACCAGCAGGGGGCGAAGCTGGCTCCAGTCTGCGTCGGGAAGCGGATGCAAGGAGCGACTGACGCGTACGTGACGTCCCTGGTGACGCGAGGTTCGGTTCAGGGGCACCACCTCCACAGCCAGGCCGTGATTGGAGCTCTTGTCACGGGTCCAGCGCAGCACGGCCGGACTCACGTCGAAGCTCTCCCATCGAGTCGTGTTGTGGCGCACCAGTCGAGTGTCCAGCAGCTGTGTGATGAGCTGTCCGGCCCGCGGGGGCTTCAGCACCTCGTATATGTTTATCCGGTGTAGACCTTCATCTCCCGTGGCTTGGGGATCTGAGATTGCATCATCTATCTGTTGCCTGTAGAGACGAAGCTCTGCGGTAGAAATGAGTTCCTCCTCTGGGATGCTGCTGAGATTGAAGACGAAGCGCAGGGGAGTCTCAGAGCCGTCTGACTGCAGCTCCTCCATGTGCTCTAGAGGAGGAAAATCAGAGGACAGCTCAACAAACTGGAAGAAGATACACTATAGTGATGCAGTTTTTGAAATTATACAGTAACACATTCTTATTACCTGTAGATGGAAAGAAAAAAAAATACTTTGGACCAAAAATAAATAAATAAATAAAAATCTAATTATATTAATGGTTTGGATCAAGCTTTAAACTTTGATATATTTTTTTTTACCTTAACACAAAAAAACAATTAAGTAACAATGTAAAGTAAAAAGATTATTTATTATAAAGACCATATATTTAATTAATATAGTTTAGACATAAGCCAAATTGTTACTTGTTGTAAGTCAATGTAATTATTAATATTATTATTATATATATTTTTGGGCTTTTAACAACTTAAAAAAACACGATGCACATCAACACTAAAATACTTAAACAGAATAGTTTCTTTAGGACTGCTCATAAAAACTGGAAAAATAAAATAAAAATGGAGACCATGGTTTTCGATTAATATACCAATATAAAAAAAGCACTTTAAATAAATAACACAGTTGTTTTACTTTTTTCAGTGTAAACAAACAAGAATCTTAATAATACAACAATCTACTAAAATGATATTTTGCAAGAACTACAATGCAATTCAATACAATGTAGTAATACAATGAAGTAATTTATGTAGATACACTGCATTTTCTAGATTGATATCAATGTTTGAAAATATTTTTATATTAATTCCTGTTATTACACTCCTAGTTTATTTCAATAGTTTTATTTCATAGTTTTTATTTTAGTTTCCTACATAGATATTTTGAATACTTGGTTTTGACAGTCGTGGCAAATACTCTTGCCTTTGCATCATACCATGTTCACTCTGTAATGTTTGGTCTCACCTGATTGTTGCATACTGAATGATAATAATGCAAATAATTCTGAATTATAAAGTATAATTTTCAATGCAGAAAAGTTGTTGTCATTGAATTCTGTTTGGTGACTCTCTCTGAATCCACACTCTTTTATTTTCAGAGGAATCCACTCCACTTATTCCTTTTCCATATTTCATTGTAGTCTCATCTCTGACTCATTGTAAGTATGTAGTTATAAAGAAAAGTAAAATAACAGGGAATAAACTGTTAAACCATGCTGACAGACTTCTATCTTCTTGAAACTAAATGTGTGTTTTTCCAAAGCCTTCTAGGAATTCTGTCTGCCTGAGAGACCGCATTGTGGTGTTTATTTAGAAATCTCTGGAGTAGCATTAAAAATAATTGCATGGTGAGGAAATTCCCTCGAGAGGATCGGCAAAGTATGGCAGTGCAGAGACTTTTAAATGTGGGGTTGAGTCTGAATTTGTCAAGTGTCAATGTCTCCGCTGTCTTACCTTCATGATGGAATCCTCTCACGGTGTTCGCTCGACTCGTGGACCTCTCGGGATAATGGAAGCTCACGTCGTGGGCCCCGGCCTCTTCGGCCTCCCCTGACTGCAGGCGATACAGGTCCAGCAGATACTGGGGCACCACAGCCGAGTAGCTGGGTCGCGGTCGCCTCTGCAGCCCAAACATGTGCAGCAGCGAGGCTTCAAAGTCCCGCAGCAGTTCATGACTCTGACCCAGGTGCTGAGCCGACGCTTTCTTCTTCCCTTCCTCAGGTATTAGACTAGCATAGCTGCTCTCTCCCAGTAGGACTTGGCATAATAAAAGGACCATCGGCATTCGATTACCAGGAATCATGATGTCTCTGGTGGGCAGGCGGGGAATTTGAGGAAGCAGAAGAGAAAAGCAAGACTTTAATGAAAGATGTTTTGACTCCCCATTGTCAGCTTGCTTTCAATAATTAATCTGGATACCATTAAAATGTCATTGACATTTAGGTCAGAAACATGCTTTGCGCAAGTCCTCGAAGGAAGAATGCTTGGTCAATGATTTGTAAGTATGTGGTAACAGACCTCCGTACTCAAGGGGGCGACAAAGTTTCCTTCAGATGTCTGTGTCATTATCATTACATCATATGCGTTTTTATTTAAGTAGCTTGTTACAAACATTAATACTTCTAACACTGAAAACAGCTGGGTGTACTAACAATTTTCACTCTGGTAAATGTCATTAATTTCCCAACTAATTAAAAAGATTTGGCAAGGAATTACATACAATTTTGAATAAGAAAGACTGAAATAGTGTTTTTTTGCTAAATGCACTCCAATAATATTTTTTCAACAGTGTAGTATGGAAGTGTTTGGGTTTGTGTACTTGTATAGAGTATGTTTTAGACCTTTTTTATTCCAGATAACTACCATACAACTGAATAGTTAAAAATATGTATATACATGAAACAACATAGTGAGTTTAGGCCATCATTCACCAAAACTTTTAATAAAATGATGCCATTATTTACTCACCCTCATGTCATTTCAACCCAGTGTAACTCCAATGGCTTTCATTTTGGGTTCCTCAAAGAACCCTCCTGTGATCAGTTCTTAATATAACCATTTTTTTCTTAGTGTGAGGAACATTTTAAATATCTAAAGAATATATTTCCACTATAGAGGTCTTTTAGAGCAAAGAAAAGATTCCATAGATGTTAAAGGATCTCCATGTAACCACAGATGCCAATAAAGATCCTTTATATTTAAGAGCGTACGGACAAAAAAAACGGAAAAACACACATTTTCTGTGTTCCATGAAAGGCTTCTTGGAATGGTTTGGAATGACATAAGTGTGAGTAAATGACGATATAGTTGTAATTTTTTTGGGAGCACTATCCCTTTAAGGGTCTATCCGAACTACAGTGTGGTAGTCGAAACCAATGTCAAACAAGGACAGCAACCTACAATCTTCAAGTGTTTGCACCGCAACATAAAAAAGCTGAAAGCAAAACTCCTTACTGACAACGGCGCTTGTAAAGAACGACTAAGCCTTTCAATTTGCTCCAAATATGTAACAACCCCGTCACACGATTAGGACTGGATAGGCTTGCTCCACTTACCGACAGAAAATAAAGCATGGGAAAACAGTCCATGTTTGTCGAGAGCTGATCCAGGACGAGTTCCTCGAGTGAATGTTACGTGCTCCTGGAAGGCTGTTTAACAACAGCGGGGAGATTCCTTTCCTGAAATACAAGAGGATATTAGCCACTCAATACTTCATGTAATCCAATTACTGCTAACATTTCAGTATAAGCATGGCATGATTTCAGTAAGAGCAAAATGCAGGTTTGGGCCAGAGAGACATCTTAAAGCAACTGAAACGCTGCTTGTAAACGAGCACTGATAACGTGTTGCACAAGACGGCCAGGTGTGAACACCTGAAAAGATGGCAATTAGATTTACATACAAATAGAGGTTCGTTTGTCAACAAAGGGATCTCAGACCGCCTCTTTTATAGATGGTCTATTAGGAAATCCTTCTTAAAGAGTCTTTAAAATCCCCCAATCCAGACTGGTCACACAAGCGGCACCGTCCTGGTCCTACATCTTTATGATCTGTTAACCTATAACATCCAACTATGTAGCTACCTGATTTGTGTCAGAAGTGGAATGGATTTAAGAGATACTTTCATTGCAACCAACGTACAACTCCACAAATAGGATTTTCAACGATTCATTTGAGAACAGAGGAACTGCACTAATAACAGTCACAAGTGTTTGTGAAAGGTCTCAGAAAACAACGTCATCACTGAATCCACAGCTGAACTCAATAGTTGAGCATGGCAACGCATGCATTTTGTCACTTCTTGGACTTAGCTCTGCTGGAGCAAGTCCAACCATTACAACAGGAATGATGCATTTTAACAAGAACACCGTGTGTGTGTGGTCATGAGAGTTATTTCTCTCTCTGTCTTCACAGTTGTTGCACTAGCATGGCTTGCGATGTGATTCTTGACTGATTTACCAAAACACTGTGTTAGATTCTTAACAGGAGTCCAGTGGTTTTTAGATTCATAAAATCTGCCATTTGAACAACAGCTATTCAAACAGTTCATTATGTCGAGAGCAAACCATAAAAATGAGCGTAACTAAAAGACTTTGATCAGCCATGCCAGAAAACATGTAACAAAGCACAAACAATTGGTTTCTTCCGACCACCTACACTTGTTTAAAAGCCTACAGATACTGCCCTAAATATTTAGAGAATCCCTGTTTGAAGATGGAGTGCGATGCATGTGCTTTTGTACAGAGTGGGTTTTATAGTGCAGCTTGCTTCCTTTAATTTGGCAGCGTTGTGTAAAGCTCACAGTGCTCGACTTTAACCCTGCTTAATGAGATTAGGTTATGCACATGGTCCTTCAGATGTGCATGGGGAAGTACGTTACCACAGTACCAGCCAATGTTAGGATCTGACCTCTGTCAAGTTTAATTCAGAAATTAAATCTGTGGAAAGTTGCATTCTGTCCATGTGGAAAATGAGACCGCTTGAAGAATGAATAGCTTATAGCCTGCTGTGCGGTTGCAAAAGTTCATGGATATGTACAATAAAGAATCTCTATTGCACTGACACAATCTCTAGACCAGGGTCCTCCAATTATTGATTGACCCCAAACTAATTTGCATGAAAAACAACAGCAAAACAATGGAAATTTGCATTCAAATGTATGACTATTTTAAGTTAAAGATAAAAATTCAACTAAAGTTTTCATCTAATTGTGTAATTGTCCCTCCCATACAATGTACAAGACCTCTGTCCATCAAAACCAGTGATTCTTAATGGTTTTGAATATATTATAGTATTATAGTAGGCCTACTATAAGCATCTATCAAGCACCAGATTCTTGGCATGAAAAAGGCTCAAGACCTCTGCTCTAGTCTGGAAGACAACATCTGTGGGTCTGTAATCATGTGCACTATCTGACTATAACTCTTGCAAGTGTTTACTTTTTAATAAGTAAGTGGTATGGAAAGATATTTAGATTTTTTTTCTTGAACTAAAGATAAACATCCCTGCTAAGTGACTCATGGGTTGTGTCTCTTTATGTCATAATGTACCTCGTAAAACCTTTCAGACGTTTCACTCTTCACTTTAACTCATTTAAGACAAAGTACGAGTCTTCGAAAACATTCGTGGAGGACCGGTTTTCCTTAACTTAATCAATCAAATGAAGGACAGAGCGATTGCTTTTAACGCTAACTTAACATTTATCATGCGTAAACCGTGCTTGATTTAGGAATGTGTTAGAATTACATTTTCAACCAGTGATTCAGGACACTCAGATTTTTTTTTGTAGATTCCAAAAACTCATACAAAAGTGAACATTACACGCTGCTTGATTCTAGCCAAAGAAAATATACCACCATCGTGGTAAGGTCACATACAGCAAGTAAAACTGTACTCAGCCAGCACATTAAAACATAATTTAAACCGAATGTCAATTCAGTTTGAATGAAACGCCAAGCTGGTACGATCCGAGCAGATGTGGAAGCTCGCATCCACTCGGTGAGCGCGCGGTCACGTACCTGAGCGCGACGGTGATTCTAAACATGCAAAGAAAAAAAAAACCTTTCAAGCATTCTGTCATGTAAGCAAAGTTTTTCAATCCTGTGTAACATTCCCAACACTCCGGGCCCCAGTGCAATTCCTTAGCTATGCGACAAAGCAGAGCGCTCCCGTTTTCGGTGCACACAGCTTTGTTGATTATAATAATTCCGTCTGTTGACGTGAAGACAGCTTTGTGGAATATAATTGGAGCGTTCTAGGTAGTCACGCCGCCTGCAAAAATAATTAAATACTTATAATAAAATAAACACTTTTACGCACAAATGGCAAAAACGCATGTCATTGGGTCTAAATAATTGCGCATACCTCAGATACGGTCGGAAATCACTTCTTGCTATGATTGTATGAAAGTAACAAAATGCAAAACACGAAATGCCAGCTTACCATTGGTAGAGATGCGCGCGGTATTCCTGGATGAGAAGACGGTAAAAATGAGTTTTTAAAGGAGTTCACCTCAGACAGCAAGAGTGCAACCCTAAGGCGAATGTTTAGATCATTAGTTCCGCATCACGTAGAAGAAGCCAAAAGAGTCCCATGCGAACGCGGATCTGTGTATGTCCAGGAAGAGTCGAGCACGGAGGACATCACCGTCTGAACCCGCATCCAGTTCTCCAGGCAGTTTTTAAGTGACCGCCCTATGAAGTTCCTCTGCTGACCCTCCTCCCTGCTCTCTCAACCCACCGCACTTCACCAGCACCTCTGATAAACCCCAGAGAACACAGACACACAAGATCTGTTTCCTTCTTTAAGTTACATGCATGCACTGCAACTCCACACTGTGGATGGACACTGCGATTTCTTCCGGAGTGTGTAATCAGTGCACTGGCAAGCACATGCAATCTATTAAATGTGTTTCCATTTTTTTCTTCCAGGGATGTCATCACATGGGTTGACCACACTTGCATAACGGAGCATGTTTATTTTGAGTCACAGAAAAACTAAAAGTTATTAGCTTAAAATGAAAATGAGCAGTTCTCAAAAGTAAAAGATCTCCAGTATGGTTCTGTGCAGCATCACAGGTTCTGGACTGTATAATGGGTTACATGGGTGAGTTTTTTGGAATACGTTGTTCAAAAGCTCTTCAGAGCAGTGCATTGGTTTTAAATGTTTTTATAGAGAGCTAAACAATGAAACAAATAAATAGTGTTTGTAGAAACCCAGCAAACAAGGAATGTTCTCTGAACTTTGGTTAACGTTCTGTCAAAAGTTCTTCAGTAAAGTTAATAGAAGAGCTGTTTTGTCTTCACTAATTTCCTCAAAACATTAGCCCCAAAAACACTATTTATGAATTGTCCATTAAATGTTTTATTTCTAAAATGTTTAAGTTGGACATGTCTTTAAAACGTTTAAAAAATATGCTAACTTCCCTGCCCCTCCGGAGCTCTGTGCGCGCCAGCCACTGACTTCTGTCTCATACTCACATAGGTGCATATTAAAGTGATGTGGCCTGAAAGTTTTCAAAATCAATAATGTGATAACTGTAATGTTACAACGGAGATCATGTTTCCTATTACTGTATTTCTCCAAGGCCCAAAGCCTTCTCCATTTGACCCCGTGCCCCTATAATAACAAGTAACCCCCAGTGTATGAAGAAGCACTCGCAGACACCCACATTAGCATATTATTTACCTGTCTGTCTCAAGTGCTTTGAGTCACAAGGCAATAAAGTGCCATCCTTCCCAAAAAAACCCTTAGTCAAGGAAATGTCATCTCACATTCAGAGAAACATTTTGGGTGCAAAATAAACATGAAATTAAAAAGGACTTTGTCGACTTTCTTAATACAGATTTCTGTTCTTATCTGTTCATGACTTCTCTGTGCTTGTCTTCATAATCTTTATTAAAATAATTTGCCTCTCTGAAATCACTTGCAACTTCAGCTGATGTCATTAAGCCCTTGTTCTTTTTTAGATCGTCTTTTTTTTCAGTCCATTTTTGTATGAAAGGGCATTTTTTATGATCCAACCAATGTAACATTTTCATCAACACTTGTGACATAATGTTTGTAAATAGTCTCACATTTTCTGTAAAAACGCAAACATCCACACTCTAGGGAAAGTAGATTTGTTTCACAGGGAGTTTTGTGGTATTTTGAATTGCACATCGCATTTTGTTTCAGGGTTGAAGGAAATATAACTTAAGGAGCTTGACATAAACTTAATGTCCTGGCAGAAAACTACCAGTACCTTTCCATTTTTTTATTGATTTTTCCTTACAGTGAGGTACTAACAATAGTTATGAAAAATGGCTTTAATAGAATAATTAGAGTAGGTGCATTTATAATATTATGAGCTTAATGTTTCTGTTTCAAATCCTACAAATTGACCTCCATTGTAAATGCATCATTGCAACCTTGATTTCCCTGATTTCATTATTTCTGTGATCAAATCTGTATTTTCAGCATCATTCCTCCAGTCTTCAGTGTCACATGATCTTCAGAAATCATGAAAATATGATGATTTACTGCTCAAGAAATATTTCTAATTATTATCGATGTTGAAAACATTGCATAATATTTTTGTGCAAACTATGATACATTTTATTTTTTTCTGGACCCTTTGATACAAAAAAGTTGAACAGCATTTATTTGAAATAGAAAATGTTTGGAACATTATAAAAGTATTTACCATCACTTTTGATACACCCTTATTATTAATGAATGAAAGTATTCATTTCTATTGACCGCAAACCTTTGAATGGTATCCATGATTTACTCAAAAATATGAAGCAGTACAACTGTTTTCAAAATCTGTTTCAAAGTTGAAGTGATGTGAGAGCCAGGGCGTTTTGTATATTAATGTGCAGTCTTTGGTCTCATTAATCTAATAATTGTTCCAGAGAAAATAGCTTTCGCTGAGTGCAAAGTCTCAAAGTTTATATTTTTATATAACTTTAATGTTGTATCAGAGTGCTGCTTTTGTACTCTTGACTGAATTAGTGACCTTTGTGTTAATTGATATTGTGGTTCATTAAATGTTATTGTTCAATAAATAATATTTAATATAAATAATAGTAGTTTTTTATAATAGTATTCGGTATAGAGAAACAGTGTGTGTGTGTGCATTTACAGTATGTGTGTGTTTGTGATGGTGATATTGAGATTTGAGATTTTTGAGATTTGAATCTGGAAGTGGTTCTTCAAGTGCTTTTTGGGGATTGTGTGTGTGTATGTGCATTGTCACAATCTCCATTCACTATGTCTATTATAACAATACACTACATTTTCCATAATCCTCCCTGTGCATCACCTGCAAACTCAGTTTAATCTTCACCCCTGTTAGCCATAAACCTCATCAGTTTCCCTATATTTGCAAGCACCAAACACTCATTCATTGTCACTCATTGTCTGGTCACGTCGCTTCTAAGACTATTATATTGTCATTGTTAAATCACTTACAAATGTTGTTTCATACTAATACAGTGGTTTTGCAGTGCTGGAGGTACACCATAGAGAGGTTTGAAAACCCTGTACTAAAGGATTGACCCATCTTCTCATCTATGATACTTACGTGTATACAAGTCTTGCCAGCCAGAACCTGTAAAACATGAGGACTCTTTAACATTCAGTTAAGTTCCACGTTATTCTATGATCTACCAACTCAGCTACTTGCATCTCAGCTGTCTTGAACTGCTTCTAAATAAAGACTGTGTAATTTGGGTTATCATTGCTGACATATGTATATATGTATTTGTGTGTGTGTGTGTGTTAGTAATAATAGTTAGTAATAATAATAGTTAGAATTAATATGATCACAATTATTCATTTTGTGACATGCTTTAATGTAGACACAAACTATGCCAATAAAGAACATTAAACTGAATAGAAAATCAGACTTAAAACCCATATCATGTAACTGTTCAATAAAAAAATTTATTGCATTGGTTTTTCTATTTATTTTTATAAAGAACAAATCAACCAGTAAAGAGTGAGTGTATAGAGTATACAGTCTATAAGAGAAACTGTAGTTGCATTCCACTCTATAGCTCTAAGTCTAAGTTGTTTCTATAGCTACAGAGGAAGGAGATACATATCGCCAATGAATGCGGTTTGAATTTGGATCTGTTCCTCATACCAAGCATCACACAGATACAGGATTTAAATAAAAATAAAAAACTTTCATGATAATTTTATTTAATGCTTGTGTATGACAGCATACTAATAAAAATGATGTGCCAACACTCTCTATTATAGATCAGTGTGTGTGCCATAGTAAACCAAAAAAATATAACATGATACGGGTTAAATACTCTCTCCCTTTCTCTTTCTTTTCATGTAAGGTTTCTAAGATTATTTGTACCAAGAATAATAATATACAATTTAATAAAATTATAATTATGTGCAGTTTAATGCACTTAATTATACTACATTAAAAAGTATGTGATCATTTAACCATTATCATGCAATATTGTATTTATCTTGTTTATCATGGGTCAGATAATATGCTGCCAGAACGTAGCCTGATTTGGGCCACATATCTGTTGTTATTAAGCCTCTCATAAAAAAAAAAAAACACAACTTGACCCGAATGAACTAGTTACTTACAGACCAATCTCGAATCTCCCTTTTTTGTCCAAGATACTAGAAAAGGTGGTATCCTCACAATTATATTCCTTCTTAGAAAAAAAATGGTATATGTGAGGATTTCCAGTCAGGATTTAGACCGTATCTTAGTACTGAGACTGCTCTTCTTAGAGTTACAAATGATCTGCTCTTATCATCTGATCGTGGGTGTATCTCTCTATTAGTTTTATTGGATCTTAGTGCTGCGTTTGACACAATTGACCACAACATTCTTTTGCATAGACTTGAACACTTTGTTGGCATTAATGGAAGTGCATTAGCATGGTTTAAATCATACTTATATGACCGTCATCAGTTCGTAGCAGTGAATGAAGATGTATCATATCGATCACAAGTGCAGTATGGAGTACCTCAAGGCTCAGTACTAGGGCCGCTACTCTTCACGCTTTATATGTTACCCTTGGGAGATATCATCAGGAAACATGGTGTTAGCTTTCACTGTTATGCTGATGATACTCAGCTCTATATTTCTTCGCAGCCCGGTGAAACACACCAATTTGAAAAACTAATGGAATGCATAGTAGATATAAAAAACTGGATGACGAGTAATTTCTTACTGCTAAATTCTGAAAAAACAGAGGTGTTAATTATAGGGCCTAAAAACTCTGCTTGTAATAATCTAGAACACTGTCTAAGACTTGATGGTTGCTCTGTCAATTCTGCGTCATCAGTTAGGAACCTAGGTGTGCTATTTGATCGCAATTTTTCTTTAGAGAGCCACGTTTCTAGCATTTGTAAAACTGCATTTTTCAATCTAAAAAATATATCTAAATTACGGCCTATGCTCTCAATGTCAAATGCAGAAACGTTAATCCATGCATTTATGACCTCAAGGTTAGATTATTGTTATGCTTTATATTGTGGTTGTTCTGCACGCTTAGTAAACAAACTACAGCTAGTCCAAAATGCAGCAGCAAGAGTTCTTACTAGAACCAGGAAGTATGACCATATTAGCCCGGTCCTGTCATCGCTGCACTGGCTCCCTATCAAACATTGTATAGATTTTAAAATCTCGCTTATTACTTATAAAGCCCTGAATGGTTTAGCACCTCAGTATTTGAATGAGCTCCTTTTACTTTATAATCCTCTACGTCCACTATGTTCTTAAAGCTCAGGCAATTTGATAATACCTAGAATATTAATATCAACAAAATCAATAACCTATCTAACATTGTTCGGGAGGCAGACACACTCTTGCAGTTTAAATCTAGATTAAAGACCCATCTCTTTAACCTGGCATAGACATAACACACTAATATGCTTTTAATATCCAAATCAGTTAAAGGATTTTTAGGCTGCATTAATTAGGTAAACCAGAACCGGAAACACTTCACATAACACCCGATGTACTTGCTACATCATTAGAAGAATGGCATCTTCGCTAATATTAGTCTGTTATTCAATTATTCTGAGGTCACCGTGGCCACCAGATCCAGTCTGTATCCAGATCAGAGGGTCACTGCAGTCACCCGGATCCAGTACGTATCCAGACCAGATGGTGGATCAGCACCTAGAAAGGACCTCTACTGCCCTGAAAGACAGCGGAGACCAGGACAACTAGAGCCCCAGATACAGATCCCCTGTAAAGACCTTGTCTCAGAGGAGCACCAGGACAAGACCACAGGAAACAGATGATTCTTCTGCACAATCTGACTTTACTGCAGCCTGGAATTGAACTACTGGTTTCGTCTGGTCAGAGGAGAACTGGCCCCCTCCCTGAGCCTGGTTTCTCCCAAGGTTTTTTTCTCCATTCTGTCACCGATGGAGTTTCGGTTCCTTGCCGCTTGACTTGCCCACACAGGCCAGCAGTGCCACCTTAAGGTCACATGTGGGCCAAGTCCGTTTGCTATGTGGGAGCAGCGAGAAAAAAAGTTATGCTGTCTATCTTTGCGTGAACATTTAAGCAGCATTATGTAAATCTTCCCACATTGTGATGTAAACATGTGGGGCTGTGTTTAAACGAGCTGTTTCAGGAAGGCATGGTTGACTCTTAATTTTATAAAGAATATCTATTTGGATTTGAGACTTAAGTCTTTGCAACTTTACAGATCTTCTTAATTAAACAAGAGCTTGTAACACTCCAAAGAGAAAGGAATATGATACTCTGTAATGTGATATCAATTACTGCTTTAATCAGAAACACAATGTTTTTTGTATTTTGCTTTCATTTTATAACAAGTAGGACAACAGCGCCTCCTGAATAAATAAAAACCTCACCAGAGGGGCATTAGATTGCTGCTAATGTGATCTCATCACTAGCACACCCTGAACATATGTGAGCTATTTGTCTTATCGGCAGGGCATATTGACATAATTTTTCATATCAGGCTGATGTTTACATTTTAAGCAATCATATATATATATGTGTAAATAACATGTTTAAATTGTCTTCACCCAATTCCTTACATCTATTGACTTTCAAACAGCCATAAATCCAGATGAGTCTCTATCCCTCAAACACAAACACGGCTATCTCTCTTCCTCCATGACAGCGGGGCAGAAGATGTGTGGATGGACTTATCAAAGTTTTTGCTGAAGTGTGTTGGACCCCAGGCCTTTTTTTAGTTTGCTTTGTAAGTGTTGGAAGACACTCTTGCTGCAACATTGTCCAGACCCTTTCCTGAGTGCTGCAGTACCTGTTGGACCACCGGAGGTCACAAAGGAGAAATGTCTTGAAAGATTTAAAAGCTTTTTTTTTTTTTTTTTCAGAAGATGGACCAGCACTTGATAATACTCCTTTAATCTATTAGGACTTATTGCCTCTTGGAAGCAATTAATACTGTTGGTGTTGCGACCCATAGCTATGTGAAAGACATGAAAGACATTTTTTTTCATTTGATTATTTTCCTATAAAATTAAGAATTGCTACCAAAGTGATCTTGGAAAATGAATACACAAAATGATTGCATGAAAGTTGTACATATGATCCAAACTAAACACAAAGGGTTTCTCATTGTATTTGCTAATCAAACAATAAGAGAGGCTACAGTTATACCAAATTTGACCAAAACCGCAACAGGGATTGTTCTCAGAACTTTGTCTAACATTATGACAAGGGTTTATCGTAGTTTAGAATTTTCTTCAAAACTGTTAATAGAAATTTCAAAGTTATCTGGTCTTTAATAATGTTTTTAAAGCACTAGCACAAAAACATTATTTATGTTTTTCCCCCAGCTATCAGAGAACATTCTCAGAACTTTGGCTAATGTTCTTGCAGGGTTCTCTCAAAGTTATGAATAAACACACTTTTGTGAATAAAATGTTTGTTTAAACTTATGATTAATAATACTCTAAAAGGCTAAGTAATTTTTTTTATAATATTAATAATAAAAAAATATCACATTCAGAGAGCTGTTATCTAGGTCTTTAAACATAAAAAATTGTAACAACGGAAACTGTAAAAGACACAATAGAAAGTTACATTTATTAAAATTAATAATCAGAATGATCAGTTCTCTACATTTACATAAACCATGCGTTCAGAGGTGTGTGTTTACAACGATGTCAAACGCAGCTCATCCAATCAGTATTTAGCATCTGTTTTGTAATAAAAATTGTTCGGACATAAACTTTTTGCTTGAGCTCCAGATCCTTGAAGTGCAGACCTTCTGAGACCAAATTTCAAAACAACAAGCATTACAAGTCAAGGGAAAAAAATCTTGCTGAACTTTTAAGGAAGGCCAGGCACTGCTCAAGCTCCTCCACCTTGCTTTCTTTTTCCTCAGCATATTTATTTTTACTGCATATCCATATCCTTAAGCCCTATTAACATTTCAGGCCATTGAGAAGCTCTTAAGTGGATAAGCGAGCATTAACTGTGTCTTTTGAAACCTTGACATTTAATACTCAATATAAATCTCTCCAGAGACCTGTTATTTTTTTCAAGAATGTAATTACATACTTTCAAATAAAACTTGAAAGGGCCCAACAAGTTTTAAAACACAGTGTGTGCTCTCTGGACTGCGGGAAGGAATTCCAAGCAGTTGGAATATGCTAACATCTCAGTGTGTGTGAACCACGGGCTCTTGCCAGAACAACATAGTATTCGTTGCCTTAGACTTTGCTAGATAAACAAAATACAGAGACAATTAATCCACATATGATTCAAGTAGCCTGACTAACAAGAAAATATTGCTGCTTGAATGTTTACAGTTTGTCCTTACAACAGTTGCTTGTTGTGCATCTATAAGGACCCAGAAATGACTGTTGATACACAGAACATAAAACAAAAGAAAATGATAATGATAATAGTTTTAAAATCACTATTTGTATTTGCACTAAATACAAGACAAGTGACAACTGTTGTGCAAGCAGCTCTTGATTAATTATGACAAACACAAAAATGCACGATAGAAATGCATAATAGCTTTGTAGAAGTATAACTGAAATACTATTATAGTTTATATAACTAATTTGAATTAGTTTTAAAATTTCTGTTTTCATTTTAATTTTTAGTTTAATACTTTTATGTCAGATTTGTTTTTCATTTATATTAGTTTTTATTTCAGTTTTAGTTATTTTAGTACATCAATTTAAATTTAACAAAAAATGAGAGATGTCTCATTGCCTTGTCAATAAGCTGCAATAAAATAAGCTTTTAAAAACATTTTATTATACAAATACATGTAAATGTGTTGTACTGTGCAAATTGACAATAAAGTTGAATCTAAGTTTTAAAAAGTCATCTTTTTAAAAAAAGAAAACAAGAAAATAAACTTCTTACAATTTGAGTACTATATTTGCATTCATTTGATTTGTTTAATGATGTTTTGTTTAATGATGTTGATGTTTAATTTTCATGTGTGTGTGATCAGTCAGATTAAAAACAGCAGTTTAAAGCTTTCAGCATTTCCATGCTTATAATTTCTCAGTGGGATACAGTGTGTATAATGTAAAGGACTATGAAAAAACAAAAAAACTAAAAACAAAACAACCAGCAAGACCTGACGCCGTTAGGTCAAACACCAGAAACAGAATTAAACAGAGGTAGAGCTCCTTAAAGCAAGTCCCTCCCAGGTTTTTTTCTTTTTTCTTTCCAGTTAGCATGTTATTACCAGTGTGAGTGCTGCTTAAACACTGGGAGTGGTCAAAAAAACTTGGCAGAGCTTGGGGCAACATAGCTCTCTGAGTGTGCTTTTGGCCTTGTTGTACCAGTTTAGTAAAAATACACTTTTATTAAAATAAGCCTGTATGGCATGCATAATGCAGAGCTGGCAAATCAGAATTAAAGGACACATTAAAATTGAAAGTCATATTGCTGCACAGCTGCTGTACATGTAGCTCTTAAATAATTAAATTTATTTGCTCGTTATGAATTGCCCATAAACATCACAATGGGTATTATGTATCCAGATGCTATTTCCAGAAGCATTGATTTGTATTAATACATTTCCAGGATGCCATAACTCAAATGGATGCTTGTTTCCACAACAGGATAACATAAAGAGGTCATTGCGACTTTTTATCTCACAATTCAGGCTTTTTGGGAAAATAAAATAATATTCTGTGGCTGAAGCAGGCTTCCTTAAATTGCTCCTAAAATGCCCCTAATTCTAATGACCCCTCCCCCCCCCCCCAAAAAAAAAAAAAAAAAAAAAAAAAATGAAGCAGGCTTGAATTTACAGTAGTTTGAAAGTCTTTGGATCTCTTCCAGTTATATTCCAGTTCAACATACGGTGTATTGTGGATAATTCAAATTCACTCTGAATATTAAATTGATTTTACAGTATAATCTTTGAGATATTAGTTTTTAATATTAGTTAGTTTATATTAGTTGTCACAATAGGTAAAAAAGAATTTTAAAGAGTTACTCTAGGGCATAAAAATTCTCATTACATGAAATTCTTACATTCCATGACATTCACCTGGACAACCAACCAAAGTTTGTCTAGCTAGCTTTATTGTTGTGGGTTAGTGTGCTGGTTAGGGCAGTTTGAGAATAAATTTTTCGAAGGTTGAGCCTTGCTTATTATTTATTTATTTATTTATTTATTGTAAGGACAAGGCTCAAAATTCTCCATATCAAGCAGTAAGGCTTTGTTGAAATGTCGGCCTTTGACAGTTGTCCTGCAGCAGCTTTAGCATGGCTTGGCATCACCTCCTTCTCCTCGTGTGAGTTACTGGACTGGTAATCAGCTGTAGAAACACATGCAACATAAGAAACTGACCTGTAGTTCATTCTTAAACACACCTTAACTGAAGATAAAAGTGGAGGCATGAATGAAGGGCATGGCAATCATCCACCTGTGTGGACAATGTGTGAGGCTTTTGCAGATAATCACAGCCAACCAAGGCACATAAATTGAATTAAGAGACAATGTACAGTATATGGAAAACATCTGTGGCATTTTAAATCTAAATATGTAAAATAATAGCAATGAGCAAATACATTTATTATTTAAACTATTATTATCAAATTGCCTGAATTTTGAGAATGTAGCGGACGTAGAGGATTATAATGTAAAAGGAGCTCATTCAAATACTGAGGTGTTAAACCATTCAGGGCTTTATAAGTAATAAGCAATATTTTAAAATCTATACAATGTTTGATAGGGAGCCAGTGCAGCATTGACAGGACCGGGCTAATATGGTTCTAGTAAGAACTCTTGCTGCTGCATTTTGGACTAGCTGTAGTTTGTTTACTAAGCGTGCAGAACAACCACCCAATAAAGCATTACAATTATCTAACCTTGAGGTCATAAATGCATGGATTAACATTTCTGCATTTGACATTGAGAGCATAGGCCGTAATTTAGATATATTTTTTAGATGGAAAAATACAGTTTTACAAATGCTAGGAACGTGGCTTTCTAAGGAAAGATTGCGATCAAATAGCACACCTAGGTTCCTAACTGATGACGCAGAATTGACAGAGCAACCATCAAGTCTTAGACAGTGTTCTAGGTTATTACAAGCAGAGTTTTTAGGTCCTATAATTAACACCTCTGTATTTTCAGAATTTAGCAGTAAGAAATTACTCGTCATCCAGTTTTTTATATTGACTATGTATTCCATTAGTTTTTCAAATTGGTGTGTTTCACCGGGCCATGAAGAAATATAGACATGAGTATCGTCAGCATAACAGTAAAAGCTAACACCATGTTTCCTGATGATAACTCCCAAGGGTAACATATAAAGCGTGAAGAGTAGCGGCCCTACTACTGAGCCTTGAGGTACTCCATACTGCACTTGTGATCGATATGATACATCTTCATTCACTGCTACGAACTGATGGCGGTCATATAAGTACGATTTAAACCATGCTAATGCACTTCCACTGATGCCAACAAAAGTTTTCTAGTCTATGCAAAATAATGTGGTCAATTGTGTCAAACGCAGCACTAAGATCCAATAAAAGAAATAGAGAGATACACCCATGATCAGATGATAAGAGCAGATCATTTGTAACTCTAAGGAGAGCAATCTCAGTACTATGATACGGTCTAAATCCTGACTGGAAATCCTCACATATACCATTTTTCTCTAAGAAGGAATATAATTGTGAGGATACCACCTTTTCTAGTGTCTTGGACAGAAAAGGGAGATTCGAGATTGGTCTATAATTAACTAGTTCTTTGGGGTCAAGTTGTGTTTTTTTATGAGAGGCTTAATAACAGCCAGTTTGAAGGTTTTGGGGACATATCCCAATGACAATGAGGAATTAATAATAGTCAGAAGTGGATCTATGACTTCTGGAAGCACCTCTTTTAGGAGCTTAGATGGTATAGGGTCTAACATACATGTTGTTGGTTTAGATGATTTAACAAGTTTATACAATTATTCCTCTCCATTAGTAGACAATGATTGGAACTGTTCCTCAGGGGGTCTATAGTGCACTGTCTGATGTGATACTGTAGCTGACGGCTGAATGGTTGGAATTTTATCTCTAATAGTATCGATTTTAGAAGTGAAGTAGTTTATAAAGTCATTACTGCTGTGGTGTTGGGAAATGTCAACACTTGTTGAGGCTTTATTTTTTGTTAATTTAGCCACTGTATTGAATAAATACCTGGGGTTATGTTTGTTTTCTTCTAAAAGAGAAGAATCTAGCAGTTTTTAATGCTTTTATGTAGGATAGGTTACTTTCTCGCCAAGCAATGCGAAATACCTCTAGTTTTGTTTTCCTCCAGCTGCGCTCCATTTTTCAGGCTGCTCTCTTTAGGGTGCGAGTATGCTCATTATACCATGGTGTCAAACTGTTTTCCTTAATCTTCCTTGAGCGTAAAGGAGCAGCTTTATTTAAAGTGCTAGAAAAGAGAGAGTCCATAGTTTCTGTTACATCATCAAGTTGTTCTGAGGTTTTGGATATGCTAAGGAATTTGGATACATCAGGAAGATAACTTAAAAAGCAGTATTTTGTGGTAGGAGTGATGGTTCTTCCATACTTGTAACAAGAAGTAGAATTTACAATTTTGGCTATATGAAGTTTGCACAGAACTAAATAATGATCTGAGATATCATCACTTGGCTGAATAATTTCAACACGATCAACATCAATTCCATGTGACAGTATTAAATCTAGAGAATGATTTCGACAATGAGTAGGTCCTGAAACGTGTTGTCTAACACCAATAGAGTCTTGTCTAACGTGTTGTCTAACACCAGCCTGCACAAGGCATGGATCCATGTTCTCATTCTGTTGACACCAAATTCTGTCCCTACCATCTGAATGTCTCAACAGAAATCGAGACTCCTCAGACCAGGCAACATTTTTCCAGTCTTCAACTGTCCAATTTGGTGAGCTCGTGCAAATTGTAGCCTCTTTTTCCTATTTGTAGTGGAGATGAGGTGTACTTGGTAGGGTTTTCTGCTGTTGTAGCCCATCCACCTCAAGGTTGTGCGTGTTGTGGCTTCACAAATGCTTTGCTGCATACCTCGATTGTAACGAGTGGTTATTTCAGTCAAAGTTGCTCTTCTATCAGCTTGAATCAGTCGGCCCATTCTCCTCTGACCTCTAGCATAAACAAGGCATTTTTCGCCCACAGGACTGCTGCATACTGGATGTTTTTCCCTTTTCACACCATTCTTTGTAAACCCTAGAAATGGTTGTGCATGAAAATCCCAGTTACTGAGCACATTGTGAAATACTCAGACCAGCCCGTGTGGCACCAGCAACCATGCCACGCTCAAAATTGCTTAAATCACCTTTCTTTCCCATTCTGACATTCAGTTTGGAGTTCTGTTTTCTGTCCTGTTTTCTAAGATGTTATTTATTCATGTAAAGCAAAGCTGAATTTTCAGTAGTCATTACTCTGATAGCAAAACACTTTAGTTCCCTGTCGATAGATCACTCATACTGTGAGGTACTCGTACACTCAGGAGCCTGTGAGGAAAAAGCAGCGGGGCAGAGGAACTCAGCGCCGGGCAAAGAATGAGCCTATGCAAAATGAACACCCGCGTGCCTCACTCTTTCCACTCTGAGAGGGTTCTCCTGTCCACTTCTCCCTCCCACAAGAGCATCCCTCTTTGAATGCGAGCAACATGGTCTCATTTGGAGGGAATGAGTGTGACCCCATGGACGACAACATGTCGTTAGAGGCTTCAGATGCGGAAGAGCTGTCGAGCTCATACGTCGACCCTGCCCCATTGCCATCTGCACAGCCCAGCACATCTAGCCCGTGCATGGATGCAGAATTATTCCTCATCTTGTCAAAGGCTAAGCCAATTGGATGAGTGGTTCTTTATGGGGCACAGCCAGGCCCCCCGTCAACAAGCTTCACTATTCTTCTTGGAGGTCCCCTCTAGGTGGCCCACCACTTGAACCAATCCAGCACCTTGCCACATGGGTGGAGCCCTGGCAGGCAACCCCGGGGTGTCAAGTTGGGTTATGGGATAATACAACAAGGTAAGACATTACAATTCACTTGAAGATCCCCGCACCTCAGTGGCGTGGTCTACACCTCAGTTTGAAATGAAGATGCACACATCTTACATGCTGAAGTGATGTATTTGCTGGCAAAAGGAGCCGTAGAAATGGTTCGCCCAGCCGAGAGCGAGTCAGTTGTTTACAGCCATCACTTCCTCCTCCCCAAGAAAAATGGTGGCCTAAGGCACATCCTCGACCTCAGACACTTGAATCGGGCCCTCATGAGATGGCCGTTCAAAATGATAACATTGAAACAGATCCCCTCGCATGTATGCCCAGGAGACTGGTTCTTTTCTCTTGACCTGAAAGACACTTAATTTCACATCCAGATAGACCCCCGTTCAGAGTTGGAGACACTCGCCCTCTCAAAGCATTTCAGAAACTACTCAGCCTCATGGCCTTTGTGTCTCCATTACTACAGCTGGGCTTGCTCTGTATACGTCCCTTTAAGTACTTGGTGAAGCCATGAGTCCCATCCCATGCCTGGCATCTTGGATGCCTTCGCATCAGGGTAAACCGGGCCTGTATAGCAGCCCTGGCCCCTTGGAAAGATTCTCAGTGGATGGAACAGGGCGTGCCCCTGGGAATGGTCTGCAGAAGGACGGTGGTCCTCATGGATGCCTCCAACATGAGTTGGGGAGCGCTGTATGATGGCAAACCGAAGAAGGCAGAAGGCTGGCTTCACATCAACTGCCTGGAAATTCTGGCAGTATGTTTGGGCTTTCAAACCTTTCTGCCAGACCTGAAAGGTCACCAGGTCCTGGTCCATTCGCACAGCATGAAGGTGGTGTCCTATAAAAATCGCCCAGCGGTCTCTCCTTGAGGCACCTCTTCACATTAGTGGAGTACCTCTTGGTATGGGCACAATTCAACTTGTGCTCATTGAGAGCAGCGCATGGTTTAAGCTAGGAGCAGACATGCTGTGCCTGAGCAACGTCTCCTCGGAGTAGTGGATGCTCAACCCCAAAAGGTTCAGAAAACTTAGGAGATCTTCGGCGGAGCAGAGATCGACCTCTTCACCTCAGAAGACAACTGCCATTGCCCAACTTACTTTTCAAAGGACAGGAATGCGTTGTTATGTTATGGCATCCCCAGCCCGAGCTGTGAGCCCTGCACATTTGGCCTCTCGGAGGGAGCTTGTGAACTCTATACGATGTTTGATAGGGAGCCAGTGCAGTGTTGACAGGACTGGGCTAATATGGTCATACTTCCTGGTTCTAGTAAGAACTCTTGCTGCTGCATTTTGGACTAACTGGAGTTTGTTTATAAAATAACAACCACCCAATAAAGCATTACAATAATCTAACCTTGAGGTCATAAATGAATGCATGGATTAACATTTCTGTATTTGAGATTGAGAAGATAGGCCGTAATTTAGATATATTTTTGAGATGGTGTTGAAATTATGCAGCCAAGTGATGATATCTCAGATCATTATTTAAATTTGTTCAAACTTCATATAGCTAAAACTGTAAATTATACTTCTTGTTACAAGTATGGTATAACAATCACTTCTACCACAAAAGACTATGTAAATAGTTTTTTAATAATTAGGTAAACCGGAACCGGGAACACTTCCCATAACACCCAATGTACTTGGTACATCATTAGAAGAATGGCATCTACGCTAATATTAGTGTGTTTCTCTCTTATTCCGAGGTCACCATAACCACCAGATCCAGTCTGTATCCATTCAGAGGGTCACTGCAGTCACCCGGATCCAGTACGTATCCAGACCAGATGGTGGATCAGCACCTAGAAAGGACCTCTACTGCCCTGAAAGACAGCGGAGACCAGGACTACTAGAGCCTCAGATACAGATCCCCTGTAAAGACCTTGTCTCAGAGGAGCACCAGGACAAGACCACAGGAAACAGATGATTCTTCTGCACAATCTGACTTTGCTGCAGCCTGGAATTGAACTACTGGTTTCGTCTGGTCAGAGGAGATCACAGAAACCACAACATAGGATAGGATTATTGCAGAAATCAGGATATTTCTTGGTTTTGTGTGTGTGTGTGTGTGTGTGAGAGATTCTTGAAGGTATCAGCTTGTCTCTAAGACACTTTTGTCAGTCAAGTCAGCAAGTAATTTGGTGTACGTTGACAGTACATGATAGGCATTAGTTGGGTGGAAGGAAGGTGCAGGATAAAAAGCAAGTGCAGATATTTTAAGTTTCCTCACTGTGTTATTTTTCTCTAAAGTGCATGGTGTCAATAGCAGCTTTTCAGCAAGATGGATAACAACACTATGGCCAGGCATTTATCAGCCTCCCAGGAGCTAAACACAAAAGATACCAGCCATTACAGAGACAACCAAAAGGTGCATGAGGATGCATGCATTTATCTTTGTTAACAGAAATGTGTTGTACAAACATACACTTCTGCAGAAAACCAGACCATGTGGTACTGACACGATGCCAGATTTCTGAAATAACCCCAACAGAAAGCATATTAACACTGTTTGAATTGTTCACTATCCCCTATATAACACACAATTGGCCAATTTTCCATATAATAAATAGGAAATATGTTAAGAAGTAACAAATTTCAAAAGCAGCTTTTGCATTTATTATTATTTTTTATTTTTATTTTGGAAAGATAAGTGTAGTTCAATCAGGACCACTTTCGTCAAGTACTGTATATTTATTACAGTTATATTGCATTCAGTTAGTGTTGGTGGTATGGTTATGTTCTGGGCATCACTCCGCACGCCTGTCCATGCAGCCATGCTTGGACAGAGCAGGGAGAGCAGTAAGACAACCCCCCCTGTGGTGCAGAACAGAACTGTTATATGCATATATAATTACAATTCACAATTACATATGTTGTAACACAAAACATGATAGAGAATGCTTCCGATGAAGTGACTGTAAAGGAAGAACAAAAGTCAGATCGGATTACAGGTTTAAGTTAGTGGAGTTGGGGTTGGAAGAGGGAGTTAGTTCCAAGCAGTGATGCAATGGACGTTTTCATGTCAGAAACAGCGGAATGTTGGCTGATGCAAGCTTAATTGGCATGACCTGCCTGAACTAACGCAGTGCTGAATTTCAATCAGAACCACTTTTGTCAAGTATATTTATTACAGTTATATTGCGTACAGTTAGTGTTGGTGGTATAGTTATGTTCTGGGCAACACTCCGTACACCTGTCCATGCATCCATACTAAAAACACAATCAGGTAAATATCTATCTGCACCCATGTGACCAAATACCCCGGAAGTACAAAATCCCAATACAAATAAAAAGATAAACATTTTCTTCACTTACAACACCTATGGATCAGAAACTTGGCAGCTAATGAATTTGTAGTAAAATGTGGCTTCTCAAAGTTTCTCTAGCCTTGCACTGCTTCTGGATTGTTGAAGTTCGGCAGATCCTTCTGAAAAACCTCAAAACTAGACACCAAACTCTTAGACTTTGTCTGTGAAGTGGAGAATATTCTAAAGAATTATGAAGCATTATTACTCATTTATATTTATAACTTATGTCAGTTGAAAATCAGGCTCTCCATCACCTCCAACAGGCAGTGCGCAGACAGAAGATAACAGCCACCTTCGCAGAACAACAAACACCACTTACCAACCAGGTCAAAAAGTCTAGCTGTCCACCAGAGACATCAGGCTTCATCTCCCCTATAGGAAACTAAGCCCCAAATTCGTCGACAGATCAATCCAGTCACCTACAAGCTTCAAAAGTGAAAGCGAAAGTGACATGACATACAGCCAAGTATGGTGACCCATACTCAGAATTTTTGCTCTGCTTTAAACCATCCAAAGCGTACACACACAGCAGTGAACACACACACCCGGAGCAGTGGGCAGCCATTTATGCTGCGGCGCCCGGGGAGCAGTTGGGGGTTCGGTGCCTTGCTCAAGGGCACCTCAGTCGTGGTATTGAAGGTGGAGAGAGTGCTGTACATTCACGTCCCCCAGCTACAATTCCTGCCAGCCCGAGACTCGAACTTGCAACCCTTGGATTGCAAGTCCAAAACTCTAACCATTAGGCCATGATTGCCCCTAAACTCCCTTCACAGTATAGAATTCCCCCCACGTTCCATGTGTCTCTACTTAAACCTTCACTCTCCTGTTTCCACAGAGCCTGACCAGACAGAGGAACCCCCCCTCCTATTGCTTCTGGAGGAAGTTTCCATCCATAAGGTCAAAGAAATTCTGGAATCCCAGCAGCGTGGTTGTAGGTTAGAATGCTTAGTCGACTGGGAAGGCTATGGTCCGGAAGAATGCTCCTGTGTCCCTAGAGACGACATCCTAGAACCCGCACTTCTAGAAGAATTCCATACAACACATCCGGATCGTCCAGCACCACAGGGTAGAGGAGGAGCACCACATCATCAGGGTATTCAGCCCTCAGGAGCGGGACGTGGAGGAGGGGGTACTGTCACAAATAGGTCAGGCTCATCACCCAGCCCATCACAGCGCAACCCATCTCCTGAGTATTAATCACCGGCACCTGTTTGTAATTCACTCATCCACCACATTTAAGCTCACACCTCAGTCTCACTAACTGTCCGATCTTGTGACTACACAGTGGAATCCTCCTCTGTATTAGTTACCAGCATTCAACTTAAAGTACCTATCTACTTACCTCTTCTCCAGCAAGAATCTCCTCTCCTACCAGTGACTCACTCATCCGTCTCTCCAGTGAATCTTTGCTTCCAAGCTCTCCTCCAGTGTCTTCATCAAGGTGTGTGTGCCAGCACTCAGTCAACCTGCCTGTTGCATTCCCTGTAAGAAGGTTACGATTGTCGGGCTATTACTCCATCTCGAGTATCTGTCTCAGTTTTAAGGATCTATTCACCTTTCATCTTTCTCTCTGCCACATAGTACTCCTATACCAATAAAAACTAGAGCCCGACCGATATATCGGCCGGCCGATATTATCGGCCGATATGAGCTAATTGCATTTAAATCGGCATCGGCGTTTATAACGGCCGATGAAACATGAGAAACAGTCTCATATTCTTCACTCATGTTATGAGTGTTGCATAGTTTGCCCACCAGAGGGCGGTCTGCAGCTCCAGTGTTGCAACAGCGCCAGAAATCCACAAAGAAGAAAGCGATCAGCCAAGCCACCCAGGTGAGTCTGTCGTTCGTCATGTGAAATGATTGTAGATTTAGTTCATACACTGTATATAAAAACGGTGTGGTAGTTCTAGTTAACGGTCCTATCATTATCACTTCTAAATATTCTGTAACATCACTTACAGCAGCTAATGCATTGATATATTAGATTAGCCACAAAGCTAATACCATGTTTATCAGTGGAAGAGCGCGAACGTTAATAAGAGGTCGAACTATAAAGTTAGCGTTTAGTGCTTATTCTATTGCGGTGTGTTTCCCACATAATGACCGCGTAATGGGCCTTTCACACAGGACGCGGTATGCACAGCGCTTGGCCGCTGGGTTTAGCGTTGCCCTTCAGATACAACGCGATTTGCCCTGCTCTGCGCTATGGCGTAGGCGGAGTTTTAAAAACTTTTAGCGGGAGCTCTTTCATAGTCTGTTGTTTCTCTTTTCGGTCAGCAGCAAACATGTATCTGTCCCGTTGTAAGAAGCGAGCGATAGCGCTAGTCCTGCTGATGAGAATTAAGAGAGAAGCAAGGAAGAAGAGGCTACCCTCAGGCCCAGGGAACAATTTGGTGAATTCAGGCTGGTTACGTTACTCTAACGCTAATATAGCTTCCTTTTTAGCAGGCCCCTTAAATGCTTGCTATTAACTTGTTTGAAGGTGGTTCTTCTCAAAATTGACAGCGGTGTGTTCATGGCACTAACGTTAACCATTTTGATTCAGACTGCACAAAGAGAAGAGGAGAAGATATACGGGTCCGTTGTGAATGTGTCTGTGAGAGCAAATATAGTGTAGTTACAGTAATTACAGTAGGTGCGTCAGAAATGATTAAATCAGAGGGGACATGTAAATAAATGTGAGCTGAACAAGCGCTTTTTTCTTTTCTTTTTTTTCTTACATATTGTTTCAAAGCAGCTTTACAGACATAACAGGAAAATGTTGAAATAATATTGTTAAATATAAGGAGGTTAATACCTATTGCTTGACAAATAAAAAAAAATATATATATTTCTCATTTTTGCCTATGTAGGAGATCCCTGTTTATTATTATTATAATTCTAATGATGACATGAGTAATGATACATGGTGATATTATTAATACACATGCTTATTCTTTCTATGTCTCTCTTTCTGCCCTACAGATAGCTGAAAAAGGTGAATGATGTAGCAGCAAAAGTGTGGGACTACTTCTGCAAATACTTTAACTTTAGTATTATAATTTATTTACAGTACACACACAGACTGTTAAAATCAGCTTCAACTGGAAGAAAGTAAAAGTGTTAAATGTTTAAAATCAGACTGTTTTTTGATCGTTAAAAAATATATACTTTTGATGTGCAATTGTTTAGTGATTGAGACCGTAATCTAAGGCTTTTTTTTACATAAATCCCTTCTGGAAAATGGTTTATACAGCCCACATACATAGAACAGGCAGATATTTTGCCATTGAATGTTATGTAAGTGCAGCTTATAGGAAATGGGTCTAATATCCAGTTTATTTTCAAAATCAAAATATCGGCTTATAAATCGGCTCTTTTCAAGTTAATATCGGCATCGGCATCGGCCCCCAAAAATCCATATCGGTCGGGCTCTAATAAAAACTACTGAGTTAACTAACCTTCTGTCTTCAAGTCCACCCTGTTAGATCGCGATTGCTTCCTGATGCGACGTGTGCGCGCTCTGGCTTAGTCTGCGCAAGCGCGGAAAGTGCCGGAAGCGATTTCTCGTGCTTGTACATCACTCATTGTTTACACTTACTGCGTCACATCAGGAAGCAATCGCGCACTCAGATCAGTTGGACGTGGTTGTGTACAAGAGGTAAAAACAATATAAATACTGTTCGTTTTCTTACACAAACCGCACGTTTTGTGTCTGAGGTCATCAATGTGTACTTACGATGGGGAATTGTTTAATTTTGACTCTGTGCCTGCTCTTTGAGGTGGTGACCATAGACATCCATTATGTCAGTCACAGACAAGAACGGTTGGACCTAAAAATATCAAAATGGGAAATACTGAGGAAACAAGGAAACCTACATCTTAGATGTCCTTGAGGTAAGCTAAAACATATCAAAATTTAATTTGAGAGTGAACTATCCCTTTAATGTTAATATAATTTGTCCTGTCCGGCTGTAATATAAATAAAGAGACTATGTGTAAATCATTCCTAGGTTGATTGCTTAGGTTTCCAAGGTTGTAAGTACTTATAAAAATAACCTTAAGTGGAAATGTAGGGAAGTGGATTGTATTGAGGGTATTATTATAAACATTTGTCAAAATAGTTTTCTCTGGATTCTATGTGTCAACCTGAAATCTCCTCTAGTGCACATTTTCTTAAATTAAATGGAGAGGTCTGTTGTGGTGGTTGACATTAAGAAAATTCAGGTTACAGAACTCCTTTCTAATCTCTTGTCATTACAAGCTTCTTTGCTCAAGGATAAAAAAAGTTAGCAATACCTGAGCAGCACAATACTGTTAGTAAACTTCTCAACACCGCTCAGCGCAGCATAAATATGAGCATGTTAATACACTACATGGACAAAACTTTTGAGACACACATATTCATTCAGCTGTTTCAATCAGAACTATTGCCACAGGTGCATAAAATCAAGCATCTAGCTTTTCACGCATCTTGAAAAAAATGAGTTGTTCTGAAGAGCTTGTTGAATTTAAACTTGGTACTGTGATAGGATACCAACTTTGCAGTAAGTAAGTTTGTGAAAATTCATCTATGCTAGATATTCCACGGTCAACTGTAAGCGGTATTTTTAGAAAGTAAAGTATTTAGGAACAGCAGTAACTCAAGCCTGAAGTGGAAGACCTCATAAAGTCACAGAGTGGGTCATCAAGTGCTGAAGTGCATGGTGGGTAAAAGTGGCCAACACTCTGCTGATTCCATAGCTGAAGAAATCCAAATTTCCTTTGACATTAATATAAATTAATATACAAAAACTGTGTGTCAGGAGCTTTAAGAAATACCAAAAAATGTTTTAATTACCCCAATGGTTTACTCACCCTAAAGCCATCTTCTGTGTATTTGACTTTCTTCTTTCAGACGAATCAAATCAGAGTTATATTTAAAACGTCCTGTCTCTTCCAAGCTTTATAATGGCAGTGAGTGAGTGTTATTTTCCAATAGTGCAAAAGATGTCCAATAAAGTGCAGCCATCCATAATAAAAAAAAGTGTCGCACATGGCTCTGGAGGGTGAATAAAGCCCCACTGAAGTGAATCAGTGTGTTTTTGTAAAAAAAAAAAAAAAAAACATACATTTTTTAAACTTTATTAAAGTTGCCCCTATTATGCCATTTTTAAGGTTGTTCATATTGTTTTATGAGTCTCCTTAAACAGATTTACATGCATGCAAGGTCAAAAAACATGTTTTCTCAAAAAAAAAAAAAAATGTCATTTTGCCTAATTCCTAATAGATTCGAAAACGACTCGTGTGAAGCAGTTCAGAGCATCAGTCTCTCTAAACCCCTCCTATCCGTGAGCCCTCACTGCTGTGACTGGTCAAATGGTGCAGTCCTTTGTAATTAGTCTACCATGTACAATGCATGTCGGAAACGAAACGCCCATTGCCATGACGGAATTGTAGTCCTGGAGACTTGTCAATACATTAAAAAGATGGTATTGCTTGTCACTGGTCACCAATTAGAAGCACAAAATGAGGATTTGAGGATTTTGCTTCCTTTGCTCCTGTAAACAAATGTTGGTCCTCATGAAACGAGCATATTCTCATCTGATATTCTCACCTGACCTTACACTATTCCTGTCATCTTCCGGAATGAATGCACATATGACACTTAGCGGAAGCTAGAGATTACAGTTGTCATGCTGTCTAGTCTCTGTTTCCCTGGGTGTCCACTAGTGGGCTCACCTCCCCTTAGGCACTTCACCGTAGGCACTAGATTTCCTCTAGTCTTGTCCTGTCATCACAGTAATTGCACTCCGGTTAATTGCACCAGGTGCATGCACTCTATTGTCATTAGCATCCCTATAAATTCCAGTCTTTTCCTGTTGTTTGTATTGAGTCCTTTCAGTTCGTATGTTCAGCCTTCTCGTCTTCTGAGATTCCTTCTTGTCTTCTCGTCCTACGAGTTACCTGTCCTTTCCTGTTCCCTCTTTTGTTTATTTGTTCATTTGTTTTTGGACTGATTTTTGGTTTTGACCTTTGGATTATTGTTTGACCATGATTTGGATTATCCCTTAAATAAATACCTGCAATTGGATCTCTCGCTCTCCCTGTGTCTCTCTGGACAACGATCGTCAGTTTATACAGTTTATAAAGTTTTAAATATGGATATTTTTCTTGCAAAACCACATTGATTCACTACATGAGGCCTTTATTCAACCCTCTGAGCCATGTGGGACACTTTTTATTATGGATGGATGTGCTTTATTGTATTTCCTTTGGACGATTAAAAAAAATGACACCCCCTCTCTGCCATTATAAAGCTTTGAAGAGCAAGGATGGTTTAAAATATATCTCAGAATGGATTTGTCCGAAAGAAGAAAGTCATCTAGGATGTACCTAGGAGCCCAAAGGGTGAGTAAATCATGGTGTAATTTAAATTTTAGGGTAAACTATCTCTTTAAGAAATGGGTTCCCATGGCCGACAACTGGAATGCAAGCCTCACATCACCAAATACAATGAAAAGTCTTGGATGGAATAATGTAAAGCACGCCTAACTATGGACTCCCGAGAAACAGAAACCTGTTCTCTGGAGTCAAGAATAATAATTTTCTGTTTGGCAGTCTGATCAGCAAATCTGCCTTTGGTGAATGTCAGGAGAACTCTACCTGCCTGAGTTAGGTGGAGGAGGGATAATGGAATGGGGCAGTTTTTATGGATTATGATGGGCTACTTATAATCAGTAAAGGGGAATTTTAATACTTCAGCATATCAGGGTATTTTGCCTGACCTCAACCCCTTCAAACACTTCAACCCCTATTATCTGGACCAATGGGAGTTAAAAGGTGTTTACCAGCCGGAAACAACTTTTCCAGAAAATTTGCTTTGGCATGGTGCTTTGAACTTCTGAAGCAAACTATTTTCTTTTGCCTGAATGTGTTTGAAATGCATCACATTTCTTCTTTGTTTTCTCTTAAAGTATATTGGGAATTTAAGTCTACCAACATCATCAGAAGGACAATGCTGTTTGACATGAAGTTTCGCCTATAGAACAGCAGTTAACCAAACATTAACTAGCACGGATCAACACGGAAATTCATGCTTGTCTAAGCTGGTTACTTCAGTAAAAGAGACCTTATAAACAAATAATGTTAATTTGTCTATTTTTAATTGAGTATTAGTATTTTAAATTAGTCTTAATCCTGGGTCAAATGTACTTTTTTGTTTTAATAACAATCGCAAACAAAACAATCAAGATCTCATGACAGAAAACAGACTGGCTAAATGCACATGCATTTAAGCTGAACTTTTCACATGGAGATAATTAAACTGTAGCTTACTTGTTTGTCAGTGGTTATAGATGATCGGCAGTGCTTTTGTAAAGAAGAACGAGCACATGCACATGATTGGCAAAAATAAGCGAAACACCAGGCAGAAAATGTATACTTTTCAATTCAATTTAAGTTTATTTGTATAGCGGAAATGTGACTCTAACTGTTGCAAGGCTAAGCTTTATTGCAGAACCTCAGATGTCTAAAGAAAGAGTGAGGGTGGAGGGCCACGGGGATGCTGGGTGGAGAATGCATGGAATGTCCATTGCTGTTTACTGCCTGGGATGTTTCACACATGCAGGTCAGGGGGCTGTCATCTGTCTTCCACTTTCTTATGCTCAGCTTCTCTTCCCCCCTCATTACATGAGGGTCAAGCTCAGAGGTGACCTAATTAAAAGCTCATTACATCACAGACAATATCCATTAACATGCCAGGTCAAGCTGTTAGTCCATTAGTGTTGCAGAGGCTGCTTGTCCAAGCCTCACATTTTAAAAGCCCCCTCCAACCACTCCTTCCCAAAGTACACACTCCTTTTCACACAGAATCTCCACTTAACACTATCTGTATACAAACAGAAGATTCATTTCTGATGCACACAGTCATATAGTCCTCAGGTAATGTTGATGATACATTTTTTGACACAAAACAATTTACAAATACAAAAATGTAAAAACAATAGATAGAACAGAAATAATGATAGTACACTCAGAGATGATATGCATCTGGGTTTTAAAGACTTAAAAATCACTAATCACCAAAGGAAGTTTATTTCACAACCATGGAGCTGAAACACAGAGGGCACAACCACCCACTGACTTTAATTTAAATGTTGGCTGCTGAAGAGTAGATGAATCAGAAGAGCAGAGAGAGTGAGTTGGAGTGTAAGGAGCAACTAGATTACAGAGATATGCCGAGGTTGTGCATGTCAGTACACGTGTGGTCAAATGTTAAATATACTGCAGTTGCTTGATATACTTCGGGAGGCCAGAATAAAGTGCGTTACAAATCACTTTCCACATCAGGCAAAGTTAAAGAAGTTTGAAGTTTGGCAATGTGTCTGACATGGAAAAAATGCAGATTTTGAGACCATTTTAATATGGGTGATCGAATGACAATTGTGAATCAAAAATAACACTTAGATTTCGCACCTGTATTGCTGGAGACAGAAAGTCCGAAAAGGTAAACAGTTTGAGAGTATTACATTTATGCAAAGCTGCCGGCTAGTAGCAGTTGAGTTTTTGATTTGTTTAGTTTAAGATAATTGTCATGCATCCACACCTTGATTTATTGCAGGCAGGAGGTAAGAGCTGTAATTTCGAGATTATGCTCTGGGAGTGTGCTGATGTAGATCGGCTTGTTATCAGAATAACAGTGAAACATCCGATCATACTTTCTAATGATTTCACAAAGTGACAACATATAGACGCAAAACAAAATGGTTCAGAGTACTGACCCCTGTGGGATGCCCTGCTGAACTAATGTTGCCTCAGATGTGTTTTTCCCCAGGCAAACATGCTGAAAACGATCAGTTAGATTGAATTTAAACCATTCGAACACTTTACCAGAGATGTTTAACAAAGCATGCAACCTATCAAGGAGGTTAATATATGACATATAGTGTCAAAAGCATTACTAATGTCTAGCAGGAATAAAATGCCATAAGCACCCATATCAGCAGAAGAGGGACATTTGTGACCTTTACAAGTGCAGTCTCTGTACTGTGTCCAGGTCTGAATACAGACTGGAACGGTTCCATTAAATTGTTTTTGGACAGATATTGCTGTAGCTGGCCAACAACGACTCATTTGTGGATCTTATCCAGGAAAGGCATATTCTTAATAGGCCTGTACTCAAATAAGTCTTCAGAATCACAAACTTTTTTTAAATACAGGTATGATGGCGGCCATTTTAAGGACCAAAGGATCCTGGCTGGTGGCTAAGGATTTGTTAATAATTGCAGTAGTAGAAGGAAAAATATGTGGTAAGCACTTTTTTTGGACCTCAGTAGACACTGGGTAGAGAAAACATGGATAAACTCATAGACATGACCAATTTCAAAATATTGTTTACACTAACAGTAGCACAGTTAGAAAAGAAAGTGAAAGTGAGTTTTTAGGATGAGACTCAATTATTGGCAAAGAAGAGTCAGAAGCAATGGAGCTATAGATACTATGGACTTCCTCACTGAAGTATTTGATACACATCTCATCAGAAGGACAGTTACTTTTATTTTAAAGTTTAAGAAGTTTGTTTATTGACGTCCTAGGGTTAGCAGCATCTTCACTGATCATATGTGAAAAGTATGCCTCTCTGGTGGCTTTTAAAGCAAGATGATATTTGAGCAAGATGACAATCTGTGGTGCTCTTTCCTTAGGAATGAAACTCAAATATATGAATTTTTATCAATCTTGATCATTACATTTGGACTTATATCTAGGAAACAAGAATTAGCAAAATGTATTTATATATCCATGTTTCTTTTAAAGAGCTCTACAAATCAGTTTTTGAATTCTGTGTTGGATGCAGGTTTTTATAAACACCTGTATAACCAAAATGTATTATGTGTCATGACACAAAGATGACCACTGTGGTTAAACCAAATAAAATAAAAACAAAAAACTGTCGACTTTGTAATTTTTGGACAACTTAAGATAGACTTGAGCACCTGACATGACCAAAGTTGAAAGAAGGTTAAGCACCTCACTTAAATGTATGTATTTAGCATGCTCTTTTATTCAAAACAACTTACAGTGCAATCAGGCTATATCTATATCTATAAAGTATGTTTGGTCCCTGGGAATTGAACCCACAACTTAACACAATACTCTACCACTGAGCCACAGGAACACTTTTCAAAAACAAATGACTTTATTTTTAAGAGTTTTCTTCTTCTTCTTTTTTTCTTCTTTGCAATCCTCTAAAAAGTATATTCAAAACACTACCTGCTATTTTCTTTAGAGATACAAAACTACTACTTTTCCCTACAGAGAGTACTAATAGAGGAAAGCGATGTATACTGTCCACACATAGCACACCATAACATCTGTGCACACATTCATGCTAGCTTTCCACAAGATGCCAGGAGACAGTGTGGATTTTGTGCGCTATATAGTATCTCCTCCTTCACATAGTCTGTCCCTTGAATCTCCTGTAGTGTCCATTGAAATTTTGTTCAAACGTTGACCCATGCACCTGCGAGCTGAATGCATGTATTTATCCATTCTCTAGGGACTGAGCCATACAGAAGCACTCTGCCATCTCTTTGAACCCTTTTCCCCTGGTGGCTTCCTAACTATACAGCACTTAATGCTATGTAAGTGACTCCAGCAGTGGGGGCAGCCTCAACAGAATAGAAAGTTAACTGGGGAGAAGAAATTGTAAAACAAACAAAAAGGACCTAAATGTCTTTGATGCATGAGGAGCGCACAGGGGGATCAACGACCTTCACGATGACCTACGGCTTTTGTTACTAAACACTTATTTCTGGACACCTATGTAAGTTGCTACCACATTCAGCACAGGAAACTCATTCCCCCGGGGGGACACTAGATTCCCACCAACTCCGAAACACATCCACTGTCAACAGCCACTCATGTGCCTTCCTCTCCTACACGGCTCCAGATTTTCAAGTAAAGAGGAGTGCAATCTAAATCGTTAGCTGTCAGTTTCCCTACAAAGAAATCGAGAGATTCGTGTCCTTTACAGAAACACAAACTGTGAGTTATGAAGACCATAGGGCAATATGACTAAAGGCTTCATAATCTATTTCATTTTCATAATTGTTTCTAAACCATTTTTTTCAGTGTAGTAGCTGAAAGTCAGAACCAGTCTACAGATTTTGGGCAGACAGGGTTGATCAATTTCAATCAATATTGCATTAGGTATGATGGGCACAGACATTTAAGCCTCAAGCTGTGATTATATCCATTTAGAGACCTAAATGTTGATTTTATCAGTCAGTCAGTCTGATATCCGGAACAAAACAGATTCATTAGAGACACTTTAAAAACAGTCAAATATCATTATTCTATAGCCTATTAATAAATCAAGTTGCTTGACAATTGTGGACACTATATAGGCCTTCACTTCATGCCTACAAGTTCTTCCTCGTCTCTTTTAAGACACAACCCACTCTATATTTATATTATTCATAAGAAAAATAAAGCAGGTCTGCCCTCTAATAGCCTCTAAATCTACCTTATAACAACATTAGTTAGTTATTTCTTAGATTATGTAAACAAAATGCATATTCTGTTATATTTGTTCATATTTACTAGAATAAAACGTAAATGTGAATTTGTACACAACCATTAATTTACAGACCTCTTAATAGTTTGGCATCATATTTAAAATGTTAATGCAGCAAAAAGGTTTCACTCATATTCAACAATTGATTCAGTTTTTGCAAAACCAGGCCTACCCTGTCAGATCCTATAGTGGCTAATGCATATGAGTAGAAGATGTAAAATAAAGGAATTGGCATCAAAAGTATAGGGATTCACACATTATTAAAGTATTGTTGGGGTTAGTTGAGGAAAGTTTGGAAATGTGGAGTATTTGAGGGTTGGGGGTGGTTAGAGATGGGCGTTTAAATATGTTGGGAAGGAACGCACACAAATTGTCCAGCTTTCATTAGTGTGGTGAGTGAAGACTCTGCAGAGCGCTTGATTCCCAAGACTCTCAGATAACAAGTGGCTTCTCACACTGGGGCTTTCTGTTTCGTCCAAATAAAACCAAAAAGAGAAAAAAGGAGTGAGATGGAGAGTGAGTTACCACAGAGGAGAAAAAAAATGGGAGAGTGATTCCAGCAGCCAACTGTTATCTGCCTGACATCCAGTCAGTGTAGAGTTATTTTGGTTTATTTATCCCGAGAGCAATGAATGGCTGCCGACAAGATATTTCTGATAGATGTGATAAGGGCTTCCATCCTCTAAACATGCCCTCTTAGCTTAAAGTTCACCTCATCTCTAAAAGCCATTAGTGACAGACATAAAGCTGAGGGGGAGCGTGGAGGTCCTCTCTGAAACATCAATATGCGCACAAGTTATTCTAGACATCACTAAAAGCAAGCAGGAAAAGGGAAAAATACATAGTGGAATTTCAGGAATATGCAAGACTGACACTTTTTTTGTTTCAACTAGAAGGTCCTTAATCTGAGTTTAACCCATTAACCATTGCAAGCAATTTGTGGACTACAGACAACCTGTGGCTTACGGTCCAGAGACAGAGCGTTTCAAAACATGTTTCCCCTGTCTTATGCAGTTTGATATGTACAGTACTGTGCGTTTGCACCTATGTCAAGGTTTGGTCAGATACCCAGATGTATAGCCATATTGGAGATACTCAGACGGCAAACAAATGATGGTAAATATTATGGCCCTATAATATACCCAGCGCAATGTGAAGCAAGTGTGTTTGCTAGTTTCAGTCCGGCGCCGTTCACATTTTCCCGTCCAGCGCCATTGTTTAATTAGAAAATGCATTTGCGCCCATTTTTGCGCCCATGGGCATTGCTGGTCTAAAAAAGAGGTGTGTTCAGGCGCATTGCTATTTTAAGGAAATAGACTGTGCATAGACCAACTCAAACCTGGTCTAAAGTCTGCCGCAATGTTTTTTCTTTCTTTTTTAAAGAGCGTACACGCTGCTAATTAAACACAGGGATGCACAGCAGCACACAAACATGTCAAATATAAAAAATTAAAGGATTGCAATGCATAAGATTTTTTATATATATATTTATTTATATATATATATGCATACACGTCATAATGGATAGTCATCGCATGTATCAGAATTAGGCAATCTATTTGCTTTCACAAGAGCAGCTCCGTTTCATATCGGAGACGCGTTCTGTCTTTCCACTTGCCAAATTCCGACGTGTAAACAGCAAATCCGTCATGGCACGAGCACATTTGGCTCTTAAAGGGAACGGAAGATGAGACTCTGATTGGTTTATTACACGTTATTATATGTTACGCCCAAAAAGCACCCATTACTCATTAAGAGAATAGGGACAACCCGTTTAGACCATGCACCCGGGATCGCCAACCTTTTTTCCGTCGTTAAAATAGCAAAAGTGGATTTGGACATGCCCTGATGGAACCTGTGCCGTGACCTTTACACTTTGTGTTTAGATCATTCAAATAGGGCCCATATGATAAGTACTGGTTAAACGATTGCAGAAATGTTATTAATTTTAAGGATTTAAAGTTTAGTAACTTTTTGACAACTGAATACATTATAATAAAATCTTAATGCCGCGATGTCAGTATTCATAAGGATTTATTTAAGTCTGTAAAGTTATTCATACATAAATAATTAACATTTTAGGTGTCATCAATATGTCAGTACTGTACGTCTAGATGCTATAAATACGTCAATGTTGTACATTTCAGTACCTGTCCAAATTTTAGTAAAAGTAAGTTTTGTAAAAGCACATTTAATGTAAAACACATACGTTGAACTATCTCATAGGTCACCCAATCTCTAATCAATACTCTTCTGTCTTTCAGTGTCTGAAGTGAAAGTTTTCATATTTCTGTGCCCGAGCATCTGGCCGTCCCGTGATGAGAAGCAGAGATGATGGCTGGTATACAACACTGGCGGTGCTCAAGTTTCTGATATCTTGTGGGACCCTTTGATGTGCATTGCCCCCACTCCTGGCTTCCTCCTCTCAGGAAATTGCTTTCTGTCTGTTTCCACAGCAGATAAATGATCTAGGAAGGGCTGCACACTGTCACCGGTCAGTCATATATTGTGTTAGCTGTGTGTGGCTTCATCTGACGCTGCTGGCCATTTAATGTGCTCATGCATTCCATGCATACTCAATTTCTTTAAGAATACTTAAGACTGAAGAACAAACCTTCCCAGCATTAATATTAGGTATAGGTAACTAAAACTAGTGAACCTACAACCTCACTAATCAACCAGTTTTCTATGTGTTTTTTTTTTTTAGCTTTAATATTTTTCATTGGCAGTGCTTTAAAGGAAGAAGTGTACTGCACTTTTGTGTGCTTACAGTGTTTGTGTGCTCCAGGGAAGATGTATGTTTGTACACCAACACCTGGAACTTTCAGTTCTTTGGAATTAAGTAAATATTTTTTAACATTGTATTTTCTATTTATTTTATTTTTGGTTTAATGTCTGAAACTAGGTCGGTGGTGCACACAACCTCAAGATATTTTCACGTGTAATTCTGTTATTCTCTATGAAATACAAAACCAAACCCGCCTGGTGATTTTAAAGCTTTTACTCGTCTTAAAAAATGTCAATTGAAATCATGTGACTGGTGTAGTTTGTTTATTGCATATGTTTAGCATTTAACTTTGTAATTAGGCTTCAGAATTCATTAAAGTTGTGTTGATCTGTGAAGATTATCATGATGAACAAAACATGTAAGTAGCATCACAGGAAGATATTTTGAAGACTGTTGGAAACCAAACTGTTTTGGTGACCACTGATTTTAAATGACAGTGAACATTTCTCAAACTGTTTCCTTCATGTTCTGAAATCTGTCTGATAACCAGCCCAATTGTACAGGGGTTCCTTAATGTGCTAATGTGTTTTTACTAGGGCCGTGACTTTAACGCGTTAATTGAGATTAATTAATTACAGAAAAAATAACGCGTAAACTAAGATTAATTAAAATTCCCGCATTTTTAATAACTTATTTTTGCACCGCAGAACGTTTCTCACTGGATGAGTTTCGGCGGATCGATTATACTGAAACACCAACTAGCGTTAGCATATCACCGCAGCAGCACATCGAGCCTCAAGGATCACCTCAACGCAAAACATATAGCAGCTAGCGTGGACTTTACACTTAATGTTGAACTATGTATTATTTTGTTGGTGCAACAATTTATGTTGAACTCTTTATTGTTTTGGCCAAGGTTATTGAGAGTTGGACTTAGTATGTTATGGCCTCTGAAGCAACAGAGAGATGTTTTCTAATAGTCAGTGTTTCCAATGTTCTGAATGTAATTGACAGTATTGTGTTTTACTTAAAAAAACACTTTACAGAAGGTTCCAGCACCTATAAGCTTCCTGAATTTCTGAAATGTTCTATTTCTAAATTGTTTCTAAATATGCTATTGCTACACTTCATGGCAAAAATTGCACTGGTCTGCTAGACTTGGTTGAACAAAAATAAACTATTTTGTTGCTTAAGCTTATGTATTCAGTCATTATTCAATGGTATACTATAAATCCATGTGAAAAAAAATTACTTCTCATTGTTCTCAGGTCAAATATTTATATGCGATTAAAATGCAATTAATTTCGATTAATTAATTACAAAGCCTCTAATTAATTAGATTAATTTTTTTAATCGAGTCCCGGCCCTAGTTTTTACTATTATTTATTAACTATCATCTTGCTCTGATCTGATCCTATAAAGAGCATTTTTCTTTCCAGATGGCTTCCCATGCTATACAGTCATTAACTGCATCCCAATGATTATATTTATTCCTCATCTTCGCTTTCTGCCAGGTCAAAGGTCTTCCTAACAAAAAAATAGCAGCCTCGGCTGTTGTCATCAACATTAGCATGCACTGCCCACATTACGGCTCTGGAAAATGTTGCGTCTGCATTCTGAATCATTCTGTTTGATGACAGACAAGAGCAAGGCTCCGTCTCAGCCCTCCGTCTCATTCCAGATGACTCCCTGCGCCTCTGACAGATGGGCCGTGAAGCTTCTCGTTTCATTCAAGCACCGTGCCACCCTCCATTCACAAAATCGTAGAAAAAACACACTTGTGCACACTTGAGTGTTTCAGAGCAGGAAGTTTCCTGTGGGGAGAAAGTTTGGTTTCAGGTCAGTGTGCTTTAGTCAGAGAGGGGGGAGATGTGGAAACTTGAAGGCAGTGGAAGTGCTAGGCATTTTCTTTGGGAATCCTTTGGGATTTGGAAGGTGGGGGTGGACGTTGAGCCCTTGGAGGAAACATTAGCAAAGCGTGGAGGAAAAGCTGCCAAATTAACTTCTCACCCTTTCAATCACACCCCAGAGGACTCCTGTCCCACTTCACCTCTGCCAGTCTGGCTCGTTCTTTCCGCCTCTCTTCCCAATCCAAGGGAGCACACGGGACGACCCCTGAACGCCTTCGCTCCCCAGCAACCCAGAACACTCTGAAACATTAACACACCAACAAGCCAACGGGGTCGGATGGCCTCTTTCTGCCCTCAACTTGTTATTTTTCCTTTCGTGTGCCTTAGCAGCAGAAGTTAGTTAGATCCCCCTCATGTACCTTTTGAAGGAGTGGAAGAAATGTCTCATTTGTATCAGTGACACTTGTTCTAAATGGTCTATATCTGTTTAGGCAGATTTAAAGGTGTTTCTGGGTTATTGGGAGCCACAAGTCTTTTTTGTATAATCTTGGCCCTTAATAACATTCAGTAAAATGAAAAGCAGATGCGGACCATGTTGGACCAATATCATTAGCATGTGCCTTTGATGAATAAAGAAGTATCTCACCTGTTAAGCTGTAATTTGAAGAGAAACTGCAGCATTAAATGCTGTAAACTGAACTCTAAGAATGATGCTCGCTGATGGATGGGAGCAAATGAAACCAAAGACAGATAAACAGTCTTCTAGGTTATAACTCATGTGTTCAGTATGAAAGACAGAAATGAAGGCAGTAAAACGAGACATGTGGTTTTCACAGAAGCAATCCCTCATACATCCTCAAAGCAGGAAAACCAAAGGACTTTTTTGGATCACTAGCAGATTATAGACTCATTAGTCTAAATGTAGCTTTAAAGGCTGTTACTCAACAGCAAACGGGGGCATGCTAATGAACTTAAATGACTAACAGAAATAATGAGAGAGCTCAAAAGCCCTCTCAGAGCAGCAGCAGACAAGTCTGTACAAACCAAGTTATTCAGTTAATCAGTTAACCTTCTACATACTTGTAAAACCTTGAGTGAAAACTTTGATAGACAGCCTATTAATCTTCCATCAATCAATAACAAATTCATCCATAAAACTGTTACATTAAACTGTTGACCTTTGACCTATAAGCATACATCATTTATGCAAGACATTTAACATTTTATAATAATTAAATGAATTTCTACAAGATAATCAAATATAACAATAATAAACAGTCAGTATGATTGTATGAATATTGCCTTGCCATTATGCAACCTAGACAACATTGTGCACTAAATACAGGTTGCTATTGCCCAGTACATGTATCTAAATCACCATATAAAAGAAAACTAAGGTAGTATTTAAATGCTTCAAAATATGCTTAACATGTTGCCCTTCAACACTGAGTGTCAAACGCTAGCACTGCTTATGTTGCTGGAAGGCAAATAATTACACTGCACAGAATATTAAACTAGAACAAAATAAAACCGAGTTCATGTGACTACAGAGTGAAAATCAATTGATCTTTTAGTTGTGGTATATAAGTGAGGCAGGCCCATAGACGGTTAATTACTAGTTTCCACTAGGCCCAACCATACAAGAGCTGAGACTTATTGTGAGAACAACAAGGGCGCTTTTCCCATTACAGAATGCTGTCTTTGTTTGACTTTATTAATAATGATATATTGCTCAAAGAAACAAGGGTGCATTACAACATGTACCCGAGGATAATAAATGGCAGCATTGTGAGGGACTAAACATTTTAGTTCATCCCCAGCTGTTTCCCTGCTCATCATGCTGCGAGATAACATGAAACACTCACGCAACAGCTTCATCTCACACACATCTGCCATCCATTAACGACAACACACTCGGCCTCAGAGGGGCAGAGTCTGATCTGGTCCTCTAGTGTGTGTGTGTGTGTGTCTGAATCGGAGGGGTTAGTCTGAAACTAGATAGGGTTCCTTTAAAACGACAGACATATTCAGCAGAACATAATGCTGCTGAAGAGCTTAACAAGAAAGTTTCATCATTCCAAGACTCTTAGCACTCAGAGTTCCTAATTGTTTGTATTGGCTCAGCATGTCCCCTTGCTTTGGAGTATGAGGAATCGAAGCTCAAATCATTCATCTTGGGACTTCAGATTTATCCAGATTTGTAAATTACGAAAAATGGTCCTTTCGCATCAAAAGCTAAATCTGCTTTTTTGGAGGGCCTGAAAATACAAACTTTTGAAAACAGGTGCAAGTTGTCGTCTTTGTGTAAACTACAAAAAATTTGTTTCACAGTTAAGACATGTGTACATCGGTTGGTATCAGTTTATGAAGTATAATATGTTGCACATTTTATCCTTCAGCACATTATATGTGCAGCTCAGAAAGAATACACAAGTATTGCATTTGACTATAATTCATACAAATAATAAATAAGCGTGAAATTTAACCCATGCCAGTGGTATTGCTCTAAAGTTTCATCTTCTGTGTATCTTATTGCCTACCGTTGATGACATTTCTCAAACTGCCAAATTGCAAAGAAATTGATACTTATTCCTTTGTATCTTTTATATCCTTTTAAAATGTGGATAGAAATATTTAGCAAAATATAAAATATATTAATTCAGTTGTTTAACAGATCAAAATCTCCAATCAATATCAGACATATTCTATTATTTTCCATTCTTAACATCCCCCCTCTCTCTTGGTCCAGCACTAGAATGCCATTAACAAGATTTTACTCGCCAACTAACATCTTAATGGATAATTTAGTATCAAGGATCCATTAAAATGCATTTGAAAATGTTATATTTACATTATGAATGAATTAATAAATAAAAATCATTAAACTGAGTTGTGTAAGATGAGGACTTGCATGTTAGTTGAGGAATCGCCTTGTCAAGAATGATAGGTAGGTGAGGGATAAACCTTAATGTTTGCTCCCATCTAGTGGTGGTTTGCTTGATGGGCATTTCTAATAATCCATTTTATTATCAGGGTAACATAACATATGATTAAGACTGGTAGGACTAAAACAAAAGTTCCCCCTTCATAAAAATTTTACTTTAAGTTACTTACATAAATTGATTGGCTTTGGCAACTTGGAACTTATAGTTACAAAACCTCATTTAAATTTAGAGAATAAGAAAACATTGGTTGTAATTCCGGAATTTGCTTAGTGGTAATTTTCATATTGTTAAATGATGAATTGAATGGGGTGGCAGTGGCTCAGTGGTTCATGTAGGTTGTCTACAAACCAGAAGGTTGGTGGTTCAATCCCTGGCTCCACCCGACCAAGTGTTGAGGTGTCCTTGAGCAAGACACCTAACCCCAGCTGCTCCAGACGAGCTGGATGGTGCATTGAATGGCTGACACTGCAGTCGGTGTATGAATGGGTGAATGTGAGGCAACTTGTAAAGCGCTTTGGATGCCCATTTGGTCTGTTGAAAGCGCTGTATAAATGCAGTCCATTTACCATTAATACATAAAATGTAATATACAATTAATAGGCCCACCCCCTCCCCAGAACATGATTTCAGTTCCTACTAGTAAAGGTAAAAGAGCTCTTCAGCTGCATTACTACTAGAAAGAAGTCAATAATTAATAAGATTAAATTAATAATAAATACTTAATATTATTTGCTGTAAAAAAAAAAAAAAAATCTATTTGCAAGAATATGCGATTACACCTATTTCCTTGACAAATCCAGACTACAGGCCCAATGCTGTTGGCCATGCTTGCCCGGGCAGCTGTAAGCACCAGGATGGATATGACTACACCTCCCAGCCCTGAGCGCTCGTAGCTGGATGATTGGCTTCTTGGTGCGCAGTGCCGCTCACAACTGCGTTCGGCTCCAGTTCCTTTCTTCCTGGAGGTGCATGAAGAGGTGATGAAGTTGTGGATGCCCCCTTTTATGGCCAGAAGCCGCTTGTCTCCGTCTTCTATCCTCACCACCCTCGATGGCGGGGCAGCCAGGGGGTAAGTGGACATTCCTCAGGTGGGGAGAGCGGTTGCGTAGCACTTGTGCACCACTTGGAGAAATCGTCCGTGTCTCCTGTCCAAATCCTGTGACTATCCTGCAGGTAAATCAAGCCTAGGCACTAAAAGCAATGCAATGGTGGTACCAGCCTAATGTTGATGCAGGAGCTGCGCATGGCGACTGACTTCGCCATGTGGGCGAAGAAAGTCATGGTGCGGTCCTTTGGGAAGGTGATGTCCGGTGGTCCAGGAGCGCCATCTCTGGCTAAACCTGGCTGAGATGAGAGAAAGCAAACCTTTCTTTCTCGACGCTCCCATTTCCCAGGCTGGCCTGTTCGGCGTCACTGTTGAGGACTTTGCCCAGCAGTTCTCAGCAGTGCAAAAGTAGATTGGGGCCATTTAACACATCTTGCCCTGACGTGATACACGTGCCTCATCCTGCTCGCCGTGGGCGCCCCCCTCCATCCTCCACACTGGCTCCGCCCAACGCTGAGAGTTCTTCAAAGCCACCGCATGGACCCCAGGGGGCTCGTAGATGTGGGAGACTGCTCTTCAGGAGGTGGCGGAGACAGCACCACTCCTTCCCTGGGTGGAGAATCCTCAGTTTTCTTTTCTACTGTTTTCATTGTGTTGGGCCAGCGATACCCACATTTTCAGTAAAAGATCAATTTCCCTTTCCTTTGAGTTGCAATGCTTGTGGGTTGACAGTGCGCAATGCACTGCCTCCTCAATCTCACCCGCAACGCCCTATCGCCAGTGGCCAAGGGTCACGGTTTGGAGACGCGCTCTCTTGACATCTCATTTTCCCCAGGGAATGGCGACTCCATCCCCAGACGGTCCAGCTGATTTGGAGTTGTTTCGTAGAAGCCCAGGTAGACCTGTTTGCTTTCCACGAGTCCTCCCACTGCCAGCTGTACTATTCCCTGACCCAGGCCCCCCTGGGCACGGATGTACTGGCACACAGCAGACCTCGGGCTCTTTCGCAAGTATATGTTTTCCCCAGTGAGCCTGGGACATGGAGGACATGGAGGATGAGGAACAGGTCCTGTTGGTTCCACCTTCCTGGCACACCCGGACCTTTCAGGACTCATTTTCCTCTTGACAGCCCCTCGACCAACCTATTCTCATAAAAATACATACCTCCCTGCACTTTTTGTGCAACGTTGTTTTTATGTACCTTACTGCACGTTTCGCTAGCACTAAAACACTGGTTCAATTCATGAACACTGGCACATTTTTAACGTGAAACAGGTACTTATTGCTCTTTTTATATTATGTTGCTTCTGGTACATATTGCAGTGGTTTAGAATTCAAATATCCGGTGACTGTCAAAGTTTATGTTTTATTGTGTTGGAAATATGCCCTAAACCTACCCGATACTGTTAACAAATGCAAAACTGATATAAAAATGCATTTGTTGATGCAACAGTGCCATTTGAACTTCATTTTATGCTGAATTTTTAAATTATTTTTTGAATCATGCTTACACAGGATTTGAACCAGAGCTCCTGGCTTATTAAGTACGTCGATGAATGAAACCCACACCATGATGAAGAGGTTGACTGGCAAAGTATTTTATGTATTCTGAAAATACTAAAATAATAATCTTAAACATATTTAAATACAAAATACTTAAAAAAAATTCAAGGGCTTTTAGATACAAAATAGTAAGCTCTCTGAGGCTTTTAATATACATTCAGAATTTTACTAGAGGGAATTCTGCAATACTGTTGAATGGGAAACCAAATTTTCTTTTGAGAAAAGCCATATAGTGATCATTTCAGACATCTGCTTGAACAGCGTTAATCCAGAAGTCTCAAAAGCTGAAATCACATTTGAATGACATTTCAAATCAGAAATAAAACATGAACTGACCCTTAAATAATGTTGCTTCTTTGTTCAAATAGCATTAAATATATATTTCAGGCTGGAGAAGCCAATGCACATGTCCAGACCTAAGTGTGGCTCTCAGAACTGCTCAGAACACTGGCTGATTCAATGGCAACTGCAACTTCTAAAGGCAGCTGCAGCGAAGCGATAACTTTTATTCAGAAGGTGGTCTTATTAGCCATGCTTCGTGTTGTAAATTGGAAATATGGGTACAGTTAAAATGTATGAGAAAGAATAACATTCTGCCTTAAAAGCAGAAATGGAATGCACAATCCAAACGGAAATCAGGAAATATGTTGCTATCAAACAGTACCTGTTCTGCCGGGTAGGTGTCTGAAAATCTGCAGCGAATTATAAATGCCATTTATTGGATCTTTCCACAAATAAAATATCCATCCTTGCTATTTTAAACTAACCATTTAAAACTACTTGTTCAACATGATAACTAATATGTAAAGCTTTTAATTAATGCGTTATAGAGAACAACTACACAATTTCCAGTTTATAAAAAAAATAAATAATAATAATAAGATAATAATCATTTTCTTTAAACTACATAAAAAAGAGTTATGCATGTAACCATGGTTCCCGAGAGGGAACGAGACACTCAGTCCTCTAGCAGACATTTTGGTGAATGCTGCCAGCATGACTGGTGTCTGAAGCACTTATGAAAACACGCCAATCCTATTGGTCTACATGGCCCGTGACATCATAGTCAGGTGCATGGAAATATAAAAGGGCACATGCTGAATACGTCACCAAATTAGTAGTCTGAAGGAGTCGTAAACAGGCAGGCCAAGGGCATGGTGAGGGCACGCACCATCTTGTTTCCTCTCAGTGGACCATGGTTACATGAGTAATCCGAGATGTTCCCTTTCTAGGGAACTTGCACTGCGTCAATCCAGTGGACACTGTGAAGAATGAAAGGCCAACTATGCCATGCCGAGGTGCATGCTTGTCCACCTGGTGAGAGAGGGGAGATAGTACTGTCTAGGCAAGGGCTCAAGAAGTCCGCTACTTAAAAACCCTAAGCAGGGGACCAATCATTGAGCTAGCACATAGCTATCCTCAGACAATTTTGCAGTCTTTATCACACAAATTTCCTTCCTTGATAGCACAGACGTCTATTTGACGTCTGCCTTTACATCTGCTAAAAATATTTTTTAGAGTGTTTACTCATCTGCAATATGTCTATAGTAGTGGTGGAAAATATGATTCTTTCAAGAGATTTGTTCATTTTCAGTTCGTTCACCAAAATGATTCGTTCAGAATCGTTCACTGATCCGTCCAGTGAACATTTCTTCCTATCACACAAAATATGCCAGCAGGTGGCAAAAAAGAGTGTATTGTGTGTTATGTCTTAAATCAACGAACTATTCACTTGTTACAACAACTGATCTGGCTTTATTAAGTCTAATTAAGTTGTTCAGATGAACAAAGCATGAGGTTTTCTTGCCTAATTAGCATTTATTTGTTTGGTCAGACAGTTTGTATATTTTATATTCACATTCATAAATCGGGGATTAAACGTGGATTTGCTAAATATCAAAACAAGCGTATGTGCACAGTACAGTACCTATAACTGCGCTTTGCAATTTCCGAGATTGACATGCTAAATAGCAGACTAACCCGGTTTACTCTCATTCATTTCGTTCACGAATGAGATAAGCTATGTAATTTTATTCACGAACGACATGTATCCGTTCATTCAACTCGCTCATGAACGGCATGTGTGCCAGTTCAGTCATTTAATTCACGAATGAGATGTATTAAATCATTCAACTCGTTCACGAACGACATGGGTATCAGATCAGTCATTTCTTTCACAAACGATAAGATCTCTAGATCTCGTTCAGACTCGTGTGAAACTCATTCATTGAAGGGCATATTCATTCACTACATTCAACAAATCACATACTCTGTCACATCTCATACTCGAAGGCTATTGGCTTGAGTTTGAGTAGCTCTTTGCTCTTTGACAGGATGAAACTGTTCAGTTACCCGGTTCACTGATCTGCTCATGTGCTGCTTATAGCGCCACGCTGCTGTGGAGGGAGGAACTTCACTGAACGAGAAATATGAGTCAGTGGATTGCGTGAACGAGAACGATTCGTTCACCTAAAAGATTCGTTCAGAAAGAACGATTGTTCTCGAACAACACATCACTAGTCTATAGGATGTTTACTATCAGATATCAAATGAACATTTAGAAGATGTCTTTAAGATGTTTATTATTTAAATGCATGTTAAACTGACATCTTAAAGACATTTATCAGATGTTTGTACACAGCTGGTGCTTTCTTGATGAAGCGATCTTTAACAGACATCAGGGTCTAGGATAGATAGAGGACTCAGATGCAGAGTTGTGAGAAAGTAGGTTCTTTATTCTGGCCACAAACCAAAAAATAACATTAACAACAGTTAAATCCTGCTCAGGTGAGTGGATATTCCAGAGCTTCTCAATTGCATTTTATAAAGTCAGAATTGCGAGATATAAACTCGCAATTATGAGAATAAAGTCGGAATTGTGAGATACATTTTTATCTTTATTATTATCTTAAAACTTTATTTCTCAGAATTGCGAGTTTATATCTCACAATAATGACTTTTTAACTTGCAATTGTGAGTTTATTTCATGCACTTATTAGCAGAGATAAAAAGACGCAAATACCTTTTTTAATTTTTTTTATTGAGTGGCGGAAACGGGCTTCCATAGATCACAATGCATTCCATAATAATTTGTAAGCAGGACACGCAGATCAAGTAACATTTAGATGACAAATGCAATTACACTTGTCCTGTAGTCAATCTTTTGTTCGTTATCTGGCTCGGCTCGGTGTTCATCTTCAGTTCTCTCTTCACAGCAGTTCAGTCAGTCTACTGTTTGAGTAAATTACTCCGGGATACTGGTTTGTTTGAACTCAGAGGAAGTGTCAGCCACATTAAAAAAGTTAACAGCTTAAGTCATTTGTGGATTAATGGGTATTGGAGATGCGAACCGTTTACAACGATTCAGTTCGATTTGGTGAACTGGTTCAAAAAGATCCGGTTACATCGAATGATTCGTCGTGAACCGGATATCACAAACTGCTTTGTTTTGAACTCTCTCTCACAACAGACACTGAAGAGAAGACAATGCTGAATAAAGTCGTAGTTTTTGTATTTTTGGACCAAAATGTATTTTCGATGCTTCAAAAAATTCTAACTGACCCTCTGATGTCACATGGACTACTTTGATGATGTTTTTCTTACCGTTCTGGACATGGACAGTAGACCGTACACACAGTTAGAGGGACTGAGAGTAAAATAATATTTATCACTCATTGGGATGCATGCTTCTGGCTTAGGCCCAGCATTACCTCAGTCCCCAGCTCACCAATAGCATGTAAAAACACCACAGGAATAAATTAGCGTGATATACTACACCACAGTCAGATGGTACACCCATAGAGCCACTAGAGCACAAAGATATTTGGGATAAGCCCAAAGCCAAGAAAGGCCTTTCACGAGAGAAAGTATAAGATTGCAGCCTGCTATCAGGTTGGCTCTGGTGCGTCCTGGATGACATGGTGAAAGGTGTCAGTCTGTAGACCTAGTTACACGCTCATTTATATTTACTGTAACCTCCGTTCTGTGACCTCTTTTTTTTTTGGAAGTTAGATGTTATTAAGGCCTGTTGTCTTTGTAAATATATAGAGAGATTTTAATTCCATATATTCTTTAAATTCTGAACGTGTAAATGAAAGGAACATAGGTAAACCCACATGCCCATGGGAAAGAAAAATCAAAAGTGAGATCTCTTTAACATCTCAAATATTTCTCCTAGATAGAAATGAGTTTATTTTAAGATCGGATTGAGATTAAAGTTGTCTCTCAACAACTTTACAAAGTGTGCAAATGTCAAATGTCTTAATTTGAGCTCAAGCATTTCTACCATATAATATGTATTCATTATCAAATTAGTCAACTAATACTCAAAACAGAGTCATAATACATTTATTTGCCTTTCAGTAAAGAAAAGCTCCAGGGGTACATTTTCTGTAGATCAGTTTTGTTAAAGGCATCAGATAACCTTTCCAAAAACAAACAGTGCCTAAGTACATAAACATCATCCAATAAACATTAAAATTATCCTTATTTCTGCACGATTTCTCTTAAACTGAATGTATGTGTCTTTTCCCCTTTATTTAGAGCCTTTCAAGTACTTGACTTGGTGCACACTTTGTAAAGTTGTTGAAATATCTTATAAAGCTTTAAAGGGGAAATATAACTAATATAACTGTTGAGAAAATGCCAGTTTTAGGCTTACAATCAGGATTAGGTGCTTCTACACCCTTGTTAATAAGCTATCATTTCCCTCTGATTTTATAATAAATTATGGGTAAGGTTAGGTTTAGGAGTGGGGATTGGGTAAAGTCTATATTTTTGGACAACAATGTTGATCCAGGATCATCAAAAAATGTTGATCCAGGAACATGTCTTACTTGGCAAAATCACGGCGACCATTTATCAACACCATTTCATTCAAACACAATACATGCATTGTCATATTCTAAGTTGTTTGGTGTAAACAGTGTTTTATTGCACGTTAATTTAACAGAGGAAAACATTACCTATATTTACATGCATGCATGCAAAAAATAAAATTAAAAATTAAAAAAAGGCAGATTGCGCTTACATAAGTCTTTTTGGATTCTCATTCTGACGGCAACCATTCACTGCAGAGCATCTATTGGTGAGAGAGTGATGCAATGCTAAATTTCTCCAAATCTGATGAAGAAAAAAGGTGAGTAAATGTCTAGCAAATTTTATTTTTGTGTCAACTGTTCCTTTAAAGAGGACGTCTTATCTACAAACTAAAATCTATATACTAAAATCTTGTTGTTGTGGAACATTCAGTCAGTATATAATCATCATGTTTTATTGGCTAATGATTCAAAAAATATCTGTCAAGACAATACAAATGATGCTTGCTCATTGTGGATGACGCATGGAACACTGATTGGCACCATTTAATAATTTAAGATATTTCACTGGATACAGGCAACTTTAGACCTTAAACGTATACCTTACAAACAGCATGTCTTATGCATGAGCTGATTATTTTAGTTTGACTTTTCAAAAGGACTTGTATTATATGCAGTCTGGTAAAGCATTGTTGATGGAAGAGACACAATGCAGGTGTTTTGCTTCATGCACATTTGATCATTTCCAACATGTAAGCAGAACTTATTATTAGGAGTCAATGAAATGTAGAAATAGGCATTTGGAAATACCTGTAGTGATTAATGCACTTTTTCTTTTCAAGATATGGAGTGTTGTTATTGTCTTTGTACTCTTGCTAATTGCATTTTTTTTAATAACTTTAAAAAAGTTAAGTTCAATATTTTAGACAATTTTTTGGATCTTCATGAATAAGCAGTTGAACCAGTATCACATTTCAGTAAATTTGCATTGTAGATGAGCACATGATACTAATGGATTACTAAAGCGACATGTCGTCAGTCTGCAAGTTGAAGTTGAACAAGTCATCATCAATTATTTAAGCCAGAGTCAGTTTGATTTGTCTGCTGACAATTACACACGCTTCTGTTCAAGCATCTCACAGTTGTTTTGTCTTTAAGATAGTATGATATGATGCAAAATTGTATTTGAATCAGTGAGTGATTAGGCGTACCGTTTTCAACTGCTGGACCATTAAACAGGAAAATTTTCTCAGTCTGTCAAGACAAACGCTCGAGGGTGAGCAAAGAGGTGCAAGATTAAACTTTGTATTTGAACATTTTACACTGATTGCTTTGCAGTTTAATGCAAGACCCAACTCTTGTGTATATATGTCTAAACAAAAACATTTTTAATAGAACACTGTACCAAGTGAGAGACAAAAAAGGAATGTAAAATTAAAGAAGCAAAGAATTCTTGCTTATTTATTTTGAGATTTTATACATTGTTACAGTCTAATTGTTATTTTAAGTACAGAGTAATATTTAATAGCATGTATTTACTATAGGGTTTAGATTTCAGTTAGTTGCATAATTTACTGTGCACTACTAGTCAAAACAATACAGTAATAAAAATACAGTAAAGATTTTATATTGTGAAATAGTTTTACGAAACAACATATTTCTATGTGAATATCTGTTAAAGTGTAATGTATTTCTGTGATGTACAGCTGTATTTTCAGCATCATTCCTCCTGTCTTCAGTGTCACATGATCTCCAGAAATCATGAAAATATGATGATTTACTGCTCAAGAAACATTTCTGATTATTAATGATGAAAACAGTTAAGCTGCCCAATATTTCTATCCTAAATAAATGCAGCCTTGGTGAGCGGAAGAGGCTTCATTACAAAACATTACAAATTCTGAATTATCCTAAACATCTGACTGATAGTGTAACAGGGACACTGCAAAAAAAGCATCAATGTTTTGTTTTTTTATTTATTTATTTTAATTTATTATTATGTGAATCAGATTTATATAAAGTAATAGCTTGAAGAGAGTAGCATTTAAAAATTCAGCACACTGCACTGCCATTGCCTTCAAATCTCATGGAAACGTTGGTCTTAGCTGAATGTAGTTTAGTTAGTTTAGATGTAGCCCATCACTGGTGAGAGTTAGAGATTAGTAAGGCATTAATCTCACACTCTCTTCAAACTCTCATGTTGCTCCTGCAGTTTACATGCTGGTTTTAACCTGTTTGTTAGTCTGAGGACATCTAGAGTAGCAGCCTGTCAGGATCCCTCACGGTCGGTCTCTCATCAGGAACTAGTTCTAGTTACCACTGTCTCGGGTTCAGCACTCATACACTATTCATGGCCATATCACATCTCTCCTGCCCATCTTCAGGCTTAGACTAACCAGACTCTTTTTGAGCTACATTTGTAGCCTCTCTGTTTCTGTCATCCAAATATCAATAATGAGTTTGTAAACGATTCATGTTAAAGACATATTGGAATCAGTGTGTCCTTCCAGCAAAGTCCTCGATGTGATTCAGGAAACAGAGAAGCAGCTGCACTGTACGGTACGTTTTCACTATTTCATCAGACTTTGTCTACTATTCTTTCATTTGCTTTGTTTATCAAGGAAAAACAAACACTGCAATCCTATGTAACTTAATGATGACGGCTTGCAGATTTGGCTTTACTGTTATGATGTTTGGTGGATTAAAGAAAACATTAAATATAATAAGAAATGTATCAGTATATTCAAAATTCACTTTTTTTTTTCATTCTTCTTTTTTTTTTGGAATCGAAGATGTTTCAGTAAAATACGTTTATTTTATCCAAAAATCGATTGGAATGGAAATATTTTGATCATAAAACCTTAAAAAATAATTGCTGTTTAAGAAAGACAAACTACCACAAACTATTAAATACTAATAGGAACTGCTGGTTTGCCTGCCCAGAATCCATTAGCTCTGTTTTGATTGCATCAGTTTGCTCCAAGCATTCATAGACTTGAATATGCTTTCTTTCTTTCTTTCTTTCTTTCTTTCTTTCTTTCTTTCTTTCTTTCTTTCTTTCTTTTTTCAGTGTTCTCATTTAAAGGAAATCTGTCAGTTGTTGATGTACCCATCTGTTTGGATAATTATGCTTCTTATGCAAATGAATTCAGTGCAAATTAATTTCTTCATGTATCTGCTTATTATTTTTTGGTTTAGGGTAATAAACTTTAGATATTTAACAAAGGTTAATTGCTTTTGGATTCATGGCTGACTGAAATCGAATAAAGCAACACAAAGTTACAAAAACTTTACCATTACATTTAAGTGGAGACATTTTTAACATGTATTTTTCATTTTAATTTGGAAAACATTCACATACCAAGAGGATAAATCAAATCCATAACAATGAAGCGCAGCAAGCATCGAGCCTCCAAGGATGACGGCAAAGGTCAAGGTGAAAGATTGTATTAATTGTGTGGAAATTTGTAAATCATTGTAAATTGTTCAACATAATTATTTCAGTTTTATTTATAGTGAATAATTAATATATTTAAATAATGATGTAATGTTACACAATATTTATATAATAATAAATTATATAAAACATTTTATCTGAACGTAGCTTTTATTTATTGCAAATAAAATATATATGTATGCATAATGAATGTCTATAATGTTCATATTGACATCTCATCATATTTGACTTGTTAAGATGAAGCGGCTATTCTGGAGACGGAGGATGTGAGGATGCCAGATCCTGACACCATCTCACTCGCATCAGTCACTGCCGTCACAACCAATGTCTCCAACAAGAGGTGACCAAAAATGGGTCCAATCACATGAGTCCAAATCAAATATCATATTCATGTTGCGTTAAATGTTACTTAAATGCCAAGGAAATATATTGCCATATTCTAACACTGTATGTTTTTTTTTCTTCCAAAAATGTTGTAATTATTTTAGATCAAAGCCTGACATCAAGATCGAGCCTAGTGCTGGAAGACCAGTTGATTTCCAAGTATGTAGAATGGCAAAGTGTCATTGATGAAGACAACAAAATTTGTTAAAACAGTAGATGTAGTGATGAAAAAGAAGACGTTGTGTTTGTGGTTAGTGGAACAGACTGATAGTTAAAGTGAAGTACTACACCTGTGGATCTTCTGCTTACGGCACTGCTGTGAACTTCATACATTATTTAAGTATAAAAAAACACTGTTTAAAGCATTGCAAAAATTGGTAATGAAAAGTGGTACTAGGTCTTATAGCATTTGAGACATACAGATATATTAATCCGATAGTTTTTTTTTTTTTTATCATACAGACATTTTGTGCAAATTTTGAGCCTTTGTTTTTTGAAAGCCATCCAAATGCAGTGCCAGATGTTTGTGTGTAATGCTCCTCTTTCCAGGTCAGCGTGACTGTTGTAGAGGCCAGACAGCTGGTGGGGCTGAACATGGATCCAGTGGTGTGTGTAGAAATTGGTGATGAAAAAAAATACACCTCAATGAAGGAGTCCACCAACTGCCCTTACTACAATGAGGTACAGTATGTTCCTTTTTAAAGGGGGGGTGAAATGCTCGTTTTCACTCAATATCCTGTTAATCTTGAGTACCTATAGAGTAGTACTGCATCCTTCATAACTCCAAAAAGTCTTTAGTTTTATTATATTCATAGGAGAAAGATCGACTTTCAGCAACGACTCGCTCCGAGCGGGGCTCGAACCCGGGTCTCCGGCATGGGAGGGGACGCACTAACAAGGAGGCAGAGATATTTGAAGCAGTTTTACTCACCGCATGCTTTCCAACACACGATCGTGACCCTTTTTCGTTGGGACTGCATTATCCTTAAGAAATAAACGATGTGCAAATCCGTCGTCAAACTGGGCCTTGTTTGTAAAACAAGCATCTTCGAAATGCAGGGGAACAAACACAAACACTTGCACAACTCCGTTGATGCTCTGATCAGTGAATCGCTCTGATCAGTGAAGTCTGTTGTGCTCTCAGTGCTCTGCTATACGGGAGCGCGCTCTTCCGGCAGAAGTGCCTCAGGACCCATATAAGGAAATTCTGCTTCATCTAACGTCACACAGAGCCATACTCGAAAAAAACTTTCCGAAACTTGTGACAAACTGGAAGAGGTTTTTTTGGAACAAAAATACTCCTTCAAACGTACAACTTAATTTTTGAAACCTTGTCCATGTTTAGCATGGGAATCCAACTCTTTAACAGTGTAAAAAACTGCATGAAATAGCAATTCACCCCCCCTTTAATTTAGGATTTTAATATTGTGCTTTTGCAAAATAATGATCACAACAAATAACTGAACTCAAAAAACTAAATTGCATCAAATCAATTGTTCCTAATAATGGAACAGTTCTCCCAAATATGAAAATTTACTAAAAATGTACTGCAGAGTTTGTTTCTTCTTCAGCTTTATAGAAATGTAGCATTGCATCAGTGTCTCATCAATGGATGCTCTGCAGTGAATGGGTGCCGTCAGAATGAGAGTCCCAACAGCTGATAAAAACATCACAATAATCCACAGCACTCCAGTCCATCAGTGAACATCTGGAGAAGACACAAGATGAAACTAATCCATCAAGACGTTTTTACCTTCAAATCATTGCTTTCGACTAAATACGAGTTCATAATCCATAATAACGCTTCCAGTTAAAAAGTCATGAGAGAAATCGAGATCAAACACTGTTTACTAACCGAAACAGCTCTACACTAATATGTGAGTGGATTTTGATGCGAGAGACAACAGAAAATTTACTTTTTCATTGGAAGAAGTGTTATTATGGATTATGGATTTTAGCCGGAAGCAACAGTTTGAAAAAAATGTCTTGATGAACGTGTTTCTAACAAACACACAGCTTCTGTCTTCTCCAGATGTTCACTGATGGACTGGAGTGCTGTGGATTATTGTGATGTGTTTATCAGCTGTTTGGACTCTCATTCTGACGGCACCCATTCACTGCAGAGCAACCACTGATGAGACACTGATGCAATGCTGCATTTCTACAAACCTGATGAAGAAACAAACTCATCCTGATCCTGGATGGTCTGACGGTGATCACGTTTTCAGCACATGTTCATATTTTTGGGTGAACTTTTCCTTGAATATTTCTAATTCAATGTTTTCATAAACTTTGCTTTTTTTAGTACTTCGTTTTTGACTTCCACGTTCCTCCTGATGTCATGTTTGACAAGATCCTGAAAGTGTCAGTAAGTAGCATCAAATATCAATTTTAAATGGACTTTATTCCTAAAAGATGGTCCTTTTCGTTGGTCATTAAACATGTTTTAAAATAATGTGTCCATACAGGTTATCCACTCCAAGAATCTTCTGCGAAGTGGCACGCTGGTCGGGAGCTTCAAGCTTGACGTGGGCACAGTTTACACACAACCTGGTAACTGGGATTATTAGGCTTTCTATACACCTTATTTTAAAACACGAAATAAGCTATTTTCTATGAATGTGCTGAACTTTATGACTATGATAATAAATTCAAATATGACCAATACCTGTTTGCAATATAAAACAGCATAACGGACTGTTTTTTCACTGGTAAAAGCAATAGAAACAACGTTTATGTTAAAAATAAGATGGATAAAGCTCTCCGTTTCTAGACTAGACTAGAGAACTCAAAGACTAGAGTTGTGTGTTTTTCTTTGCATTTACAGAACATCAGTTCTTCCACAAATGGGCCACTTTATGTGACCCCGATGACATCACTGCAGGATGCAAAGGCTATGTCAAGTGTGACATCGCAGTTGTTGCAAAGGGCGACACAATCAAAACTCAACACAAAGCAAACGAAACAGAGGAGGATGACATTGAGGGGTAAAAAACAAAAACGCTTCCAACATCATTAATGTCACATGTGTTAAGCATCACGGTTATTATTCCTTACACTGAGCAGAAACTCTAAACTCAAGTGTATATTTTGAAAGCCCTATGCAATAAATATTTACTTGTAGTAGTATTTCATTCAAATGTGAAATTCTACAACATTGTAAATGCTGAGGTCACTCAGATAATTCTATCCAACAATGAATGGATTATTTGCATGTGATTCTATGCAGAAACACATCTCTCTTCTTTACTGGTTTCTGTTTTGTTCCAGTAATCTTATGTTGCCTGAAGACGTCCCGGCTGAGCGTCAGTGGGCAAGATTCTATTTGAAAATCTACCGAGCCGAGGGGTTGCCCAAAATGAACACCAGCATAATGGCAAATGTCAAAAAAGCTTTCATTGGAGAAAATAAGGACTTGGTTGATCCGTACGTCCAGGTGCTGTTTGCTGGACAGAAGGTGGGCAGAAATCTTAGCAATGGTCGTTTAGGAAGATATGAAAATATATTACAGTTTAATGAAGGAAAATAAATTGAATCATTTAACAAAACACATTTTACACAATATTCAGAGATCACTAAATAATATTTTATAATGCACTAGAAAAATGAAGACAGGAATGACCAGTTGTGTTAAAAACCATGAAATCGCTGGTGAACAGTTTCCTTTCTTGTGTTGATGCATTTCCTGTTAAAAAGAAATTTAAGTCATTAAGTGGGACATTTTGAAGACCTGATCCAGTCTTTTGCAATAGTTTACTTCACAGCTATGAACCATTATTTACTACTGGCTAGACAATGTATTTAAAAAGAGAGAGAGAGAGAGAGAGAGAGAAAGTAATCCACTTAAACTACATGCAAAATAAAATAGACATTCACTCTAAATCATATGCTGAAAATGTTTGTTGTCTCTTACCATTAAATTACAAATAAGATGAAGGGAAATGTACGACAGGAACCATCACTATGAAAAAGACAAAATAAAAGCCATAAACACAAACCAAAATTCATAATACAATTCAGATTTAGCTTGAAACTATTTTTTTTGTTTTCATTTCATTGTAAATAGTATGCATTGTATTGTCTGAAAACATTACATTTAGTTCACACTTAAATATATTCCTTTAATATATATGATTTCCTTAATAAGTAGTCCTTTTACAATATTTTAAAAGCTTCTTTTTCACAAGGGGGAGGCATCAATATTGTTTTATCTCTCCACAATGCAGGGAAAAACTTCCATTCAGAAGAGCAGCTATGAGCCGATCTGGAATGAGCAGATCGTTTTCACAGAGCAGTTTCCACCACTGTGCCGGAGAATGAAGGTCCAGATCCGGGATTCGGATAAAGTGAACGATGTGGCCATCGGAACGCACTTCATTGACCTGCGGAAGATCGCGAATGATGGAGAAAAAGGTAACAGGGCTTCCTGAACACCTCTGCAAAGCCTGTAAATTACCGTAATACACTAACATGCAAAAGTCTGGAATTATTAAATAAAAGTACCCAATACAATTTAATTTTGATCCTGCTCACAACTGATTTTATACAGGGAAAACATTTTTACAATTATGAGAAAATATTACAATTTTATTGTCACTTTTTTTAAGAATTGAATGCATCCGTGCTGATTGCTAATCTTTATTGATTGATTGGCTGATTGATTGCTTTATTATTATTATCATTATTATTAAATCTTACTTACCCCAGTGAATCCCCCTTTCCACAAAAATAAGCACCACTTTTTTCAGCACTGATTATCAGAAATGTTTCTCCAGCAGTAAATCATCATATTATTCTGATTTCTGAAGATCATGTGACACTGAAGACTGGAGGAATGATGCTGAAAATACAGCTGTGCATCATTAGAAATAAATTATAGTTTACAGTTTATTCACATAGAAAATAGTTATTTTAAATTGTAATAATATTTAATAATTCTATAATTATTTAATAATTTTCTATAATTAATTATTTAATAATTAAAAACTCTTGTAAAAATGTAAAAAAAAAATTACAAACTTTTGACTGGAAGTTTATTTTCTTTGTTTATCAGATGTTGCTCGAGATACTCAGTCACAAAAGCCCTCACTACATTGCTGTTCGAGATCAGTATAAAACCATTTTCAAATTCCATCAAAAGGTAAAAGATTTTTAAAAACGATCCTGTTCCTGTTGATAGGCTTTCTTCCAACTCTTGGGCCGGCGTGGGTCAACATGTACGGCTCCACACGCAGCTACACGCTCATGGACGAGTACCAGGACCTGAATGAAGGACTAGGGGAAGGGGTTTCGTTCAGGGCCCGGCTGCTGATCAGTCTGTCTGTGGAGATACTGGACACCTCCTCTCCTGAAGTAATGAGCTCCACTGAGGTGCAGGTGGAGGGGATACCCAACATCTCCGATGTAAGCCATCCCTGGACGCGCTGGGGGGTTCATTTCGGTTACAGTGAATAATTAATTGTCTTTATTTATCTCCGTACATTATTCATTTAGAAGTAATACTCATAGTAGTTCTTTGTGTGCAAGACAATCACCTACACAGTCAGAGCCAAAGTTAGGCTTCATTCTGCATGTGACTAACTGTTAAAAATTAATCAGTCTGAGAAGAGCTGTTTTCAATTGTTTATGAGCACAATGACATCATGTTTTGTCTATACTTAGGAAAACCCCCTCACACTGAAAAAAAAAATGGTGGTGAAACAAATTTCACTCAAAAGAAACAGTAAATTGCTAGTAAATTTCACAATTAATTACAAACAAATAGCAAGTAGTGCATCGGATTAAACATGAAATTTAAATTAAATGTAATTTTAATTTAATTAACATAGATAGAAAGAAATAATATTTTCTTGCAAAGCATACTCTGATAGCTTTTATATTTACAACAAAGTGTATTCACAAAATATTTTTTGTTGTTGTTGCTTATATCTAGAATGCCACTGGAAAAACTGAGGAGTTCTTTCTCTTTGGATGTTTCCTTGAGGCAACTATGATTGACAGGAAGATTGGAGACAAACCCATCAACTTTGAGGTTACAATAGGTACAATCTGTGGTAGACTAGCTGTCAGCCTTTAAATCGAGGTCCCCAGTTGTGCTCACCATTCAGAATTCTACTGCATTCTTTTAAACGTTCAGATAAATTGAATGTACTTTTTAATAATACATTTTCATATTTTAATATGAATTACACCAGTGCAATATTAGATAAATCATGCACAAAGCATATGGACTAACTCCTGAAATGTTGCAGTAGATGATAATAATCAGTGTTTGAAATGCCTTCTTTTCAATTAAACGTTATTTTCAGGTTGATTCAGTATAAATTCAAACTCAAACTCATCCCATTTTTACTTGCAAGGATCATTAACTGGCTTTAAAGAAATAGCTGACCCAAAAATAAAACGTTAGCTGAAAATGTACTCATTCTCAGACCATTCGAGATATAGATGAGTTTGTTTGCTCATGGGAACAGATTTATAGAAATGTAGCATGATATCATTGTCTCTGCAGTGAATGGGTGCCGTCAGAATAAGAGTCCAAACAGCTGATAAAAACATCACAATAATCCACAAGTAATCCAATCCACTAATTAACATCTTGTGAAGACAAAAGCTGCATGTTTGTAAGAATCAAATCTGCTTTTAACTTCAAACTGTTGCTTTCGGTCTGTCCATAATAATGCTTCCTCCAGTGAAAAAGTGGTCTAGTATGAATCAGGAGAGACATCTGCACAAATCTGTCACAGTTTACAAGGCAAAACAGTCTAAAACAAATACAACTCAAAGATTGATTTTTTTTTATTTTTTATATATATATAATCCAATAATCTTTCTATATAATATAATCCAATGAACTAGAAAAAGAAAAGAAAAAATTGGTAACTGGTACACTTTAATGAATTATTCTGGGAAGTGTGTCAGACACTCACCATATTATTAAACTATCCTCTCAAATCAAGGAAACTATGGCAGTGAACTCGATACTCCAACCAAGCCAAAAACAAAGAAGGGGAAGGGAGGTGATGGTGATGACGAGGAGTCTGAGCTCATTCACGGCTCTAGTGACGAGGAGGTGGATGATGCTGGAGATATGACATCAGTTTCCAGCACTCCTCCAATGAAGCCAGTCATCACTGACAGGTGGAGTTACTCAACATGTTCTGTCCTAAAACTCATTCATTTATTTATTTATTTCATTTTGCATTTTGGTGCACAACCGTGTGAAATATCTGGTTTATTTTTCTGCAGAAACTATTTCCACCTCCCGTACTTTGAGAGGAAGCCCTGCATCTATATCAAGAGCTGGTGGCAGGACCAAAGAAGACGGCTTTATAATGCAAACATCATGGACAGAATTGCAGATAAATTGGTAATGAATCCATGAATATAGATTGTATCAGGTCATTTCTGAAATATTTATCTTTTTACCATTCTGTACACATTCTTATTTTTGTTACTAATTTTAGTTTCAAGAATTTTGTACCCCTATTTATTTCATTTTTATTTAATTTTTCTCTCAATAAAATAAATAAATACAATTTAGGCAAAACAAGGCAATTCAGATGAATATGGTAAACATTTTAACTAACAGATGGCGCCATACTTACCCAGTTGATGAAACATTACAATGAGACAATTGTTTTGTATTACACCTTCTCTGAAATTTTGTTCAAAAATGCAAATAAGACATTTTCTTTTGAACTATGCATTAATTTATTTCCAGAACAGAATTCTGAACACTGGATAAAGCCAGGATCAAATTCTCATTTCATTTTGTTGACATTATAGAAATATTAATATATATATATATATATATATATATATATATATATATATATATATATATATATATATATATATATATATATATATATATATATTATTGTAATTAAAATCTACAGACACAAATAGATCAAGTGCAAAAATAAAAACACTTAAGTATCTGTTTTGGATTCTTTCTCTCCACTGGTCTGAAAGCTGGTCTGGAAGCAGATTAGTCCAAAATCTCAAAATTGACCAGTGCAAGAAAAAAAAAAAAAACGTCTCAGGTTACGAATGTAACCATGGTTCGAGAACGAGACACTGCGTCCTCTGAAGGGACACTATGGGGAACACCTCGTCGTGACCCGTGTCTGAAGCATACTTTGAAAAACGCCAACGTGTTGGCCGGCGACAGCCTCGGACGTCGCTACCGGCGCGACTATAAGTACGCGCCCGTAGGACCCGTCACTTATCTTCTTCGTGAAGCTTGCGTCCAAAGCATGGCAGGGAGTTAGAGGACGCAGTGTCTCGTTCCCTCTCAGGGAACCATGGTTATATTCGTAACCTGAGACGTTCCCTGTCAAGGGAACTTCGAACTGCGTCCTCTGAAGGGACTCTATGGGGAACAGTATACCTGCTTAGCATGTGTACAGAAAGGTTCCTAAGCATCGCAGAGGCGCTGGATCACACGGGAGAGGCGAGCTCCAACCCTCAAGCGAGGGGAGCATCACCTGAGGCAGTACATACAGAAGGACTCCGTGACTACCACCTCAGGGTGACCTGGCCGGGTATCCATGAAATTCCCTGCAGTGCTGTGCCAGTTCTGACGATCAGCCAGGCTCCTCTGGAGGGGTGTGGGACGAGCAACCGCAGAGCACTTGCTTCCCGCACGCGGAACTCGCTCCGCGGTGGGTGTCGCGCCCTGGGGGGGCAAACCCACGTGGCACGGCCGCCTGCCGAAAGCCTGTGATCGTGGCCAGAGCACAAGGCTGGAACTGAGCACTGTAAAGGAAACTCACAGAGTTTGTAGTAGACATATAACCACCAGCAACATAACACCCATAAGCAGAAAGGGTAACATACTCACCCACCCTCCTGTACTGGTGTCCCGCTTTACGGGGCGTCCCCTTGTGGTCAGTAAGGTGGTCACTATGAAAATAGGACCAACCAAAAACATAACAGGTCCAGGATAGGAGACTGTTATGTGAGAAACTTTCCACCTAACCCCGATCAGGTGGAGCCTTGGTGGCTACGGAGGAATTAGGCAGGGGAGAAATAAAACATAAGTTAAAAACATCCAATAAGGAAGTGACGAACGCCTAGGTATCGCTCCGATCCGGACGAGAACGCTGCCCCGTCTGAATCACATCCCTCAGACCCTGCATACCTCTTCGTGACCCGCGATTCCTATTGACTCTGCCCTCAGGGGGGGGGGGGGCGCGAGCCGCGACACTAGCCTTCTGCGCCCGTCTTCGATCCTCAGATCGAGATGGGCCAGGACCCCTTTGTTGTTCGGCAAACAACAAAGGGGGATGGCAAAGAGGGAGATTTTAGAGAGGATGTTCCCCCACTGAGAGATAGCTAGCCAGCATCTCTTCTACAGGGGGCATCCTTTCGAGATAGCCGTCCTCGTGCATGCCATCGATATCAGCATAACTCGTATGCTGAAACCGATGGATGCGAGAGAAAAACGGCCTTCGACTTCTGCATGTAAGTCAGGCAAGAAAGGGAGGCTCACCTGGGCTGGCGGGCTATGGTCAGATAAATAACGCTCATCGAGGCTACCTCGCGACGTTACCTTTCTGGCACGCTTCCATGGAAAGTTTTTTATTTTTTTTATTCAACCAAAAACATAACAGGTCCAGGATAGGAGACTGTTATGTGAGAAACTTTCCACCTAACCCCGATCAGGTGGAGCACTGGTGGCTACAGGGGAATTAGGCAGGGGAGAAATAAAACATACAAAGGGGGATGGCAAAGAGGGAGATTTTAGAGAGGATGTTCCCCCACTGAGAGATAGCTAGCCAGCATCTCTTCTACAGGGGGCATCCTTTCGAGATAGCCGTCCTCGTGCATGCCATCGATATCAGCATAACTCGTATGCTGAAACCGATGGATGCGAGAGAAAAACGGCCTTCGACTTCTGCATGTAAGTCAGGCAAGAAAGGGAGGCTCACCTGGGCTGGCGGGCTATGGTCAGATAAATAACGCTCATCGAGGCTACCTCGCGACGTTACCTTTCTGGCACGCTTCCATGGAAAGTTTTTTATTTTTTTTATTTTTTTTGCCGCGGCACGATCCATAACCTCTAACAGCTCCCCATACGCAGAGCAGGAGAAATGAGCGGCTCAGCTTCTTCGCCACTCTCAAATATCTCCTGCTCCTTCTGGGTAGAACCCAGCAGAGCACTAACTTCAGTGTCAGAATGGGTTAATGACAACGCATCTTCCTCCCGAAGTTCGCTCTCGTTTGCCGCCGGAGAGTGTGAGAGGAAAAGTCCCTCTCTACACTTCTCAGCGAGATCCACCTGTGATCCCCACGAGCTCATTCTCCTCCGTGCCTCAGCAACGGCGGGTCCTGAGCCGCGAGATCCAGATGACAAACGAGAGCGGAGCTTTTTCACAGAAAAACGCTTGCAGTGCGCGCAGATTGCCCCCTCAAGGACATCGCGCGCGTGCTCTTCGCCCAAACAAGAGACGCAAAGACTGTGTGTGTCATCATGTGTCAAATAACGCTGACATGGATGCCAACACTATGTAAACACCTTGCTAGTGGATGCCATGATAACAATAAAAGATCGCTCCTACCGTTCTGGTCGTTTCTCAGATGCACGCTTCAAACAAAATAGTCAATGAAGACGAAGAAGATAAGTGACGGGTCCTACGGGCGCGTATTTATGGTCGCGCCGGTAGCGACGTCAGAGGCTGTCGCCGGCCAACACGTTGGCTTCAGACATGGGTCACGACGAGATGTTCCCCATAGTGTCCCTTCAGAGGACGCAGTGTCTCGTTCCCTTGAGAGGGAACAATGGTTTCGCCTGCAATGTCTTGCCTTAAATCACATTTACACTATATAGTTTTAATTTAGTATAAAACCCTGATTACATTTAATCTGTGAAAATACATTTATATGTTGACATTGCAGTCTGTGTTCTCTATCATTTCATAGGAAGAAGGGTTAAATGATGTGCAGGAGATTATTAAAACAGAAAAAGCCTATCCTGAGCGCAGACTCAGAGGAGTCCTGGAGGAACTCAGCAATGGCTGCAGGTTTATATACATGTTATTCTGAGCCAGTTATGAGTGGTTCTATGGAAACAGTGCTCCATTTGTGTCCTGTGATTAGGTGCAGTAAGTATTTTCTAAGAACAACTGCACTGGTTAATGTATGTGGTTGTTAGTAAAGCATGCATGAATATAAATTTCAAAATAAGATTTTTAAATGAACTGAAAAAAAGTTCATTTTGAGGCACAAATGGCACAATATTTTCATTAAACTTTATTCAATTGTCTATGACAGAGCAAATATATAATAACAGTGCATTTATTATCTCTTTCAGTACGTTTGTAACTTTGGCAAATAATGATCAGAATCAGACTGGGAAAACTAAACTGGACCGGGAGAGACTGAAATTATGCATGCAGGAATTGGTAAAAGCAGCTGTTACTAACACCTATTAAGAGTAACTAATGATCAAATCTGATTCTCGTGGCTTATTTTTGTGTCTATTGAAAAAGTTTGTTGTTATTTTTTCAGGAAAACATGGGCCAGCAAGCAAAGAGTATGCGATCCCAAGTAAAGAAAAGCACCGTGAAAGACAAAATAAAACTGGCTCAAAACTTCCTCCAAAAATTGAGATTCTTCACTGATGAGGTAGTGCACAAGACCTGGTGAAATACAAATATGCTTGATTATGTGGCCGTATAGATTAATTAATTTCACTGTAAAAAGAATATTCATGTAAATTATTTTGTTTTTTCATCATAGCCTCAGCATAGTGTTCCAGATATTTACATATGGATGATAAGCAACAACAAACGCATTGCATATGCCCGCGTTCCCTCCAAAGACATCCTCTTCTCTTCTGTAGAGGAAGAAACCGGAAAGGACTGTGGGAAAGTCCAGACTATCTTTTTCAAGGTTTGGATGAATGCAAATTCTAAAAATGTCTTAAAAACATTTTATGTCAGAATACTTATATTGTAAATGGCCATAAAATTTAATTTTTCATGATGTAACACAAAGACAACTCAAAATGTTTTAACTAAGCTGCCAAACAGCTTGTGATGAATTTGTTAGTGTGGCTGAATCAAGTTTATTTGCAAAAAGAGCCATGACAATTTCAGTCTGATTTGAACAACACATTTCAGCACAGATTGCTTTATGAATCAGTCACAATGTAATGAAAGTGTTATTAAAGGATGGAGCAGAGCATCTTGGATATGCATGTAACAGATATGTTACATCAACTGACGTATGGGATGTTTATGGAAAGTGCCACAACTACTAAATTGAAGTGACAACTGCCATCCCATGTTTGTAACCTACACAGCGCCTCGTCGTGAGCCAGATAGTCTTTCATAGCAAGAACAAGATCAAAAGAACAGTACGAAAAGCATCATATTTGCTGTTCTTTTGCCTGAGTTTTTTACTTTTAAACAACATAAAAAGAGTGCTTCAGCTCTTTATCTTTCTGATGAGGGTACAGCCACAAACAGTTGAAATACACTGGGTAAGTGTGCTTAAGTCTTTGCTAATAGGGATGCTACAGAGACCACATTATATCTGAAAGTGGTTAACATGGAGAGTACACATATGGACTGACCAGCAGGGCAGTACTACCTGGGAAGAGTCACTGCAGTAGGTTCTGCTACTGCCTGTGCTAAGACAGGATAGTAAGCAATTCTGTTAAGAGTAAGACACAGGTTAACCAATAGGGAAACCATGCCATGGATAAATACACACAACAAATTCACTAGGAAATAAATACACACTGCTTCAGGGCATAAGCCTGCCTAGAGGGGGTTTGGACTGAGCGGTAGAGGCTGCTTTTGACGGACCACTTAAATCCCCACATCCCGTCCAGGAGCCACACATACAGGTTCCAAAGCTATAGATGCAGGTGCCAAATAGTGCCCTGCCCCTGAGAAAGTAAGTCCTAGGATAATTTGCCAGGGAAAGGCTGTCTCGAAAGGCATCAGGTCCAAAAAGTCAGTGTGGACCAGTAGATCATAACCATCAAGGGTTGCTCCTCGTCCTCACTGATTTTGCACAGGGTCTGTGCAAGGAGGCTCACTAGTGGAAGCAACGGTCGTAACCAGCACAGGACTGCCTCTGCTGTCGTGGTCCTATCCAGAAGCCAAGCACTGCATGCACATTGCACAAAGGACCCCAGCCTGTTCCGGAGGCACCTGTCATGACAACAACATGCCTGGACACTTCTTCTAAGGGTACTCTTGCCCGTAGAAAGGTATGGTTTGACCAAGGGTTGAAATCTGGCCACAATTCTGCATGATGTTTACACAGAGTGTGCCATGGTGCCATGCCCATCTTGGGACTCGGCTGTGTAACCAGTGCTGAACTGGTCTCATACACATAAATCCGAACTGCGTTACCATGGCTGTGGATGCCATATGACTCAAAAGCCTCTGAAATTGTTTCAGCAGAACCGCTGTTTTGCCCCTGAACAAATTCAGGCAGTTCAGTACTGACTAGGCATGCTCCTTTGTGAGAAGTGTTTTGTGAGAAGTGCATCTACATACTGAGAAAAGAGATGCTCTGACTGGGGGAGAGCTTGCTCTTCTCCCATTTGACCCAAAACCTCAACTGGCAGAATTCCAGAGCACCAGGTCACCATGCTTGTAAATCAGATCTCGAGAGTGAGCAAGAATCATCAAGAGTTGTTGATATAGATGCCCACTTTTCTTGCAAGGGCACCCTATACAACTTTGGTGAAGACACAGGGAGACTGGTACAGCCCAAAAGGAAGGACTTTGTATTGATATGCCTGACCCTCAAAAAAGCAAACCGAAGAAACTGTTTGTATTGAGGCAAGATTAGGAAGTGGATGTATGCATTCTCCACATCAATAGGTGCAAACCAGTCTGTGGGAGAGGAGGCAGCAAAGTGGCTTCTGGCAATTGAAGGTGATTTCCAAGAATATGTGACTCCATGCACCTCCAGGAAGAATGGCACTGGGATGGAGCATGGTTAAGTGTCAAATACCGCAACCAGAAACCAGTCTTCCAGCCATGAATGCTCCAAGTTGGGCGGAAACTTTTACATAAGCCTGATGTTCATGGCTGCCAGGGACAGTATGGCCGTCAACTCATAATCGGGCTCTGACTTTGCAACCACCCCAGAAATGGGAAGTTCAGCAAAGTTGTCATCCCCCGAGGACTGGGGGAGAGCTTGCTCTTCTCCCATTTGACCCAAAACCTCAGCTGGCAGAATTCCAGAGCACCAGGTCACCATGCTTGTAAAACAGATCTCGAGAGTGAGCAAGAATCATCAAGAGTTGTTGATATAGATGCCCACTTTTTTTGCGAGGGCACCCTATACAACTTTGGTGAAAACACAGGGAGACTGGTACAGCCCAAAAGGAAGGACTTTGTACTGATATGCCTGACCCTCAAAAAAGCAAACCGAAGAAACTGTCTGTGTTGAGGCAAGATTAGGAAGTGGATGTATGCATTCTCCACATCAATAGCTGCAAACCAGTCTTTGGGCTTCTGCATCCACATCTTGAACGAGAGTTTGTGTGGGGCCAAAATTAAAACTCACAGATCCAAGATCAGTTGTTAGCCACCATCTTTTTTGAGTAAAATGAAGTGAGGGCTGTAAGTAGGGAGGCAATGCATCCCAGCAGAGAGGGTGAATGAAGAGTAGTGCTTATATCACTCCATGGATCCTGTAAAGGGCTTGATAGAGACACACAAGGAAGTAGTGCATTCCTTGAGGTGTGACCTCTTGGCGTGTTTCGAAAGGAGAGGATGAGTAGAGTGTAGAGTGTGTCTGGACTGCTTTGCTGTCCTCCTGGAGGGCTGCCTGGGTGACAGGCTGTGTCGCATTCCTGTGTGTCACCTCTGTGTCACTGATAAGGCCAGTCATTGAGATGTGGGCATTGAGAAAGCAAACCTTGTCAGTGTCCCGCATCTTAGCAAGGTTGAGCCAAAGATGTCACCCCTGTATCAGTAAGGTGATCATCACCTGACCTAAAGACCTGTGTGGTAACCTTAGTTAACTAACTAAGGTGGTAACCTTAACCTTAGTTGGTCACCGTGCATAGTTCCTGCATCAACCCTAGCTCAGAACTACCCTTGTGCACTTTTTTTAGTGCTTTGCCCTGATGGACTTGCAGGATGGCCATCATGTGCAGTGTAAAGGCTGCCTGTCCATAAATGCATCACAATCACACGCACAACTTGGGAGATCTCCACTTAACTCTTGGTGGCCCTCCATCGAGGGTTGTGGGAGAGGAGGCAGCAAAGTGGCTTCTGGCAGTAAAAGATGATTTCCAAGAATATGTCACTCCATGCACCTCCAGGAAGAATGGCACTGGGATGGAGCATGGTTAAGTGTCAAATCCCGCAACCAGAAAATAGTCTTCCAGCCATGAATGCTCCAAGTTGGGTGGAAAGCCTGATGTTCATGGCTGCCAGGGTCAGTATGGCCGTCAACTCATAATCGGGCTCTGACTTTGCAACCACCCCAGAAATGGGAAGCTCAGCAAAGTTGTCATCCCCCGAGGACTATGTCATCTCCTCTGATGCTGTGATTGACATCTGGTCCTCCCCTGGAGTCCCAAATGAAATGTTAGGACCATCGTGTAAGGATGGTTTTCCTTCTAAGATAGAACATAAAATAAGACACCCTGTAATAAAACATGAAATCTCAAGAATCTTGAGAGAAGATCTCAAAGACAGAGCAAAGGGTACCACCTTGCCCAAATTTCTCCTCTTGCTTATCCCTCTCCCCTCTCCATCTTCTCCCCCACCAGGCTCAAGATAATAAAAATTAACTAAAATTGTCTTGATAGAATATATGATTTATCTAGTGAATCTATTATTTTTTCCTCTTTTCACAGGGTCTCTGGTGAGATTGTTTTCCAATCTCTGACCATGTGTGACTCTTGGGTCATGCAATCCTAACCAACCAAAATATTTTCTGTTTTGCAACTTAGATTGTAAGATTTATTTGTTCTGGTCTGGGTATTTAAGGGAAAGTGGCAAGTAAGTCATTGGGAGTCTGTAACAGAAAACCCCCCCACAGTGTGTGTAAGTCTCTGGAGCCCTGCATCCTGGACACTCACATGCTGTGTATCTCTCTGGTGCCATGTGTGCATCGATCATTTCAGATTTATATTTGAGAAATTTATGTTATGTATTTATAATTTCTGAATTGGATTCTCATTGTTTAATTATGCAATAAGCATGAAAAATTCTGTCAAATAAAATGTAATATTCGATTTATTCTCCTGAAATCATTATGACTATTTAGCTACATGGTGCGGCACGGTACGGCATGGCATGTTTTTTTTCTTGTTTTTTTTTGAGGGGGGGGGGGGGGGGGGTCAGGTCCACTGTGTACAGTACCTGGTACCCTGGCTGAGGTTCCAAGCAAGCTGTACATTACCGAAATGTGATGTGGAAACCCTGCTAATCACTGATTGGTTGGAGTAAATTGTCACTTCCTGCATCAATGAACTTTATTCGAATGAACCCAACAGTTTTGTAGTGCACCTTTTTTTAAATAACAAAATAATGGCTGTCTTGCAGTACAACTTTAACAACATGTCTATAATCCTGCCCACTCTAAACAGTATTAAACTATGGTGGAAATGTTAACCAAGCCGAGCCGAACCATGCAGTGGAAGTATGCCATAGTGCCATAGTGCTACCTCACAACTGTGTCTTGGATAGGTCAAACTGAAGGACCAATGAATGTAGCATGTGGTACCTCATGTGGGACCTTTCGTTTCTGTCTATCACTGACTTAGCAATTTGCAGTAACATGACTAAGAAAACTACACTTTTTGTATAAGCAAACATGTTGTAGCCTACTATTAGTTTAATTGCACCCTCAGAACTTGCAAGTTTGTGATTTGTGAGATCCATGACCTCCAGCCAGCATGAGACGCTGTGTGGCACTGGGTCCCTAATGAACAAACAATTGAAAGTATGGGTTGTCCAGAATTATCAAATATCTAAATTAAGCCACGTCTAACCTAATGATCAGCTGTTCATCAGTAATGAGTAGTCAAATTTAAAAATGTCAGAGTCAGATTAAACACAGAGCTACAATAAAATTGTAACTATATCCTAATAAATTAAGTGAACTTTTTAGAAGAGCAAATAAAAGACCTTCACCCACACTGTTGGATTTCGTCATATGGTCAATGGGTGGTCCACTGGGAAGAAATTTATTTTGGGAGCTCAATGGCAAGCTACATCGAAGAGGAGTGGTAAGTCTGTGAGGACTGGCCTGGCGGAAATGCTCCCACTATAACCGCATGAGTGCTAACTGTGCTAACCGGCCTGTGCTGGGTAGCAGCAATGGGGGTTTCCCCCACCACAATAAGAGAGACCCGAGATCTCTGCATTGCCATGGTCATCATGGCCTCAAAATGATGGATGGATCAACGATCGTGATCGTTAGAGGGGCTAGGAAACGACTGCATCCAGAAACACATGGATGCTCTTTTATGCTGAAGTGCCCAAAGGGGAATTACAGCAATTATATGCTAACAGTCAGTGAAACTGCTGTAAAAGGATCTTCCAGTTAAAGAGGGTTTCCTGAATTCACTATACTACTCATGAGGTGAATGGAAGAGTGGCTGCTGTAGAGACACAACCACCAGACTCATTTCACATGTGAAGGCACAGCAGCATTAAACAAACTCTTTAAATTTAAAGGGTTGAAGAGGTTAATAAAAAATAATTTATGATCTAAAAAAAGTAATAACAAAAATATATGATACCTTTATTTTGCATTTCTGAACATCTACAGGATATACTTTAACAACAAGTACTAATTTACTTTCTTTTACTATATTTTGTCTCTTTTTAGCTTCCTGGTAAGAAAAGCTTTGGTCCTGCAGGGTGGACCGTTCAGGCTAAAACTGAGCTGTATCTGTGGCTCGGCTTGAACAAGCAGCGTAAGGACTACTTAAACGGCCTACCAAATGGGTTTGAGGAGAACAAAGCAGTAAAAGGGCCTGGCATTCAGTCCTCACCCCCCATCAGCCTGATGTACACCAGTAAGATACCAAAGAACTTATATGAGTGACCTCAGACTGTCTGTGTAATAGTCAGTGATGTTAACTCTTTTATTGTATGCTAACAGTGAAGCAGATCTTCCAGCTGAGGGTTCACGTGTATCAGGCTCGCAGTCTGTTTGCGGCCGACAGCACCGGCCTGTCAGACCCTTTTGCCAGGGTCTTTTTTTCTACTCACAGCCAGGTCACAGAGGTGAGATAAAAGCTTCATGCTAACTTACTATTGACATTTGATCTCTGTGAGTGAATTTAAGCACATGAACAAATCAAAATAAATACTATATGAAGAATATTCTTCACTTTATCTTTGACTTAATTCATTGAATATTGAATGCCATTTCAAATATGATGATTATGAACAAATGTATATATAATTATTAAAACCCTTGATGTTGTGTGTACGATGAGAGATTGAAAGATGATTGAATCTGAAAATTAAATTATTAACAGTATTTTTTGTATTAATTTAATATGATTTAATATTATATGATACAATTAATATTGGCAAAAATACAGTTCAATTATATGAATTTATATGCATTTGCATTTAATTTAAGGTTTTATTTAAATTAAAATTCCACATCCTGTTTCCTACCGCAAAAATAATTGAATGTTATGTGATAAAATGACATGTAGAAGAGTTGAATGAGATTATATAAATTCATTCTACATACTTAAATTGACATAATAATTAAATTTATATTTCCTTTTTACATCAACTCAAAATTATTTCAAAATTTAGTAATCCACGTGGTATACAGTCTTAATTCAATTCTAATGGTGTAAAACACAAAATCGTTTTATTTATTTTTTTGTCAGCATCATCAGGCCACAATCAGCCAATAGCACTTGTTGGGCTTGAGCTATAATATTTACTGAGAAAACGTTGTTTGGTGCTGCTTTACTGCTTGAGCAGTGGAGCATTGTACTGTTGAGATGTGATGTAGTACATCGCCACATCAATCCTACTCATTAAAGAAGTTATAAGGAAGCCGTATTAAGCTGATTATTTCCTCTCAGGTCCTGAATGAGACGTTGTGTCCTACATGGGATCAGCTGCTGGTGTTTGATAATGTGGAGCTCTATGGTGAGGCTGGTGAACTGAGAGATGATCCTCCTATAATCGTCATCGAGATCTATGATCAGGACACTGTCGTGAGTGCTGATATCCTGCAAAATAATGATTTCCTTCTGCTTTTAATGCTTTCACCTCCATACATTTGGTTAATCTTATTCTACTTCCCAAGGGGAAAGCCGATTTCATGGGCAGGACATTTGCAAAACCTTTAACCAAGATGTCAGACGAGTATTATGGGCCGCCACGCTTCCCTCCTCAGCTGGAGTATTACCAGATCTACCGGGGGAACTGCACTGCAGGAGAAATGCTGGCGGCCTTTGAACTGCTGCAGGTGCATCTGACAGGAACAAGAAACTGTTTAAGTCTGTGTTTATGTATTTATATAAGCTTCTGTATTGTGGAAATCTTTCAGATTGGACCAGCTGGAAAGGCCGACCTGCCCCCAATAGATGGACCTTCAGATTTTGATCGTGGTCCAATCCTGCCTGTTCCTATTGGCATCAGACCTGTCTTGAGTAAATACCGAATTGAGGTGAGTTGTTCTTAGTAGAATAGCTACCGAGTCGACCCAGAATCGATTGCTGACTTACAATCCTAGAAAACTTTGCATCACATTAAATTAACAAAAGATTCATGCAGGTTCTCTTCTGGGGCCTGAGGGACCTGAAGCGAGTGAATCTGGCTCAAGTTGACCGTCCCCGCGTGGACATCGAGTGTGCAGGGAAAGCCATTCAGTCAGCGCTGATTCAGAACTACAAGAAAAACCCCAACTTCAGCACTCTGGTCAAGTGGTTTGAAGTGGTGAGATTTTCGCACATTTATATCTCAGAAAGTATGAGACATTTTTTAAATGATGTTGATTGTACAACAGACACTGGAAAATGTTCATGATTTTTCACAAGGACCTGCCTGAGAACGAGCTCCTCCACCCTCCTCTGAACATCCGTGTGGTGGACTGCCGGGCTTTTGGTCGTTACACACTAGTTGGCTCTAATGCAGTCGCATCTCTACGCAAATTCATTTACAGGCCATCGGACAAGAGTGTCAGTAACTGGTCTGCCATGGGTGAGTATCCAGAGAAACAAAGTTGACAAATATTTATCTTTAGTTGATAAGATTAAATCGTTTCATACTATCCATGGCAATGATGTAGCCTTCATCCAAGAGCAATTCAATTATAGTCATTATTTATATATATATATATATATATATATATATATATATATATATATATATATATATATATATATATATAATTTTATTTTATTTATTTATTTATTTTTTTTGTAAGAATTGTAATGGAAAATTTACCTTTACATTTAATAACTTGTGCAATTTACTACAATCAAGAATGTTGTAGGACAGATCCAAACTATAATACACTTAAAATGTCCATATTCAACTACTGAATATATAATACTCATTGAAAGTTGGGAATGATTAAGTTTTTAAGAAGTCTCTTTTGCTCACCAAGGCTGCATTTATTTGATAAAAAATACAGTAAAAACAGCAATATTATGAAATATTATTACAATTTAAAGGGATAGTTCATCCTAAAATAAAATTTGCCTATAATTTACTCACCTTCAAGACATCCTAGATGTATATGACTTTCTCCTTTCAGACTAATACAATCTTTGTTAGATTTAAAAATGTTCTGGCTCTTCCAAACTTTTCAATAAATGGGTGTTGAGATTGCCGTTGGTCTCCTCTTGGCTTACTTTGAAATCCTCCACCATTTTTCTTTAAAAATCTCGTTTTGTATTTTTAATTCATGACCGGTATTTTGTTATGCTCTTTTCTCTACGCTTTCGTGTTCGTCACTTCTCAGACGTCCTACATCATCCGCTGGAATGCCAAATTAATTTACATTTATAATAGTGAAAATCATTATTAATAACTGAGCACTAATAATTAATAACAACTGAACAGCAAATCATCATATTATTCTGATTTCTGAAGATCATGTGACACTGAAGACTGGAGGAATGATGCTGAAAATACAGCTGCACATCACAGAAAATAAATTACAGTTTAATATATATTCACATAGAAAACAATTGTTTTAAATTATAATAATATTTCACACTATTACTGTCTTCACTGTATTTTTGATCAAATAAATGAAGCTTTGGTGAGCAGATGAGATTTCTTTCCAAAACTTTTGACCAGTAATGCATATATTCCTTTGATATTCCTTATTCTCACCTGTAAGATGCGCAGCTAACATTGTTTATTCCTCTACAGACGAGGTTGTGATCCACACAGAGCCAGAACCAGTTGTGAAGAAGACTGAGACAGTGGTCAAACTTGACTCAGTAAGAAACACTGCAAAAAATTTAAATAAATCTATTAAATGTAGTCAAACATTTGGACACAAATGACAGAATTTTGTCAGGTCTTTTGAATTTGATCATTTTACTGAATCTGTTTCAGGCGTCTGATGCTGTGGTTAAAGTTGATATGGTATGAAGACAGATGTCTGATCAGATGTTTGTCTTTCTTATTATGTTCATTGCATTGGTATTCATATATTTTTTTAAGTTTTATGTTTGAAAATGAATTCTGAGTCCTTAACATTGTTACAGCCAGATGATGAGAAAGGTGGGAAAGGGAAAAAGAAGCGGAAGAAGGACGAAGAGGTGGAAGAGGAGGAGCTGGATGAAAGCATGCTGGACTGGTGGTCCAAATACTTTGCCTCCATTGAAACACTTAAAGAGGTAAGAGCTATAAAAGAGTGAAATTATTTTACATGCTTTTTTACAGAAGGTGCCTTGAAAATGTATGATTGAACTGAGAATGTATTGTACTATTTATGAACACTGTAGATCATTAAAACGAAGGAAGCAGAAGCTGAAGAAAAGGAAGATTTTGACTCTGGAGAGGGTGAGTCTACAATATGTTTGACAAACATTAGTATAACTTTTCACTTAAAATATGCAAATGTTAAATCAGATAGGAGCTATGCGTGCATGACAAAATATAGCTGCAATTATTTGCCTTTCAAGGGACTTTGTATAAGTTAATACTTTAATATTAACATGTTATATATAATTAAATGCATAAGATATGCATATATTTCATTTATTTTTTATTTTGTACTGCCCAAATAAAGCTTTCTGACAGATATTTACATATAATCCTCAAATTCCAAGTGAACTCATATTACATAAATAATCCTGTTTGCATACCCTTGATTCTTTGCCCCGATTACCAAATATGTTCCTAATGCCTCTGATATGAAAGGGACCAAGAAGAAGAGAGGAAAGGGGAGCAAGAACAAAGCCATGCCTGGGGAGGGAGTACCAGAGAAGAAGAAGCACCAAGTCGAAGAGTTGAAGGTACTTAGGTCTTTAAGGAATAGTTCACCTGGAAATTTAAAATTGCTGTAAATGTCCTCATCCTTAGACCATCCAATATGTTGATGAGTTTAGCCAATATAGCATCACATAACTTGCTCATCAATGGATGCTCTGGAGTGAATGGGTGCCGTCAGAGTGAGAGTCCAAACAGCTGATAAAACATTACAGTAATCCACATCACTCCAGTCCATCAGTTAACATCTGGAGAAGACACATCCATCATTATGATGTTTTTAACTCATAATCCATAATAACACTTCCTCCAGTCAAAAAGTGCATCCCCTGTTGTTTTTCACATCAGAATCCAGACACAGATTTGTTCAGAGCTGTTTTGGCCTGTAAACAGTGATTGATCTGGGCAGATTTCTCTCCCGATTCAGACCAGACCACTTTTTTAGTGGTGAAAGCACTATTACGGATAAAGGACTAATATTTTAGCCAAAAGCAATGGTTTGTGGTTAAACACAGATTTGTTTCTTACAAATACACAGCTTTTGTCTTCTCCAGATGTTCACTGATGGACTGGAGTGCTGTGGATTATTGTGATGTTTTTATCAGCTGTTTGGACTCTCATTTTGACAGCACCCATTCACTGCAGAGCATCCATTGATGAGACACTGATACAATGCTACATTTCTTTAAATCTCTTTCAATGAAGAAACATTTTTGGGTGAAATATTATTTTAATAGCAAAAGTCCATTTAAAAAAAAGAAAGCCCTCACTGTAACTTTGGTCTCTTTGGAGAGCGTTTGGGATGCCTCATGGATGTAAAAGAGGGTGGGGATTCTTGTTTCCTCCATAGATATTCAACAGAGAGCTTGAATATCAGTTTGACCGCTTCGAAGACTGGCTTCACACTTTCAACCTTTATCGAGGCAAGTGTTCAGACGATGCTGACGTTGAGCAGAATGCAGCTGATGAAGACAGACTTATTGGCAAATTCAAGGTTTGTCACTCATTGCTTATTGCTCTCTTGCTTCTGACTTGCTGTTTCTCCAGTCATACATTTATCATGTTTTATTATTACTGTTTTCTATTTTAACTAAAAAATATAGTTCTGCAAACACATATTCATCAGCAGTGTTGTTTGTATACTATTATAGGTTTTATTAATATTCAGATTTAGTTTTCATTTTCATTTTAGTTAAAGTTTTAGTAAATTTGTAGTTACTGTTTAATTTAATGTCTATATATTCTTATCATTTTTATTATAGATTTATTTTGTTTAGTACTTTAAATTAAACTAAAAGAAAATGTGAAATGCTGCATTGGCAATAAGCTGAAATAAAATAAGTATTTATATTTTTAAGATTTAAGATTTTTTTTATATTTGATATAATAGTTAATGTTTATTTAATTTTTTATGGTTTTAGTTTTAATTTTAGTTTTAGTTAGCAATAATAACTCTGTTCATAGGCACTTTTTTGAATGCAAAAGTCTTTCGAACAAGGTTTTTAAGATCAGGAGAAACGTCTCGGGTTACTAATATAACCATGGTTCCCTGAGTAGGGAACGAGACACTGCGTCCTCTAGGGGCTGCTATGGGCAACACCTCGTCGTGACCAGTGTTTGAAGCATACATTGAAAAAACACCAACTTGTTGGCCGGCTACAGCCTCTGACATCACTACCGGCACGACTATAAATAGGCACCGGGAGAACACTTCATTCACTTATTCATCTGAAGCTTGCACCCGAAGCATGACAGGGAGCTAGGGGGTGCTATGGGGAACTGTATACCCACGCCACCATGCTGAGGGGGGTGCAGGCCAGAATCATGGCAAGCACTAAGTACCAACTCTACCATTTCCAGTTGCCCCTGGGACGTTTAGACAGCTGTCTGTGACAGTACCCCTTACGGCCAAAGGCCTAAGCTACATTCCCAACTTAATTGTTAGGGCCTCAGCCCTAGGGCCTACCCCCGAGGGGTAGAGCTGAAGTCTTGGAATCAGGAAATATTCCTTTAAAGGGATATGGCTAAGAACCTAAAATTTTCTACCAAGTCTTGCCTGTCACACAGGTGCTACTGCTAACTTATGCATAAGCTTGCTGAGAGAGCTGTCTCAACAGTTCTTTAGTAGCAACACCCTGTTTAGATAGGTGTCCGAGGATACATAGGTGGAGTGGCGCCCAAAACGAATGGGGATTTTACCAACTCAAGAAATGGCATGAAGCAACCGCGCAAAGCCCTCACCATATAGGATTTTAGAAAGAACGCAGAATACTAGCGTGCAAACTTACCACAGTGTGGATTTCAGAAAGTGTGGAAAGACTTCACGTGCACACTTACCATAGCGTGGATTTTCAAATACTGCTCTACGGAGGGGCTCTCGTGGCACTCTGATAGAACAGGTCATAGATGGAATGTTGCATCTCAAAACAGTATGATTGAGAGTCACCAACTCGATCTATGGAGACAATGCTGGAGCGCTCTGGGGAAAAAACAGAGAACTCCATCTCATATGAGAGGAGAACTCCGAGCTCAGAGTAGCGTGCTCATAGGCGACCCTTTTTGTAAAAAGGAGAGCGCTGCTAAAATACCAAGAGAATCGCCCAAATAGCCCCTCATGTTGAGGGAAGCGATGCTTGAAGTGTATAAATAAATACACACTGGCTGAATGAAGCCCAAGGAACCAAGGTCTAATCATCTCAAGAAAGGGAACAAGGCGAAGCGCGTAACCCTTACCCTACAGGATTTCAGAAAGTGCGCATGCACACTTGCAAAGAGCCTTGCATGCACATTTACCACTTACGTGGATTTTACGTGGCCCAGCGCCACAGCTCAAGGTGGTCGCCAGCCCAGCACCACAGTGCAAGATGGCCGCCAGCCCAGCGCCACAGCACAAGATGGCCGCCAGCCCAGCACCACAGCACAAGATGGCCGCCAGCCCAGCGCCACAGCACAAGATGGCCACCACTGCCCAAGATGGCCGCTACCCCAGTGCCACTGCCCAAGATGGCCGCCACTGCCCAAGATGGCCGCCACCTCAGCGCCACTGCCCAAGATGGCCGCCACCCCAGCGCCACTGCCCAAGATGGCAGCCACAGTGGACCTTCCAGAGTCGAGTCAGGTTCCCGTTGACCCTCCAGAGTCAAGTCAGGTTCCCGTTGACCCTCCAGAGTCAGGTCAAGTCAACGTTGACCCTCCAGAGTCAGGTCAAGTCACCGTTGACCCTCTAGAGTCAGGTCAAGTCACCGTTGACCCTCTAGAGTCAGGGCTAGTCACCGTTGGCCTTCCAGAGTCAGGGCCAGTCAATGTTGACACTCCAGAGTCAGGGCCAGTCAATGTTGACACTCCAGAGTCAGGGCTAGTCACCGTTGACACTCTGGAGTCAAGTCTAGTCACCGTTGACACTCCAGAGTCAAGTCAAGTCACCGGTGTTATTCATGGGCAAAGGCAAGTCACCATTGATCTTCATGGGCAAAGTCCAGTCACCAGTGTTCTTCATGGGCAAAGGCAAGTCACCATTGATCTTCATGAGCAGAGTCAAGTCACCGACTATCTTCATGGGCAAAGGCAAGTCACCATTGATCTTCATGAACAAATGCAAGTCACCATTGATTTTCATGAGAAGAGTCAGGTCACCAATGATCTTCATGAGCAGAGTCAAGTCACCAATGATCTTCATGAATCCAGTTTTAACACCACGGAACTACCAGTCTTTCCACGTCTCTGCGGAACTACCAGAGTCTGTCCACGTCTCAGCTGAACAACCAGAGCCTCTCCACGTCTCTGCTGAACTACCAGAGCCTCCCCACGTCTCTGCTGAACTACTAGAGCCTCTTCACGTCTCGGCTGAACTACCAACACCTCTCCACGTCTCGGCTGAACTACCAGAGCCTATCCTCGTCTCTGCTGAACTACCAGAGCCTATCCTCGTCTCTGCTGAACTACCAGAGCCTATCCTCGTCTCTGCGGAACTTCCAGAGCCTTGTCACATCTCAGCTGAATTCTCTGAGCGCTCAAATGATCCTGTCGTGGCCACAGAGGCCACCCTTAACTTGTTCATATTCTCTGTTTCAGACTTACCTAACCAGACTTACTCTCCTGTGTCATCGATCCCACTGTGGTGGTCTTCTGCACTGCCCGGGTGGCCCTCTGCCTCGACCGCATGGATGTGGTGGTCTTCTGCGCCACCCTGGTGGGCTTCTGTCTCGACAGCAAGGATATGGTGGTCTTCTGCGCCACCCTGGTGGGCTTCTGTCTCGACCGCACGGATGTGGTGGTCTTCTGCACCACCCTGGTGGGCTTCTGTCTTGACTGCACGGATGTGGTGGTCTTCTGCACCGCCCTGGTGGGCTTCTGTCTTGACTGCACGGATGTGGTGGTCTTCTGCACCGCCCTGGTGGGCTTCTGTCTTGACTGCATGGATGTGGTTGTCTTCTGCACAACCTTGGTGGGCTTCTGTCTTGACCAGATGGATGTGGTGGCTTTCTGCGCCGCCTGGGTGGGCTTCTGTCTTGACCGCACGGATGTGGTGGTCTTCTGCACCACCCTGGGGGGCTTCTGTCTCGACCGCATGGCTCCAATTCCACCTTGCTCCTCTCTGGATTCCTGCCCTGTCGGTTCCGCCCTGGGACACTGAACGTCATGTCCTTCCTGGACTTGTGTTTTGTTGTTGTTTTGTTTTTGTTTTTTGCTCATCTTCTCTCTGTTTCCATCTGTGGACCTGGCCCTCCGCCGGTCCACCTACCTCCTGGGCTCCTTGTTTTTGTTTTTTGCACTTCTTGTCTCTGTTTCCCCATTTTACCTGGCCCTCCATCCCTCGCCCTGGTCCTCCACTGCTCCACCTCCCTCCTGGTCTCTGTGTTCCTTGGTCTCTTCTTGGGTTCGGGTGGAGCATCTGGTAGCTGCTCCGTGGAGGAGGGGGTAATGTCATGCTGTCTGGTCTCTGTCTCCACTAGTGGTCTCACTTCCCCATAGGCACCTCACCGTAGGCACTACAATTCCCACAAAGCCTTGTCCCTTCATCACAGTAATTGCACTCCTGTTAATTGCACTCAGGTGTCTTCACTTGATAGCCATTACCCTGCCTATATTAACCGGTTTTTCTGTTTGTCTTCATGGAGTCCTTTCATTCCGTTACCCAGTTTCCTCGCCTTCCGGGTGTCCTCGTCTTCCGATTTTTCTGTTCCCTTTCCTGTTCCTTCCCTGTTTGTTTATTTTTGGATGGATTTATGGTTTTGACCCCTGCTTGTTGGATGCTGATTTGGATTACCAATTAAAACCCAACCTGCGATTGGATCTCTTGTAACTGCCACCTCCACTTCCCGCTAGATGCGACAGCACCACTAAGTGGCCTGGGGACCCCTCAGGGTGACCTGGACAGACATCAATGAAATTAGGAAGGGGAGGATAAAACCAGAAGTAAAAAATCCCTGAAGAGAATGAGTAGATTCCTCTGTATCACTCTGATTCGGACGAGAACGCTGCCTCGTCTGGATCACATCCCTTAGGTTCTTCTTACCACCTCGTGACCCACGATTCCTCTTACCCCTGCCCGCATGGAATGAAGGTTATGAAAGAAGCAGAGCAAGCCTTCATCTCCCTGAACTTCTCAATCACCTTCTCAACGGAAATACAGATAAGTTCAGAAGGCGAAACCTGAGTATCGAGAAGAAAGCCTTTTCTTTCTTCCCGATGTCTGCCAAGTTCATCCACAGATGTCTCTCTGCTGCCACAATGGCCGCCCAAGACCCACCCATGGCGGAGACGGCCTGCTTGGTAGCATGGAGAGAGGTCTGTAGTGCGGCATAGCTTGGCTACCTGATCAGGAGAAAGGCCCTTGCCTCCATCCAGGTCTCTTAGCAGATCAGCCTGATATGCTTGAAGCACCACCATCATGTGTAACAAAGCAACAGCCTGACTTGCTGCTGCGTATGCCTTGCCATCTAAACCAGATTAATGTCTGAAGGGGCTTAGATGGCAAGGAGGGAGCTTAAGAGAGGATGTCTCCCCCGCAGAAAGAAAATTATTATTATTATTATTTTTTAGCTCTTTCTACGGGGGGCAGATTTACTCTAATGCCGAAACCGAGGGATGCAATAAGAAAACAGCCTCTTTCATTTCTTTTTGATATCCATATGGAGATCATGCTGAAATGGAAGGCTCATTTGAGCTGGAGGCCTATGGTCAGAAAGAAAATGCTCATCGAGGGTTTTTTTTATTTTTATGGCCTTACATCGTCATCTTGCATTTTCGTGGCAGGTTTAACTTTGCCGTGGCGCGATCCATAACCTCTATAACCTCCAGCTCTAGAATTGAGAAGGCTCAGCCTCAGCTTCTTCACCATCCTCAGATATCTAATTTTTCCCTGCAGAGCACTAACCTCAGTATCAGATGTTTAAGTGTTAAAGATTTAACATCATCCTCCCGAGGGAAAATCCCTCTTTAAAACATTCAAACATATCCACCTGCAGTCTCATGAGCTCATTCTCCTCTAGTCCTCAGCAGCGGCAGATCCTGAACCGCGGGAAGCAGATGGCTGCCTTTATCGGGAGAGAGACGAACGAGAGCAGAGCCTTTTTCCTTGAAAAAACGCTCACAATGCACGGTGATTGCCTTCTCAAAGAAATCGCGTACGTGCTCTTCACCCAAACAAATGACGCCTAGGTCTCGTGTGTCATCGGGTGTCAAATAACACTGACACGGATGCACACATTGTCTAAACGCTTGCTAATAGTCGCCATGATATACAGCGAAAGATCGCTCTCATCGGTTCTTTCAGATGCATGCTTCAAACAGAACAGTCACTGAAGACGAAGAAGAGAATGACGTGATCTCCCGGTGCCTGTTTACAGTCGCGCCGGTAGTGACCTCAGAGGCTGTAGATGGCCAACAAGTTGGTGTTTTTTCAATGTATGCTTCAGACATGGGTCACGACGAAGTGTTTCCCAAAACGGCCCCTAGAGGACGCAGTTCGAAGTTCCTTTGAAAGAGAACCATAATTCAGTTAATTAGTTAACTTTTGATAATGTATATCATGTGTCTCAAGTATTGAAATATTTCATTAAAAAAGACGATGGATTCAGTGGAAGTCAGGAGCCAGATTCATGAAGCATTCTTATACTTATAACTACCATTTTATAAATTATTATTATTTTTTACTTAAGAAAACAAATAAAGATTTATTATTATTATTATTATTATTATTTATTATTATTTTTTTATTATTCCTGTAATACTTAAGAATGTTTTTATCTTTTTTCTAGCTTGGTCTTAAGACAAAACTATGAAAAAAAAGGTAATGATGAATTTGTCTCACAATTCTCAGTTTATATCTCAAAATTCAGACTTTTTTTCTTGTTATTCTGAAAAAAAAAGTCCAGAAATGTGAGATATAAGCTTAAAATTGCAAGAAAAAAACTGTGAGATAAAAAAGATTCAATTACCATTTTTATTTTTTATTCCATGGTGGAAAAACAATTGCAAGATCTAAACTCAAAATTCAGAGATAAAAGTCAAAAGAAGTATTATTATTATTATTATAAACTGGTCGTAATTTTGAGAAGAAAAGTCAAAATTATGAGAAAGTCAGAATATAAGAAATTCAGAGTTGTGAGTTTACATCTAGCAAATCTGTTTTTTTTTTTTCTGCTTAAAATTGTGAAAAGTCTTTACTTCTTACTTAAAAAAAAAGTCTTTGTGAATCTGGCCCAAGATGATTTCAGTTTAGTGGATGTTTATATCGACAACAATGTAAACATCATTCTATGAAACGGGTGTCTTTTTTGGACAAAAAAATGTTGGAGTAAAGGTGTGTACCAATAATGTGACTCTAAGAGTAGCCTTTAAATATACTAAAAGTATTCAACAGTTGTGTTTGCTGTGTGTACTGTAGGGATCCCTGTGCATCTACAAAGTCCCTGTATTTGATGAGATGTCCAGAGAAATGGGCTTTGATTCCAACATGGGCATGTTCCAGAACATCCCACACAACGACCCCATTAACATCATTGTCCGAGTCTATGTTGTCAGGGTATGTAGTATTACACAGCTTAGAGCAGTACGTTGAGTTGTTCCCCATTTGGCCATTTGAACAAATGCGTGGCTTTGTCTCAGGCAACAGAACTGCATCCTGCAGACATCAATGGGAAGGCCGACCCATATATTGCCATCAAGCTCGGGACGACAGAGATCAAGGACAAAGAGAACTACATCTCTAAACAACTCAACCCTGTGTTTGGAAAGTGAGTACATTAGCACAGAGATTTTGATGGTCGCTTTCAACTGATTAATATTAAGTGCAAACTTCAAACTCGCAGGTCTTTTGATATTGAAGCGACGCTCCCGATGGATTCCACCCTCACCGTGTCCATCTACGACTGGGATTTGGTGGGAACTGACGACCTGATTGGGGAGACAAAGATTGACTTGGAAAACCGTTACTACAGCAAACACAGGGCAACATGTGGTCTCAGTGCCAGCTACGCAATGTGTGTAATAGACTTCTTCTAAACACATTGGGGATTGTGTTATTTTAATAGCATTTATATACTATTATAGCTTTGTATTAATATTCTGTATTAGATTTTATTTCTGTTTTCATTGCAAACTGTTAAATCATTTATCAAATGATATTTCTCATTTTTATCTAATACAAAATATGAATAACTAGATAATAAAATAAGTGTAATAAAGCTTATAAATCACTTAAAAGTGTTTTATATATGGAAAAATGATCTGGGTTCTGGGATCTGTTTCGGCTTCAGAAAAGGATACTTGGATAAAAGGTTTCCTACTTTTTCTTTTAGTCATGGCTATAATGTGTGGAGGGACCCACTGAAGCCAACGCAAATCCTTGCCAAACTCTGCAAAGATGGAAAAATGGATCCGCCCCAGTACGGTCCAGGGGGACGAGTGAAAGTGGCGAACAGAGTTTACACGGGACCGACTGAAATTGAGGATGAAAATGGTATGCACGTTTGGTATCCACAAAGCAATTTGAAATGCAATATTTTAAAATCTGCATGTTGCATTAATGCAGTCATTTGCTTCAAATATGCTTCATTCGTTCCTTGCTGAGTTACGAGATCCCATTGGAAAGTAGCACATAAGATGAAATGTACAAATGTTTTTTTTTTCCTGACAGGATTGAAGAAACAGACGGATGAGCACCTGGCTCTTGCTGTACTAAACCGCTGGGAAGATATGCCACGGATCGGCTGCAAACTCGTCCCAGAGCACGTGGAGACGAGGTCTCTCCTGAATCCGGATAAACCTGGGATGGAGCAGGTTAGGGATACTGTCCTAAATGGCAGCGCGGTCTGCTAATGAAATGGTGTTAATGAGCCGTTAATGAATGGGAGTGTTTCTGATGTAGGGGAAGATTGAGATGTGGGTGGACATGTTCCCAAAGGATATGCCTGCGCCTGGACCCTCTGTCGATATTTCACCGAGGAAGCCAAAGAAGTAGGAAGCACTTAATGAAATTCTTAAGCAAAATACAGATGAGTCTTATATTCTAAACCTGTTTTGGTCACGGACAGATTTGAGCTCAGGGTGATCGTGTGGAACACAGACGAAGTCGTTCTGGAGGACGATGACATCTTCACGGGGGAAAAATCCAGTGACATTTTTGTTAGAGGGTAAGGGATCTTTTTCATTCAAATTACTTGTGTGTGTATATATATATATATATATATATATATATATATATATATACAGTACAGACCAAAAGTTTGGGACACACCTTCTCATTCAAAGAGTTTTCTTTATTTTCATGACTATGATTCACACTGACCTCCAAGTCACAAGTGTGTGTGTTTGTGTGTGTGTGTGTGTGTGTGTGTCTGTTAATTTCATTCATTCAGCTTTTATTTCCAGACTCAAGGTCCATTGGTAAAAAAAACACACAAAATACAACAACTCATTAAAAAAGACAGCTATAGCAATGCTTTCACATAGGTGACTGATCACGCTATAGTAAGCCTAGGGTTTGACAACTACATTAAATTGCAATTCTGTGATTCATCCAACGACAATTACATTTATACATTAAATTTCTCATTAAACTCGGAAAGGATAGAACTCTTGTCTTACAGAATAGATCACTTGTACTGCTCCACCTTGGTTTTTTCAGCAGAATCCTCATACAAAGGACTTGGCAATCATTTTAGAATCTATATTAAGTAAGCTAATTGGGCGATAAGAGGAACATTTTGTTGGGTCTTTACTGAGACTTGTTTTAGAAGCAGACTGATAATTGCCTCATCATCTCAAAAAATATAATTTATTACTTGCATTAAAGGGGACATCAGATGCCCATTTTGTCATACCCAAGTTCGTATGATTTTTTTAAGGGTCCTCATGAAAAGTCTACAACATACATAGGTTATAATTGCTCAATGGTCATGGAAAATGCCCTTTTAACCTTGTCAAAAACAGCTCTGTCCACAGTGACCGGTTTCAATGCATGTCTCTTTAAATGCTAATGAGTTCTGCTCACCCCGACCCTCTCTTTCATAAAAGAGGAAATGCTATTTGCAAATAATCATAAAACTACGGAGTCTCGCACATGACGTGCAGGAAAAAATAGTAGGCTAAATCATGTGCACGATTTACTATTTCGTTCCCTCAATGTACTAAAACGTTCAACGCAACGCAAAACGAGGGAAAGAATTAGTAAAACGTGCGCACAATTTATTTATTTTTTCTTGCATGTCATGCACGGGGCTCTGTATAAAACATATAAAATGTGAGACTTGCTACTTATGGAGGTGCCGCTGGATCACAAACTGTAAGTACTGATCCTCTAGTCACAATATAACTTTTCACGTAACTTGTGACCAACAGATGGCTGAAAGGTCAACAAGAAGACAAACAGGACACAGATGTCCACTATCGCTCTCTGACGGGAGAGGGCAATTTCAACTGGCGCTTCATTTACCCTTTTGACTACCTACAGGCCGAAGAGAAAATCGTCATCTCAAAGAAAGAGTCCATGTTTTCTTGGGATGAGACTGAGTATAAAATTCCTGCCCGACTGAATTTGCAAGTGTGGGATGCGGATCACTTCTCTGCAGATGACTTCCTGGGTGTGCTGTTGTACTTTTATAATTATTAATGTGCTTTGTATGATTAAATTTACATTCATTTCAGACTTAATGACCTTCATTCATGTCGGCCCATGTGTTTGGTTTCTGTTTCAGGTGCAATTGAACTAGACCTGAATCGATTTCCTCGTGGTGCAAAGACATCGAAGCAGTGCTCCATTGACATGGTGATAAACGAGCAAGACATGCCCATGGTCAACATCTTCAAACAGAAGAGAATTAAAGGCTGGTGGCCATTTGTGGCACGAGATGAAAATGACGAGTTGGAAATCACAGTAAGTTGTCGGCACATAAATACACTATTTTCTAATTTTCATTTAGTTTGACTTGATGTACTTCAATAACTAAAACTGAAATATATATATATATATATATATATATATATATATATATATATATATATATATATGTAGATAGATAGATAGATCAGAGTCGAATTTGGTGAAAATCAGACAAACTGTTTAGGAGGAGTATGAAAAAGTAGGCATAATTGGTATCGATGTTCTAGACATAATCCATGTTATATGTCAAAATTTCATAGTCATTTCATTACAATTTTTGACCAAAAGTTGGCACTGCCCCAAAATCTTTAGAGTACCCTAAGATCATGATGCAGATGACACATACTGAAATTTGTGATGATAAGGTAATGCATTAATAAAATATGACATTTTACAACAAATTTGGGGGGTATTAAACTCCATATGCTGCACTGAATCAAAAGAGATCAGTCTTGTGATATTTTGCCAAACAATTCAGAAGTTATTAGAAAAAAAAAACATTTTCATATCTCCTGACCAATAGGTGGCACTGTGCTGAAACTGTGCAACTAAACAGCTAAATCTGCTTACCATGCTGCCGGATATGCACTACATGTTTCTGTGCCCGAATTTCACCCACAAACGGTTTTCTTGAGATTGATGACAAAGGCCTAAATTCTGAGGCAAATCGGTGTTCGTTCAAATAAGTAATGATCGCATAGTGTGAAGTTTAGTCCATGTGATAGGAAACCATAGGAACTTCATGAAACAGCTATGTAGTGTGAAAGGAACCCAGCATAAGATGTATGCAAGAGTGTGCTGTGAGCATCTAAGCTGCGGCTGCACAGACAGACAAACATAAATCCCCCACAAGCAGCTGTAGACAGGTGGTGCTGGGGAGGAGGAAGGAATGTGACAGAAACTGATGTGAACTCACAGCAACACTAGCGCAAAGACAATGTAAATGCATGCAAATTCAATGGTTAACATGTAACATCAGGACCAGTCAGCTGTTGGCTGGCAGAACATTAAACATGACTACGATTGCTAGATGTGCAATATTCCATTACACTTTGTTTTAAGTTGATGTTGCTACAATGTAAATACACAAATGATTAAAATGCCTACTTGTAATTAGAATAAAGTTAAGGTCTGGTTTAGTTATTTGTAAGTATTCATCATTTACTCGATTACTATAGTAAGCTACATCAATTTAACCAAAAGTTTGACCAATATTGCTTGGTTTTTCTAACCAAAATGAACTGATTTACTGAAAATGCTCCTTTCCAAGCATTTCAATTTCAAATCTTACATTTCTACATATTCAAAATCTCTCACATGATACATGATTCGAACAACTAAAGCAAGATAGCCGTGTGACCTCCTGCAAGTCCTATGGACTACTGTAATGAAACTTTTATGGTGCCTTTTTGTTGTAGTTGTTTTTTTTTTTTTACAATAAATGCTAATCCTAATCCATCAATTGAATTTGTAGCACTTTTATTAGTTTAAGAGTTATTATTATCTCTTAAGGGTAAAGTAGAAGCAGAGCTTCAGCTGCTGACAGGTGAGGAGGCTGAGAAGACTCCTGCTGGTGAAGGACGCAATGAACCAGAGCCTCTTGAGAAACCAAAGTAAGAGCAACATCTTTACATCTACCTTCTGTGCTTCAGTCATTTGCCACTAGTCATTTTTCACTTTCACTAAAGTATAAAGACATTTCATTTGTTGAACTAAACACTATAAATCACTTAAATCACTAAATTTCTTTTAAAAAACATTCTATCATCCAGTTTTTTAAATAAAAGTTTTAAAAGAATGCTTGTTAGAAAATATATGGTAACTTGTTTTCCTGCTTCCAGCTTTCCAAACAATATGGCTTTGCATACCCTGGTTTTAAATTAATCTCTCATGACCTAATTTAATACCTCCCAGAAAAGGAATGATAATCCACCTTATATTAAGGTGTGATTTTTAAAACAAATTTAGAATCATATTTCTTTTAGGTTTCAGGTTACAGATCCCATATTCATTTATGTATCTCAAAAGCTCTTAAACATGCAGTATTTAAGAGATTTTTTAACCCCGGACATCAGCCTGCTTACGCTGTTGCCTCACATACCCAGAAACCTTGAGAAGTAGCTGCCATTTCCATTTAATCCATCATGTTTGTAAACTGAGTATTAAATACTGGTAAGGAGGTGAGTATACCAATGAGTCCAGGAAATAGCTGCTGGAAGAGCATTTGGTTTCCTTAAAAGTGTCCTGTGAATGTGATCAGAACAGGCAAGGAATCTCTCAAATGTTGAGATTTGAATAGTTTTTGTTTTGTGGGTTAGCAAAAGACTTTTATAGCAAGTCAGTAATGATGAAAAATTTTAGTGCTAATATGTGAAAGTGTTAAGTAGATTTGATTAGCGGTCAACCTTTTTTTTTTTTTTTTAACCATTTCTCAATTTTCAGAACCATTGACAATTAGGTCAATACCTTTTGGGTTACACATGATCTCAAAGTGGCCACGTCATCTGATTATTTCACTCATGACACTGAATGTGTAGATGTCAACTGTCAATTGTCTGCACATCACATGCCGGGTTACATGGTGAAAACCTTGTTAGGTTGAGAACCTCTTTTCCAATCATAGTCGTTAGCTCGTGTTTCAGAAAACAAACAAAATCTAAAAACATAGTCACGTTTGTCTGCATATCCAGAGCTGATGTAAAATGTTTGTTTTTTATATATCAATTCAAAGGTTTCTGGGGCTTTCCGATTGTTGGATGCTAAATTTATTTACTGAACGATGTGTTATTGTTTGCTTTAGATGCTACTAATAAATCAATAAAGATCACGGCATGCATTTTATTTAGAAGCCGTTCATAATATCCTAGATTTTTGTACTATACTCCAAAAACCAGTCCAATATTTCACAATAAACAGGCCCATTTATCATCCATTTGTAAGCAGAGAATAAACAGCTATCTTTTCATTCTAGCGTTGCATCTCTTAAGAACTTCACGTGTCTATGAGCTCTAATGTGTGCCATTAGCTGCCAAAATTGCATGTCATCAATGAGACACACATTTTAAATTTGTGCATGTTCAAAATGATTTAAAACCCAATTTTTAAAAGCTTGTTCAATGTTTTTTTTCCCACCAGCCGTCCAGACATTACATTCCTGTGGTTCCTTATGCCGCTAAAGGCAGTCCGCCATCTCATCTGCAACCAGTACAAGTGGCTGGTCATCAAAATTGTGTTGGCGCTGATGCTTCTCGCCATTTTGGCCCTGTTCCTCTACAGTATGCCTGGCTATATGGCCAAGAAACTCCTGGGGGTCTGAGAACAGAAAACAGTAGATTCAATCAGAGCTCGATCTCTTCTGCAGTAAGTTTGAAACGCATGAATTGAACATGATTTGTATATCTGCATTTGACGGAAAAAAAAAAAAGACATCAGCTGATATCAAGTTGTCCAGTCTTTAGGTTTTCATTGGCACATATTTCATGTTCATATATGTTTAAAGTTGGTGTGATTTTAGTGTTAAATTTAACTATAACTCACTCTAGCTTTTTTTCATAGCAAGGTCTATTACATTGTTTTTCTGTCTGAAAGTCCAACGACACAACAGTGAGTGATTTTTCACTTTGCCACTTGTGGAAGCAATAGAAAAGATTCAGCTATTTGCTTCTTGATCATATAGAAGTTAGTGTGAAGAAACAATGATATTTCAGATTTGCTCCTCATCGGTTTCTACATTGAAGAATAATCTGGTTGGGCTAGTAGTCACATGGGGATGTCGTTTGATTTTTGGTATGTGGTTTCTGTTTACTGATGCTGAAAGACTGGACCTAGAGTCATTTCTTGTTCTGCGGCTCTAGTGCAGAACATTACCTTCATCTGTCACTCCGTTACAAATAAATGACCACGTTTTCTCAGACTGACCAGTTGCCCATATGTACCATATTTTGCACCCCCAAAGTAAAAGTCAAATTTGTTTTTGTGGGCCACACCCCAAAAATTTATTGGACCATATAATCCAAATGATATAGAAATGGACACGTATATGATATGAACAGTGTTGTAATAGAGCCAACGTTGAGAATAAAATAATTTATCCAAAAATAAAATGTCTCATCACTTACTTTAATTTTGTTCCACATCCACATGACAAAGATGTGAGGCAGAATGAAGCATCAGTCGGTCACTTTCATAGAGTTCATTTAAATGGTGAATGAGAATGTCTTTGTCATCTTTTTGGTACCAAATTTATTTGTATTGTATAATAATAATAATTGTAATTGTGCAATAGTAAAAGAATATCAGTTTTCAAAAGGTGAAGTGACTATTTATGTATTAGTTAGAAAGTGTAACATTTTAATTAGTCGTCAAATCTGAATAAGACTATTAATCAGAATAGTTTTTGCAGGCCTACATTTTTTTTCACATTTTGTCTCATGTAGTTATCGTTTACTGAAATTATTTGCTTAATTTCAGATGGCTACTGGTGGCCCTTTCTGTTGATTTCTACAATTTAATTTTCATGGCTTGGTTCGAACTAGCTCTAAAGAGTAAAGACCACATCAAATTTTACCAAGATCAAACAGACTTATGAGAGGTTTGAAGTTCTAGCGCCCCCTATGGACAGAATTGGGAAAAAATTGGCACTCATCACCCGAATGTCCTGTCCTCAATGAATCCCAAGTTTTGTTAAGATTGGACAATGTGTTTGAAAGATTCCGGTCAATTAGTCTAAATAGGTGTCAAATATTTGCACGTGTCTTTTTGATAACCCTTTTATGATGAGTTATGAACTAAAAAGCAAATGCACTTATTATACAGACACCTAGTGTCCAACATGGATACTTGTAGAAGTTTTCATCAACTTCCCTTTGCTGTCACAGTGATGAATAATCCTCATCAAAACAGTACAAATACCCAATTACTTTACAGAGATTAAACATTTACTAGCAATTTATGAGTGAAAATCATTTCAAAGTGAATCTAGACCATATCTCTGTAACGTATACAAAAAGAAACCACCAGCATTTTTGTATCTTTCCAGAAGACAAGAGCACGACAGTCAACAGGATTTAAGATAGAATTCAAAACCTTTATTACAAAAATAAGTTACACTCACCTCATTTTACAGTATAAAACAATTTATTTGCTGGAATGCAAAAACGTTGTTGGCCACCAACAATAGTTTAAAACTGCTCACATCTTCTCAAAAGGTTGCAATGTTACAGCTTTATCGAGAGGGAGTTAACTGTGTACAAAACCGGTTGAATGGTTCGGTCACCTGCTTGCTATATACGGAATATAAACTGAAGCTGCAGTATCCCTTTTTCTACAAAAACCAGTTCATCTCTTGCCTGCGAACGCAAGCGTCATTGATTGTTCGTCTAAAAGTCATGATTGTTTATAAACCTACATAATTAATTGCTCTTCAACTGGTGTTCAAGAGAACTGCCCGGCGTTGGCAGAAAAAAGGACACTGCAGGGCTTAGCAAATGCAGCGGATGCATTTGTGATGTTTAAGCCAATACAAAAGTAACATTTTATTCCAAACTATCATACACCCAGTAACTACATAATCTGAAGAAGCAAGGCAGCTAATTCAGTTGAAAGGAGGATAAAAGCAGGGCTTGTTCCAGCTCATCTGATGAGATTGATTTACATGCCCAGTTTTACTGTTTGCAGTGTCAGAGCAGCAGCCGATTGACTATATTACATTAAGAATCACTGCTGCCCATGTGCATATTTGATAAGAAACAAGCCCTGCTCCTATGCTTCGACGCGTCCCTATTTACAGTACAGGCAGGGTAGTTGAATCCTCTCTACTGAGGTAGTTAACCGACCCTTAAAAAGACAAGTTCTGAAAAGAACCACGTTCCTGGAATGCCTGACTTGTCCATGTGAGGCGGTTACACCAAAAACCTGCAGATGTTCTCCAGCCGAATCCAAGCGCTTTAGGTTAACATGGACATTCCGACAACATTGTAGTTAGCACAAAAATATACATCAGCGTCAAGCTCCTCTGAGCCACTTCAAACGCAGGAGGAAAAAAAGAAAAAGAACAAAAGTGCAAAACACATCTGATGTGTGGGGATCCTTGAGAGTCTGAACTTCTGTTCCATCATGTGGCGTGTTTGGGCGTGGACTATATAACTGGGGGTAGTAGTGAGTTGATTTATTTAGATGGGCTCTGAATGGGGAAACTGGGGGTCCGGGGTTTCGACTCAGGAACTCTTATGTTTTGTCGGGGATGGCAGTATAGGAGATTTGCTTCAATACAGGCTGGAATATCATTGGATCTTTGAGTTTGCTTTAACCTTGTGAACACTGGTAGCATCCGGTGTAACCCCATACAACAAGTCAGTCTTCATACTACCTGGTCAGGACCAGCCTCGACCCCCTTTCCCTGGTGAAACAAAAAAATATTCATGCTTTATTTATTCAAACAGAAGCAGCGGTACATAATCAGATTCATGCAGGACCTTCACAACTAAAGCACAAGAGATGGATCACCCAAAGTCTAGAGAAACTTCCAGGAATGAGAACGCTGAGGACATCAGTGCCCATGTGTAGCACAAAATCTGTACATTAGTATCTTTGACATTAATGCATGTGCTGAAACACCAGCATGTCTAGATACGTATACAATTAAAACATTACGTTTATAACAGACATTCTTTGTGATGCATTGCAGTAACTTGTTTTACAACCCTCCCTTGTCTTGAGAGCATGCAAATGTTAATAAAGGTGTTTTAAAAGCTGAATATTTAAACTAGCAGAAACCAAAAAATATATAGTTTTTGCACAAGTTTTTGTGCAAACTATTTTTGTAAATCAGTTCAACTGAATATTTTACATTTAACCAAATTAAGACATTCAGTCATTTGCATAATATTTCCATAATATCATAAAGGCTGCATTTTTTCATACAATAAATGCTGGACACTAAAATAAAAAAGGATTATATAAATTATTGGAGTACAATTTACCAAAAAAAAAAAAAAACTATTTCAGTCTTTCCACTTTAAATTTACACATTAAATGTCACTTTTGTATTTACAGTATTGTTCAAAATAATAGCAGTACAATGTGACTAACCAGAATAATCAAGGTTTTTAGTATATTTTTTATTGCTACGTGGCAAACAAGTTACCAGTAGGTTCAGTAGATTGTCAGAAAACAAACAAGACCCAGCATTCATGATATGCACGCTCTTAAGGCTGTGCAATTGGGCAATTAGTTGAAAGGGGTGTGTTCAAAAAAATAGCAGTGTCTACCTTTGACTGTACAAACTCAAAACTATTTTGTACAAACATTTTTTTTTTTTCTGGGATTTAGCAATCCTGTGAATCACTAAACTAATATTTAGTTGTATGACCACAGTTTTTTAAAACTGCTTGACATCTGTGTGGCATGGAGTCAACCAACTTGTGGCACCTCTCAGCTGTTATTCCACTCCATGATTCTTTAACAACATTCCACAATTCATTCACATTTCTTGGTTTTGCTTCAGAAACAGCATTTTTGATATCACCCCACAAGTTCTCAATTGGATTAAGGTCTGGAGATTGGGCTGGCCACTCCATAACATTAATTTTGTTGGTTTGGAACCAAGACTTTGCCCGTTTACTAGTGTGTTTTGGGTCATTGTCTTGTTGAAACAACCATTTCAAGGGCATGTCCTCTTCAGCATAGGGCAACATGACCTCTTCAAGTATTTTAACATATGCAAACTGATCCATGATCCCTGGTATGCGATAAATAGGCCCAACACCATAGTAGGAGAAACATGCCCATATCATGATGCTTGCACCTCCATGCTTCACTGTCTTCACTGTGTACTGTGGCTTGAATTCAGAGTTTGGGGGTCGTCTCACAAACTGCCTGTGGCCCTTGGACCCAAAAAGAACAATTTTACTCTCATCAGTCCACAAAATGTTCCTCCATTTCTCTTTAGGCCAGTTGATGTGTTCTTTGGCAAATTGTAACCTCTTCTGCACATGCCTTTTTTTTAACAGAGGGACTTTGCGGGGGATTCTTGAAAATAGATTAGCTTCACACAGACGTCTTCTAACTGTCACAGTACTTACAGGTAACTCCAGACTGTCTTTGATCATCCTGGAGGTGATCATTGGCTGAGCCTTTGCCATTCTGGTTATTCTTCTATCCATTTTGATGGTTGTCTTCCGTTTTCTTCCACGTCTCTCTGGTTTTGCTCTCCATTTTAAGGCATTGGAGATCATTTTAGCTGAACAGCCTATCATTTTTTGCACCTCTTTATAGGTTTTCCCCTCTCTAATCAACTTTTTAATCAAAGTACGCTGTTCTTCTGAACAATGTCTTGAACGACCCATTTTCCTCAGCTTTCAAATGCATGTTCAACAAGTGTTGGCTTCATCCTTAAATAGGGGCCACCTGATTCACACCTATTTCTTCACAAAATTGATGACCTCAGTGATTGAATGCCACACTGCTATTTTTTTGAACACACCCCCAACTAATTCAACTAATTGCCCAATTGCACAGCCTTAAGAGCGTGCATATCATGAATGCTGGGTCTTGTTTGTTTTCTGACAATCTACTGAACCTACTGGTAACTTGTTTGCCACGTAGCAATAAAAAAATATACGAAAAACCTTGATTATTCTGGTTAGTCACATTGTACTGCTATTATTTTGAACAATACTGTATCTGTGAACTTCACTAGTAATTTCTGAGTGAAAACAGTTTAAGCAATTCCTACCCCATTTTTCCCCTACATTATTTTACTATAAAACTTACATGATTTAATATTCTTCCTTGTTTATGTAGTTAAAAAATAAAAATTATAACTTGATTTTTTGCTGTATTTAACAAGATTTTGATTAGGAAAAAGCTAATCTTAACTATTTCGGAACAAATACAAGTGAATTATAAAAAAATTCAAAGTTTTCATTTAACCAAAAACCATTAACTGAATTGAACAAACAAAACTCAAACTAGATATTTAAATGGCACATAAGGCAGTTTTCTGATTTTTAATGATACAATTATGTTTCTACTCCATTTTGTTGTTTAAAAAATAAAAATGTAAATGGTGGCTGGAAGATTGTGTGTATAAAACAGCATAGACTACAAGATCTCAGTTCATCTAAAACATTAAAAACAACAAATTTTTGAAAAAACTTTCAAGTTTATCCATGTTTGGTGCACAAAGCATTAACTGATATACTTTAAAACAGTGCTGTGAATTTAACTATCAGGAATGAAAGTGCAAACCTTTGGTCTATTTCGTCCAACATATTGGTTAAATTTGAAATTAGATTTATCAGCCAACATATCGTTATCGGCTTTCACATACAAAGAATTATCGGTTATCGGGCAAATGTTTTTTTTTTTTTTTTTTTTTTCACATTTAAAGAATTATCGGTTATCGGGCAATATTTTTCACATACAAAGAATTATCGGTTATCTGACAAATGTTTTTTTTTCACATTTAAAGAATTATGGTTATCGGGCAAAATTTATTTCACGTATAAAGAATTATCGGTTATAATTTTTTTATTCTACGTTTCATTTAACCAAAAACCATTCACTGAATTGAACGAACAAAACTCAAACTAGATATTTAAATAGCACATAAGGCAGTTTTCACTTAAATTTTTAATGATGCAATTACGTTTCTACTCCATTTTGTTTAAAAAAGAAAAATGTAAATGGTGGCTGAAAAATTGTGTATAAAACAGCATAGACTACCAGATCTCAGTTCATCTAAAACATTAAAAACAACAAATTGTCACTTTCAAGTTTATCCATGTTTTGTGCACAAAGCATTAACTGATATACTTTAAAACAGAGTAGCGCTAATCAAACGCATATGTGGAGGTCTAAAATTCACAGCACTTACATTACGGATTCATTTAACTATCAGGAATGAAAGAAAAGTGCAAACCTTTGGTCCATTTCGTCCACAAGGTGCCTTGCAAATGTAAGCAATATGAAAAGGAGGGGAAGGAAAAACAAACGCCAAAACATGTATTTGGATCACCATGTCCTTTGTCGAATTTGACTTATTAAATTAGTGCACATCTAGCCTACAGCACTTTAAAACCTCCTGCCAGCACTCCAGGAGTGCTCCACCCACACATCACGTACCACTCGACATCTCTGCTGGAGGCCTCCTCTGGACCCCCGGCCCCCTCGGCTGGACCCCGGACCCATGTGCTGAGAGAAACTGGCCCGTCCTCTGGGAGCGCTGGAGCTGCGGCCCCTGGACAGCGTGGGGCCCCGGACTCCTCTGTTTCCTCTTCCTCTGACGTGAGCTTGGAAGTCATCATAGCCATAGTAGGGGTCGTCATAACCGCCTCTGTAGTTGTGATAGTCATAGCCGTAGTAATCGTAATAATCTTCATAGCTGTAATAGTCGTGCGGATACGAATAACCTCCTCGAGCGCCTCGTCCTCTTGCTCTCGTCGGAGGATGCATATGTGGAGGCCCGTAGTAATAATACTCATCATACCTGAAACAAACGCAGGAGTTTACAATCTTTTCTGCACTGATTGATAACACATCAGATTTGTAAAGCTGTGGAAAGTGGGCATGAAGAGAAGACATATCAGCCACTAAAACATAGCTCTACAACTCTCTCTCTCTAACCGATTAGAACATTCTGCAAATATATTAAAGCCAATAAATAATGCATTATGTCCTGCAGAGACACTTCGTTTAAATGTGTTAATTGTTTAATGGCTTTTAATGGTGAGACAAAAAAAAAATTATATGCAAATTTGGAATTAGATTTATAGGCCAACATATCGGTTATCGGCTGTCACAAAAATAGTTATCGGTTATCGGGCAAAATTTCTTTCACAAAGAATTATCGGTTATCGGGCAAAATTTATTTCACATATAAAGAATTATCAGTTGTTCATAATTTTCATATCATTGCATCCCTGCTGTAAAGTCTGATATATGAAATATCAGTCCAAATAAAATTTAGTACTTGATAATGTAAGGGAAGTCGTGGCCTAATGGTTAGAGAGTCGGACTCCCAATCGAAGGGTTGTGAGTTCAAGTCGTGGGCCGGCAGGAATTGTGGGTGGGGGTAGTGTATGTACAGTTCTCTCTCCACCTTCAATACCACGTCTTAGGTGCCCTTGAGCAAGGCATCGAACCCCCAACTGCTCCCCGGGCGCCGCAGCATAAATGGCTGCCCACTGCTCCGGGTGTGTGCTCACAGTGTGTGTATGTGTTCACTGCTCTGTGTGTGTGCGCATTTCGGACGGGTTAAATGCAGAGCACAAAAATTCTGAGTATGGGTCACCATACTTGGCTGAATGTCACTTTCACTTCATTAACTGTTTATTGAACAGAAATATGCAATTTAGGGCTAATGCTGATATTTAAATAGACCGAAAGATGAAATTCTGATGCTTGTAATCCAAATCAATGAGATCTTTATAACAGAATAGTAGATACTTACATAAAACAATATAAATATCAGTCTTATCCTCTCACAATGCATCAGGTGACTTCAGATAGCTGAAATATTTCATCCTATAGACTTTTGCTCTCTATTTTCCAGTCATTTTAAGACCTTGAGAGCATTTCTTCATGTGAGCTCAAGGAAAGTTAGTTATGCGACAGATCTCATAAATTGCCTTACATTTGAGTTTTAGCAGCTTGTCTCTGGGCCTTTCGCTCTTTCCTCTTCTGGTCAGGCGGCTTTGCAAAGACTATTTCAATTTGTTCCCCTTCTAAATCCTTCCCATGCATTTCAGCTAGAGCCTGCAGAAAAACACTGGTTAAAATCTGTGCATACATTTCCAACAACCTCTCAAATGATTGCAGAAGAAGAGATAACTACCTTCACAGCGCTATCTCTCTCTTCGAAGTGGATGAAGGCGTAGTCTTTAAGCTTTTTAACCCTTTCCAGTTTGCCAAACTGACAGAACGTCTCCTCGAGAAGCTCTTCTGTTACTGTGCTGGCCAGGTTTCTAACAAAGAGGACTTTGACCTAAACAATACATGTAAACAATTCTTCAGTATAAACCTGAACATTTATAATTCAAGGCTTGGGCGTGTGAATCTCATTTAGCACACAGGAAAATATTTTGTGTAAAAGAAAAATACAATTTAGTATATTTCCTCCTCTAACATTGAACAAAAACCCACAGATAGAGATGATATCAGTCAAAACTGAAATGCTATGGTTTGAATCGTGTATCATAACCATATTTCCAACAAAATCCAGTATTCTGTGATAAATATGATTATCATGGAATAAAATGACTAATCCTGATATAAAACTTTGGTTTTGTCAGCACCTCACTGACTCGTGCACTGCTGCTCGTGGAAAATAACGTACCTTAGCCATGACTTCAGGGTCGGGGTCTTCTATGGGATCGGCCCATTCGACCGTCACCACATTGCCCCACACCTTGACTTTGCCGCTCATTAACCTGCGCCGCGCCTGGGCTGCTGTTTTATGATCCTCATACTCCAGGAAGCAGAAGCCGCGGTTCTTCTTCTTGTCGTCAGGCTGATGGTATAAGATGACGTCATTCAAGCCCTCTGTTGAGATTGAGGACGGAAAGTTATTTCCTGGAAAACTGTCTGTTGACACGAATCCATCACAAACGCTTGCCTCTTCAGTTAATCAGAAAAAAAATATAAACGGAGAAATTCACTGCAGATGTGCGGCTCTTCTGAATATACTTTCAGTATTAGACCAACTGTTTTTTCCATTACAGTAACCAATAATTAATGTGAAGAAAAACTTTTCACTTAAAATATTGCTGAACGTTTGAAAAAATGACTAGTAGTAATTACTAGAATTTTTTTAATTACTAAATGACAAATGTAATGCTCTACTGACATAATTTTATAATAATTTTATTTTTACTTATTAAACTAAATACAAAACGTACAAGGAGAAAAAATATGGTATTTTTTAAAGATAATTTTAATGCATCGTGAATGCACTCATGCATTTTATATTTCTTTTATACAAAGATTTAATGAGTTCACTTTGTTAGAATATATTTAGATGGGTTTGAAACTACAGCAGAAACAGGTTGGTCCTGTGCATGTACATATGCACAATATAAAGTGTTCTTTGTCTTTGCTCAAGCAAAAACAGCATTTTACACATTAACTTGATTGATATTAACTTTAAATTATGACTGAACAAATCCTCATCAGAGAGTTCATGTTTTTATTACTGTAACAAAGGTGTGACCCTAGACCACAAAACACATTTATACATCTGAATATATATACAGCTGTTGATGTATGGTTTGTTTGTCCAAGGTATATATATTTAAAAATCTGGTATCTGATTTGAATCTGAAAAAAAAATATAAAAATATCTAAATATTGATAAAATCGCCTTTAAAATTGTCCAAATGAAGTCCTTAGCAAATGTATATTACAAATGAGAATACATTTTTTTTATACATAGGGAATTTACTCAATATCTTCATGGTACATGATCCTTTCTTTATATCCTAATGATTTTTGTCATAGAAGAAAATGTACAATTGTATTGTTGGCTATTGCTACAAATATAACCGTGTGACCTTTTGTCCAGGGTCACATAGGACCTTAAATTAAAACAGAATTATGTGATTTATTTGAAAGCTGAAAAGTATTAAAGAACAACAGCAAACTGCTAGTGTTGATTTTCCTGTTAATCTGTAAAATCAATGCATCAGTGCATCTCTAATACACACACACACACACACACACACACACGAGCATCTGAACTGTTAAAAACACCAACACTAACCGGTAACTTTGGCAAACTCCTCCACGATCTGCTCCTTAGTCTTGCTCTTGGGGATGGACCCCACAAACAGACGATTGTTGGCAACAGAGATGCACACACCGATGTGTTTCCCGGGCCGGATTTCATTGTTGTTACACTGCAGCAAAGATTACAGTCAGCATCTCAAAGACCGCAGGTGGACAGAAGAAATAAAGCAAGCAGACGATGACTCACGAGTTTGACGGCTTGCTGCGCAGCCTCTTTAGTGCAGAAGGTGATGAAGGCGTATCCTCGGTTGAGTCCGCTGAGCGGATCCATCATCAGACGCAGATCCCAGATGGGGCCCGCTTTCTCAAACAGAGGGACCAGCTCATCTTCAAACAGATCTCTCGGGATCTTTCCCACAAAAATCTGAGCGTTTGAACAAACAACAGCAGCCATAAAATACAGATTGATGTCCATAGATACAGCACAGAGTCCATCTTACTGAAACAAACATTATATTGCCAGTAGAACTGGGCGATATTGTAAAAAAACTGATTACATTTCGATTTTTTCAGTGTTTGACCGATTCTTGATTTTTAAGTTTCTCATCACGTTCGCCGACATGCAGCTGGATCATTCTTCTCTCTTTACTGTTAACATACTGTTTTTTATTGAATGCTAGACATCAAGTTATTTTTATTTTCATCTTAAAGAAGAACTTTTTTCAGTAAGCTAGGCCCTATGTGTTCAGTAAGCTTGTTTCAGTAAGCTATGTGTTTTCAAGGCTTCAAGGTTTTATTGAATGCTATCTCTATACAAGTGCAAAGTAATGCATTCTTAGTCAGTCTTTTATTTTGTAATTTTAAGAGCAATAAACTATATTGCAATGTTAAGGACTTCATGTTTTTTTCATTCAGATATGTAAATCAACATGTATAAATTGTTAGTTTTCAATTAATGGGGAGATAATCGAAATCGAATCGGTCTGGAAAAATTAATCGTTAGATTAATCAATGCATCAAAAAAATAATCGCTAGATTAATCGTTTAAATCATCATTTATCCCAGCCCTAACTAATTTCCAGGGAGTTTTACCCTTGAAAGGCATTTTTTACATTATAAGATGAATGCATCAATGCATTGTGTGAAATTCTTATTATTCTAATTGATTGATTAAACATAAGTCATTATAGGCTATTACAAATCAAATTAAATCATCAATTTTTGCACTGCACAAGTAGCACAGAGGTGGATGTATTTAAACTGCAAATTCATAATTGTATGAGATGAATAAATCTAAATCTAAATGATTTTAATAATTTGAATATGAACTATGAGCTGCCAATAAGTGACAATCAACTGATTTGTCTTTATGAATGAATTAATGATTTGTTAGAAAACTTTGATCAATTCAAGAACTAAACACGGTTTAAACTAAAGGTATTCATTTGTAAAGTGTACATTTTTGGGGTTGTGCACGACTCAAGTTCTTCTACTTCAGCAATTAATTGATCAGTTAAAACACTATGCAAACCATTCCATGCTGCAGTGTGCTTTATGCTTTAATTATGCAATACTGTCATTATCCTGCTATTTATTTCTGGTTTTAATAAACGAATTAACGCGTCTAAGTGATGGATGCCATACAGTGAATAACAACACATCTTTAAAACAGCATAATAGTAAACGTCCCTCAGCCCCTCACACTGACCTCTGTGCCGACGGTGGGCTGAACCCCAGCATGGCTCGACTCTGGGGGAGGACCGCCGTACTTGCGCTGCCCCGTCGTCACATCCAGTGTGTAGCCAGTTCTCTCCAGCAAAGCCTGTGAAGTAGAAAATAAACACACTCGACCGTCAGACAGGTCCTGGGGCAATAGCAGCAACACAAACAGCTGCACAGATGAACAATAGAAGGACCATTCTGCACAGACGTACTTTGATCTTGGTCTCGTCTGGTCCTTTAGTGGAGTCTGAGACTTTGGTCCCCTGTTTCTCCCTCTGCCTGTACGTCTTCATCACCCCACAGAGGAAAGCACTTTTATTCTGTTCAAAACATGAGCCATGGGTGAGCAGGTGTGAACAAGCGGATGGAGATCAAACCCAGGGCTCGACCATAAGACGGGATCAATGGCCCGGGACAGACAACTCGTGTGTGTCTTATTACACTTGAACAGACAAACACAAGATGGTAAAGACACGCTGTGTTATGTGTTAAAGCACAGTTCACCTAGAATCGAAAACCAGCCCATGATTTACTCACCCTCAAGACATCCTAGATGTGTATGACCTTCTACTTTCAGACGAATGACGATTATAAAAATGTCCCGGCTCCTCCAAGCTTTATAACTGCAGTGAGTGGGTGTTCTTGTATATTATTTTACTTAAAACTTTCTAAACTGTAATCTCTAGTTTCCGCTAACTGGTACGCGTGTTCATGAGCAATGACATAGTATACTTATTCATAAATGGTTTGAAAATGACATGGACAGATGGACTCAGGGTTTGTAAAGCGATCTAAATCTGCAGTTCGTCTCATTTTAGAAGTCAAATTACAGCGCTGAGAAAATGGATGTTAACTGACGACAGAGCAGAAGTCACGTTAATGTTTAATAGTGTTCAATTGCTCAAAACAGCTTGAGCTATAGTTTCTACCTCATAAACGGTCAATTAAATAGTGCTAATGCAGCTCAAATGCAGTGTCTTCAGAGAAACTGGAGGGGAATCCCTCTCTTGGTGAAGGGAAGGGTCATTTTTAGACTTGTTTTGTGATTCTCTCATCTAAAAGGAAGGGAGGAATTTGTAAACCAATTTTTGTAATATTTATGTAATTTACATTAATACTTACCAAGATGGATATTTTGTGAAGAAATGATGTGTTCATGTTATGGAGGACAGCAGAGTGTGTGTAGGGGGTGTGGTCTCAGTAGCCCTGCAGTAAACAGTGTGTGTGTGTGTGTGTGTGTGTGTGTGATTGAGCAGTGTGTAGGGTAGAAATCTTCAACAAGATTAATGCTGCAGGATTTTTTTTCTCCCAGTTCCTGGAATTTTGTGGTTTATTCCTGTAAATTCCCATGGAAAGTTTCCAGTCTTAAATCCCAGAATTGTGCAGCCCTACTTGTATTTATGTATATTGATACACTGTTTACTATTTCATGAAACTATCATATTTAATGAAGGCTAGTGCCCCTGCAGGCCTATCATGTGAAGTGCAGGCTGCTGCAAATGGTGACTTTTATTATATTACCATTTTTGATAATTATGAAGAATTATTTGAAGCATTGTGAAAGTTTCTTATGCTTATCAAGCCTCTATTTATTTGATCAAAAATACAGAAAAATTAAAAATTTCATAGAATGATTTTTTTTTGTATTTTTTAAAGTGTAATGTATTTCTGTGATGCACAGCTGTATTTTCAGCATCATTCCTCCAGTCTTCAGTGTCACATTATCTTCAGAAATCATGAAAATATGTTGATTTTTTATAAATGATTAAAGTCTTCTGCTATAATTTTTATTTGGGGGGGGGGGGGCATACTTTTTTGATGATCATCCATAAAGTAAAAAAAAAAGAAAAAAAAAAAAGAAAGAAAGAAAAAAAAGTGCAGCATTTATTCAAAACAGATATTTTCTAAGAATATCAATCTTTGCTATCACTTAATCAAATCTAACCAATCCTTACTGACTACAAAACTTCAACATTTCTTTAAAAAAAAAAAAAATACTGACATTTAAACGGTATGTATATTGTTTTCATCAATTAATCCTGAAAAAAGCTATCAGAGGTTTTAAAACAATATTAAACAGTACAACTGTAATAAATCAGTATATCAGAATGATTTCTGTGACCCTGAAGACTGGAGTAATGGTGCTGAAAATACAGATTTGATCTCAGAAATAAAACATTTTAAAGGATATGAAAAAAAAAAAGTTTGCTAAATTATTAGTTTTTACATTGCAACTTTTTACATTTGAGCCCCTGCTTCGGAGGAACTCTCTGCACATCACTGGACTATTGAATAACACCCATTCAGTGCCATTATAAAGCTTAGAGCCAGTAACTCAGATTGATTCGTCTGAAAGTAGAAGGTCATACACTTCTAGGATGGCTTGAGAGTGAGTAAATCATGGGCTAATTTTCATTTCTGAGTGAATGTAAACTGTGGAAAATAAAAAGTGTCAGTATATTAGATCTGTGCATTGGACAAAGGACAGAAAAAAAGTCACTCACTGCTCTTGACTGAACAACTTCTGTAGCTTTAACAAGGATTTATCCATATTTAATCTGTGCAGTGAAGACAGCGTACTTATCTGTACATGAATACTAATAAAAAACTTTCAGCACTGCTTATTTAATTTATATCTTTGCCATTGCTCATATATATTGCTGTTCTCAGTTTTTTAACCACTTTCTACTTGTCTTTGATGACGATTGAACGTGTACCGTAGTTTTCGGACTATAAGTCACACCTGAGTATAAATCGCACCAGTGCAAAAATACGTCATGATGAGGAAAAAAAACAAGTTGCACTGGACTATAAGTCGCATTTAATTAGAATCAAGAACCAAGAGAAACATTAAAAAAAAAAAAAAAAAAACTACACTACACAACAAATGATAAATGCCAATCAAACTTTATTTTATTCCATACTCCGTCATTTTAAGTATTATGATTTAAAGATCTCAATTAAAGAGACATTATAGCATGAACAAACAGTAATGACTACCAAGGGGAAGTTAAATTTCCTTTACATCCTAAGATAGTGAGGATGTGTAACACAGCATGAGCCAAGCATTACCAGAAATAAACTGTGAAATGAAAGCGCTCAGTACCTTCGGTGCACGAGTGCATTAGCTGTGTCTCCTCAAACATACCTGAACGTGCGACAGGTCGCTGTCTTTAAACTGCAGGAGAACTTGCAGAGCGCCCTCTTCATTGAACTCCTTCAGAGCCTCAATCGCTCGATCGTCGAGATCACTGTGAGACACGAGTCCTGCACAAAAACACAGCACATTTCACGTCGCTGGGTGTTATCAGACACTGAACAACTGCAGCGCTCTCCTCAATTGATGTCATGTGTAATTTGACACAGTAGAGCAGAGCCATTGACTGTATCTCACAGACGTTAATCATCTAATCACGGCCAGCTGTTGTTATTGTTCCTGCATGTGCGCATTCGGCAGCGCACTTCCTCTGACGCCAGACAAGGAGAACTCGTGTTGGACGTCTGATTTGTTCTTGAGCTTCAGATCAGTTCATCCAAAATTAGAAATCAGTTAAGATAATACCGATATTCACAGTTTCCACTACTTAAACCATTACTGGCTCTTTCAACATTATATGACCAAAAACGAAAGTGGTCGTTACTCACCATCCAAACCTGAATGGATGGCTTATTGTCTTTCTTCAGTTGAACATAATGTTTTGAAGAAAGTTAGCAATAAAAAAGTTGTTGGTCTCCAATGAATTTCATAATATGGGAAAAAAATACACTATGGAAGTCAAAGGAGACCAGAAACTCTTCAGTTAACCCATTCTTCAAAATATCTTCTGTGTTCAATAAAAAAAAAAAAAAAATTCAGACAGGTTGGAGCGCAGTGGAACATGCAGGACTTCTATTTAAATACTCTTTTTGCAGCAACACTAGTCCATATCGCAATTTAAGTGTAATGACCTACTTTTGATTTATTGATCCAAAATTGGACAAATTCTGTGACATTCGGCATTATAAAGTCAAGTCCATTTTTATGACTGGATTCAGTGATTCCATCCACATCGCAGAAATCACGGGCCCTATATAAACAATACATTCTGCATACTGGTTATTGGGTACATCATTAGCGCCAGAAGAGAAAAATATAACAATACACAACACACCAGTGTCATGGGTTCAATTCCAAAGAGAATTTGTTTTTTTTTACTTGAAGACATTTTGAATAAAACATCCGGCAAATGCATAAATGTGAAATACTGGAAGTTGTGAAACATGCCACAAACCAATACCACAAAACCAAACTAAAGGTTGTTTACTGGCACTGATGTATCCACAGACAACATTTAACCTCCACAAAAGGTTCTGTATAACCTGGAAAAAAGATATATAAAAGAAAATATTCTACAAACACTCTCAAACAAAAACAGCGCTTTTTTGACTGAAAGGTCCTTTGGGGAACCAAAACTGGTTTCTCCATTTCTGTTCCCAACCCAGCATTTGAGGAGCTTTATTTCTAAGAGTGAAGATTCAGTGGTATGTAGAGTTAGATGGGTACCGTCTCACCTGCTATGTAAATCTCATCTAGTTTGACTGCCACTTTTCTAGGTAAGCCGGCGTCTAGAAGCGTCTGGAAGTGCTCTGAATGAGTAACTGCTGGAGACTCCACTGGTTCATCCGTACCATTGCCATTGATGTGCTCCGTGGCCATGTCTCCAGGACCTGTGCAGATGTAAGGGGCCAAATTAATCCAAAACTGGGTCAAAGTGGAGCGATCTGGAGCCTGCCGGCTGTCTTCATCACCGCAGAAGTAGAGACATGCAGAAAGGCTGCAGGACAAACTGGATTTTACTCACTGCAAGCAGCATTTAATGATTATAAACAGTATTTTGGTTTACTCTTTTACTAATATGCAGTAAGCATGCAGCTTGTAATAGAATACAGATAATCTGTCCAGCCACCATTTGCTCCAAGGAACCACATTCAAAGGAACTGTGATTTATATATATTTAAGCTGTTTGGATATTTAAAAAACAGCCATTATTGTAGTATTCATAGACAACTGTAAGACACTGCTGTTTGAGTATCACAGCCAGTCTGACACATTAACAATGAGCCAATCACTAAACAAAGGGCGGGACAATCGGTTTGTCTGACCAATGCCAGATGAAGGGAGTGGTCAGAAAAACCTGTCTGATAACAGACATTTCAGTCTGCTGATGCTCGTGCCCATAGACTGTATAAAACATGAATGTAGCCTGAAGTGGGCGGAGCCAGCCATCGCCATCTTAGCAGGTTACATTTTATTTTACTAAAGTGACCATACTTCAACTACTTTATTGTTTGATATCATGTGTAAATAAAAATATAACCTAATAAGTTGAAATTAAGGCATACCGAATGTTAAAATGTGCTATAAATAAAGTTAAGTGGATATCATTACCCATTTTATTCTTAAATTATTTAACATTTCATAACTCAAAAGTTGAGTTTAGAAGCATCATATTGGTATCGACGATCCTGGCCTTTAGTATTGAAAAACAAATGGTAGCACCCATCCCTACCCAACAGAAAGCAATGTGCCAAGACCAAATACTGAATCAAGCCCATGAATTACTCTACTCTGATGCCAAACTCTCCATACTTGTTCAGGTCTGTACTTCATAGAGTTCTTATGTCATTAAAAACGAATATATGCCACTAATATATCAGCTGGATTTTTGCCATTTTAGTTACTGAGGCATTGACTCCAAGTACTGCCAGGTTTTGATGTATTTGTTTTAACCATAATCTCAATATGGCCAAAAATTGGTCCAATACTCAAGCAAATAAGAATCAACTTAAACTCTAAATGTTGCGTTTAAAAGAAAGCTGTCAGTACACGTAGGTTATTTTTTTATTTTTATTAATCAGATGTCGCATTAAACAGTTGTGTATTACTCTTCAATTTAACGCAACTCATACAGAGACAGTGTATTGCTCGGCTGGTCCTGTAGACACGTCAGCACTCGTGTCCGATCCAAACTAACACCCATATTCAGAAAGACTGCATGCATGCCATATTTATAACATTTCAGCGTGAGACTGTTAGCAGAATGTGAGAAGCGCGCACAAAGGCTGTATCCAGTGCTGTATCTGTCAGCGCATTTCTCCTCTCAGAGCTGCACGTGCTCGACGGATTCCCGCTTCAGCAGCACGAGCACGCGCCTCAGCCCACGGTCTACACACAACGGCCATTTCTTTCACAAACCAGCGCTTCATAGTTCAGATCCGGTGAACAAATGCGTTTATTTACATAATGTGTGACTCTGAGTGTTTGCATTCCGCTTCAAGCTGTGGCTAAAACCAGGTTCTGTCTCAGGGCCGTGTCTCTTTGTTGTGTCAGATGCTGGATGACAAGGGCACACTCACTAGGCCACAACACACGAGCTACGTGGACACTCCGCGCGCTTATTAAACCTGTCTTCAGCCTCTCCGAGAGATCTTCAGCAGGAGCTGACACCATATCCATTCTTCAAACAACAAACAAACACTTTCACCGCGAACTGTAGTGCCACGGTTGGTCGTGTTAAGTTTGTTTGTTTGTTTGACAACGTGTGTGTGTGTGAGGGGGGCGATCTCGTGCCTGATCCGCCAGCAAACAACAACCACATCATGACTTTACAACACTTTTTCTACAGTGTACGTGCACAGAAAGCGAACTACAGTCGGTGAATTCCGCCTAAACGCGCGAGGACACCGCTCCTCTGCTCTGAGACGCGACGCGCCGCCACAGAAGCCGGTGCGATCACAAGCGTCACTTCACCGCGAACACAACCGACTCCGCCTTCATCACATCCAAACAGAACGCGCTCATACCTTTCAGGTAATATCTTGGATTGTGTTGGGATAGATCCAGAGGGAACTGTACTGAGAGAGGATAAAGAGGCCAGATCCCGCCGTGTCTGTATCTCACTCTCTTCAATAGGTCTGGTGCAAAATGGCGGAGAAACTCATGCCGCGAGAGGTTTTTTTCCGCTTCCGGTTGTACGGGGTTTCTCACGCAGCCATCGGAGGGGTCACGTCACAACGAGCGCGTTCGCAATGGCACTCTGTCTCACTACACAGTGCGCAGTATGCCGTATACTGCTTACTGTTTTAAAATCATTGCTAGGGAACTAGTTAACTGGCGAACTACTTACTACATACACACTGTAGGCTATGAATTGTTCACAACATAATACTTTTAATAAGTAGTTTCAGATAAAACGTGTACTAATGCACACTATGTACTTATGTAGGCTACTCAAGCTGCCGTTGATAGGTCATGTGACAGGCACAACGTGGCGGATGTAGTAAGGGGGCTACACCTTGGGGCTCTGTCCCAAATGGCTCAAAAAGCCCTTGGTCTTTTCAGCTTCTCTTAGACTGTGATCAAAATAGCACACTTGCTTACTGCCCAGTACACAATACTGCCTACTGTTTCTTTAAGAATAGTATGTGCTAACCGTTCGTTTTACACAGGCTTGTTAATGAGGGTTCATCATACTGTATATGCCACATAGAGCTCATTTCATAATTAATGACTGAACAGAACTGACTCGACCTTGAGCTGTCTTTAACTGAACAGGGATACTGTTTTCATTCTCTCAGTCACACTAAGAGGAGAAGGGAATATAGTTACACTAGAAAGTGATTACAATGGTACATTTTGTTTATACTAAAATAGCAGTATTTTCTTTAGCAATAGGCTAAGTGTAAATGGTAGTTAGGTTAGGTGGCAGATATTTATACTACTGTAGTACATTATAAAACAGTGTGTTATAACATACTGAGTGCAGATTATCATATTTATTAACATCATTAAATGGATGCCGCCTTATTGGAACAATAAAGGCCTCTCTACACCAATGTTGCTTGCATAATTTAAGTATATATATATTTTTTTTAGATAAATGTTATCCATATATTCTATTACTGCATTATTATTTAATATCTCTGAAACCGTTTGTAGTATAAAGCGCTATGGGGTAAAGGTGACGTCATCTGACTTGACCGGAAACAAAATGATATTGTTTTTATAATAGTTTGTAGTTTACAGTAACATGTATAAGTACGTTGTTCGAATCTACCGTCTTCGACCGTTAATATTTAAACTTTCAGAAAGCAATAACTAGAATGAGGTGTTATATATTTTTGTTTATAACAATGCTTAGAACATATTAATTATTTCTTGTTTACAATACGTCAAGAAAGAGTTCTATAACAATGTAAACACTAGCTGACCTAGACAACAAACTTTTCCAAAAGAATCTTGTTTGTTAGTTTCCTCCTGTGAAGTAATTGCACTGACATCAAAGAAAGAGTAGCCTGTTGTGTAACTTATCAGTAGCGTGACTGGAATATCTTGATTAATCATTTAAAGTATAATACTTAATTATGCGATTCAATAACATTCTCCTGCAAACAATGACCACTTTAGTCTATTTTGACCAAAAACTTTTGTTTACTGGTTTATTTTCCTGTCTGTTATGTCATTACACCAGTAGATGGCGACAGGTGGTGCATAACTACATTAACAAAAATAACAATGAACAAATATCACAACACTGCATCATGAACAAACATGAATTAAAAAAAAAGAGTACATTCATAAATTGTTGTCAAAATTAAATTACATTAACATTAAAAAAATTACATTAACATCAGTTTAGGAAATTATAAAAGTTCAGTGAAATTCACTGAAAACGAAAGATCTCTACAGAGGACAAATGTATTTTATGAGCTCAAGAGTATAATTATTTAACAAGCTAAAAGGCAGTAGTGTTTCTTTCTGCTGGGGAAATTAAGTTAAAAAAAATGTAAGCAAAAATCAAATAAATTATATTTTTATTATTATTAAAATTGTAAATAATCTATTTTTTTCTAAGGTGTTCCAGACAAAGTAGTTTAGAGTAAGCACACACAGCATGATATTTCACACTGCTCTGAAGTGGCATGTGTCTGCTCACAGAGAGCTGCTTCAGCACGTCACTGCAGGGTCTTCCTCCTGGTGGCGCTGTGTGGTTGTTTGGGAGGTGGGGGCCTGCTCCTGATGTTCTGGCACTTTGGGATGTGTCTCTCTGCCGGCCCTGGAGCAAATCTGCGTCCGCAGTGAGGGCAGCTCACATATTCTGGGTTTAGATTGGAGACTGGCTGGGACAGCACACTTCCTCGACCCTGACGCATGGTTTGAATGAAGGCCTCATGTTTCTGTCGCCAGTTATTCCTCTTGAGCTGTGGATAAAAACAGTAAGACATCAGACATGGATAGTACACAGAAAAGTGGTGTTATGGAGTAACAATTACTATAAAACACAGATAGGCCTTTATGAAATTTCAGATGACAAATAACATCATAACAATGTTTATTTTCCAAGATCAATGTTAAAATGTATATGAATATGCTGTTAAATTACTGTCAAATTTGACTTACATTTGAGTCTGTTCCTAATGGTCTCATGAGGGTTCATATAATGTTGCTAAAGAAGAACATTATTTTGTGTATTTGGTTTAATGCAATGTGTTTATGCGGTTTATGGTAAAAATAAATGAATAAATAAACATTATTTTCCACATAATGTACATTATTGTTTCTTCTCTATGCCCCGCCTTTCTGAAAAGCTTAGATTTCTACAAAGCTCATCGTTCTGAAAAGCGAGGTGTGCTCTGATTGGCCAGCTGTCTATCCAGTGCATTGTGATTGGCCGAATACCTCAAGCGTGTGATGGAAATGTTACACCCTTTAACATACTGTGATTCTGGTGTGTACCGGCATAACCAGACAAAACCAATAAAACACATTATAAACGAGCCATTTGTTGCATCCAGTGGGGACATAATTACTGATTATAATGACTTATACTGTGTTTTTACACGTTGCGTATCCCGCTACGTAAACATAAAGCCATATCTGCCTTTGTGATCAGAGTAACAACAAACAACAAGAGCTACTCTACACTGAGTCAAAACTTGTGTTTGAAAACAGCTCAGTTTTATTCAGACTCAAAGATATGCAATTTGCTGCAGATGCTATTTACACAATGAAATTCTGATGCTTGTGAGGTAAAACAATGAGATCTTTAACATTTTATGGCAGATACTGACAAAAGATGATATAATTATCAAGCGTCACTCTATATCTTCAATAATCTGTCTTAATAAATTGAGATTGAAGTTATAATGCAATGTTATAAAATGATAATTGAGAGTTGAACAAACGCTCCTCAAAAGATCCTGAGGATCAGATTTGAGACTCTAAAACATGATTGATGGAGAATCAAGTAAAGCTGAGCTGCTTAAGTCCAGTAAGAGTTCATCTGGAGATATCACTGACCTTATTCTGACCTTTACTTGAACAGTTACACTAGAAGAGATTTGACTGGATTAAAAAAGTATGAACTATCAGTGAAATTGTTCTCATCTTGATCATTTAGAGGCCTTTGCTTCTCAAAAATATGACACAGCAGCAGACTTCATAGAGTTAAAAGCAAGCATCGTACCTCTGGCGTTCTGCTCCTGCTGTTGGTTTTCATGAACTCCTCGAGGTCTGTTCCTTTGGCTCTGTACTGTGACATGTCGAAGATCTTGCGCTGAGGCCGCTGTTTCTCACACACCTTCATGTGTGTCTCCAGACGGTCTGGAGCGAAGCGTCGATGGCACACGTCACACGGGATCAGCTGCTGTGAAGCGTCCAGATCCTCCTCCAGACTGAGCTCCACCTGCTGCAGGCGCTCTCCTCTCCGTCTGGGGTTTCTCTCCGGGACGGCCTCCGTCCTGAGTTTCGATGTGAGTCGATATAAACTCTCTTTATTTCCTCTCCTCTCATGCTGCAGGTCAGATCTGTCCCTTCTCACAGATTCAGATGGATTTGGTTTCCTCACGTCGCAGTGATCTTCATCTTCACTGTGCACATAGAGGTTGTGTGTTTCCCTTCTTCTTCTGACATGGTCCCATCCCATGTTTTGCCTGTCACTCATTTCCCGGCTCCGGTGTTTCGCTGTGTGTTCGTACTCATCCCACTCTCTCATTTCCTCCAGCTTGTGAGCCTTTGTCATCTCTAACATCAATGGTTGTCTCCATTTTGCACTTTCTTTGCTCATCTCCAGCTGGCTACCATTTATCCCTCGATCCCATCTTTCCATATTGTCTCTGAATTCCCACTTTTCATTCCCATATCGGTCTCTTTGCTCTTCCCGGTCGCCGTATCCATTCCTATAGAACCTGTTGTCCTCGTTTAGCTTTTCCAAATGCCTTTTACTTCTCTCATCTCTCTTTGCACGCTCCTTCCTCTCGTTCTGGACTCTCCTCAGAGTCTCCTCGACTTTGGAAATCTTCTCCTGGAGCATCATCTCTTTCGAGTGGATCTCCTTCGCCAGCCACGTTTGTTTTTCAAGCTTCTGTTCGCGGTGCGTATCGCTTTTCGTCGGATTTGTTCTCTCTGTTAGATACTCTGGATTAAGAGCGTCTAGTTTCCTTACACCCTTCTGCTGGTGTCTGTTAGTTAAACCCGAGGAAACCCGAGGATGCTCTGGCTTCGTGACGTTACTCAGGCTGTACGCTCTCTTGTGAAGCACTGGTTTTAGAGGGAATATATTGTCCGATGCTCTCCGTGAAGGGACGTATTCCCTCTGCTCCTGTGGATGTGTGTGTTTCTTCCAGTGGATGATGTCTGGATGCTGTCCGTCTCTCGTGGATCTGATCGTTCGCTCCTGGTCTTCTAGCGCGTGTGTTCTGGAGATGTGATGAGTTCCCGAGGGTCTGCTCATGGCCTCTCTGTGCAGGGAAGGAAGTTTCGTCGATACGGTCTCTTTTTCCCAGAAATGCTGTGTGAATTGATGGCGTGGCATCGTTTGCATTTTTATGCAGTGTGTGAATCTCTGTAACAGCTTCAGTTGATCGTCTAATAACAGCGTGGTCAACCTGTGGTCAGTGGACTGATATAACACATGAATAAGGTATAAATAGTTTTGGTTTCCTGTTTCTTCTGTCTAGCATATTTCCATTACCTGTGAGTCTAAACATCATCTGGATTTTTTCCCCCTGACCATTGGAAATATTTTCTAATTTAAGAAGTGATTAAAAATCTCTGTAAAAAACGTTAACGTTAACAAAATCCAACAAGAATGTGAAACCTGATCTTATTCTGCTCTGGAAATATATGCAGATTAGTGCATACATAAATAGATAAAACCTCAATTGGATGTTTAAACATAATATTACCGAAAGCCTGTAACTGAAGTTAGTACAAAAAAATAAAATAACTGACGTCTCAGTGCGCTGTGATTAAGCAGCTGATGTTTTACTGACTTGGATAAAATCCTCTTATCTCTCTCGGCTGAATCAGCACATGTTCATAAGCACTTAGAGATTATCCTGAAGAAATGTAATATCAGTTTAGTTTCAAACTTACCGATTTATGTTTTCCGTGAATGTAAACGGGTTCAGTGAAATCAATGTTTGAAAAGTTATGTTTACACTCGTTGCTTAGAAACAAGACAACGCGAACTTTCTACGTCAGACGTCTTGCCGTGACCCGGATGTCCTACGCACTGTGGTGATGATGATGATGATGATGATGCTGGGCATGTGCCGCTTTGTAAGCAAGACAATAAGTTGCTATTTCACGTCTGAAAAAACTACTTTTCAAACACCAATGAAGTCTATTTGACTGCGGATTTCAGGAACCAGAAAGCCTTTTATTATCGTCCCTCTGCCGGTGTCACGCTATACAGTGCGTATCTCATACAAAACCTGGACATATCGGTAAAACATTTCCCATGAGATTCAGGGCTTCCATGGGGATATAGTCTAAACAAGCCATGGAAAAGATTCAGTTTTTTAAGAAATAGAAAAAAAAAATGATTAGACCCGGTTTTCTCAAAAGCAACTAATTCAGTCGTTGCCACTAGAGTTCAATAGATAGCTAACTAATCTTTTGGGAAGCACTAAACTCTTTCTAAAGGTGCTTTCACAGTGATTCATCACTAGAGGTCGCTGAATTACACATGGTCAGATGCTGCATCACATCACCAACAGCTACTGTCCTGGAAAATCAGCAACACTGGAAACTGCTGTCAGTGTGAAACCCGCTACACATGAAGGAGATCCTGCAGCTTTCATCACCTGGAGCTTTATCACATCACTCCTGGTTTGCACACAATCAATGTTATACGAGATGCTGCTGTCGTGACTAGAACATGTCTGTCCACTTTTTGATTGTAAAGATTGCATCACTACGTTTTGTCAAATTATATTTCTAAGTGTTTTGTTTTGCTTGGTTGAGTGAAGAACAAATACAAGTCCTCTAAATATCACATTGCTTCCTGGTCTGAATCATTAGAGAAATCTGCGCAGATCAAGCACCGTTTACAATCCAAAACAGTCTAAGACCGCTCTAAACTAATCTGCATGGATTTTGATGCGAGAGACAACAGGAGATGGATTTTGTCACTGCAGAAAGAGTTATTAATGATTATGGGCATATAACATCTTAATCCTGGATGTGTTTCAGTTTTTGTCTTCTCCAGATGTTCACTGATGGACTGGAGTGCTGTGGATTATTGTGATGTTTTTATCAGCTGTTTGGACTCTCATTCTGACGGCACCCATTCACTGAAGAGCATCCATTGAAATCTGTTGAAGAAACAAACAAATTTTGGATGATCTGAGGGTGGGTGAATTCATGTCTGTGCAAACCATTCCTTTAAGATGGCATTGGATTGTGGTTCCATGTTGGCAGCTATACAGTTCAACCATGTGTTTATGTAAAACGTGTGTACATATTTCAACAGTATAGTATTGTTTCGAAACGACTAACACTATAATTATATCCAACACAAAACGCTCGTCGTTGAGAACTGGATCTTTGCAGGCTTATTTCCTCTCCTGAGAAAGTTAATTGTTTTGGCTGAAGGTACATCATGATGTGGCACTGTCCATAAAACATGCATCTTGCTCTTATGCCATGTTTCATGTGCGTCTGGTATTCTCCCGACCATACTCCAGAATGAATGGGTGTATTGTGAAAGAGCCAAACATTCCAGGAAATGAGTGTTCCCCACCCCCTAGTCTCCTTCCAAAGCCCAGACGGGATGCTTACTTTCTACAGGAGCTTTTTAAAGTCACAACCACTCATACAGATGCCTGCTGCAACTATGAGCCCAGATCCATCTGATGACGCCAGACCTTAAAACATCACTTGTCATTATTAGTGAGTTCAGCCATCTGTAGAGGAGCAATCAGATGTTGATGAGAGACATGATCACAACATGTTTTATTGCTAGGTGGAGTGGAGGTATGAACTTGTGCTGTCAGGACATCTTTCGCCCGCGAGTCAGATCACAGAGAAAATAAACTATGGCTTCTGAGAGAAAGAAAAACCTAAGATGAATCATCAACAGAGAAGTGTTTTTTGTCCATCCACTTTGACGAGATGTCCTGTACTTTGAACCACATCATCCGCGCAGAGCCGAAGCACAACCAAAACAATGTTCCTCCGCGAGACCCATTTTAACCGCTAGAGGGCCAAAAGTTACACATTGTGTCTTTTCTTTCTTTCTTTAATGGAACAGTTTACTGAACCTTTAAACCAAAAATAAAACGTGTTAAGTGTCATATTTGACATAATGACTCACAGTTTTGGGGAAAGTTACTTTTAAAAGTAATTCATTACAATATTGCGTAACTTGCGTAACTTATTAAATTACTTAGTAACTTTTTATGACTAAGTTACTTTTGCATTACATTTTAAATCTGAACAGGGCTTGCTTGTTTGTTTTTTAAATAATAAAGTTATATTTTTGGCTAATATAAAAGCCTTTTTCACACCAAAAGTGAAATTAACACGCCTCAGGCTGAAGGGAAAGTGAACTTATGTCTGTAAATTTCAACAATAATTTGTCTAGAGTAATTTTTTTGCTTTTTAGTATAGTTGAACTGGATCATCGAGGGTCAGAAGCAAAGACATTGGTTTATAGAATGGGATTAAATACATAAATGATATTTGTGTTGTTTAACATTTAATTATTGCTAGTTTGCGTCATATTCTGACTTGCATTACTTTTATTCATTTTGAGGATTTTTTTTGTATGAGTGGGATTAATCAATGCAAATTCATTTTTATTTTTGACACACAACATAAGGTTTCATTACAGATTTCACTCTACATGGGGACAGGAGACCTGTCAACCAATAAACTGAAGGGAAAAAAAGTAACTTATGTTATTTATTTGAAAAAGTAACTCAGATATTCTCTTGTAAATTAAAAAAAAGTAATGCGTTACTTTACTAGTTACTTGAAAAAAGTAATCTGATTACTTTACTCACGTTACTTGTAAACATTACCCCCAACACTGATGACTCATTTAGGAAAATATGGTACTAATGATATAATATCACTGTTATACTTGACTTTACTTTAATCAAATTAATAAAGATTTGCAGTGAAAAGAAGATTGAAGGTGTGTAGAGCCAGTGGTGGCCTAATAGAAATATAATTTGTTTATTAATTCACAATCATGCATCATTTTATATACACTGGTGGATAAAAGTTTGAAATAATTAAGGCTTTTTATTCATTTATTTGAAAGATTACAAAAGATTACAGTTACAATAATATTATGAAATATTAAACATAAAATAGTGGTTTTCTATTTAGGATATTTTACAATTTGAATGTATTTCTATATCAAAGCTGAATTTGCAGCAGCATTACTCCAGTCTTTACTGTCCCTTCAGAAATCATTGTAATGCTGCTTAATTTGCTGCCTAATTATCAGTTACTATTTTTGATCAATTATTAATATTTGATTTTTATTATTATGGTTTTAAGTTAAAGGACAGCATTTATTTAAAATATAAGTACTTTGTAATAAGTACAAATTCACCTTAACTTAAATAAATTTAATGCAACATTGTTGAAGAAAAATATAAATTTTTATTTTTAATAATCTTACCCAAGACTGAATGGTATCACATTTCCCACAAAAATATGAAATATGAACATTTTCAACATTGATAATAATTAGAAATGTTTCAGTAAATCATCATATTATTCTGATTTCTGAAGATCATGTGACACTGAAGACTAGGATGCTTAAAAGTGCATCGCTGAAATAAATTACACTTTAACACAGATTCACACAGAAAAATAATGCCAGTCATTTATGGTCCAGGGCCACTTTTTGGCCCCAGTCCGCCCCCATTGTGAACATCATGTTAGACAGCAAAATTTTTATCATGATGAATCAAATTGATAAAATCTGGCTCAGATGAAACCGTATACTTTAGGTTTAAGATAATCTAATGTTAGTTAACCCTTAGACCTTATATTTGTTTCATAATTAATGTACAAGTTATTTACAGACTAAAGAGCTGTTTATAGAAATGCATCTTTCTATGTGCACATAAATACATTTTCTATGTGCAAACCTAGTGCAGACTCGACCGAGTTCTTCGTGAACGCGCCGCGCCTCCTGTGAGGTTCCCGGAGCGCGTGCTCGGTGCGCGTGCTTGCACTTACCGTGAAATAAACATAATCTCACTAGCCCACATAAAATGATCATGCATAAACTTCTTCAGTGGTCTGGTGTTGACGAATTTCCGACACAAACCAGCCGCCGTCAAAACTCATCGGTTCTGCGTTCGACATTTTCGGTCGAAAGCTGCATTGATAATATTTTACAAATGATTGAATTACATTATCAAAGGCAATTAAAATTCACCTTCTAATAGGCTATATGAGTACAGACTTATATCTTGCATGGGTTATACGTATGTGAATATTCAGAGTTGTACTAAAAAGAGCAGCTTCATCATCAGATGTTTATATCATAAGCGCATTCACTCATTCTAAATAAAGACACACCCTTTATTCCTGCACTGTAAAAAATGATTGCGCCAATTAGTTATCATAACTTAACATTTCGAGTTAAGTTAACTTATTTGGATTTAACTTATTGAGATGACTCAAATATTTAAGTTTTTCTTGGCTTAACTTATCAGACTTAAAATAATGAGTCAACTGAACTTAGATATATCAGTTAACATAGCTGCTTCAAATATTTGAGCTTTAAATACAAATACGTGCAAATGGAAACTAATATTAACTAATATTTGATAATATCGATACATTTTAAAATTGTATTTGTCAACTTTTTATTTTATTTATTGTTATTATTTTTTATGCATTTACTTTATATATTTCTATGCATGCCATTGATAATATAATGTCCATAAACCGCAAAATGTAAATATCAATGTAATCTTTAAGCTATTTTAAGATTAAAATGTATGACGTTCTATATATATAATTTTCGGATGACCTCAGAGGGTGAAAGTCCTTCTGCAGCAACGCCATTTTCTCACTTTAACAATGCTTGTTCTAGTCTGCAGGATCTAAAACCTTCCTCTTTTAAAGTTAAAATCGGTTTTGCAAACAGGCAATCTGTTTATTTGGTTTTAATTGAACTACAGACCTTCATCTTGATTAATTTGAGGTAATTAATGCCAAGTATCTGTGAATTTATGTAAAATGTTTAACATAATAGATTTGAATATTGATCGACATAATTATTCTGAACGTTTATGTACGCGCTTCTAATATATGATTTTAATAAATTTAAAGATAATAATCCAACAACAACCACCGCCTTATTTCAGTTTTGCATGAATTCATGTGACCATTATAAGACAAATAATGCAACTTTCATATTTAATATGTAATACTGTATGTGGAAATTAGATCAAATTTATTGTATCATTGATTAGAAAAAAAAAAAAAAAAGAATTTAAATTATTTTTCCTGAATGAGCCAGAAGAGTCTTTCTGCAGCACCGCCATTTTCTCATTTTATGTTGTGATGTTCTTGCTGGAGTTTCTCCTCAAACAACGTTAACGTTACCCGAGTCGTTTAACCGTCGAATTTGTTTTGGCAGACAGTTCAAACCAGACTGAGCCGTGGACCTTCATATTGGTCAGTGTAAGGTGAGTATGTTAAGTTACTCCAAAATCTGTTTAATATGTAACGTTATCATCTTTTATAATTGTGAATACCAGAACGGTAACGTTACGTTTTATATTGGATTACGTTACATGAAATAGATTTATAAGATTTTTTATTATTTTCAGTGCTTCTGTACTCACTTCTAAGATGTTGTTTTAATATATTAACTGTAATCAACTATCCGTAGTATAAACAACGCCTTAAACAGTTTCGCGCTCAAAAATTATTTGAACTTTGTAAGCCAGTCATGGGACGTTAACGCTTTTCATATTGAAAATGTAATACTCCGTGGCAAAATCTTCTTCTTCTTCTTTGTGCTTATTTGGCGGTTCGCATTCTTAAACAGTGGCAAAATAATTCCCTTTCAAACATTTCTTCCTGTCGTTAGAAATTTAATTAATTAATAAAAAAAAAATATATATATATATATATGACGTCAGACGATGAACGTCTGTTTTCAGCCATCGCCATTTTCTCACGTTTACACTTCCATGTGCTTGCTCCAGTCTTGAGTTTTTCCCTCGATTGTCAACGGCGTTTATCTGTTAAGTTAGTCTTTTAGAGTTAGCAGAAACCTGCTTTTAAATGTATTAACTGAATCTTCGAGCTTCATCCTGACCAGTTTTGGGTGAGTAGGCCAACTAACGTAGTCCTAATGTTACACATTTTAATGAAAATTACCTGTAAGCCATGTAACGCCTTACATATACCAATCGGTAATTTGGGGGAAGATTTTTTATTTTTTTTCGTTTAAATAAGTTAAATTCGTTAGAGACAAATAATAGGAACAATATTAAAAGATAGAATAGAAAAGATATTTTTTTATTATTATTATTATATATTTTTTTTTATACAGACGATGAACTAAAAATGCACCTGCAACGTCTGATATTTCCTCAATTTAACGCGGCAGCCTCACTATATGTTTTGGTAATTCGTGTGTACTTGTCTTGGCTCTGGGGATTGTTTATCTGTTAAGTTCAGTTTAAGGTGAGTAATAAAATGTTAACGAAGGCCTAGGCGATAAACAGCATTTATATAAAAAGGCGATATGACTTCATCAATAACTGTGCTCACACCGCCACCGTCGAGAGCGTCAAAGTGGCCGGAAGTCATTCATTTTCAATGTGAGCCGGCGTCGGGCAGCGACGAGTAGCGACTTGGTAAATATAAATTTATGCACAATGCTTGAAGTGTTCCCTTAATGATTGGTCTTCAGGCGAGCACGTTAGAGAATCCCATGGGTGGGGCGAGGCGCAACGCTCAGGAACTGTTCAGAAAAGCACTAAGCATAGTGCAAAATACTATGGTTTCAAGACGTGCTTTTGGGACATGAGGGATTTACAGAAATTGTCATGCCAACTTGCTAGACTGTGCAAATGTGAGACGCAAGTGTAACGGTTAAACACTTCAATCTAGTGCATGTTTGCCTAGAACTCTGCTACATTTCCACGTTTTTTCTTGTGAGCCATTACTTTAGAATCTTTGCTAAACAAACATACAGTCCGTTACTTAATGTCCATGTGAAAACACTAAATTTATGTTCTGCATGCAACACAAGCTTACTGCTAACTAATGTTTGCATTTGGCACACATGTACAATGAACTGTAAGGCCCATTCCGAAACCGTTCGAAATTAATGTGTACCTTTAGACCCCTATGTCTAAATTCTTTAGTCACAATAGTCTTTCTGAAGCTAAAATACTTTAGAATTATTGTTTATAAATTTGTCACATTTACAAATTGGTCACTGCCTCCACTTTAAGGGCATTATATTATTGTTAGTTATATAAATGCAGTTATTCAATGCCATTGCTATTAATTTATGTAGCACATACCTATTTTAATTTATGAAATGCAAAAAAAGTAAATGTCATGTCTTTTAACAGATTGAAGCAGAGTTCACTCGCTTAACATCTAAGGACCTCATGAAGTCTTTTCTCTCAGGGTTGGATCAGTATGTACCCAGGTTCCTTCAGATGTTTAGAGCCAAGTTGAGCAGCATTTTCAGAACTGAAAAGCCTTCTATGCAAGATTGACCGTGATGTGAGTATTTTAGTTGTGTGCTTCAAATTAAAATGTGTTTGGGTTATTTAAGTTTGGAGTCACGCATCAACTAACATGTCATTTTCTGTCCACTGTTCCTTTCCCTTTTCTCTCCATCATCATAAGACCCAAAATGTGTCCAAATATCAGCTTTTAAGGCTTTGCACAGGCTCCTACTCTTCTTCTGCCTATGTATGTACAGTTTACTTAAAATAACAGATTTTTAAAAATGTGATCTTTAGTGTTGTGCATTGCTGCAATTTTTTTTCACATCAGTGACGTGCTGCATCATGTAAACTTTGAGTTGAATCGAAGTTTACATATAACATGGGGGAAATAATTGAACATGTTAACTTTTTTTAATTTTATTTTTATTAAACCTGTTAATTAATTCAACAGTTTAATTAAACAGCAATTGACATGCAATTGGTAACAACTGAAGAAATTTACACTTACAAAGAAATCATATTATAGTTCATAAAGTTATGTGTAATGAAATGACAAAAGAAAAAAACTATGTATTTAATCTGCATAGTTATAGTGATAATAAATGTTTTTCTTAAATACACTTTGGCAACAATTAACAGCACCCTTTTATTCAATAATTATTAATTTGTTACAAAATGTTTATTTAACATTGCACCACCAGCACCCCGCATTTTTTTTTTCATGGGCTACATGCCAGCAGGTGCTGCAGCACCCCTGCTTTCCACTATAATGGTTATAAAGCAGTTACATTGTCAGCCTTGCCCTAAATCAATCGAATCATTTTTTTCTTTTATTTAAGAATTCCATGTCAATGAAAAGGGCCGTTGTTCTTCAAGGCCTTCCACATTACCTCGGCGAGGATCCATCAGATTTCTTCAAGTCAGCTGAGGTAGACTTGCATGTTAATATTATACCTTTGCTTAAAATAATGTTCTGTGTATGTTTAATCAGGACCCTGTCTATGAAATGTATTATAGTTTTGTAATGTAATTATGAGATAAATGCCAAAGTTGAATTTCAGCTATTAATTTCACTGTGATTTCAGGCCTTCGTCAGTATTAAAGATATCAGGGTTATGTTTTCATAGAATCTTTGTACATTTATGTAGGATGATTTGATGTAGATAACGGTAAAATACAAACAAGACCGAGTCTCAGAATTAAGATATTTTCATTACATAAGTTTTGGCTAAAAATTGTGTTATATACTTTCAATAAAATAACTGACATTCTCAGTAAATGTTTTAATATACTTGATGTAGGAAACTGACATTGAAGACGGTGTGATGGTGGGAATGGATGTGGGCATTCTCATAATGCCTGATGAAGATGATGCCTTTGACTACTACGTGGTAGTGGAGGAACAAGTTGTCCTGAGTGATGCCAAAGACCTCCCTCATGCTGTGGCTCAACTAGTCGTACTGATTTTTGCGCTTAACATTGATTATCCCAAAAAACTACGCTACACATTTGAGGTAATTCAGAAGATTTTAATTGACCTTGGAGGTGATCACTGTTTCGTGACGGTGCATGGACTGAAAAATAGAATCTTTCGCAAAACTGTTTAGCATTTTAACTGAAAGGTATACGTTCTGTGCCTTTTTGTTTTTGGTCATGATTTATTGGTGAATTTCTGGTTGTTTTAAAACAAAGAATGTTAAATGATTTTTTTTCTTAATGTGGTTCTTTATGCAGTGACAATTTATGTAACTTAAAGGGTTAGTTCACCCAAATAAAAAATTTATGTAATTAATAACTTACCCTCATGTCGTTCCAAACCCGTGAGACCTCAGTTTATCTTCGGGACACAGTTTAAGATATTTTAGATTTAGTCCGAGAGCTCTCAGTCCCTCCATTGAAGCTGTGTGTACAGTCTACTGTCCATGTCCAGAAAGGTAAGAAAAACATAATCCGTTTCTGTTGTGAGAGAGTTCAAAACAAAGCAGTGTGGATATCCGGTTCGCTAACAAATCATTCGATGTAACCGGATCTTTTTGAACCAATTCACCGAATCAAACCAAATCGTTTTAAACGGTTTGCGTCTCCTATACACATTAATCCACAAATGACTTAAGCTATCAACTTTTTTAACGTGTTAATTAATTTACTGAAACAGTACACTGACTGAACTGCTGTGAAGAGAGAACTGAAGATGAACACCGAGCCGAGCCAGATAACGAACAAAAGACTGACTCGTTCACGAGTGAAGAACCGGTTGCATCAGTTTTCCGATCACCAGTAGTTCTTTCATACAGTACAATTCAATAAACCAGTTGAAGAAAATTGTTCACCGGTTCTTTTGCGCTCGACGTAATGCCGTCATTGGCGATGATTGCACTTGATTCAAGCCTTCGGTTTACCCGCGCTCAAAAAATTAGCACAGAATCAGTTCAGAATCAATGAATTGGTTCAAAAAGATCCGGTTACATCGAATGATTCGTTCGCAAACCGGATATGACAAACTGCTTTGTTTTGAACTCTCTCTCTCACACAGACACTGAAGAGAAGACAATGCTGAATAAAGTCGTCGTTTTTGCTATTTTTGGACCAAAATGTATTTTTGATGCTAACTGACCCTCTGATGTCACATGGACTACTTTGATGATGTTTTTCTTACCTTTCTGGACATGGACAGTAGACCGTTCACACAGCTTCAATGGAGGAACTGAGAGCTCTCAGACTAAATATAAAATATCTTAAACTGTGTTACAAAGATAAACAGATGTCTTACTGGTTTGGAACAACATGAGGGTAAGTTATTAATTACATAAATTCGCTATTTGGGTGAACTAACCCTTTATTATAAAAATATCTTGTTTGAATTTAGACACTTGTTTTGTTTATACAGTATTGTTAATGTACATTACTGTATGTTTGTGCAGTACATCTGTTTTATGCAGTACAGCACTATGCTTAATACTGTGTCATTCATGCAGAGCATTACGCTGTATTGTATGCTTTTTTTGTTTATGAAGTACATCACTGTATGTTTAAAGTAACAGTTTATAAACTGGTTTTAATTGAAAAATAAAATCCAAGTGATTTATCCTCCATTAAGACTTGTCATTTTAAATGTTAAGCACTTTAGTCTATTCAGCTTTTCATAGTTAAGACAACTTCACAATTCAAGTCCACTAAACTTATGTTCATTGCACTTGTATTATAAAGTCCTATCAGCTTTATTCTTAGTTAAGGCAACTTTACAATTTAAGTTCAGGCAACTTAAATGATGTCTATTGCACTTGTTTTTTTAAGTCATGTCAACTTAATCGTAAGTAAAGACAACTTCACAATTTAAGTTCAGACAACTTAAATGATGTCTATTGCACTTGTTTTTTTAAGTCGTGTCAACTTAATCGTAAGTAAAGACAACTTCACAATTTAAGTTCAGGCAACTTAAATGATGTCTATTGCACTTGTTTTTTTAAGTCATGTCAACTTAATCGTAAGTAAAGACAACTTCACAATTTAAGTTCAGACAACTTAAATGATGTCTATTGCACTTGTTTTTTTAAGTCGTGTCAACTTAATCGTAAGTAAAGACAACTTCACAATTTAAGTTCAGACAACTTAAATGATGTCTATTGCACTTGTTTTTTTAAGTCATGTCAACTTAATCGTAAGTAAAGACAACTTCACAATTTAAGTTCAGACAACTTAACATTTTAAGGCAGCACGAACACTTACTTTTTTAAGTTGAAACAACAAATTTTTTTTTTACAGTGTGTAATGCCATGGTAGCCTATACCTTCTGAAATGTTCAGGGTTATTTCAATAATAGGTGGATGATAGAACACATCAGCATTTGGCACTCAAAGAAAAACACGCTGAATGTTTTTTTTTCGTTCTTCACAAATAACGCAAATCCCATTCCACATGGACTATATTTTTGGTTAATTGGGAAAAATGTCTCAATACCATATTCTGTGGTTATACACTGGGTAGGCTACATGGAACCGTTCCAGCTATGCTTTGCTGTCTGCGCATCTGTGCTCCTGACAGGAGTCTAAACGCCCTTTCCAGAGGAAAACGCAAATGCACTGCACAAAACACAAAGCAGCAGCAGCAGCTTCAGTCCAGACACACGCTCAGCGCTGGAATCCCAACACGTACTTATCCTTATATGGGCATTTTCCTGTTTGGCAGTGTTACGTCACTGCGTGACGCGTGAGCAGGTGCAGATGCTGAGACTGGAGGGGTCAAGAGAAAGAAACGGCACATTAAATAAACATTTAATTATATGCGACTGCAACACGAATTTAACGAAATATATAATCACTGATAATATATATATATATATATATATATATATATATATATATATATATATATATATATATATATATATATACTTTAGCTGAATTATACATTACATAGGCCTACATGATATAACATACATTATAATTATACATAACATGACAACACGAACAGATCAGATCAAACTATAGTGTTGAATATTTAGTTGAGCATCATTAAATTATCTCGTTTTAAAATATGTCATATGCATAAGTCATATATTATTTATAAGGACGTTGTGCATGTCTTTATGCATATCAGGGTCCATGAGAACTTTATGAATGAATATTTGGCACGGACCACATTTCGTCCTCACAGGGGTTATCGCTTCCCTGCTCTGAGCTTTACTACAATAACCTCTGTTTCAGTCGACTTTTTAGTTCAGTGTGGATTAAACGATAATTCTCTGCGCGGATGTGCTCAGAAAGCGCAGTTTCCCCGCGTGCGGAATGGTATGCGCCGTTTCATTCATGAAATCCAGGCGGACTATAAATAGGCGCTCGCGGAGCTGAGTGACACTGACCAGGTTTATAAACCTGGAGAGAGCGACGCGACGCGTCTGGACTACAAACCTGGCATCTAGTCAAGAGTGGTGTCCGTGCGCGCTGGAGAAATGTTTCTGAACACAGCGAAGAAGACTGATCCGGACTCAATATGCTCTTCTGCTGGGGACAAACACACCGATGCCCCGATGGACAGCAGCGCACAGGTAGAAGGATGCTTCCTCTCATGCGTTACATCATAATAAAACACTGGTGTGCATGGTGATTAACTGCTAATATATAATGCAAATGAATGTTTCTGAACGCCATTGTTTCTTATTCTGAAAAATACAATAGATAGCCTATTATTACTATCTTAAACAGTCACATTTACGAATAGCACGCTATTGCAGCGCGCGTGCTTCATCTGTTTATCTGATGTTGAATGTTTTGTCGCGCATCCTTTGCAATGCAGCGAAACATGGTGAAGCACTGTGTAAATGCAGCTGTTCATTGAGAAAAATAAATCCATCGAGGAGAGCCCACAGCAGTCCTGCGTAAGCATTGACGTCACAGACAATGCAAAAGTTAAATATTGATCGGGAGACTATTTTTAGACGCTCGAGAGTATTTAAAGAAAGCGTCTTGAGAGTATCGCAAAAAAACCGTGCGGTGAATAATAATAATAATAAAAATGATGTTTGAAAACCTGGTTGTCCAGATGCACATAAAGCAGTGTTGAGTCTATGACATATCTCCATCGCAATCCCAGGGCTCGTTCGTTCCGACGGTCACCGCGATCTCCAGCACGCCGGACCTGCAGTGGATGGTCCAGCCGACCATCATCACCTCTGTGTCTCCGTCTCCGGGTAGAGCCGAGAGCAGTGAACCGGCACAGAGCAAAGCAGCTGGGAGCAAGGGGAAAAGCTCTGCCAGGAAGAGCAAGGGCGAGCAGGTACACTTCTGCATGTGCTGCGTGTTTGGCGCGCGTGATCACCTGTGAAGCGTGTGCGCGGGATTGATGGGGATCCAGTTCTTGCTTTGGCATGTTGCCTTGACCAGCAGCATCCGCTTTATATTCAGGTCACAGCAAGTCTGCAACAGACTATTTTTAGACGCATTGCAGAATGACGTGTTTCCATTGGGGTGAACTGGCGATAGCGATAGGGGATGCGTGGATTCTTCGAGAAGGTAATGAGTGCAATTCCTCTTTGCTTTGACTAGCTCTCTCCGGAGGAAGAGGAGAAGAAGAGGATCAGGAGGGAGAGGAATAAAATGGCTGCAGCGAAGTGTCGCAACAGACGAAGAGAGCTCACCGACACCCTCCAGGCAGTGAGTACAGACTCCACAACATAAGGTTTCATTCGGAAAGATCCAGTTCTTCCCAAAAATTCATATTCGATCTGTTTACTCACCCACTATTAAAAAAAGTAATCCATTCGATGCGCTTTTGCGCTATTACCCAAGGGTTCCCGAGCCGTGTGAGGCCATGATGAGAGAACGGAAGGTGAAGTGAGTAACTCCAGAAAGACGAGATCCCAGACTCATGGCATTGGTTGATTTGCTGTCTGGGATGTTCAAACAGAGTAATATTTAACATTGTTAGGCGAGTCCACCTTACCAATGGCTTATAAATGGTTCTAAATATTAAGCTGGACTATGAGAAGATATATAACTCCTTTTTTTATTTTTTTTTATTTTTTTTGCAGAACATTTTAATAATCTAATAAGATAATAAAAATAAGAAACTTTCTGAATGTTAAAGGTTATCCACGAAACCATAGAAGACAATAAAGAAAAATGGATAACATCCTGGTAGAAAATTGAACTTAAGTTTACGGACTTCAACCCTAAAACACCACACAATGCAATGCTTAATTCATAATATAATAATTCATGCCATTTATATAGCGCTTTTCTAGACACTCAAAGAGTGTCTGTGAGAGCGGTGCTTCATGCATCACGTAATAAAGCTTTATGCCTGCGAAACTGTGCTGAAATTGCAGGTGACCGCATCCTTAAGCCAAATAGGTTTAAAACGAATTAAGATTTTCCTTTCATTCTGTGGAATAATCCTACTTTTGGTTTCTCCAGGAAACAGACCAGCTAGAAGAAGACAAAGCCGCCCTCCAGGCCGAAATCGAGAGCCTCCTGAAGGAAAAGGAGAGGCTGGAGTATGTCCTCGCCTCTCATAAACCTCTTTGCCAGCTTCCTGAAGAACTGGACTGCCTGTTTCCAGAGTCTCCCCAGCCGCTCTCCACTCCCGAAACGGCCAGTAAACTCCCCGAGGACGTTCCCCTGCAGGACTTGGACATCCCCACGGTACCGTCCACAGCCATTTCCGGTAACTCCGACATCCTGCTGTGCTCCAGCGCAGAGGTCAGTCTGTGCGACCTCGAGCCCTCTCTGGATATCAAGGACGAGCTTCTGGACCGGATCTCGGTGGACACGGCCCGCTCCGTCCCCGACATCGACCTGACCGGCTCGCTGGGCATCACAGACTGGGAGACCCTCTACAAGTCTGTGGCCAGTGATCTAGAACCCTTGAGCACCCCGGTGGTGAGCACATCCACACCCAGCTGCAGCAACTACCTGTCCGTGTTCACCTTCTCCTGCCCAGAGCTGGACTCCCTGGCCGAGGGACTGGACGGGTGCAAGGGGGGCGTGAGCAAAGCAGACACTAGCGTCGACATCCTTAACTCTCCCACGCTTCTCGCCTTATAAATGCAAGAGTTGATGATGTAATGTTAGGATATTGTTCTTAATATCTACTGGGGATCGCAGTGTTATGATGTCCAGATGTGTGATGTTGGTGTGAAGCCAGATGTTCAATGGCTGTATCCGTGTAATTTGTGCAGGACGGGGATTTACTTTCTTCCAGAGACATTTGATGTAGCCCAAATACAAGAGCATGGATAATTATCTTATGAGCAGATATGAACTGTGTTCTGGTTTGAAAAGCATGCACGAGATATCTATATATATCACATATATAGTATATATATGTATCAGTTCCATATTTGTTTGATCTGGTGCTAAGTTCTGTGGAATCGACTGCGGTTTTGTGTTCGTTTACTATGCCAATAGACTATCTACTCGTGTTGTGCTCTAATATACAGTCATCAGAGTTATCACATACCTCAGTGTTTTCACATTGTTCTCAAATGTTTAGAGTTTTCCATGAAAACATCCAGTGCTATATCGATGGAGATGTATTTTATGATAATTTATTTTTCTACATTTTCAAATTGACTTTGAAGAACAAAAGGAGCATTGATTGCTGAATAAATGGATATAGAGTCGTGCGCTGGTGTTCTTGTGTCCTTTGTTTTGGGAATAAACTGTGGATAGAAAGTAGAGCTTAATAACTGGCATGTGTCTTCACGCTGCTAAACCAGTCATGGTCAGATGCAGGCCATTCATGCAGTTTGACATTATTTACAGTACAATCTTACAGAAATAGACTTAGGATAATTTAGATGAATTGCATCTATCATAGGTCAATCTAAATGAGTCAATTCCTTTGAAGTTCAAAACTGTGTGGCCTTCATTTGAAGTTATGAACACTTTCATAAATACACTGCAGCTCAACAGGATGCAATTTGACTGGCTGGCTATTTCATTTATAATCTTTTTTTATTATTATTATTAATTTTTTTTTTTTTACATAGCCAAGTCATATTAGAGGATGTTATGACTAGACATTGCGTTAAGCAGAGGTTAGTTGGTGCATCACATTTCAATAATTTGCAGGTTATACATTTTATTGGAGCTATGTGGGCGCTCAGTTTTTCTCATTTTGTTCTGCCAAAATTGAATGTTTTCAAAGACGAAGTGCTCAGTCTATTTAAAGGGATACTTCACCCAAAAATGACAACTCTATCATTAATTACCCACCATCATGTCGTTCCAAATCCGTAAGACCTATGTTCATCTTGGAGAGATTTTTGATGAAATCCGAGAGCTCTCTGACCGTTCATAGACAGCAACACAACTACCACGTTCAAAGCCCGGAAAGGTAGAAAGGACACCTTTAAAGCAGTCCATGTGACAGGTGATGTTATTAAGCTAGGAGAGTATTTTTGTACGCAAAGAAAACATAACAAAAATAACAACTTTATGCAACAATTCTTCTCTTCCGCGTCAGCCATTCATGAGAGTACCACAACATATCTATCTTGGCCTTAAACATTAAAAAATTTACTGGTTGTAATTTTGGCTGCCTCTGAAATGGGTCAAACCATAGATATTAAGTTAAAGAAAATACTCCAGAAATCTGCATTCTTTCAGGCTATGTCTGAAACGGATGTGCACCGTTCAGTTGATTGATAAGGTTTACCCTCGGTTTGTCTGTCTATTTGATGTGCATGAAAGTTGTGTTTGTTACTACAGCATCACAAATGTAAGATGTGTTTGATTTGTTCTGTGCAACTTAAGATCTGTAAAAATGTTTCAGTGTTATTCAATGGTATTCTTTGCCCCATTTACGCCCATCAATATGGCAGATGGGCAAAAAAGCCAAGTGTGTGAAACAGATAAACTGATTGCCTTCTACCATGATTTTGGACATACAGACCAAAATATTGCCATGGTATTTTATGAAGTAAATTTAATTATCAATGAAGATTCGGGAGGAGCGCGTCAGATACTTAGCCTAACCATCACAGGTGGACCACAATCAAGTAATCAATCCCACAGTATAAATATCGCTGACTTACCTCTATCCATTGACGGTTTATCAGCATCCCTCCTCCACCCCATCTCCTCACTTCAAGTTCACTTTACAATATACGGGGAAGGGGGGGTACTCTAGGTTCGGGCAATTCCCGAGCTCGGAGCCCTTCCCCGGACAGCACGCCAAATACACATACCATACCTCAGCTAATTATATGTAAGCGTGAACTAGTGAATTAAAGGAAACCAATGTGAGCTATATCATATGGTACAGGGGCATACAGTAGACTCATTTTACATTGAAATACAGATGTACGTAGGCTCCCCCAGTAAAATATTAGGCTACATACTGATAAACACTCGTCTGATGGTGGAGAAGACCATGTAGGTTCCCTGATGATAGTATTTCAGCTGTTTAGACACTTACTAGCAATGCCAGAGCACAAATGAATCTCTCTTGTGATCTAATCGGGTCAAACGGGTTAATTCCCTGAGACTACATCACGGAGACGTCTACTTGACGTCTGCATTTACATCTACTATAGGGCGCTTCCTATCAGGTGTCAAATAGACGTTTTGAAGATGTCTTTAAGATGTTTATGATTTAGAATGTAGGTAAAACTGACTTCATAAAGACGTCTATCAGATGATTGCAAACAGCAGATGCTTTCCAGATGAAGCGATGTGTGTTGTGTTTGCAGACTCTCTGGGTTCGGATCCTTTATAAGAGTCAGAAAGCGATAGGAAAGCTGGATGAGCTGGATGTAAACACAACTTGCACATCTGTCAGGGATATGCAGCTCTTTATTGCTCCTGCAGCTTGTGCATTAGGGTTTATATCCATGCATGCATCCATATTAACAGTGTCAAACTTTTTTGGTGGAAGGTTAGGAATGCTCCTGGTACAGCACTCACGGATCTTCAGCTTGGCAGTGGCCAGCATGTACAGCGCTGACGGTGAACGGAATGTTTGTTTTCTGGTTTCTAAGGGGTGGAGCGAGCCTGCTCCTCTCTTCTCCACTTCTCCATGTGTGTTTTCCCTGCAGTTCATTTCTCATCCTCCCTGCTGACGTCTGACTTCCGCATTCCTCGCTCTTCCCGACCAGGGATCAGCGCTCGAGACTCGAGCTGATGCAACGATTCCCGCTCTTCAAGATCTACTCGCGACCTCCGGCTGACGTCACAAAGGGACTCCACTCGCTCACCTCGAGACCAAAGTCAGGTAAGAGCGCAACTTTGACAACTTTTGCACGGCTTCGAGTCCGACCGCTGCATTTCTCCATCGGATGTGTCTCAAAGCGAGGAGAGCCGCCTAGACAGGGCGCATTTTTGCGCAGCAGCGTTTTTTTGTGGGGCATCGTGCGCGCGTTCAGATTCAGAACAGCTGCTGCGCGCTCGAGATGCGCAAAAATGCTGTGTATGTAGGGGGCTCTCTAGGTTTGGAGACACAGCCCAAGAGCAAAATGGTACATCGCTAAATAAGTAACGTGTGCGTTTCATATTTGAATAACAACGGTCTATTCCCATAGCTGCAACTTAAATACCTCTTTATACCGCATTTCACTCATCCATGTCCATTTCTAGTTGTAGGCTACATAGGGAATGTTCACTTTCTCATATAGCGCTCTAATGATGATGATGATGATGGTGATGATGATGATGGGACAGTAAGGCTCAACGCCGCTGTAAGCTGAAGTTCATGTTACATAAGAGAAACTTCCGCTTTGAGATCATTGAGTCACTGTAGGGCGCGGTGCATATACACATTCAGATTTGATCATCTGTACATTCATGTTTTACTCTACTGTCCGTCGTCACTGCGCAGAGGCTCGTGGAATGGCGCGTGAATACTGTGGACACCAACTTTTTAAAATTCAAAAATATACAAGATAAGTGGTTAAAATACACAAAACCACTAGTGAAATTCTATTTTGCATTGTTACAATTGAATAATAATAATTAATTATTTTTTTTAATAATAATAATAATAATAAAAAAAAAACAGTTTGAGTAAATTTGAATTTGAGAATGTGTCAAATCAGTATTTTTATTTATTTGTATTTGTGTGTGTGTGTGTGTGTCTCTCTCTTTTGCTGTAATGACAGCTGCACTGAATCCGACATGAACGAAACAAGATGATCATGTTCCCCAGCATTGTCTGAGGTTTTCCCCCCCAAAATGGTGGAGGTTAATATGATCAACTTTGTATATATTTTCATATCTGTGATCTCTACTTGCATTTGATATCAATTTAAGGGTCTGGCGTGATGCTTTCCCCTTGAGTGCACTGAGCACATCCAGATCTAGAGTTGGATATCCATCATCTGAATGTGATATTGGTGTCTCTGCCTCAAACTTATTTAAAACATGATCTAAAAACGTCAGTGCTGCAAACATTTACAACACAGTGAAATGAACTGCTGTGCTCTTTCATAGGTAAACAATGCGCTGCAAGCATTTTCAGTTGTTCAGTAAAGGGTTTCAGTTCCACTGAAAAAGAAGTGGGCGATAAAATCTGGAAGCAATGTGTGAAACTGCTTCTCATTGCATAACAGTGCTATTATAACTGCATGCATAATGCACTGAAATGACATTGACCTTTACTGCACTGACGAATGGAGGAATGTTGATTATAACACAGTGATCTGATCAACAGTAACTCCACACAGATACATGTCACTGTGAACAAACTGGGCTTCAGAGTGCACTGTGACACACACAAACCCTCACTCATCAGCACCTGCTCTCGGGATCTCTGGAATGATCAGATGCTGTGGAACAGATTTGAGCATGATCAAATGCATTAAATGGAGCTAAGAGTACTACAGTAATGCTGATAGATGCATAATGAAATATTGGAGAAACATATATGAAAACACGGCCAGGCATTCAAATTATTTTCTTCATGTACATTATTTTTAGTCTTGTTGTTAAAAATACTTCACTTTGGCAAAATCCAATTGTACATGGTTGAATTGTGTTCTTATGCATTGTACTGTAGAATCTATAGCATCGTTGTTTTTGTGGATCACTTATCTGAACTCTTTCAATACATATTTCTTTAAAAAGCTATTTAAACTTAATTTGATGACGGGAAAAATTGGAACAACAACTGGAAAATTTACTCTGTCTCAGAAAAGCTTCCATTGCGCCATTCCTTGTCAGATTAAATGAACCTGAAGAATGGTTGATTTGATGCTGTACAGAGCCAGACGTAGCACTTCTCACATTATGCACTTGATTGATTTGATTTACAAATGATTCCAGTAAGAACTTAATATGTTGTCGTGCTATCAATAGGACTCTCCAGTAAGCGTGTAAATGCACAGTACACACAGATTTTAGCAACACTTACAACTAATGAAACTGATGCATTTATAGTCACCCCGGCCTCTTATTAAACTCCTAATAACTCTTTATTTATAGTTTCAAAAGCTGAACAAGATTTCTCTCTTTCTCTGGATATTTAAGCTGGGCTGCGTTGTATTTAACATACTGTATGCACATAGATTGATTATTGTATTCATTTTGCTTGTTGTCCATATTACATTACATCACATCATTTCTTTAGCGTGTTACACCGCATTCCTCCCTGGACCTTCACACAACTGCTTTCCACAATAATGGGGCGATCGATCAATTAGAGCGACACGTAATCTGTGATAATGGAGCACAGTATTAATATGAAATGTGTTAGCGGTGGCAGCGGAGAGAGCGTCAGCGAGGACGGCGCTCTCCGGAGCTCTATAGGACTTTCCAGTGCAAATCTAAACAAAGAGAACAGTGTTGGATTCTGTTTATTTTTCCAAATCCTTCATGCTGTCATTCGCTCAATACATACTTGTCTTGACTGGTCCGTATGATGTTTTATTTGGAAGTGTGCTAAAAGTTTCAGAGATGGTGAATTTAATGGTGAAAATGGTTTTTCCACTGGGGCTTTCAGTGAGATGGCTAGTGTTTGCTGGTTCATACACCTTCTAAGAGCCCGGAATATCCAACATGCTCTGTGAAACACGCTTGATCTTGTGCTACTCTTTACAGTTTTGTTTTCTTCATAGCTTCATTTTGCATGTCAATAATTGCATCTTGATTTATGGATGTTTAGATATGTTTGCTGGAAAACAAACCTAAGGATGATATTCATTTTTTTTGCAGCAAATGAAACATTTAATGCCAAGACTATAAAGAATTTCTGGTCCAAGCCTAAAAGAGGCTTTAAGCAATGCTTTTTATGATCAGCAGAAACCCTGCTGAAGACACGAGTGCACATAATACCAAACACAACTGAACTGAGTTAGTTTACAGAGAAACGCAATGTAAAATTGGCTGCTGTAATTTGTCCCTTGCCCTAACTCGGTCCCTGATTGAATGAAACATTTTCACTCATGTAAAAGCATGCTTCTCCTTAACAAGGCACATATTTTAAGGCATCAATCTGTGACACAAATGATGCATGACGAGCGACGTGCCGGTGTTAGTAGCCTGCTTGGGGTTAGGGATTTGTTTAAATGACTAACTCTCTGTGTGAGCAATCATAGCTTGCTTTAGCAAAGACTAATTAAACTTCCTCTGAGTCATGAGTGTTGTGTGCGCCGTGCAGCGGTTCACATATGGCAGTGATTGCTTGTGTCATCGTGAGGCGTTTCTTCAAGAAGTACATTCATGTAGTTGGTCACTTTCTGTCTGTGGGAATGTGCTCTCAGACATATTGTTTTGTGAAACTACAAACGCACTCTTCATTTGAAAGGTTTGGATGTGAGGAACACTTGTGTAGGCCGATAAAATTGTCCTGTTCCCCTGCGGTCACATTCCTCTCGGCTGACACGGAGAAGAGGACGCAGATTTGGACGGAGGAAACATTGGCTGGCGCTCTCAGTTTTTGTCTCCACAGCTTAAAGGAGAACTTGTCTGGGTCTAGTTTTGTGCCTCTCACAAAAAAAACAAAAAAAACAAAAAGAGGAAAAAGAGCAGTTTCTCTTGCCAAGGGTCTGTAAGTGCTCATAATCCAGACATTTGTCAGCTGTAGAGAGAGATAGGCTATTGGTTAGTTCTTTTCTATTCTCTGATAAAATCATGATGGATTCAGATGAAAAAAGCCTGATGCTGTTTCGTGGTATTTCAGCGCAGGTGGTGTTTCGAGGGTGACTTTTATTCTATCAAAGGTAAGTCGTTAAATCCTGGATTTGTAAAATATCATCTACTTTGCATTCATTTTCTTTTGAAGTCTTATATTTCTGAAGATGATGCGTGCCAGTTTTTCAGTTGAATACATTTTATAAGGAAGTGTTTTGTAGGGCTGGGTAATAAACTATACCGTATCAAGATCAGATGAATGTTGATAAGCTCTGGAGATGGATTCATCTAACTGTCTGTCACACAGAAGTTATAAACGTCACAGCAGTGTTTACATCTGCATGTTCTGCTTGTCTCTGTGTGAATGAATGGTGTGGTTTTGTCTAAGACACACTTCATATGCGAACATGAACACGTGAACTTTGTCTCCAGAGCTGCTCTGAGAGTCACTTCAGCAGCTTTTTCTTTGAGAAAGACTACCATCAAACACACTCTGAACCTGAAAGTAAAGCTGAAAGACCTTCAGAGACTGGTTTAACTTGAAGAAATTATGACAGAAACATATTTGAACACTTTGCAATAAGGTTTCATTAGTTAATGTTAGTTGATGTATTAACCATACAACCAAGGTATTTTTCATTAATTTATACAGTTCTGTTGTGCAGCATCTGATACAATGAAAAAAAAAAAAAATTAAAATAGAATAAAATGAAAGATTTATGGATGCTTGTAAAGTTTATTGTAATTTGCACAGGATACACAGCTTGTCATTTGACCTCACAAAACACATTATTGTGGTCAATTAAAAAGGAGTTAAATAATTAAACAGGAGAGTACATTTAGGATTATTAGCAGAAATTCATGTGAATGCAATATGCCACTAAAATTCATAAATGCATTGAATCGGTATTCAAAATAAACAGGCATATAAATAAATCCAGTCAAGTCTTGTCTGTCAGCTGATCTGATGTTTGCTACTTGCTCTCATTTTTAATAAGCAGGAACAATTCCTCACTCCATATAAATAATCAATTGCAGTACAGTTGGATAGGTAAAGTGCGTCCTTTTCTTCACTTTACAAGAATTCAACATTAAAATGTTATCACGTGTCGAAAATGATTTATTAGTAAATTGAGTGTTTCAACTGAATTGATACGTGTTCATAAAAAAGACAACATAACAAAACTATGCAGGCATTTTAAACAGCTCTGTGTGGGTAATAGTGACTAATCATGATACAACGGTGATTATTTTGATGCCAATACATAACGAACTAAAATGAATAGTAAAATAGAAATATGGAACGGTATAAAATGACCGAGAATGATTCCCAGGGAACATATGATCACACTTTATATTAAAGTGTCCTTGTTATAGTGTAATTATTCATTTAAGCACTGAGTAATATTAACTACATGCACTTACTACAAGGTTAGGTTTGGCTTAGGGTTACTTGCATGTGATGATGAATAATTGATTGTCATTATAATAGAAAGTACATGTAACGTGTAACAAGGACACCTTAAAATAAAGTGTTAACTGAAATATAACACCGTGTATAACAGTGTTAACCGGCATATTTAAAATGAAAATGTTATAGTATGCTGGTAAATATTGCTGTTTTTATGTGTTATGATAAAGGTTATATGAAAAAGACATGCATGCAGCAGCGGCTGTGGCTGAAACAATATCAGTTTCTCTGATTAAAATATAAATCACCTTTTTAAGCTATTTCAGAGCAAATGTAAAGATGTTGAGATACATACAGAATCTAATCTATTTTTTGTTAGCTGTTTAAAAAGGCCTTAGTGGTGTGCAGTCCAACTCTAAGCTCAGCTTCTCTGCTCTTTTCTCCAGCGGTGGTCTCGGGTGTTTGTGACATGATGCCGGGACAGATCCCGGACCCCTCGGTGACGGCCGGCTCACTGCCCAGTCTGGGTCCTCTAGCAGGCCTTTCTGCCTCCACACTGACTGAACACCTGAAGTACGCCGACCTCTGTAACCTCGGGGCCATGCTGTCCCCTTTCCATCTCCTGGGGAAGCTGGGCAAGCGGACGCTCCCTATCAAAGCCGAGGTGAGCACCTGTCATCCTCTAGCCTGGGGAACACATTTAGAGGCATCTGGAGGAAAAAGCACTGTTGTATTATTAGCTTGAGCTAGTACACATCAGTGTGAAGCCTGTTTCAGATATGCATCTAAATGAATCATCTGCGTAAAACCCAAACCTGATTTAAACATCTGGATTCATTTAGGTGTATTAAAAAGAAAGCACTGCTTTTGGGCTTTATTGATATTGCTTTCCAGACGTCTGCAGCACATGCACTGTGAAAATAAATTGTAAATACAGATTATTGGAGTATATTTTACAGCATTTCTACTAAAATAATGTTTAACTGTTATTTGCCTTTACTTTGTAATTATTAAAACATTTCTGAATGAAGGTTCAAAGTAAATCTTACATCACTTTTTTAGTATGCACATCTGGCACAAAACAAACTGCAGTGACTCCATCTAGTGGACAGAAGGGACTACTTATAGTACGCCCTTACAGTATGTGCTCCTTTAGTGAAGAAAAAGTACACACTTTTGAGTGTGCAGTAGAAAAGTAGGCAAGCTTTGGGACAAATTCTCATGTCATACAGTTGCGTCTTTAACAAAGCGATCTGTCGTACAGTTACACCATCACTGTAAACATATTAACTTTAATTGTTATGACATTTTATGTTGAATAACTTTTTTATTTAGTTGCATGTTGGCTGTGAATAGCAGAAGTTCTCGTTTGAGATAACAGATGATGGAGAACATTCATACTGACTGAACAGATGTTACTGTTATAGGAAGTTAGACTTTCTGAAAATGCACTCAATCTGCAGGTCATCCAAGATGAAGCTGACTCTGTTTCTTGGGTGCCGTCAGAATGAGAGTCTGATAAAAACATCACAGTAATCCACAGCACTCCAGTCCATCAGTGAACATCTGGAGAAGACAGAATTAAATAAATCAATAAATAAACAGGAGAGAAATCGGCAGCGATCAAGCACTGATGGAGGACAACATGCCTTAATGATGGACAAACATGCAACTTTTGTCTTCTCAAGACATTAACTGATGGACTGAAGTTACTTGCTGATTATTGTGATGTCAAAAAACCTATTGATATTTCAATTGCATTTCAAAGTTTGTGAGCAAGCAGGACGTTTTTTCAATGTAGTAGTTTTTAAAATTCACCAGCAGGGACAAATGTGCACAGTGTTGTTTTTGGCTCCATAATTTGAACTCATATTGTATTATTTATTTTTATATTGCATGCAAGTTCTTTGAATTTAAAGTGCATTGAGTTTAGTGTAAGTAATGTAGTGTAAACAGACCTATAAAAACCTTTGTTTTCTGATGTTGCTGCTCATACAGAAAGATGAAGAGGAAGAGCGGAGGAAAAGAAGGCGAGAGAAAAACAAAGTGGCGGCAGCGAGATGTCGAAACAAAAAGAAAGAAAGGACAGAGTATCTACAGCGGGTAAGTCGTCTGTGAAGGCCTCAGTCAGTGTTGGGGAAAGTTTCTTTAAAGTAATGCATTACAATATTGTGTTGCTTCATTAAAAGGTAACTGACTGTGTTCTTTTTTATGGAAAGTAATGCATTACATTACTTTTACTCTTACTTTCTGTCACATGAGCTGGGCTTGCATTTTCTTTTTAATAAGCCCCAAAAGTTATATCTATGACAACTGTAAACGCTAAATTATTTAATAATCCTCAGGCTAAAGGAAGTGTGTACCTCACTCCCAATTCCTCTAGTTTCTTTTCTTGTACATGTAAAAGCAATGCATTACTTTGCTATCTGCACGTGAAAAGTAATCTTGAAAAAGCAATCTTATTACATAATTACCCCCAACACTGGCCTCAGTTTTGTATCAACAGATAGCACGAGTGTATTGATGTGCCTTCAACTCTTCCACTGAAGGAATCTGAGCGTCTGGAGATGATGAACTCGGAGCTGAAAGCACAGATCGAGGAGCTAAAGCACGAACGACAGCAGCTCATACTGATGCTCAATCGCCATCGGCCCACCTGCATCGTGAGCACAGACAGCATCAAGACGCCTGAGAAAGAGAGCAACCCTCTCCTGGAGCAGGTGGAGACCAAATGAGAAGAACCACACACTTCATGACCACGTTACTGTTTACAGGTCAGCTCGTCTCCAGAGAGCTGAAGCACTTGGCTCGAAGCACTTGGACATTTTAGGGAAGAGAGAATTGCGTCTCTGACCTGCGAGGTTGGAGTTTAGAGACTAAACGAAGCAAGAAGAAACACACCGATGGCCTCATTAAACGGCCGTGTTTTTGTAGTTACCAAACTTTTGTGGGATAGTTGTTTTTTTGTGGTCATAAAGTGCCTTTTTTCAGTCCATTTAGTTTTATGGGAAGAATTGTCTGTTGGTTGTTCTGAACTGAACTCATTGAATGGTTGGACATGCATGTTAACTGGATGATTCTTCACAGACTGTCTCAACATTTATTCACCATTTGCTGCCTTCAGTTGTTTTTTCTTCTCTCTGGCGCAGGCGTCATGTATGCACATATGTATGAACTGTTTACATCTTGCCAATTTATTATAGTTATCTAGTATATAAATATATGATTTTTATACCTCCTGTACATGGACTTATCACTAGATGTGATACATTTTATGCAACGATTTCATAACCTCTATTTCTGTGACGTATTCAATTTGTTGTATAGCTGTGAAAAGTAAACTGCAAACAATTATTAAACAAGTGATTTCCAAAGTGATTTTCTAATAACTAACATTTTTGGAGTTCAGAGTTTTTAAAATGTTAACATTTTCACATTCAGTTTCATTTTCATTTCACCTTTTTCTTGAGTAAATATATCAAATAAAACAACGCAGTCAGAAAAGGCAGCTAAGGACAGAATCAAATGCTTGGTTTACAAAAACGTGCTTCAAATCTCTGTCTCAACCATCAATTTATATTAGTCACTTAAAAAAAAATAAATTCCCACATGCATTCATGTTTATAAAATGTGCACACGTTATATTTCACTTTTATTTTTTCTTAATTTAGAAATTAATTAATTGTCTTAATCTATTTTTGTTTGTTTAAACGCCCATTATGGAATTTTTGGCCACCAGGGGTCACTCAATCAAAATAATAACATAAGACGTACTTTGATGACGTCGGGAAAGAGCGTAAAGCTCATGGGAGTTGTTGTTCATTGGAACACGCGCTCTGTCGCTCCCTATCATTCCTCACTCATTCTAACTTAGTATTTTGACAATATCGTCTTTTCGAAAGGAGAGACGGTTTCAACGGCAACAACATAAACAAACGTTAATGCACTTGAGCGCTTTTGTGGACCTAACTTAACTTCCGGTAGACTTCCAAATAGAATCAATAACAACAGCCAAGTCCCTCTAGAGTAGATATTTTTTGATAACAAACAAAATGTTTGCTGCGTGGATCAGGCGGACTTAATGAAAATGCAAATTCATTATTTGCCAGCAGGAGATGTTTTAAAGCATAGACATAAAGCGCGAGAAATAGAGGTTTCCCCAGTAACAGCTGTAAACGAAGCAGAGCTGGTACGCTCATATGCTGCTATCAGGCATGTAACATGCAAGTCTTCCTTCAGAAATACAGCGTTATAAAAACACCTGTGCCTCGTTTTGATATTTAAACATATAAATGTAAGGAATTATTATTATTAAACGTGCAGTAAGTAACGTTACTCATGTTTATTCAATGAAGCCTTTTTGAAAAAAAGTTCAGTTTTTAAAATTGTGGCGAGTCTCCAAAAATAAATAAATGTATGGGAAACACACCCCGCAGCACAACCACCCGAGCCCAACTTCAGTCTACTCATCACCTTGCCTTTAACTGCGTTTGTAGAAGGCACCGCAGCCAGACCGATATACATGACCGTGCGCCCGATGAAACCGTCTATATGAATTATGAGACCCCTATCAAATCAATATTCCATCTAGCTAGTAGTAATATATGTTAAAAAACACGGCCGCCTTTCGTTAATAATTATAATTACATTATACTATGATATCGAACAAGTTAGAGAACTGCATTTGAAGCTACTTTATTCAGCTAGATATAGAACAAATGTAGATTTACATGAGAGCTAGTCCGTCTGCGTTTTACACAAGACATCATATCGTTTCACAAAATATTCGGATAGATACAGTTAGCTGAATGGATGCATACCTGTTTATCAGAATGCAAGCGAGTTCGGCATCTCTCTGTAGTTTCAGTTTGTCACGAAGCTCTCTCTATCTTGGAAATGCAACTCCAATATTTACCCGTGTCTTGTAGCTTCTCTTGTCCCAAAACCATCTCGGGTCATTTATTTCACCCGTGCGTTTGTGCTTCACAGAACGTGCAGGCAAAGCATAATCTTGATCCATAACTAAGTTATTGATCGAGGTTTAATATGAATATAAACAATATAAATATAAAATATAATAGTCTCAATCAAGGCTACTACTTTTTCTTCTTCGTCTCGTCTTTGTTTCTGTTCACCTTTGTATTTGGCGGTTCCACAGGAAGTTAGATAAACTAGGGGGGTCAAAGTTTATATGATGCCATAGACGGGCGACAAAACGGAAATAAAGAAACGTGCCGTGTCTTCTAATTAAACTATAATTTTCTCCAGATTTGAAAGTTCGTGGAAACTGTCGGGATGATGTAAGTACACAACTAAAAGATATATATAACATAGATATAGTGATTTCTGCTATTTTTAAAGCAGAAAAATTACATATTGCGCCTTTAATAAAAATGTAACCGAGCAATAACACACAAAAAAGGCCCAATATATTGGTCGTAAGCCTAATCCAAACTCCTATCAACAGCACTTTTACTTGACATTAAATCACACCAATCAGGGATACAAATCATCTTGAGATCAGTTCATCCGTGTGATGGTGGAGTGAAGGAAAGTCAGGAAACAGATGCGAGTTAACAGTTTTAATGAAGATGAATATAAAGACACAAATAAACAATGAGGCTGAGAAGACGACACTCCGTGGTGGTGGTGAGGAGGTGAGGAATCCGGATGATGGCGGAGAGTAGGCAGCAAGAGAGGATGGCACAGGAACTGCGGGGAATAGAGCCAAAGGTAAGTGTCCATGGCTGAGTGGATGTGCGGAGAGTGGATGAGGTTCTGGGAAAAACACAGACATCCAACGCAGACAACACTAAAGCCAACAAACAGGGTAAACGACATAAAACAACGATCTCACAAACACAAGAAGTGAGACAAGCCAATAAATAGTGGATGAGTAATGAGTGACAGCTGTTGCTGATGACCATTAACAAAGACGCCCACAAGCTAATCAGTGCAGACGGCAGTTCCAGAAGGGCCTACCTGCTGATTGTAGTCATCAATAAGGGAGTGATCCAATATGTCCCTAGCAGGTACCCAACTCCTCTCCTCGGGACCGTAACCTTCCCAGTCCACCAGATACTGGAATCCTCGTCCCCTCTGTCTTGAGTTCAGAATACGATTAACCGAATAGGTCGGTTCCCCATCTACAAGACGCGGCGGCGGGGGAACCCGAGTAGGCGGATAAATACGTGCATAAAACACGGGTTTAATTTTGGACACATGAAAGGTGGGGTGTATCCTCTTGTATGCAGGAGGTAGTTTAAGGCAGACTGTCACCGCACTAATGATCTTGGTGATAGTGAACGGCCCGATAAATTTGGGAGCTAATTTATTAGAAACGGAATGCAGAGGAATGTTACTAGTAGAAAGCCACACCTTTTGACCCATGACGTAAACGGGAGGCTTTGACCGGTGGCGATCGCCCTTGGCCTTAGTGCGTTCCCCCACCCGGAGCAGAGTCTCGTGGGCTCTGGTCCAGGTGTGGTGGCACCTCTGGACAAACGCGAGAGTGGAGGGGACCGCGACTTCAGATTCCAGACTGGGAAAGACTGGTGGCTGGTACCCTACACTACACTGAAACGGAGAGAGGCTCGTAGCTGACACTGGCAACAAATTGTGGGCGTACTCCACCATAGAGAGTTGTTGACTCCAGGAAGAAAGATTCTTGGAGACCAAACATCGCAACGTCCTCTCTAAATCTTGGTTGGCTCGCTCAGATTGTCCGTTGCTTTGGGGATGATAACCCGAAGACAAGCTAACTGACGCTCCTAACAATTTGCAAAACTCTTTCCAAAATTTGGATATGAACTGATATCCCCTGTCCAAAACCACGTCTACCGGGAGGCCATGAAGCCGAAAGACATGATCTAGGACAGTGATCGCGGTCTTCTTGGCTGTCGGTAATTTGGGCAAGGGAATGAAATTTGCCGCCTTCGAGAACCGGTCCACTACGGTCAAAAAGACCATCATGCCATTAGAGGGCAGGAGGGTGGTAACGAAATCTAGAGCGATGTGGGACCAGGGTTTTGAAGGGACAGACAGCGGTTGAAGAAGCCCATCAGGAGGTCGGTTAGATGACTTACCACTGGTGCAAACTGAGCAAGCCAAAACAAAATCACGGATGTCACGAGCCATACGTGGCCACCAGAATCGTTGTCTGACTAACCCATTAGTTTTACTTATCCCTGGGTGACAAGCTACATTAGAACAATGACCTCACTGGACAACCTCGGACCTTAACTCCTCCGGCACAAATAAACGGTTCGGTGGACAAACACGGAGGCGTTACCCCTCGTAAGGCCGTCTTGACCTTCGACTCGACCTCCCATACGAGTGCTGAGACCACTAATTTCTCAGGTAAAATACACTCGGGAGTCACCGGACAGGCGGAGGGATCAAAAAGACGTGATAAAGAGTCGGGTTTGACATTTTTGGAACCCGGGCGGTACGATAAGGTAAACTCAAAACGACCGAAAAAAAGTGCCCACCGAGCCTGCCTGGAATTGAGTCTTTTGGCAGTTCTAATGTACTCTAAATTTTTATGATCGGTCCAAACAATAAAAGGAACCCCTGAACCTTCCAACCAGTGATGCCATTCCTCTAATGCTAATTTGACACCAAACAACTCTCTATTGCCAATGTCATAATTGCGTTCGGCAGGAGATAGTCGATGAGAGAAAAACACGCAAGGATGTACCTTATCGTCCGAAGCAGCAAGTTGGGACAACACTGCTCCTACCCCCACCTCTGATGTGTCGAGCTCCTCCACGAACTGCCATGTGGGATCAGGGGCCACAAGGATGGGAGCCGAAACGAAGCGGTTCTTGAGGATAGCGAACGCAGCCTCAGCTGTGTCCGACCACCTGAACAGAGTACTGGGAGAGGTCAGGCTGTCAGAGGTGAAGCTAGTTGGCTGAAATTACGTTTGAAACACTGATAGAAATTGGCGAACCCCAGAAACCGCTGTAGGGCCTTACGGGAGTCTGGAGATGGCCAATCTATCACAGCCTTAACCTTGTCAGGGTCCATACGTATTCCCTCGGACGAGACGATATACCCTAGGAAAGGAACAGACTGTGCATGGAATACGCATTTCTCTGCCTTGAAAAAAAGCCCATTCTCAAGTAACCTCTGGAGCACTCGTCTGACGTGTTGAACGTGTTCCTGGAGAGATGAAGAAAAAAATCAGTATGTCGTCCATATAAACTGATCTACTACTCTCTCAACACGTCATTCACGAGTGCTTGGAAAGCCCCGATCGAGATGGAGAGCCCGAACGGCATCACCAAGTATTCAAAGTGCCCTCTAGGGGTATTAAAAACGGTTTTCCATTCATCCCCCTTCCTGATGCGGACCAAATGATAAGCATTGTGTAAATCCAGTTTTGTGAATATGGATGCTCCATGCAACCTCTCAAAAGCTGAAGACATGAATGGTAAAGGATAGGTATTCTTTATTGTGATGTTGTTCAGCTCTCGGTAAAAAATGCAAGGATGCAGAGATCCATCCTTCTTACCCACAAAAAAGAACCCCGCCCCCCCCTGGAGAAGAGGAAGGACAGATGAACCCAGAGGCTAAGGAATCAGAAATGTATTTCTCCATGGCCTCCCTCTCAGGAATAGAAAGAGAGTATAACTTGCCCTTAGGCGGAGACTTACCTGACACTAAGTCTATGGCACAGTCGTAGGGACGATGCGGAGGGAGAGAAGCAGCACGGGACTTACTAAACACTTCCTTCAGGTACAGATACTCAACGGGCACGTTTGGCAAAACCATGTTCTCCTTCTGAAAGACAGAAACAGGGACAACAGGACAAGCAGAAACCAGACAATACTCATGACATCTTTCACTCCACAATGTGACAGTGTTAGAACCCCATTCCACTCGTGGATTATGCTTGGTTAACCAGGGGTGACCTAAAAGAATGGGAGCAACAGGGGAGTCCATGAGGAAAAAGGATATGGTTTACCATTAAAATACTGCATTTGGATCTCTTGTTTCCAGTGTGCATTCGTCACAGAGATGGAGTCCTTCTGTGACAAATGCACACTGGAAACGAGAGATCGAAATGCAGTATTTTAATGGGTAATCCAAAAATCAATATCCAAAAACAGGCAAGAGGTCATAACCATAGGCTGTGTCCAAATTCAGGGTCTGCATCTTCCTTAGGATCCTTCCTACCCGGTTGAAGGAGGATGGGTCCTCCGACGACCGCAAAAACCGGAAGTCGGTGTTTGTGAATTTGGACAGCCTACCCTTCTTTCAGTTCCCTCCCTTAACCGTTGGTCATATCCTGTCGCCTAGCAACCGTGACAGCGCCAAGCAAGACGCCGATGAAGAGCTCATCGTTCTCTCCCCGGAGCTTTATAAACACTTCTGTCTGCTCTTTCGTCCTTAGAAGCGTTAAAACAGCTTCAATCACTAACAAATAAGCTGTGTGTAAGGGGATATTCACACAGGCAGTAAGGAAGAAGCTAGTTTACAAAAGTAAACATTTTTTTTTTTTTTTTTTTTACATATAAAAAAAATGCTTAACGCTAAAACAAAATGCCTAACTAGAAAACCACTGAAAATATATATTTTTGAAAAGCCAGTTTTTAAAAAACATCGAAAATAATACTCCTCCCCCACTCCGCTACCGCTCGCTTCGTCCTGCCGAAAAGAATTATGGGATAGGTAGGACGCGAAAGGATCCACCACACCCATCCTTCGAATTCGGGGAAAAGGAGGACGCATTTGTGGGCCGCATTTGAAGGATCCTACGAATTTGGACAGCCTTCGTCGCGGCGCTGTGACGTAACATCCTTCAAATGCGTCCTCCGAAGGATGTAGACCCTGAATTTGGACACAGCGAATATCAGTCAGGCTGGTTTATATGGACAGGTGCAAACAATGAAAGTGGAGACAGCTGAGTGCAATTAACAGGTGTGCAATTAACAGTGATGAATGGGACAAAGGCTGGTGGGAAATGTAGTGCCTGAAGTGGGGTGACTATGGGGAAGTGAGACCACTAGTGAACACCCAGGGAAACACAGACCAGACAGAGAGAAACACAATTTTATTGTGTAGAACATAAATAATATAATTGAGGACACTTGATCTGTGTTTTTCAGTGAGTGCAGGACATAGAGCTTGTCTTTATTAGCATTTTATCAGCACCAGTCACTCCTAACTACAACAACAACAACAAAAATGTTTTTCATAAACATGAATGTGCAATAGGCCTGCTTTGTACAAATAAATTAATATTGTTAACAAAGAACATTTAGCTGTTTGTAGCCTTTTCATCTCCCTCTTCTTCCTTCTCTGTAGCATGATGAAATACAAGTTCACACTGCTAAGACCATTTGTGCACATGCATCTCCATTGTAAAAATACATAAATTCATGAAAGAATTCATTACTTTCAACCTATTGCAGATATTATTTGTCTATCACTATGAATCATAGTCATATATGATCATCGCTTATCAGTTTTATTTTAACATTTGTTTTGTGACCAGCAGAGGGCTCCGGAGCCCCAAATATTTGCGTAATTATACCGCCACTTCACACAATACATTCAATAATAATCCTTCTGTCAAAATGTGTTGGGTTGAGCAGCATGAGCTAGGACTGACAGTAGATTACGTGCATCATGATGATGATGATGATGATGATGATGAAGTGGGGTTGTTTCTGAGTTTTATTGGCGCTGGAAACGAAGTCAGTCTGAAGACTCGCGCGCTCTTGTGAACTCAATTTACGCGTCGAGAATATTTCCTTAATTCAGGATTCATGAAGCAGGATTGACTGAAGGTAGAATTGAACACATTTTAGCAGTACAAAATGTGCGAAGAAAGCGACAACCACTTTGGAACGGATGTTTTTCAGACTGGACAGATGAAGATCTCCGAAGGAAACTTGGATCAGGCTGAAATCTCTGAATGTAGAGACACGAACATTGTTCCAGCCTGTAACACGCGTTTATACCGGAGGAGATGGCTCATTCTGTTGCTCTTTAGCTCGTATTCACTGTGCAACGCGTTTCAGTGGATCCAGTATGGGATCATCAACAACATCTTCATGAAGTTCTACAACGTCTCTTCATTCGCCATCGACTGGCTGTCAATGATCTATATGCTGACTTACATCCCCTTCATCTTCCCAGTGACATGGCTGTTGGAGAGGAAGGGGCTGCGGGTGATCGCTCTGTGCGCAGCTGCGATCAACTGCGTGGGAACCTGGATCAAAGTGGCCAGCGTCCAGCCGAACCTGTTCTGGGTCACGATGCTCGGACAGTTCGCCTGTTCCTTTGCGCAGGTGTTTATTTTGGGAATGCCGTCTCAGGTGGCGTCCGTGTGGTTCGGATCTGATGAGGTGTCCACCGCCTGCGCCATCGGCGTGTTTGGAAACCAGGTGCGTAAAAGCGCACCGCCACAGAACTGAGCCCGACACTAGCGTCACATTCATCAGCTGGACTAGATGACACCAAAAGCTCAGACTTCTCCGAATATGTCTGCACACACAGACTGCAGTTCTTTTGCCATTTTAAGCACAGAAATTATAGCGAGCTGTGGAAAGCAGAATGCAAACTGGGTTAACTGGGGGAATATTAACTAGTTACTCATTTTAGCAGGGGTTTCAAGCAGCATTCACAGCAACCCAGAAAGTTAGATGCGAGTTTGACTTTAGATCGCACTAAATAGATGCTCACAGAAAGCGCGTTCACGAGAGGATAAATAAATGAATAGACCATCCTTATCGGACACAAAACATTAGTTTGAAACTATGCAACTAGATACAGTCAAACCTAAATTTATCCAGACACCTTCCACACATTATCAAGGTTTATACAGTTTAGAAAATGGTAATAAATATGACATGAACTCAAAAAAATAAAATAAAAATAAATCAGCTTGATGATGTCAGATAACACTTAAGCAAAACATGTTCAGGTCAAAGTTTCTGAATAATTGTTGCCCCCCCCCCCTTTTTTAAATCAAATTTATATCTGGTGTCTGAATAATTTTTGGTTTGACAGTAACAAAATGTTTTCTTTAAAAAAGTTTTTAAGAAGCTAAAATAATTCAATAATAATTTGTCTACATTGGGCACCAGTTTTACAGTAAGCCCTATGCAAACTAATGAATAACATCAGTGTTTCATGGCTTTATGAAACTAACATTACTTGATGGCTCGGCCATAAATGCTTTGGTCCCTTTTTAAAACTCTAAGAGACCATTCACACAGAATCAGTTTTTACATTTAAAACAGGGCAGATGCATTTGTTAAAAGTTAAGCTTTAATAATTTAAGTTAATTTTCTGTGTTTGAATGTGCTTTTGAATGAATATATCTTAAATGAATATGCTCTTATTAATTTATTTAAACCTATTCAAATCAGTGAAACTGTATTTAATCTAAATCATTAAATTTCATTTTACCATTATTAAAATGTTAATTTTCTCTAGCAGCTCCTTGTTATATATACATGTTATTATTATACACCCTGTGACTCATATAATAACTAACCCTAATAAAGTCATACTAAAAAACTGTAAATATAGTTGCAGTACTTAGAGGGCGAGACAGCTAAAATGGAGTTATTAGTGTAAAATGGAGTTATTAGTTAAGGTAGTGTATCTGATATTGTTTTTGTGGCTGCTTGTTAGAACAAAAGTGCTTTTTTATAATTACTGTTAATGTACTAACAAATCCAAATAATAACAGATTCATAAAACATAAATTCTGTGGTGCAATAGGAAAAAGACAAAGACTAAGGGACGGGGCCTAGATGAGAGACTGAGAGAAGAGCACATGGACACAGAACAAAACAAAAGTTGCCAAGTCCACTTATACATGACTCTGGGCTTCTTGGGGGGCTACTACTAAATGCAATGTAGGTTTGCTTTGGAAGAATGCATCTGCCAAATGCATTAATGTAAATGTATTGACAACTCTCTATATTAGAAATCTCAACTATTTAACTGTGTTGTTATTGGCCGTGACATCATTCACAAAGCATTTGTGCTATGTTATATTATAAACTTTGAAGAGATGTGAGTATAGAGCACAACACGGGCTGTTAATGACTGAACTGGGTGAGGATCTCATGTTACTGACATAATTACAGATCCCTCACACTCTGATGGACGCGAGTGAAGGGGAGGATATTAACTTTAGCACTGATAGGTTAGACTGTATCCTAAGATAGAGTTCTCAATAACCTGTTCTGAAATGAAATATGACCCCTGTGAACCCATGGCATCCTAGTAAATAACAGAAATCGTATTTCTCCTCATCACTCTGAGTGCTTGTTCACTGTTTCATAGCTGGATTAAACTGAGCTTACAGTAATGGGGATCTTTTGGAAAACATGTGCCTGTAGTTAACAGAGCAGTGGTCTGCTGCATGAAGTCTGCAACACAATGCAACTTATTCTGCAAATCAGAATATTTAGTTCTGCTTGTGGGTTACTTAGTTTACTTGCTACTCAAGCAAATATTTGATGCCACTATCCTTGCAAACTTTAGCAAATTCAGTGATTATTATTATTTTATTGGGAGAGAAAAAAAAAACAGACTTTGCATGGGTTGCATTCGCAGCATTTTCAGGTTGTGCATGGAGTATACATACAAATGATTTTACCGGTACTAAAATGTGTTTTAAACTTGTGACAATATGGGAATAAAATAACAAAAATAACATTATCTGTTTGGCCATAACCATGTCAAGATTATATTTGACATTTATTTCACTGAACAAGTAAGAAAAGCTGCATCATGGCTCGAGCTGCGAGGTTTCTCTGTTTTACCACACGGATATACGGAGCTGTTGTCTGACTGATCTTGGGCATGCGTAACTTATGTGTTGTGAATTGGGCAAAAAAGTTGTGAAAAGTTCTCCTGTGCGTGCAAATTCAAAAGAATGTGATGCTGAGAAATATGATGCAGTTCATTCTTTATGCCTTTCCTTCTTCAGCTTGGCATTGCTATTGGCTTCTTGATCCCGCCGGTTCTTGTGCCCAACGTGGATGACATGAATGAACTGGCTCAACACATCAGGGTCATGTTCTACATCACAGCCGCTGTGGCCAGCCTCATCTTTCTGCTGGTCGTGTTTGGTGAGAACATCCACAACAGCAGCGATGAATGAAATCTAACTGTTTTTAATCAGCATGAAAAATCTGATGATAAAACCTGCTCTGCTCTTTAACATTAAAACGTGAGTGTGCCACACTACTTACCGGAATAGTCCATTGATTCATACACTCATGTCATCAGTCTTATCATGAATGCCCAAACATTTGTAAATACATACATACATCCATAATAGGTATTTGATTGCTTCATCATTTATTCTTTAATTCCCTGTTATTAAATGAACTTATGTATTTTTATGCAGGTTTGGGTATTTATATCTGTTCCTGTAATTCCTATAGCTTTGAGATTTGCTTTTACAAATCCATTTGTGTCATAATTGAAGTAGTAAAAAACATGGAAATGGAGAAAACTTGGAGGAAACACAAGCAGAACCAGTTTTTGAGTAACTGTATGTGCTGCAGTGTTTCAGGATAAACCCGAAACCCCTCCGTGTCTGGCTCAGGTCACTCTCAGACACATGCCCACCACACAGTACTCGTACCTGGCTTCAATCGCAAGACTTTTCCACAACAAGCCCTTCATCCTCCTCCTCATCAGCTACGGTATGCACAGATTCATCTCATCCATATACATATGCACTTAAAGCACATTCTACCTTTGTATATTTGGCTCAGTATATCTGCACTATTAGTGTTCTAATAGTGTTTTTGTCAGTGTTGACATATTTTTTTTTTTAATTAATTTCATAAACATGATTTCATTAATTTCCTTCATAAAAAAGGGGAGTGGGTGATGTATTTTTGCTACTGACTTTTTGTGAAACTAACTACAACAACAACGAACAGACAAATGCTCACTTAATGGCTCTGTTCCAAACAAAGTTAGTTGCCTTTATAATCAGCATTTGAAGACCCCGTATAGGCACATACTAGATTATTATTAATTATCAGTTTTATTTTTATATTGTCTGTTTTCATTTTACAGTTTTAGTAATTGTCATAGTCTTTAATTAATTGTAATGAGAAATGTTGTATTGGCAACATTAAACATTTTATTTCAAGCAACATTTTATTTTTATTTTTTTAATGGTTTTAGTTTTGGTTAACTAAAATAATGCTGACGTACATAAAAAAAGGGTAATTGTTTCTTCCTGACATTCATCACTGGTTGGATGCTGACTGTGCCATCTGAAGTCAAAAGCAAATGAGTCACAATATAACAGGGGTGCAGGCAGGACCGGATTAGGCCAGAAGGGAGCCCAGCCAAAATGCCTTTCCCCCGGAACTATTTCAACCGAAACTTTATGCATGATAGAAGCTTCAATTCTAAAGAAATTTGCGTAATTTTTTGCATGTAAATATGCATGATTCTCCCAAGTGAAATTAGAATTGGCCTCTCTTTAACTGAAATTACCTTTCATTTGAAATTATACTTTGTCTTTAAAACTGTGTCAAAAAGTGTGTCAGTTCTGCAACACTAGAATCTCCAAAACTAGAACTGTTCAAACAGATCTCCCTCTTGGGCTCTGCTTTAACAACCAGCTTGCAATTCTTTTTCAGTGCTGCTCTTAGTGGAGCAGAATCTGTGCAGAATAAACATTTTTTTTTTTTTTTTTGACTTTTAATCACTTTTTGAATTCTGTGGTTTATATTCATTTGACAGCATGTTTTTCTCTGTTTCTCTATTACCAGGCCTGAACGTTGGATGTTTCTATGCCGTTTCCACCCTGTTGAACAGGATGATAATAGAGCATTACCCTGTGAGTCGTGCAGTCGACATCCTCCTCATCCATGCTACAGACACAGGATAGCAGTAGCTGAGCTTCCAAATGATGCATGTGCACTAACAAAGAAGTATCATGGCATTACCATGCTAGTTTTGGAGATGGTACCATTGTTACAGCACGGTATTTTTAGTGTAACACTTATAAATCAGGGTAAATGCTTATGATTATTGTTCTATAGATGCACTATAGGAACCTTGCATTTTATTTGCTGGAAACAAAATGTATCGTGCTATAAGTTCTATGTGAATCTCTGAATCACATTCTTAGCAAATGCTCTGTGAAAGTCTGACAGTAGTACTTAATTTCAGCGTATTGGGCCATCTAAATACCATGGACTGAAGTGCATGAGAACATGGTCTTACAGGGTGATTTATTAAAGATATCTCAGATGTCATTATTGTCTGAAGCACAGGGTGAAGAGGTGAATGCTGGGAGAATTGGCTTGACTCTCGTCATCGCTGGCGTGGTCGGCTCTCTGCTCTGTGGAATCTGGCTAGACAAGACCAAGACTTATAAGTTAGTCATGCATTTTCTGTTGTTTCATTTCCCCCGAGCTCCACATAACATGAAAGCAAAGTTTCTTTATTTTATGTCATGTTCTGGTCATTTTGACCTGTAGCATCAGACTAAAACTTACCTTTCTTATAAATGGTACAACACCTAGAAAAAAGAAAAGAAAAAAAAAATGACAAAAGATTTGGTGATAATACAGCATAATGATAGATTTTCAAACAATTTTTGACTGCAAGCACTAAACTGGGTAAAGGATTGTCAGCACAACTCCGAAAACAGTCGTTTTTTTTTAATGCAGATGCTTGAGATTGTGTTACATATTTTGTCTTGTATTGCATGTGCATTTGTGTAATTTAGTAATACTAATGAACATAAAATGTCCAGACATTTAAGTATCACAGCTTATATCAATTTAACTAGTACACCTTTAAAAAAAAGAGGAAGAGTAGAGGACTACCTTTTACAAGAAAATACTATTTCAATTTTTCTATTTAAAACAATTATTGGAATTTTCTTGTAAAATTTACTAGCAATTTCTCTTTGAAAAAATAGTTTCAAATTTCATCCTACACCAATTTTTGTTGCAGTGTAGATCTTTCAATAGACTGACTTTTCTCCTCAAGACTTTTCCTAAAAGTTTAAATCTCTTAACTTTGACTCATGTAAAGCAGCAGAATGAATGTAATGCGCTTTCCTCTATAACAGAGCCTATGTTTCTCCTAACGTGTCATGTGTGAGAGGATTTACTAGGACAGATCAGCGGTTACTGGGTTTATTACTCACACTGACTTTGATTCAACAATAGGTTTATGGAGAACTCTCTCTGGTCTTTACATTCAGTGACTCTCAATTCTTGCAGAATACCAATAATTATTCACTGTTACTAATGTTATTTCAATCTTGTTATGGTAAACTTAATCTTAATTGACTTGTAATTTGAGTAGTAGTTCTGGTTCTAACAGTGTACCCTGTGTGTAAATCACTCACTGTAACTGAAATACATATTTTGCTTACTTTTTTGTGCTTTGTGCCAAGAACAATATTCTAGAAATTGAAAAGTAAAAAAAAAAAAAAGTTTAAATACATAAAGAACTGCAGAAAACTGTACACACTTACACTGTAATTAGCAAATCTGCAATTGTTACATTAAAGAGCAATTTTAACTGACTTAACCCCTAAGAATTAGCTTTGTACATATAACTTGATGTAAATAGGTTGTTCAATTTTTTTTTACTTGAATAAGCCTCAGTTTTTTTTCAGGGAATGTGCCCTGAAATGAAAAAGGCCAAAGACCTCTAATTTCCATCACTGTGACATGAACAAAACACATATATTTACACAGCCCTATACATATTTCATGTGTTTATGAGCAAGGCATTATCTGTTTCCCCCAGCCACAATGCTTGCTAGAAGATTTATGAAAGTCTTTTTATCTCAACACTATTACACAATCAGTGCACTATAGAAATCAGTGCAATCGGTCTTTATCTTGTTGCAATTGAAGGCAATTTGAATATAATTTGAGAGCTCTGAGTAGCAGCATTGACCTCATGTAGAAACGTTTCTGCTTGTAAAATATTGTTTAACATCTGTGTTCTCCATTTCCAGAGTTATCATCCACCTCCTTATATTAATGGATGCTTTTTGTTATATAAAACGGTTGCTCGTATTTTTGTCTGTTAATGCATTATTTCTGTATATCACACAGGCTCTTCACTATAGTGGTCTCTCTTATCTCTTGTGAAGCGCTGGTTTAAAAACTGCCTGTTCAATGAGCACACATCATGCTGGTGCTTGTAATCGGCTCAGAGTCATTTTAGTCAGAATCACCCCTGGCAGATCCTAACAGCAGCGGTGAAGTGGGTAGTTTTCTTCATGTGGTTGTACAGAACAGCTTCATAATATATTGTTTATTAAGAGGGAGCTAAACATATAAAATACCTACTTAAATGTACAGGAATTTTGTTTTTCCACCAAAGCTGGTTAAGATTAACAAATACATGCTTTTCCTAGAAATATGTGTGGATTTGTGCCCCGGTGGTCTGACGGATTCTTCAGACATGAGAAAAATTGTATCCCACAACTTAACATTTCCACATATTCATCTCACATAATTACTACAATGTTCTCAACACAAAATTACTATTTAGTTTGATTTTCTATTAATTTGATAAAATAATAACATTATAATAACACACTGCTGCAAAAAGCAGCTGTTCTCAATAACTCAACACTTCAATTCAATTTAGATTAAAATCTATATTTAAAATCTATATGTGTGTATTTTAAAAGTAACATAGTTACCATATTCTGTCGGAAATAACAGGTTTATTCTGAAAATATAAAACAAATTTACTGTGAAATTTTACATCTGTGTCCCTATGCCTTAATTTTACATCTGTGTCCCTATGTCTTGTAAACACTGTTAAATTCAAATCAATTAATTTCTAAAATCAGGCAATATGAAACCACTCTCCATCTTGCCTTGAAATTGGCAAGTTTTTCCCCATGTATCCCAACAATTGTGTTAAGTGGGACAGACAAGGACAATGAGATGCAGATCTAGTTGTAGCCTAACACTCTATTAACAAAAATAAAACAGAATGGGAATCCACAAATGGCAAGAAACAAACACAACAGCTTTACACATGACATGCAAAGACAATACCGGACAAGGAACTAAGGAAACTAATGGCATATGAATACACAGAAAAATTAGAAACTTAAAAGGACACAGATGAACTTAATCAGTCAGCAAGGATGATGGGGCTTTGGATGACCTCCATGTTGGGAATGAGGAAACTTAGGGAGGCCCCCATGGCTGGGATGCTGGATCTTGGAAACTGGACAGGAACAGAAGTGACAAAGGACCTTAAGACTGGAGAGGACCAGTGGAGAAAAAGAAGCTTGGAGGCTGGATGAAACCAGCAGTTAGGAAGTATTTTGGACAGGATCTTACACCAGCCAAATGGGACTGATAGAGGAAGAGCTTTGAGGCTGTGAAAGCAGGTGGGACACCATTCCAAGATGGCAAATGGATTATTGCTCCTTGCTCAGTGATGAACATCTCTGTTTCAGGAGGTCCGTGGCAAGCATGGTGCATGGTGGGTACATAGTGGTCAATGTCATTCTCCACCTCACCTATGGTAAAAGACAGGCCATTTGTTGCAAGCATCAGCTCTAAGTCAATAAATTCCCTTGATGATCATAAACTGAAAAATGAATATTGTGTTTTTTCCAATGTGGCTGAATATCCAAGTATTGGTTGTAGAGCTGAAGATCTTTGCCTGAACCCGATGTGACCCGTCGGGACTTAATTTCTATCATCTTATGCGGGCTCGGGCTGGGCTCGGGCTTGCGCTCCGGTTTGCGAGGTAAACGAGCAACTAAAGCAAACTTTGAGGTGTGGAAAAGTTTTGACCATGCTTATAATGAGAATAATGAGTGAATAATGACTCACCATCAGTGAGCACAGGAACGCGCTGAAGACATCTACAGTGGATTCAATCATTTTCCTCCACAAAAACATGTAGACCTAGCCTAATCTCTGTGAGTAAAGGTTTTTCAAATGATAACTAAATATTCATTGAGTCTTAAATGAATAATGTTGACAGAGTATTTACGCTAATGTTGGCATTATTCTTTTATTAAATAAAGCAAATCCGGCGGAGCCTTTATCTTAATTTTGTTATTGCCAAATACCCATCTTAATTTAAAATTTATCTTAATTTTTTTTTTTTTAATGACTCGTTTTTATTGGTGCGTTGGTCTATTTATAGGTTAAACGAGCCTATGTCTAGAATGCTGAGATGTTACGATGTCACAGAGGACTTATTTTATTTCTTTATTCCAACTTCCAAGTGGTCTAGTCTACGTTAGTTATGAGTAAATTATGTTAAAACATGAATAAATTACTCATTGTTGACAAAAGGCAAAAGAGCTGTGTGCGTGTGCACATTTGAATAATGTCGGGCTGTAAACGGGTTCGGGCTTTAAAAAAGCTGTCAATCAAAATGTACTTGTCGGGCTCGGGCCAAAACCTGTTGGGCTCAGGTCCTGTCGGGCCTTACTTTTAAGGCCCGATTACAATACTAATTGGTTGCACTAATTTTCTGGTTGGACAGCATTTCTGGTGGCGTTCCAGTGCTCGCGACGTCAGGGATTTTGTTTTGGCCTGTTCAGTCTGCGTTCGGGGTAAGATTTCCAAATGCCCTCCAGAGGAGTTACTCCAACTGCTGTCTGTCCCTTCGAGAACCTGGTCTCACATCGCATTCAGTTTTGTGACTGCACTCTCACCCTCCCTTGGTTATATGGTTGTTTTGACTGTAGTGGACCGGTTCTTGAAGGCGACTCATTTCATCCCCTTGCCCAAATTAACTTCTGCCAGTTAGACAGCGGTTGCCATAGTAGACCACATCTTTCACATTCATGGCCTACCGGTAGATGTGGTTTCCAAAAGTGGCCCCCACTTCATGTCCAAATTTTGGAGAGAGTTTTTCTGTGACTGGGGGCGAGTGTTAGTCTGTCTTCTGGGTTTCACCCTCAGATCAACGGTCAGACTAAACAGGCCAACCAGGACCTTGAGAGAGTGTTGTGATGTTTGGTCACGCAGAATCCCAGTTTCTGGAGCCAACAACTTATTACCAGTGTCAGCAATGGGCCTCTTGCCTTTTCAATGTATTTTAGTTAACCAGCTACCTATTTATGGGTCTGGAATCTGAAGTTGCGGTCCCTTCTGCTCACGCCTTCATCCAGAGGTGCCACTGTACCTGGAAGAAAGCCTGAGTGACTCTCCTCTGGGTGGAGGTGTGCATCAAGGCTAAGGTGATTGCCACTGGTTGAAGCCTCCCATCTAAGTCGATGGTCAAAAAGTGTTGCTTTCTACCAAGAACATTCCACACTGCTCCATGTGTAATCAGCTAGCTCCCAAATTTATTGGCCCATTTCCTGTCACTAAGATCTTTAGCCCAGTGGCAGTCCACCTAAAACTCCTTCCAGCGTACAGGAGAATTCATCCCGTCTTTCATGTCTCTTAATTAAAACCTGTTTTTCATTCACCCCTTAATCCGCCCACCCCAGTTCTCCCAACACCATGTCTCAAAGACAGGGAACCTGCATATTTATTCAATCATAATCTGTACTCGAGGTGGAGGGTATGCGGGTTCCAGTACTTGGTGGACTGTGAAGCTTACAGTTCAGAGGAAAGAATTTGGGTTCCTGCCAGGAACATTCTGAATCACTCCCTTATTGATGATTACAATCAATGGGTAAGTATGGCGAAAATCACCAAGCGGTGCTCCTAGGTGGGGTGCTGTCACGGTTCATGGATTCACTGTCTCATCCTTGCTCTGTATGTGTGTGTGTGTGAGTGGGCGTGTTACTGATTTGGGCTGAGGGCTGATCAGCCACAGCTGTGGATCAATAGCAGCTCTATATTAGTTATGCAAACGCTGCCTTGTGTTGTCAGATTCTTGAGTGTCTACCATGTCCTGACCAGCAGATCGTCTCCTGTTTCTTCGCTACTTCCATTCTCTGATTCCTGTTCTGGACTCTGCTGTCCCAGCGATTGGCTGCCCATTGCGTCCCTGCGCTACTCTGAGTTGCCTGCGATCACTAGAGCTCGTTGTCTCTCTCTCCTTGTTGAAACGTTTATTCTGACTGTTCATTAAACTTTTCTTCAGAGGTGGGTAGAGTACCCAAAATCTTTACTCAAGTAAAAGTAAAAGTACTTTTAGAAATATTTACTCAAGTAAAAGTAAAAGTACTAGTCTTGAATAGTTACTTGAGTAAGAGTAAAAGAGTATCGGATAAAAAATCTACTCAAGTAGTTAGTTACTAGTTACTTTGGGTCATATATACTGAGCCTATTTCTATTTAGATATATAGATAAAATGTATGTAATGTATCTGTGTGTGTATAAATGTATATATTTCATCAGCCTTTACTCCAATTTATGTAATTTATTATAAAACCCTGTCTGTTTACTGAAGTAACAGATATAGGTGTCATACCATAACATATTTTTAATACGACTGACTTTATATTAAATGTGAATGTAACATTGAAAGTTAATGTGATATAAATATTGCTACTAATCTTTCATTGTTCAGAAAGAGAGCAAATAACATTTACATTATTAAAGATCATTTTCACTGACAGTCTAGATTTCAATCACTCTCAGAAACTCCCATTTAAATCACTGAAACTGTTAACACTGTGAAATCAATATCTTAAAGGGGGGGGTGAAATGCTATTTCATGCATACTGAGTTTTTTACACTGTTAAAGAGTTGGATTCCCATGCTAAAGATGGACAAAGTTTCAAAAATTAAGTTGTACGTTTGAAGGAGTATTTTTGTTCCCAAAATACTCCTTCCGGTCTGTCACAAGTTTCGGAAAGTTTTTTTTTTTTCGAGTATGGCTTTGTGTGACGTTAGATGGAGCAGAATTTCCTTATATGGGTCCTAGGGCACGTCTGCCGGAAGAGCGCGCGCTCCCGTATAGCGAGGCTGAGCACAGACTTTTCACTGATCAGAGCAATTCACTGATCAGAACGAGAGCGTCGCGAAAAGTCACAAAAGAAGTGTGTTTTTGGTTGCCAGGGCAAGACAACCCTGCCGAGATTACAAAAAAAAAAACAGCATTAAGGGACCAGTGGATAGAGTATATTTTTACAGAGCATCAACAGAGTTGTGCAAGTGTTTTTGTTTGTTCCCTGCATTTCGAAGATGCTTGTTTTACAAACAAGGCCCAGTTTGACGACTGATTTGCATATCGTTTATTTCTTAAGGATGATGCAATCCCAACGAAAAAGGGTCACGATCGTGTGTTGGAACCGCAGGCGGTGAGTAAAACTGCTTCAAATATCTCTGCCTCCTTGTTAGTGCGTCCCCTCCTATGCCGGAGACCCGGGTTCGAGTCCCGCTCGGAGCGAGTCGTTGCTGCTGCTCTCATTCAGTTTCAGCCTCGGGATCTGATTCTGGATCATAAATAAACGGCTGAATCTGACTGTAAGCCAAGGTTTGTCTTGGATAATGGTTTTTCCCTCACGGTAATGTCACAGCTTCCACATGCTCTCAACGCAAAAGCCTACTGGCGCTCGTGATTCTTTAGCTCCGCCCACACGTCACACCTCCAGCCGGTCGTGTTTTTCCAGGAAATATCGGTACAGACTATTTTTCTCTTATAAATATAATAAAACTATAGACTTTTTGGAGTTATGAAGGATGCATTAATTTAGATTAGATTAACAGGATATTGAGTGAAAATGAGCATTTCACCCCCTCTTTAATCATAGATTCGTACATACATCTGCACTTTGTTGTTTCTGACGAGAGAATTCGCCAGAAAGAGGTATTCTGACAGTGAGCGAGTGAAGGAAGCACCGGCATTTCAGCAATGACTCATCTAAACGCCTCTGATTGGCCATTGCATTCAAAAGCTCAACAGAATCGTGTGTGATTGGTTACAATACGCAGCGCTGTAAAAACGCGTCTGTCTCTGGCTCAGTGCCGGCAAGTGATCACAGATCTGAATTTAGCAGCTGATGATATGACTTGCTGAACGTACTCACACCGGTGTGACTGTATTAAAATTAATAAAATCTTAATCAGCTATTTTTTGTCTTTTGGAAGCTGCATTCAACTTGACTCCCCTCTGTTATAAGCCACGCACGTACAACAAAAACTAATGTCACAGTGGTATCGTGTACTGTAATCGAATGTAGCCCAAGTTATTACCTGTTAAACAGTAGACAGCACACCCGGTGTTCATCTAATAAGTATCTCCATCGCAAGCAAATAATAGCCTTTGCAGATTTGCTTTCAATTCAGTTCAGTTCCATAGCCCCGTTTTCAACGCTGCTGATATTCTTAAACGTTACAACTCTGAGTGAAGCGCTTGTAACAACAATGAGTTTTACAGAATAATTAACTCAAATGATATATAGGGAATTTGAATAATTAATCAGGAATATGATTAATATATTTCTCAGATGACAGTTACATTAAATTTTATTGATTATGAAAAATAGCTCAATTGCCTATACCAATAAAATAATCACAGGGCACTGTAATTTACTCATTAATATGTCAATATTCCATTCTTCATATCATTTGTTGTGATATCTCTTACTGTAAATTACTGCAAATCAAACAGTGGTTTGTCCAGCAAACCAGATTGACCTGTCAATTTTCAATAAAGTTATCACTTCTTAAAATTCAAGGAAAAATATTCTCTGGCCATGAAAACATTATCCTATCCTTATGATAAATTTAGTTTCTAAATTTAAAGCTTGTAGCTAAAGATCAGACATCTCAGTGACTCGTAATGTGAGTGGGGTGGAGTCCAAGCCAATCATGGATATAGGGTTTTTAATAATTAAACTAATAATACATCGAAACTACAAATCACACAGAGTAAATATGCATACGACAATACAGACATTAAACTTTTTACAATACATAACGGGATCCAAATAAGGGAGAGAGAAAGAGAGAGAGAGAGAGAGAGAGAGAGAGAGAGAGAGAGAGAAAATGGAGAAAGCGAGAGAGATCACAGAATGAACTCAGGTATGAAAATCAGTCAGTAACCTTTTCGAAACCAACACGAATCAAATAACAGCAACACTTTAAAGCAGCATTTAAAATCTCCATAGAAAAGTGATACTTGCAAAGTGTCCAATGTGCGTGGGCTGGAGGGTGACGCCCGTGAGCTGCTCTGGATCTTGGCGTGAGCATGGAGCCACGTGGTCCTTTGTGGCAAGGGGTGTTCGTTCATCTTCCGGCTGTTGCGGGATCGCGCGGTATTTGAAAGCTTCAACAAACAATGTTCCAGAATTCGTCTTCCTTGTGTGGAGAGGCGAATAGTTGAATAAACTGAGTAAAGAAAAGAAAAGAAAAGAAAAGAAAACAACGAAAACGAAAGTTTCCGAAGGAGCCATGATAATGGCTTCCCCCTCTCAGTCCCTGTGCTGAGGGGGACGGCCATATGAGCGCGGCCAAAGGCCGACTCTTATAGATTGAGATGGTTCCCGCCTCTGTTCGCATGAACCACCAATGAACGTCCGCGATCTGCAGCGGGAAAAAGTTCCTTTGTCTCTGTAGAAAACACCCACTAATGGTTTAGGGGTTGTCCGATTTCATCAGGGATATTCTAGCAAGTTCGTAATTCCAGATTAAATACATTTTTCATTACTTTGCTCTAGATAAATGGGTCTGTCAAAGCATGACGATTACACAGATACCAAAAATAATATATATAAATGATCAAAACATGAAGTTACATTCAAATGCAGAATTGCACACATTTAAAGATTTGATTAACACATGATAACACTGCAGATAGTCCCAATTTATATGGGAAACCTCTGATGTACCAAAAAGAAATACGTAATACATATAGAAAACATAAAAACAAAAAGGTAAGTTTAGAATGCATTGGGAAAATAAAAACCAGTGATTTGGCTTCTCTCCTGTCCTGTTGTCCAGGGTGGTCGTAAAGTTTTACGACCTGCAGGGGTGGGGGTTAGAGAAACATGGCTCTCTTTGAGAAAGTTAAAGTGAGGAGAAACAATTCCAATTTCTAAGATAGAAAAATTATAATCCCCGCATAACAAGGATTAACCATGGTACACACAAAACATATTCAAAATACAAATTATTAATAAAATGATGAAAGTAAGGAACTTCTACGAAAGGTTTTCTTTGTCTCCAGTGTTGAGGAATCATTCAAACTGATTCATGAACCAATTCACTCATTTGCCAATTGGATTGATCAAGCCTTTGAACAGAGTTGACTCAAAAGAATGAATCATTCGCGAATGGGCATCGCTCATTGCCCACAGAAAAGTAGACGGCGCGTTTGGAATAAACAGAAGCATTTATAACATTTATTGCATTAAGATAAAGTAACGAGAGGAGCGTCGCCCACAGTAACAAAGTAAAAATACAGATTTTCCCCAAAAAATTTACTCAAGTAAGAGTATAAAGTACCCATCTTTAAATATACTCCGAAAAGTATTAGTTACCCCCAAAAATTACTCAAGTAAGTGTAACGAAGTAAATGTAACTCGTTACTACCCACCTCTGCTTTTCTTTTATCTTTTACTTTTCCCTTGCACTTGAATCATTCTGTCTTGTTTTCCACGACAGTCATGGTGCGATCAAGGAACTTAACACTTGAAACTTAACAGTTATTAAAAAAAATAATAATAACAAAACAAAGAAAAATAATTTACAAATGGTGAGAAACAATGACCGCAACAGCTTTACACATGCCATGCAAAGAAAATACCAGAAAAATAACTAAGGAAACTGAGGACATGTAAATACAGAGGAAACAAGGAGCTTAACAAAACACAGGTGAATATAATCAGTCAACCAATGAGTAGCTATAGAAACCAAGGCAACATAAGACTTCACAAACAGAAATCAAAAAAGAACATGGCAGATTATATGAGCATATATTTTCTGTTTCATAATCATGTCAACTTAGTCACATACTATAAAGAAATTGCTTGCAACTATTTAATTATTTTTCCGATTTTAATTTGGTCCTGTAAGCAGCTGGAAGCACCAGCAAAAAAAAAAAGAATTCTTTACTTAATTTGGCTATGACATACAAAATATGGTTATTTAATTGTTATTTTTTGGTTCTGTTAATTACATTATCACTATTAGAGTAAATTACATACAGGTGCTTCTCAATAAATTAGAATGAATGTCGAGGAAAAGTTTATTTTAGTAATTCAACTTAAATTGTGAAATTCAATGCACACAGACTGAAGTAGTTTAAGTTGTTGGTTCTCTTAATTGTGATGATTTTGGTATTTAATACATGAGTTTCACAATTTGAGTTGAATTACTGAAATCAATTAACTTTTCCTCAACATTCTAATTTATTGAGAGGCACCTGTATATTTTGGTATTTTAACTCATTAATCTCTGTTTTGCCAGGGAGACAACGCTCTCAGTGTATCTGCTGTCGTTTGTGGGGATGGTGATCTACGCATTCACCCTAAACTTGGGTCATCTGTGGGTTGTGTTCCTTACATCAGGACTGCTGGGGTAAGAGCTGCAGTGACACAACCTGCAGTAGACACAGAAGTGTTGTGACATTTTCTTACATAGTTTTTGTATGGTTTTCCACTAGAAATATCTAAGTATTTTTAAATCAAGATACATTTACCTGAGAAGAAAAATTACTTAAGATGTTAAAGGGTTAGTTCAGTCAAAAGAGTAAATGTCGTTCCAAACTGGTAAGACCTAAGTTCAACTTCGGAACACAGTTTAAGATATTTTAGATTTTGTCTGAGAGCTTTCTGTTCCTCCATTGAAAATGTATGTACGGTGTACTGTCCATGTCTAGAAAGGTAATCAAAACATCTTAAAAGTAATCCATGTGACATCAGAGGGTCGGTTAGAATTTGCTGAAGCATCAAAAATACATTTTGGTCCAAAAATAACAAAAATTACGACTTTATTCAGCATTGTCTTCTCTTCCGTGTCTGTTGTGAGTGCATTCACAACACTGCAGTGACGCTGTTGATGTGTTATCTTTGTTATTGGGCGCACTAGAAAACACATCAGCAGCGTCGTACGTCAACAGTCACAGCAGTTACACTCACAACAGACCCGGAAGAGAAGACAATGCTGAATAAAATCGTCCATTTGTTATTTTTGGACCAAAATGTATTTTGTATACTTCAACAAATTCTAACGGACCCTCTGATGTCACATGGACTACTTTGATGATGTTTTTCTTACCTATCTGGACATGGACAGTATACCGTACACACAGCTTCAATGGAGGGACTGAGAGCTCTCGGACTAAATCTAAAATATCTTAAACTGTGTTCTGAAGATGTCTTACTGGTTTGGAATGACACAAGGGTGAGTTATTAATGACATCATTTTCATTTTTGAAATGCTTTAAGTTTATGCTTAAAACATGAACGTTCTCATATCTCAGAGAACCGTTATGCTAATAACCAGAGCATTTTCATTTTTTTTTTTTGACCGGGAGACATGGTCTAAAAAAAAAAAAGAAAATGCTCTGGTTATTAACATAACGGTTCTCTGAGATATGAGAACGAGTATTGCATTGAACACTATGGGTAAACTCCTGTTTCCTCTGAATATGGAAGCCTGAATTGTTTACATTCGTGTAGCTGTACAAACAAATGGAGCCCCAAGTTACTAGGCTGGGTCTATATAACAGGACCTTCTCCACTCATAAAGGGGATTAGGCAATTTAAACAGACAAAATCCATGACTGGAGGACAGGGATGTCCAAATGATAAAACCTGGTGAAGGTGGATGGCGATGACCAGCCAGCAGCCACACAGATATAACCAAAAGAAATCCCACTGGACCAAGCCCAGGAAGAGGCCATTCCACTAGTAGTAGATCTTTACTCCTATTAGACACTGTAAGCCCATTGAGGCATAAACCAGAGCTATAGTATCCACTATCCAGTGAGAATGAAGACCTTAGCTAAGAGCTTGCCCTTTTCTTTGCTTTAATTTCTGCAGAAAGTGATCTGGTTTACATACAGAGATGCTCTGTGTGCAAAGAGATAGCAAAGAGCCCCCATTAGTCAGCTTTTATACTAACAAATGTTCCTTTTTGAAGATAAACAATACAACTTTGTGATTAATCTCTAACCAATCCTGTTTCTACCTCTTGGTCATACCATTGATAAGAAATAACATGTTCTTCTGACTGGGGGGATTTGCATTTTCCTTTGCATGTTCTTTGCCATGCATATGTTGTACAGAAGTCATTACATGCAAATAGTCACATACACAGTCATACAGGAATCATACTCATAGAGAAACTATTGAATATATAGATAATTGATCCCATAATACAGCATATATAAAGGTTACAAAATATGTATAGAGGTTATAAATTCAGCTGTAATAAAAATGTCCATCATGAAGGCAGCCCTTCAGAGCAACTTCTGAAGCATACAAAGAGCTGCTCTAAATGCTGACGGGCCAGAGCGCTCCACATACTGTACACTCTAAGAGTGGATTGGAACTCTGCTCATCCTCTAAATTGGGAAGAGCCAGAAGGGTAATGACTTGTGCTCTGAACAGAGTGGAGAGCACTTTAGGCACAGAATCTTGGCTTGAGGACGACTCTATAGTTGTTAGGCCCATACTCAAGATATGAAGCATGACTGACATTGCTGGCAGTTCACCCACTTACTTGACTGATGCTAAAGCCAAAAGGAGGGCAGTCTTTAGCTAGCTTGAGATTGATCACTCAAAAAAGAGAGATTGTAAAGGCTTTGATGAAGACAATGGGCATGAGCAGGAAGTTATAGAAATAATTTGTGTATTCCTTTGATACAGAATATTTTCAGCTGAAAGCATGATTAAACTAGGACTATAACAGGCAATCGCTCTCTCAATAATGCATTCAAAAAAAGGTAATTTTACAGCACTACTTTATCTGTAAGTGATTTTGAATGAGCAGAAGTCTGTAAGAAATGCATTGATCCGTAGGTAAAATAACTGATGACAACATACTGTTATTTTCATCACAAACAAAATTTGCGCAGCAAAAAGTATCAATTATACGTTTAATCCTGACAACCATGTTAGTTTGTCATGTGGTAAGAAAAAAGTTTGCAGACATGTGTTTCAGTAAGTGAAATCCGTGAGACGAGGCACTGTAGGGAGAGTGAAGCACATGGGAGCTGAGCCGCCGTGAGATCTGAGTCATACACGGGTTCCCTGCATGAGCCACACTCGCAGCGCGACATTTACAACAACATCACTGGAAATTTGCTCAGAAATTTTCTCTTAATTTCGCGGGATGGCCACAGGAAAAGCACTTGTTGAATGCATTCTTCCGCTACTGGGGCTTTTCCATGGCGAGCAGGTTTCGAGCTTCGAGATTCATCTTCAGAGTTGAGCGAGGAGATGATCTTCATGATCTTCAGTTTAGAGCTTACTTATTTAGTAGGTGGCTTCTCCCCTTTTAGTGGGTTGAGGTGCCATTTGTCTGTGCAGTTACATGAACGTGAACAAATCAGGCAACAAGACATTAGGCAAAAATTGTTTGCTAGTTGTTGAATTTATAACATAGTAAAAGTCTGTGTGGTTACCAAATGTTCCTAAAATGTTTTTAAAGCTTAAGGTGACATTGTTACACTGTTATTACACAGATGAGTACTGAGTAATATTTATTAAGAACACGTACAGTATTTACTGTAAGGTTAGGGTTTGGTTTAGGGTTCCTGTGGCTCAGTGGTAGAGCATTGTATTAGCAGCGCAAAAGTTTGTGGGTTCAATTCCCAGGGAACACACATATTATCAAATAAAAAAAAATCCTGAATGCACTGTATTTACATTTAGCAGAGGCTTTTATCCAAAGCGACTTACAAATGAGAACAATAGAAGCAATCAGACCAATGAAAGAAACAACAACAGTATACAAATGCCATGAGAAGTTTCAGTTAGTCTAGCACAAAACGTATAGGTATGGGCTTTTTGTTTTGTTTTTTTAAGAATACAATAGAATAGAAAAGAAAATGCAAGTGCTGGTATTAGTTGGTCAAGTGCAGGCGAAAAATATGTGTCTTTAGATGTTTTTTTGTTTTTTTTTAATGAGTAAATACTCAGCTGGGCACAGTCCAGGAAAAGGTCAGTGAGAGTGATTTTGAACCTCTTTGGGATGGCACCACAAGGTGCTGTTCACTTGCAGAACGCAAGCTTCTAGTGAGTTTAGGTATATTGGTGCCGCGGCAGTGGTCGTCTTGTAGGTAAGCATAAATACATTGAATTTGTTGAGCAGCTACTAGTAGCCAGTGTAACCTGATGAGGAGAGGAGTGATGTGAAATTTTTTTAGGCTCATTGAAGACAACCCTCGCTGCTGCATTCTGGATCAGTTGCAGAGGCTTGATAGTGTCACAGTCTTCAGCTGGTGTGCCCTGGATGGCGACCAGATGACACTGTTTTTCTGTGTCTTGGCTTGTGCCTTGTTTGTTTGGTGCCATGTGCTCTCCTGTCTATTGTCTGATCCCGCCCATCTTGTTATGTCATTATTGTTTTAGATGCCCCACCTGTGTCTCCCTCGTTAGGTTCCCTACTTATTCTCCTTGTCTCTGCAATCCTCTGCTGGTTCGTTAATTAATGTTGTGTTCAGAGTATCGTTGGATGTTTGTATGCTTGCCTTGCCTTGCCTGCTGTTTTTCCCCCTTGGGGTAGTTTTTTGTTGTAGATTTGTTTATATTTTACGATTAATAAATGCTCTTATCTTCCTGCTTTTGAGTCCTTGCCTCATCCCTGCTCCCGACTGTGACAGAATGAACTAGCCAACAGAGGACACAGCGGAAGATGGGCTCACTCAATCTACCAGCCTCCACTATCTGCAGCCCCCTCTACCAACGCATGCTTAAGGTAGCAGCATTGAGTTCCCTCTATCAACAGGGAACTGACGTGAGGGAATTTGCGATGGAGTTCAGGAATGCTGTGGATGGGCTGGACTACAACGATGCAGCTCTCAAGCGCCTTCCGAATTTTGCCCTTGATGAGCCTCTCAATTGGTGGAGGATGAAAGGGCTGGATCACCTGACGTTTGTGGGGTTCGTAGACTACCTAGCTCATCAGGGAGACCTTCCAGAGTCGAGTCAGGTGCCCGTTGACTTTCCAGAGTCAGGGCTAGTTCCTGTTGACCTTCCAGAGTCGAGTCAAATTCCATTTGACTATCCAGAGTCGAGTCACATTCCACTTGATCCTCCTGAATCAAGTCAGATTCCTGTTGACCTTCCAGAGTCGAGTCAGGTGCCCGTTGACTTTCCAGAGTTGAGTCAGGTTCCTGTTGACCCTCCTAAGTCGAGTCGAGCCGAGTTGAGTCAGGTGCTCATGGATCCTCCCGAGTTGAGTCAGGTGCTCATGGACCCTTCAGAGTCAGGGTTAGTCACCGTCGACCCTCCAGAGTCGGGGTTAGTCACCGTCGACCTTCCAGAGTCAGGGCTAGTTCCTGTTGACCTTCCAGAGTCGAGTCAGGTTCCCTGTGATTTTCCAGAGTCAGGTTCCGGTTTACCATCCAAAGTCGAGTCAGGTGCTCGTGGACCCACCAGAGTCAGGGCTAGTCACCGTTGACCTTCCAGAGTCAGGGTTAGTCACCTTTGACCTTCCAGAGTCAGGGTTAGTCACCTTTGACCTTCCAGAATCAGGGCTAGTCACCGTTGACTTTCCAGAGTCTGGACTAGTCACCATGGACTTTCCAGAGTCAAGGCTAGTCACCGTTGACCTTTCAGAGTCAAGTCAAGTCACCGATGATCTTCAGAGACAGAGTCAAGTCACCGGTGATCTTCAAGGACAGAGTCAAGTCACCAATAATCTTCACGAACAAATGCAGGTCACCAATAATCTTCACGAACAAATGCAAGTCACCAATAATCTTCATAAGCAGAGTCAAGTCGGCACCGATCTTCTGGAATCCAGTATTAACACCATGGGATTACCAGAGTTTCTCCTCACCTCTGCGGAAATTCCAGACACTCATCATGTCTCAATCAAACTCCCAGAGCACCAGACTTTTCCTGTTGTGGCCACGGAGGCTACCTCTAACATATCCAGGTTCTATGTTTTGGACTTACCCAACCAGACTTGTCCTCCCATTGGTCTGGCCGCACGGATGTGGTGGTCTTCTGCTCCGCCCTGGGGGCTTTCTGCCTCGACCACAAGGATGTGGTGGTCGTCTGCTCCGCCCTGGGGGGAGTCTGGTTCGACCACACAGACGTGGTGGTCTTCTGCTCTGCCCTGGGGGGCTTCCGCCCTGACCACAAGGTTATGGTGGTCTTCTGCTCTGCCCGGGGGGGCTTCCACCCTTACCACACATTTGTGGTGGTCTTCTGCTCCACTCTGGGGGGCTTCTGCCCTGACCACACGGTTGTGGTGGTCTTCTGCTCCGCCCTGGGGGGCTTCAGCCTCGACCACAAGGATGTGGTGGTCTTCTGCTCCGCCCTGGGGGGTTCCGGCCTTGACCACAAGGATGTGGTGGTCTTCTGCTCCACCCTGGGGGATTTCCACCCTGACCACACGGTTGTGGTGGTCTTCTGCTCCGCCCTGGGGGGTTTCGGCCTCGACCACAAGGATGTGGTGGTCTTCTGCTCCGCCCTGGGGTATTTCCGCCCTGACCACACGGTTGTGGTGGTCTCCTGTTCCGCCTTGGGGGGCATCCGTCCCGACCACACAGAGGTGGTGGTCTTCTGCTCCGCCCTGGGGGGCTTCCGCCCTGACCACATGGTTGTGGTGGTCAGGTGCTCCGCCCTGGTGGGCAGCATGTGATGTCCTTCATGGACTTATGTTTTTGTGTTTTTGTTTTTTTCTGTCTTCCTCCTATGGATCTGGCCCTCCATCCCTCCCCCTGATCCTCCGCCGGTCCACCTCCCTCCTGGGTTTCTAGTCTGTGTCTTTTTCGTTCTGTTTCCCTCTAAGGACCTGGCCCTGTTTCCCTCTCCCTGATCCACCTCTGTTCCACCTCCCACCGGGATTTCTTTTGTTGGAGCGCCTGGAATCTGCTCCTTAAAGGTGTCATATGCAAAAATTGAGGTAAAAATATCCATAACATGACCTACACGCATCAAAAGAATGAAAATAAATAAGGGCGATGATGTCATTAAAAAAATGTCAAGTTATAGTGCTGCAGATATATCAACCTTAATTAGCATTAGCATTACTAGCCCCGGCCCGACAGGTGTCGTAATACCAGTTTCGGCCATGGGAGGCGGTATGCGGGCAACATAACCACCAGCCAACCTACAATACACGAATAACTCGCACGGCTTGTGGGCGTGTACTTGAACCTGATGTCAATCATGTGGAAAGTACAGCCCACTAGTTAATTTCAGTTCATGGAAGAGAGCGTCACCCACTACAGGGAAACAACCGCGCTCGGAAACACAAATCAAGAGTAAACATTGGCACTGCTTTTAATCACTGGAGACAACTGATGGACCTGAAAGAAATGAGGTTCGACTCCGATCTTGCAACATTTCTTTTGGATTGGTAAGTTAGATGCTGTTAGTATTTTGCTAGAAGTTTGTTTTATATGTTTGTGTATTTGTTTTCGGGAAGTTATAACATAGAAATGTATCGAAGGCTGTTCGATAAATGTGCTAATGTTAGCGTTGGCTAACCGTAGCTGCGTTTGATAATTAGCTAGCTATAACTTAATGTTACCCATTTTATTATATAGGGCTGTGCATGTCTTTACTCATGTACATCTCATCAGTAAAGACGCTCCTGTTATTAGAAGTATATCTCCAGCACGTGTGTTCAGATCAGGGCTGCCAGGTTTTCACAACAAATCCTGCCCAGTTGCTTCTCAAAACTAGACCAATCCCGCTTCCCGGGGTTAAAATATAGCAGGGTTGCCTTGGTATAATTCGCATTTTAGGGGCTAAAGATCACGTTATTTGTATTGGGGTCGCTGCGACCCACAGACATGAAAAACAACCACCACAGACTTGGCAACACTGGTTGGCATTTACTACACAGAGCCGTAATTCACTGACAATCTACACAAAATCGATGTTAAAATCGCAGGCGATTCTTTGTCGATTTTGAAAGCGATTTTGTGTTAGTTGTCAGTAGACTACGGCTGTGTGTAGTAACTGCCGCTCCACCTGAACCAGTGTTGCCAAGTCTGCGGTTGTTTTTCATGTCCGCGGTTTGAAGCAATCACAATACCAATAACGTGATATTTAGCCCCTAAAATGCTAATTTTACCAGGGAAACCCTTCCCAAAAATTTATATTTTAACCCCGTGAAGCAATTTTTATCGGGGAACCTCCCGGAAACTCGATTGGGCTAGTTTTGGACTAGTTTTAAGAAGCAACTGGGCAGGATTTGTTGTGAAAACCTGGCAACCCTAACCTGAACGCACAGGCTGGAGATATACTTCTAATTACAGGAGCGTCTTTACTGATGAGAGGTGCATGAAAATCGCATTCGATTTTTTGCACAGCCCTATTATTATATCATAACTAACCTGCTCTGTCTAGTCTGTTGGTCTCCGTATCCTCTTTGCTTCGTGGTTTTTCTGTGCGTGAAAAAATTAATGTGTGGCGTGAAAGCGTGTGAAAAGTCAATTGCGTGTGTCTCACGGTGAATGCTTGAGAGTTGGCACATTAGTTTCCAAGCACAATAAAGGACAGGTTGATTATTGCTGTTTAGCGTTTGTATTAATCTATGATGTGTCCCTGTTTGCGTACAGGGACATAAAAAAATAATTAAAAGTGATACGTGGACCAAGGTGTCTGAGATTGTTCATTTTAAGTAAAGGATCCTAATATTTCGCCCACAACAATATTTAATGAGGTTAACTTATAACTCCTTGTGGTTAGTCTGCAAGAGATCAACAAGCTTGTATGCTTTGCGGCCGCTTTAAATACAAAATAAGCATTCGATCTACGTTACAGCGTCTGAGCGCTCACAAATCTTTCTGCAGAGTCGTGAGCAGAGCGGCAAGAGCGATTTTTGACGCTCTCGACGCCGGCAGTGTGAACGCACAGTTAGGCTTCGGCTATGGCTGTAGTGTTGTTGTGAAGTTAGGGGCGGAGCATAGAGACTATGCCGTTTCTCGTTTGTTACTCTAGAGTAGACCAATTCACTGCCCCCATCTGTTATGGAATGTGGAGTATGACTTGATTTTTTTTGCCAAACATTACAGATGGCACCTTTAAAGGAGGGGTTATGTCACATTCTTCAGCTGGTGTGCCCTGGATGGTGACCAGATTACACTGTTTTTCTGTGAGCACATGGCTTGTGCCTTGTTTGTTTGGTGCCATGTGCTCTCCTGTCTATTGTCTGATCCCACCCATCTTGTTATGTCATTATTGTTTTAGATGCCCCACCTGTGTCTCCCTCGTTAGGTTCCCTACTTATTCTCCTTGTGTCTGCAATCCTCTGCTGGTTCGTTAATTAATGTTGTGTTCAGAGTATCGTTGGATGTTTTGTATGCTTGCCTTGCCTGCTGTTTTTTCCCCCTTGAGGTAGTTTTTTGTTGTAGTTTTTTTTATATTTTACGATTAATAAATGCTCTTATGTTCCTGCTTTTGAGTCCTCGGCCTCATCCCTGCTCCCGAACATGACAGATAGTACATGCAGGAAGGCCCGTCAGGAGAGCATTACTATAGTCCAGTCTGGAGAGAACAAGCGCTTGGACACAAAGTTGGGTGGCTTGCTCTGACAGGAAGGGTCTAATCTTCCTAATGTTGTACAAGGCAAATCTGCAGGACTGGGTCATTGAGCAATATGGTCAATGAAGCTTAACTGATGATCAATCACAACTCCTAGGTTTCTGGCTGTCCTGGAAGGGGTTATGGTTGACGAATCGAGCTGTATTAGAATAGTTGTGATTAAACGATGGGTTAGCTAGAACTACAAGCAGTTATGTCTAAGTAAGGTTGAGCTGAAGGTGATGGTCATTCATCCCGCTAGAAGTGTCACTCAGGCAGGTTGCAATGCGATCAGCTACCTTCGGGTCATCTGGTTGGAATGAGAAGTAGAGTTGAGTCTCATAAGCATAGCAGTGATAGGAAAAGCCATGCTTCTGAATGACAGATCCTAATGACGTCATGTAGATGGAGAAGGGAAGTAGTCCAAACACTGAGCTTTGAGGAACCCCAGTAGCAAGAAGAGGAAGAAGAAGAAATTGCCTGGAGGAGGTGAGTGGGGATAGGATCAAATGGACAACATCCATCTCTAAGAGTGGAGAGAAGGAGAAGAGAGAGTGTGTATTAGTTGTTATGACGTTATCATCAGTCTGCGGTGTGGAGAATTGGTCACTGATGCTTCTTGTCTTATTTGTGAAGAAAACTGCAAAGTCATCAGCTGTAAAATTTGATGAAGGATGAGGACAAAGAAGAGAAGATCAAGTTTTGAAAAGTGTGCGAGAGTCAGAACAGTTCTTAATTTTGTTGTGGTAGTATGTCTTATGTTTAAGCAGTAAAGACATTTGCATAGAAGAAGGTGAGGAGTGACTGATACACACTGAGGTCAATAGAGTCTCTTGATTTGTAGCATTTCCTCTCTGCAGCTCTGAGTTTAGAGCGATGTTCACTGAGAACATCGGACAGCCAGGGGGCAGATGGGGTGGTGCGTGCTGGTCTGGATGACAATGGGCAAAGGTTGTCCAAGCAAGAGGTTAGAGTGGAGCAAAGAGTGTCAGCAGCACTGTTCATGTCCAGAGCTGAAAACTGAGAGAGTGAAGAAAGTGAGGATGAAACCACAGTAGACAGGCAAGATGGAGAGAGTGAGCGTAGGTTGTGTCAAAAGGTGACCTGAAGGGGAGTCTGTGTTGTGTCAGGAGTAAGTGTGAGGATAGAAGTTATGAGGAAGTGGTCTGAGGTGTACACTGGAGCAACTAAAGTGTTGTCTGTGGAGCAACATTGTGTGTAGATGAGGTCCAGTTGGTTGCCTGATTTGTGAGTAGCTGTAGTGTACGCTCGCTTGAGATCAAATGAGGGAAGCAGAGTGTTGAAGTCAGCAGCCTGGGGTTTTTCTAGGTGGATGTTGAAATCACTGAGCAGTACTAGAGGAGTACCATCCTCAGGAAAGCTTGATAGTTACACAACCAACTCCTCCAATAAGTTTCTCAGTTGACCTGGGGGAAGATAAACGACTACAAAGTGGATTTTAACAGGGTGTGTAATAGTAATTGCATATGATTCAGATGAACTGTTGCCTGTAAGACATTTCTGAAGATCAAATTTCCATTCATTTGAGATAAGGAGATCAGTACCTCCACCCCTCCCAGTTGTGGGAGGGGTGTGGGAAAAAGTGAAATTAGTGGAGAGGGGTTCAGGAGTGGCAGTGTCTTCATGTTTGATCCAAGTCTCAGTTAGGGCCATGAGGTTGAGAAAGGAATGACTAGCAATAGAATAAATCAATTCTGCTTTGTTGACGGGCAGTTTCAGAGACAAACTGGAATAGAGAGTAAAGTAGTAGACAGGCCGTAAATTATTGGGATAGGCCTGTCTCTGACGTACATTGCATGCTCTCAAAGTGTTAGTAGTAATAGTAGAGATTTGAAAGCACATAGTGAGTACAAATGACATAAATAAGTATTTGAGAACAAGATATAGAAAAAGTAAAGAAAGGGGAGAAAAACAATACTCAGGTCCTTTGTCGGTGTTCTAGTTCGGTGGAGTCATGCAGGTAGAGTCGATGGTCTTTATATTTATCGGTCTTCAAACGAGGAGCCTTCACACAAGAGCTGTCGTGACCGCCGCCATGATGAAACTAACCACTTTATATTTGCCTGAGTACTTGTTATTGAAGGCAGCTAGCCATGCCTTACTATTTAGCAAACCGAAACTGGAGAGTCCCGCGAAACAAACGCGACTTGAGCACGTATTTACCATGGTAAAACGCAGTAAGTGAAACAAAGTTTCCTAGCAACGACAACCGCGCAAAATCTAATGAGAAAAACAAGGCAAAATACTTACAAACTGATGTCCTTTTCTGTTGCTCAACTGCTTCTTCTAACAAGGGCTTCAAAACAGGTAAATAAGTACTTTCACCGGCATTTATAACAAAATCTGAGCGTTGTCTCAGTAAAGTGTCTGCTAAATGCATAAATATAAATGTAGGGTCAGTTGTTTGTAATTATGCATAATTTACAGTAAATGAAACAATTGTAATTGTCACGTTAAAAAAAAGAAAAGTTTAAAGAAAAGTTAAACTTTTTTCAGCTTTGTCACAAGAAATGCTTACATCACATTTCTTCCACTCTGACCAAAGTGCAAATGTACCATGGCTCGTGCACAGCTATAAAAACAAACATGGCAGGATTTCACAACAAATGTCCATTTCACACTTTTAAGAGCCGACATCTAATAATGAAATATTGTAATGTATGAAAGTTGCCTTTTTTTTTTTTTTGCACCTAGTATGTTTGTTATAACATTAAATAACTGGACTGTGCTAACCAGCCAAATTTTTACCTTTTGATTTCTACACAGACTGACCATAAAGTAATTATATGGATGTACATATAATTATATATAATTCTATGGAGCCAGAAGAGTCTCAATAAAGATAAATGCACACACTACATTCACATATGCACACACATGATTCATAAATACACACACAAGATGCACAAATGCGCACAAAATTCACAAATGCACACACAAAATTTAAAAAGCACAGAAGATTCACAAATGCATACAAAATTCAGAAATGCACACAAAAATCAGAAATACACACACAATTCAGAAATGCAAACAACATTTACAAATGCACTCAAGATTCACAAATGCACAGGACAAGATTCACAAATGCACAGGACAAGATTCAGAAATGTATTTCTGATGCACACACACATATATCTTGATTCACAAACTGCTTGCGGTCTGTGAACTTCACTGCATTTGTGTGTGAATTTTGAGACTCCCCTGACTTGGCTCAACACACAAATGCTTTTTTTTAAACAGGGAATGATCAGCAACCAATCAGATATCTCCCTTCTTTTAGCCAATCACAAGAATGCACCCCATGTGGGGGGATTGTTTACTTATAAGCCAATCACATGAACGTGTTCACACAGCAATTGTATTAAATTGTATGAAAATACAGATGTTTAGATTACAATTCAGGTTTATTTTTTATTATTTTTTACTAAATATAAATTTAAAAATGTCTCAATACATATAGCCCAGTGACTGCAGAAAAAAAAAAGTTAACCATGGATTCATAAATTTGCAATAGGCAATTATTTCATTTTATTGAAATATTTTAATGAAAGTAAAAAAAAAAATGTTTAAACCTTTTTGAATATTTAAATATATCTAAATATTCTTTTGGATGCAATATAGAAGTCACTTTAATTATAATATTCAGTCCCTACATGAAGAGAGAGTCAGTGGTCCGCTGCGAGAGGAAAGTGGCTCTCTGGCTGCGAAAAGTGGGTCTCCGGCTGTCGTTCGCTTAGGAAAGTGAGTTGATCGCTGCGTGAGGAAAGTGAATCGTTCGCTCAACTTCGCTGCTTGAGGAAAGTGAATCGTTCGCTGAGGAAAGTGAGTCGCTCGCTGGGTGAGGAAAGTGAGTCGCTCGCTGGGTGAGGAAAGTGAGTCGTTCGCTGCGTGACTCGTGAGGAAAGTGAATCGTTCGCTGAGGAAAGTGAGTCGCTCGCTGGGTGAGGAAAGTGAGTCGTTCGCTGCGTGACTCGTGAGGAAAGTGAGTCGCTCGCTGGGTGAGGAAAGTGAGTCGTTCGCTGCGTGACTCGTGAGGAAAGTGAGTCGTTCGCTGCGCAAAGTGGGTCGCCGGCTGTGTGAGGTAAGTGAGTCGTTCGCTGAGGAAAGTGAGTCGTTCGCTGCGTGAGGAAAGTGAGTCGTTCGCTGATTGGCTTATAAGTAAACAATCCCCCACGTGGGGTGCATTCTTGTGATTGGCTAAAACAAGGGAGATATCTGATTGGTTGCAGATCATTCCCTGTTTAAAAAAAGGCATTTGTGTGTCAAGCCAAGTCAAGGGAGTCTCAAAATTCACACACAAATGCAGTGAAGTTCACAGACCGCAAGCAGTTTGTAAATCAAGATATATGTGTGTGTGCATCAGAAATACATTTCTGAATCTTGTCCTGTGCATTTGTGAATCTTGAGTGCATTTGTAAATGTTGTTTGCATTTCTAAATTGTGTGTGTATTTCTGAATTTTGTGTGCATTTCTGAATTTTGTATGCATTTGTGAATCTTCTGTGCTTTTTAAATTTTGTGTGTGCATTTGTGAATTTTGTGTGCATTTGTGTATCCTGTGTGTGTATTTATGAATTATGTGTGTGCATGTATGAATCCTATGTGTGCATATGTGACTGTAGTGTGTGCATTTATCTTTATTGAGACTCTTCTGGCTCCATATAATTCAGTCATGACAACTCTCTGAATAGTTTTACAAGGGATAAATGACAGTGTTAAATGGATATGACGATGTTAATGATACTCATACTGAGAAAGTATGGACTTACTACTGCTGATAGATACACAGACACAGTTCTGTTAGCATGGAAGATGCTGCTGCTTCATGAAAGGGCATACTTTTGTTATGTTATGCAGTCGTCTGCTAGGGGCTCGTTTTGTGTTTATTTAATTGATTATTAAAGTTTTACGCTTAAATGTTCATAAATGAGCTTTTAACTTTGTTACACATACATAAATACCATAGTAGATCTAGACAGGTGGTGCTGGGGGAGGTGGAGGGTTTTAGAGCAACTCTGATGGTGTGCAGCATGACCAACATACAGTGAACACTAAACCTGACTGTTGAAATGTTTAGATTGGGCAAGCAGCTTATCTTATCTAGTGAATGATTTGATTTCTAGCAGATTGCATGTAAAGGACCTATTAGCATGCAACACCTAGACTTTCATGACTGATCTAGATATATGTTTTTTATGTTTATGTGTGCTAATGGAGGACTGGTGAATGATTATTTCCAGTATTGCTGCATATGGTGCAGTAGTTTGGAGCATCTGATTCTTCAGTCTCTTCCGTCTTTGGCTGCAGGTTCTTCATGACGGGTTATCTACCGCTGGGCTTTGAGTTTGCAGTGGAGCTCACATACCCAGAGTCAGAGGGAACATCATCTGGACTGCTCAACTGCTCAGCACAGGTCATGCATCTGCTCTTCACTTTTAGATATATGGAAAAGTCAAATCTAAAAAGACATTCAAGGGACCTATTCCCACCTCTTACTGTGAATCAATGGATGGTTGCAAGTTAAAAATTCTAACTTATTGATTTAATTAAAACATCTATTGACCTAATACATGTTAATAATTACTACTTAATATGTACATGCTAAATAAGTTATATTTAGTATGTGCTATACTAGCTGCTAATTTAACTAAAATAAATTACTTGATTCCAGAGCCACCACTCAATCTTGAAACTTTTTTTGAATAATCAACTTAAAAATAGCTGCTTATTAGCATGCATATTACTAGCATATTAGCTGTTTATTAGTGCTTATAAAGCACATATTAATACTTTGTGCTGCATGGCCATATTTTATATCCTTAGCAACTACCTTATGAACTATTAATAAGCAGCAAATTAGGGGTTTATTGCGGGAAAAACTTAGTTAATATTGAATATGTGTTTCCTTAATCTAAAGTGTTAAATAAAATGTTTTTATGCTACAAATTATTAGGTTTCCCAGTGTTATTTGTTAGTTAAACAATTTTGGTAGCACTTTATTTGACAGTTCTGTTCTGCATGTACTGTATATACTATTTATTTGTTATAGTAATTGTCCTGTACTATATTGATATAAAAATAAAAAGAGAAGGAAAATATACTAAATTTGTTGTTTAGGAACATGAAGTGCATTAAACATTTCATTCCGTCAAGGTTTCCCAAAATAAGTTTGGGAATTGAAAACCCAATAATTAATTAAATCATAAAAACGAACAATTAAATTAAATAATAATAAAAAAATCACAACAATCAAAATAAAACACAAAGTAATATTTTTTTGGAAAATGTGTATTTGGTGCAATATTTAAATGTTGAGAAAATGCTTCTTAAAACTGAAATGATTTTTGTAAATCCAGTGGTGCTAACAGAAGAAACAGAGGTGTAAAGATAAGAGCGTGTTTATGGTACATAACACACAGGCTCAGGGTGTTTCTGTTGTGCACAGATGTTTGGAATCACATTCACCATCATTCAAGGCAAAATCATTGATCACTTCAGCACACTGGCCGGAAACATCTTCCTCTGTGTGTTCCTCCTCATCGGCTCCATCACGACAGGTAGAAGCTCATCACCACTTCATGAACATCACTTAAGCAGACCTCGGAGAGTAGAGCAGTGGCGCTTGCAACACCAAAGTCATGGGTTTGAATGCATGAACTGATAAACTATGAACCTTGAATGTTATGTAAATCGTTTTGGATTGTGTCAAATTCATGAATGTAAATGTTTATTTTTTTAAATGTGTAATTGTAACTTTGGACCCACTTTATATTAAGTGGCCTTAACTACTATGTACTTACATTTTAATTAATAATTTAGTACAATGTACTTATTCTTTACATACATGTTTTTACATTGTACTTATATATTAAAAAAACTACATGTAATTACATCTGTATTTAATTTCTGTAATTACATTTATAATTACACTGTTGACCCATACTTTACACCTTAACCCACCCTTAAACTTACCCATACCTCCAACCCTCTCCCTAACCTTACCCCTATCCCACCTCAATAGCAGCAAAAGTGTTTTACAATACAATATGAACACAATAAGTACATTGTACTTATTTTTTTATGTAAGTACATAGTAGTTAAGGCCACCTAATATAAAGTGGGACCGTAACTTTTATGTCTCTCTGCCTCGCAGCACTCATCAAATCTGACCTGCGGCGACAGAAGGCCAACAGTCAGCCTCAGACAGAGCTGATCGCTGTACGTATGTTTTAGTTTGAGCTCTCTCTTCACCAGGCCTGGATCACAGTCAGACGGGCTTATAGTGACCATTCGTTCAACATTTTGCAGGACAATCCTGAAATTGGAAACTTTGTCCTGCATTTTTCAAGTCATAAGAAGTGTCCTGCATGTCGTCCTGTCATCACTTAAGGGTTTGTGTCTTGGTGAGCAGCTGTCTATAAAGGTGACACGGCGAGGCGGATCACAGTCAAATACACAAAACAGTTAAAATTCAAGAAGAAAGAAGAACAACAGAATAACAATTAAAATTAACAATATAACTCAATGGGGCCATCTAGTGGTCATGAAGGGACTGGTGAGAGCTCAAGGCTTGTGATGAGGAGGTTCCCAGATTGATCTCTTGCTGGACTAATAATATGGCAAACACTAATACAGTGTTAATACTAATACCTATTATAGATTCTAACTATAAAATAAAGTTTTTACTTTCACGCAATATTGGTGAGCAAAACAGGTTGCACAAAATGACTGTTGACAGGCTTTTACAGATGAAATGGTTGTCCCTCCATAGCTCCTGATATTCAGATTTGCTGATTTTGATCAGGATCCAGGATGTCCCAAACTGTAACTCACGGTCACTCCTGTGCCTCATAAATGTCTCGGTCGCCCTGGTATTGTATTGTCCTTCAGCCCAGTGAAGTGGCGGTCAGGCTGAGGGTTTTGATGTGACGGTTAGGTCTGACAGAGGGACAGAAAGAGCTGGAGGCCACGACCGAGCGCCACTTCAGAGGACAGCAAGATCATATCCAGTGACAGGACAAACTCTGAATCAAACTGCATGAGAGAGCTTCAGACGTGAGAGACTGACACAGCTAAAGCACTCAAAGAAACGTAAAAACTTAAAAACACCCAGAGAGCAAAAGGTTTTGCTTATTTTAAGAGAAAGATGCAGTGCACACAATGCAACATGTCCATGTGGCAAAAAAAAAAAAAAAAAAACAGCAACAAACACGAACAAAAAATCTTTACTAGAATTGAATATAAGTTGCAAACAAACCCAAAAAAGTGTGCAGCCAGTGAATTAAATAACTGCAAACACTTGTCTCTTAAAATCCATATCAGATTGGTTAGTTAGGTCAGTAAACTAGATCAGACAGTAAGCACATCAAATCAAATTTTCTGCTGTATTTGTCAAACATGAGCAATGTGTGTCTGACTATTATATATAATCTTATCTGCCTGATCAAAATTTTTTTTTTAACAGCTCTTTATATAAAGTGCATATACAGTAGTAGTACGTTTATACAACTATTAGAAAATCTGGAATCTGAGGGTGAAACAATCTAAATACTGAGGAAATCATCTTTAAAGTTGTTCAAATGAATTCTTAGCAATGCATGTTACTAATCAAGAATTAGGTTTTAATATAGTTACACTAGGAAATTTACAAAATGTCTTCATGGAACATGATCTTTACATAATATCCCAGTGATTTTTGGCAGAAAATAAAAATGTATAATTTTGACCCATACACTGTATTTTTGGCTATTGCTACAAATATACCCCAGAGACTTAAGACAGCTTATGTGCTCCAGGGACACATTTATGCCGTTGTGGGAGTCTTATTCTACTAAAACGTAACAATCTATTCTTGTGATGCAAAGGTGTATTTTCAGCATTATTACTCCGGTGTTATTTTAGGGTTCCTTACTGATGTACTGTAGTTAATGTGAATGAATTTACCATTTGTTTCTTCTGTTCAGGATTCATCCGTCAATTCCCAAGATGGGAAATCATTACCAGTAAAAGAGGTGAAGATGTAAAGATGGAAACCATCGGAATCAAACTCTCTTCAACACGTGCATCACAACTCCATATGAACCATCGTACGCACAAATCCTCCTGAACTTCACGCAGTACAAAAAGTGGGAGACTGTTGAATTCAATTCACACAAGTATGTTTTAATATGTGTCATGATGTGAATCTCATGACAACTGTACAGCACACTGAAATAAGAGAAGAAAGTATTTCAGGAATATCTTCAGTGATTAATGTGTGTTATAGTGTGTAGTGTAATGTGTGACTGAATACAGTGCCCTGCATCATATTTGCTTAATGAAATCCAAGATGACTTTCTCACTCATTTTGGGTGCCGATTCCAAAAATAGTGTATGTTCTGACAAAGTATGATGCATTTTGTAGCATTGATGCCTAATCCTTATTTCAAGATCATATTTATGGTCAATGACGGAAGAAAATTAGAAAATGTTCAAGTTTTAAGTCATGAAATTTAGTATTTGAACATGTGTTTACAGTCTGTAATATAGTTTGGTTAAAATTTCTCAATGGTAGTGTAAAAAACACGTTTTTACCCTGACATAACTCTTTTCAGAACAAGGCATTTTGTAGCATGTTCCTTTAAATGTTAATGAGCTCTGCTGACTCCGCCCCTCTCTTCCATGAAGCTCTAACTGCTTACTTTGGCCGCATTCATCGAGAAACTTGCTAATTAGCACATTATTAGGAACAGTGAGTTGCAAAGTTAAAAAACCTTATACTCACTTCTTCTGTCGGGTCTAAGGTAAGAACCAGTCCAGTCTGTGCTGAAACGCTACTGTCAGTCAAACTATTGCGGGAGGGGCCTGTTTCTGTGACATCATGATTTGAGAAAGTGGAAATGATTTGAGATAAAAAAAAAACAAAAAAAACAAAAAAAAAAAAAACAGGTGGATTTTTATCATTATAGGGTGGTTGTGTACACACTGCCAACACACCAGTTCATTTTAAAAAACTTGTAAAAGTGCTTGTAACATCTGATGACCTCGAATGTCTGTGTCGACCCTTTTGTCTCCTTTCAACAAATTTGCAAACAACTACATTCCTTAAGGTCATTCAGTTCACTTTATTAATTTCATATGGCTTCAGATATCCAGAATACTGCCCTGCAAACAAAGTGCTGCACACTGATTATGAGTGTAGTTTGTGTGTCACAGCACAGACCCTGCTCTCAGAGACAACTCAACACTTCTGTGTGTAGATAGTTTCTGTTAGCAGTCTTTGTGGATGTGGATGTTGTTCACTTACAGTATTTCTATAGAAACATTCTTGGTGTAAATTGAGTCTGACGTTCAGTAATAAAGATAACTGGAGGCTAAATTACAAACTGTGCACGTCTTGTATTTTTTTCCATGTTAGTGAATCATTTAACAAGCAAACGATCTTCTAAATTATTCCACATACGTTCTGCTTTTCCATTACAGATATGTGCAAAACTTTAGCGATATTTTATAAATGTTGTTAATTGCAATTCATCGATTTGACAACACTAATTCAAATATTTATTGACATCATAAGGGGTACTCTTCTGAAGAGACGGGTTTATGATGTGCGTAGTTAATAAATGAACAATCTAGACACAGAAGCAGCTCAAATGTGTCAGGTTTTCATCATTCCCAGATTTACAATTATGTCATTTCACAGTTACAATCACTGTACTATTATTCAAACACAGTAGTGCCTAAAATCAACATTGACATTTGTGAAAAAAAGAAAGATTTTTTTTTTAAAATTCAATTATATTGATATTATATGCTAAAATAATAGCTAAAATAGACACAAAAGTACCAGTACTGTAATTGCTTCTGGACAGCTGAACTTCAAATTACCCTATACACTTTTTATCATTTTAATATTACACTGATTCCAATATATTACAATATTACACTGAAGTCAACACAGCCGTCCCGTGCCGTAGCTGTGAGAATCACTCAGTTCCTCTTCTTCTGACGGACTCCCACTGCTTCCTGAAGATCAACCATTAACATGTCTAAGATAGAGAAACCTACAAACACAAAGAGCAGAATGAAGATCTTCAAACGCTGATAGATCAATCCTCAGTATACTGTACTGATGATGAAAGAGGACGGTCTTCAGTGTTTCTACTGATACAAACTACAACACACACTACTGTTCAATCGTTTCATTCATTTGAACAAAAATACACTAATATAGTGAAATATTATTACTATTTAAAATAGCTGTGAATCTGTGTTAAACTGTAATGTGTTTCTGTGATGCACAGCTGTATTTTCAGCATCATTCCTCCAGTCTTCAGTGTCACATGATCTTCAGAAATCATGAAAATATGATGATTTACTGCTCAAGAAACATTTCTGATTATTATCAATGTTGAAAACAGTTCCTATTTTTGTGGAAACCGCGATACTTTTTATTTTTCAGGATTCACAGATGAACAGAAAGTAAGAAGGAATTTTATGCTTTTATTTTTTACGGGTGTCTTACGTGTAAAATTATCCTGCTACAGATGCTCTCTCCTCTCCTTTAGATAATAATTTCTTGTCAAGATTTACAGTAAATATTTGAAAGTAAACATTATTTTGTATCTGACGGTGAAATTTAAAACATGTTCACCAGTCCAAGTGCTTTTTTTATTAGTGGACAGTACATGCACTCATATGTATATCAAATAACAGTAATTTCCTTTTCTGCTCAGTGATAATGTTAGTTGATGGGTCAGCAATGATCAAGATGCTGACTATGAAGTGCAGGAGTTGACCATATTCAGGTGTGTCTGTGTGGAGTCTCTGGGACAGGAGGCTGTGATCTCTGAAGCCCAGCGATCACTGACACCACGAGCAGCCAGCTCCTCAACACATTCATCCTTCACCTGAGGAGGACAGCACATGCTATTACCACGGTACTTGAGATACACCACACTGAATGACTGTTATACTCGTGTAGCGTGGATTTACTCTGTGGTACTTACTTGACACATATGCAGAGAGCATTGATTATGGAGCTAACAGTTACAGTGTGGTTAGCTCGGTTAGCTAACAGTCACACACAACTAGTCCTATATAATCCATCTTTACAATATTATTTTAACCAGCCGTGTATGAAACTTTCAGTTTATCTTAAATGAAAAATAATAAACAAAGTAGCAACTAGTAGACTAATAAATGTCTCAGTAATTTAAAATTGTAACTATAGTATATCTGTTTTATGCTTTAACCTTTTTAAACTTTGTAAACTACTGTCCTTTTAATTTACTCACTTTTGTGATTTTCCTTTTATGTTGCACTACTGATGATCGTTGTTTTACATATTTCTCAGCTATAATCGTCATCATGTGACGATCCAAACCCAAAACTTCTGTGATGCATTTAATTCTTTTACAGGTTAAAATGCTTTTTGTCTATACCTGAATGTACTATAGAAAAGATCTACTGCATGTGTCATTGCGAAATGTAACTATATTATCATCTAGCTGTAATCTGTGACTATAAGACTTGAAGATATTAAGGGGGGGGGGGGGGGGGGGGTTGGGGGGGTGAAATGCTCATTTTCACTCAATATCCTGTTAATCTTGAGTACCTATAGAGTAGTACTACATCCTTCATAACTCCAAAAAGTCTTTAGTTTTATTATATTCATAAGAGAAAGATAGTCTGTACCGATTTTTCCCGGAAAAACACGAGTGGCTGGAGGCGTGAGGTGTGGGCGGAGCTAAAGAATCACGAGCGCCAGTAGGCTTTTGCGTTGAGAGCGTTTGGAAGCTGTGACTTTACCTTGAGAAAAAAAAAAAAAAACATCATCCAAAACAAACCATGGCTAACAGTCAGATTCAGCGTATATTTATGATCCAGAATCAGATCCCGAGGCTGAAACTGAACGAGAGCAGCAGCAGCAAACGACTCGCTCTGAGCGGGGCTCGAACCCAGTCTCGCATGGGAGGCGGACGCACTAACAAGGAGGCAGAGATATTTTAAGCAGTTTTACTCACCGCCTGCGGTTCCAACACAGGATCGTGACCCTTTTTCGTTGGGACTGCATTATCCTTAAGAAATAAACGATACGCAAATCCGTCGTCAAACTGGGCCTTGTGAACAAGCATCTTCGAAATGCAGGGAACAAACACAAACACTTGCACAACTCCGTTGATGCTCTGTAAAAATAAACTCCATCCACTGGTCCCTTAATGTTTTTTTTTTTTTTTTTTGGTAATCTGTGCAGGGTTGTCTTGCCCTCGAGCACAAATTCTGAGTATGGGTCACCATACTTGGCTGAATGTCACGTCACTTTCTGTGCAGAAGCCACTGTGTCCAAAGCCATCCGCACTGTTGGAGGTACATACACTGAGAAATCTTGTGTGTTTGATACAGAAGAATTGATTTAAAGGGATAGTTCACTCTCAGATTAAATTTTGTTATGTTTTAGCTTACCTCAAGGACATCCAAGATGTACTTTTCTCTGTTTCCTCAGTATTTCCCATTTTGATATTTTTAGGTCCAACCGTTCTTGTCTGTGTCTCACATAATGGATGTCTATGGTCACCACCTCAAAGAGCATGCACAGAGGAGTCAAAATCAAACAATTCCCCATCGTAAGTACACATTGATGACCTAAGACTCGAAACGAGCGGTTTGTGTAAGAAAACGAACAGTATTTATATAGCTTTTACCTCTTGTACACAACCACGTCCAACTGATCTGAGGGCACGAGTGCTTTCTGATGTGACGTGTGCGCGCTCTGGCTTAGTCTGCGCAAGCGCGGAAAGCGCCGGAAGTGATCTCTCGTGCGTGTACATCACTCATTGTTTACACTTACTGTCTATGGTTTACACAGATTTCGGAAGTGTTAATTTTCACTGTGAAGATCGAAACATATTTAGACATACAGGAAATAGCAATGGAAGACTATTTCGATATATCATTAGACAACGTTGAATTTTTTCACAACCATATATATTTGAACCAGAATACACAGATCAAGTACTCAGAAGCGATCCGCTGTAGCAGCACATCTTCAAGCCTCAGAGAGACAGAGATCTCTTCATAATTGGTGGTGTTTTAGTAGCAAGTGTTGTGAGATGCCAACAGAAGTGGAGAGCATATGTTGTCACGAATGGAACATAGCAATGCCACAACTACAAGACGACGACGAGGACATTGACAGTATCCCATCACACACCTGCCTAACTGAAGATCCTGAGTTTTCTCCGCTGTTGAGTCGCAGCCTTTTGCACGTTGTGTTTAGTTTGCCACGTATAAACTGGAGGTGACATCCAATGCCAGATTGACCCAATGGCATGCTGTCAATAGAGTGAGTAATGTGTTGTGTTTATTATAATCGCAACGATTATAGGGTGCATTATAAACAAATTAATTAATTACAATTACTGCATTATATTTCACACAGTGCAGATTGGTGGCGTAGCGTGTGGTAAACAATGAGTGATAAAAAAACAAAAAAAAAAAAAAAACAATGAGTGATGTGCATGCGCAAGAGAGCACATCCGGCGCTTTCCGCGCTTGCGCAGACTAAGCCAGAGCGCGTGCGCACGTAACATCAGAAAGCACTCGTGCCCTCAGATCAGTTGGACGTGGCTGGGTACAAGAGGTAAAAACTATATAAATACTGTTCGTTTTCTTACACAAACCGCTCGTTTCGAGTCTTAGGTCATCAATGTGTACTTACGATGGGGAATTGTTTGATTTTGACTCCTCTGTGCATGCTCTTTGAGGTGGTGACCATAGACATCCATTATGTGAGACACAGACAAGAACGGTTGGACCTAAAAATATCAAAATGGGAACTACTGCGGAAACAAAGAAACCTACATCTTAGATGTCCTTGAGGTAAGCTAAAACATATCAAAATTTAATTTGAGAGTGAACTATCCCTTTAATTACAGATCAAACAAATTCTGCAAAGCTACACAACAGAGGAATCCAATCGCATCACTGTTTTCATTTCTGTATTTTCTAATGCATAGAATATCTGAGGCTGGATCCAATATAAATCAATTCTGCATATTATATGATTCACAGTTTATTTCAGTGACATTAGCATGTTATTAAGCTATATGCTGATTAGCATAAAATTAATCAGCAAATAAAGAATTGTCATAAACATCTCTGAAAGGATGTTAAGGGGTTTCAAATCAGAATATGACTTTTTGACTTTTTGTTATGAAACCGGGCATAATGTTCATACATATCTTCTGTAGTGGACACCAGGACAAACGGCTGTTAATCAGGCATTTTGGGGAAACACAACAAGAAATTAGAGATCAAAAGTCCTATGAAATATGAAATATTCTTATGGAAACGTTGCCAAATTATTACTCCCATTATAACAGCTATTTTTCATTATGGTTTGCTCCAAGAACAAATTAATATGTAAATTAGATTAAAATACATTAGTTAGAATGGGAAAACCCAAATGTTAAACTTTCACACACATATTGCATGAAGTAAAATAGCATATCCAATCAGTCTGTTATATCTTTCATAACATGGCTGAGAATCATCTTGTCATCACAAAGTTACTAAAATAGACAAAAAGTAGTCTGAAAGCTAAAAACTGATTGGGGAATGAAAACATTGTTTTTGCCTATTCATGTCTACTTTCTTTTTTAATAACTCAATAACATTTGTTGTTTGGATTTCATTTCAAATTTGAAAGTTATTGGATGGTAGACAAACTTCAAATAATGTACAGGTGGAATTTCACACATCAAAAGAAACAGTATAGACTACAAAAAAAAAAAAAAAAAAAACAAAAAAAAATCTAAATATATTTGTTAATCAAAATATAGCTTAAAATAAATTATACGTTTTGCCAACCTAGCCTTAGACAACACAAACAAGTGTCCTTCCTTAATCAGATTAAATTCTTTCATCAATACATTTTGATAATTAATGTATTATGTAGCTATATATCAGCATTTTGCTGATTTTGTCTAGTTTTCAGTGAGCATTCTGGGATAGCTTCTGTGTTGGGCACTCCTGTGATTTGTGAAATGTTCAACCAAACACTAGTTTGTGGTGTGCAGTGTGTATCCCACAATGATGATATGTTACCAGAGTCACACACATTCTCAGTCAGCAGCAACGACGTCCACACTTCCAGCTTCCCAGTGGGCGGACAGCATGTGTTCATTGGCACGTTTGACTTGAGCAGATTTTGTTTGGACGCCTGCCTCTCTGAAACAGCGCAATAGATCAAACTGACCATGTGCTGCCGCTGTGGTGTTATTTCAAGGGTTTATGTTCCCCTCGCTATCTCAGATGCTAACCTCATCCTCAGTACTTACGGTCAACGCTCCCGTCGTTTTCCAGGTTGTACGAGCTCACCAGAAAAGACCGGCTCTACAAAAACATCCAGAGGATGCAGCAAACCCACAGCTTTCAAAACTTCCACATCGTACCCCAGACCTTTGTGCTTCCTGCCGAATACCAGGAATTCAGCAGTGAGTGGGCACCTCGTCCAATCAGCACTCAGACTAGTGTTTGGCTATTAACATAAACAGTGTCTATTAGAAAAATGTGTCTGCTTCTCCTCTGGGCTTTAATAACACCCTCTCTGTCCTCATGCAATCCTCAGGCTCCTTCAGCAAAGACAGGGGCGCGTGGATCATCAAACCAGGGGCGTCCCCCAGAGCCAGAGGCATCTATCTGTGAGTATGACATGCATTTTAAGGCATCACTAGTGTGTTTCTGATGTTAAAAATCAATCTATTTCCCACAAGACTGGACAGGGCTTAGTTTGATTACTAAGGAGATCACAAAGTTTCCCTTGAGTTAATTATAAGAAGTTTTATTTTAACTTCATTTGATGCTATATGATACATATGATTCATTTCAACATTTATTCTCCTGGTTCAGATTCATGCGAATCATGTTAAGAGCTACAAATCCACCCATGCAGCTTCAGCTAATGCAACACAAATGAATTACATGAACTTCAGATTACATATACAAGTAGATTGAACACAGTCAAATTAGGTTGTGTTGCTTGTTTAATTTAAAGGGGTGGTTCATTACGATTTCACTTTTTTAGCATTAACAAATATCTGCAACGTTACAAAGCTTCATAAAAGAAGGAAATGATCGGCGTGATTCTCAGAGTACGAACAGAGCAGTTAATTATGTGAATGTCACGGTTTTACGCTGCCTGAAGGAATACGGAGTCGAGGATAAACAGAATAAGGCTTTTAATATATCCAACACAGGGGGTATCCAACATGGAGCACAGAGGTAGACACACGTAAGTAGCAAGTGAAGACCCGACAAAACAGAACTGAAAGGACAAGGCTTAAGTACAAAGGATAATGGGGAAACACAGGTGGATGGAATAACTAAATTAACAGGGACATGGAACACATGAGGAAGATAATAGACACACCTGGGAACTAATCAAACTAAACACCGAAGACACAAACTGGGTCACGGGCAAAAACACACTAAATGAGTCCAGGTGTGTGACAGTACTCCCCCCTCCCGCTAGGTGCGTCCTCGCACCGTAGAAACAACAGGGGGAGGTGTGGGTGGGAACTTGGGAGGAGGTTCCGGTGGAGGACGGACTCCTAGGAGGGGGCCAGCAGACAGGGACCACAGAAGGAGGAGCCAGGGAGGAGACGGAGGAAGGAGCCAGGGAGGAGACAGGAGCAGGAGGAGCCAGATGGTCCACCAGAGACCAGCCAGGACTGAGATCCAAGGTGGAGTCGACGGCGGGAGGAGCCATGGTGAAGGAAGGGTCGACGACACCAGGGGGCCGACAGGCGGAGACTGCACCGGTGGGTGAGGAGCCCAAGATGGAGCAGCACAGCCGCAGAGCCAGGGTGACGTCGAGGATCCGGAGGGCCTAGGTGGAGCTTAAGGCTCAGGCGACCAAGGCAGAGGCGGGGTCCTGGCAGACCGCTGTGGAGCCGGAGTGACCGAGGATGGAGGTGGAACTGGAGGGAAGGAGGTGCCTGACAGAGCCGGAGGGATGGAGTGACGAGGTGGAACCAGAGGAGAGGAGTCCCGAGGTGGCGGATGGTCGACGACTGACCAAGGTGGAGCCGGAGGGACGAGGGAGCCCGGTGGAGCAGGTGGGATGACAGGCCACGGTGGAGACGAGGGAGCTAAGAGCCAAGGCGGAGCCGCTGGGTCGAAGGACCGAGGAGGAGTCCAGGGCTCGGAGGCTGGAGGCGGAGACAGGGCCTTAACACGCCAAGGCGGAGCTGGAGACTGGCAGTCCAGCGGCAAACCACCGCGCCCCGATGGCGCGGACTGAGGGTGAGCTGCGGGACTGACTGGCACCAGCAGGGATGGCGAGGAACTGGCTGGTCTAGGAGGAGGAGAGAGGAGAAGGATGGGAGGAAGGACAGGAGGATCAGGACTGGATGGAACCAGCGAAGGAGTAGAGGGACCAGCAGGTTTGGGAGGAGGCGGGAGAGGGAGGCTGGGAGGGAATACAGGAGACACAGAAGATTCAGGGCTGGGTGGAACCAGCGGAGACACAGAAAATTCAGAGCTGGGCGGAACCAGCGGAGAAACAGGAAACTCAGGGCTGGGCGGAACCAGCGGAGAAACAGGAAACTCAGGGCTGGGCGGAACCAGCGGAGAAACAGGAAACTCAGGGCTGGGCGGAACCAGCGGAGAAACAGAAAACTCAGGGCTGGGCGGAACCAGCGGAGAAACAGAAAACTCAGGGCTGGGCGGAACCAGCGGAGAAACAGAAAACTCATGGCTGGATGGAACCAGCGGAAATGGAGCAGAGGAAATGACTGGAGGAGGTAGGAGTGGGAGACTGAGAGGGTATACAGGGGAATCAGGGCTGGACGGAACCAGCGGGGAAACAGGAATATTAGGGATTACCTCCGTAGACCAGTCCATCAGATCCAGAACTTGCTCCATATGACTTTCAGAGACTGCATATAGCTCACCCTCAGTCGCAGGAGTGTGGGCAGGGCTTTCCTCCACGCCCTCGATCTCCACGAGGACTCCCACGATGCACAGTGTTGCCGGCTCACACACCTGGTCAGTCGCGCTCTCGAGATCCGGCTCCCTGTCAGTGGATGGCTCAGAATCTGCGGCGGGCTCTGGCTCCGTGCGGCGTGATGGTGGCTGGCTGGTCTCTGGATCGGGAGTGGGGCTGGCAAGGTCCTCTATGGGGCAGACAGTGAGAGGTGACCCATTTCTCGCCAGAGTCCACTCCACAAATGCGGCGAAATCCTCCCGAGGACCATCTTCGGGCGACAACGCTCTGCACTTGGAGTTCAGGCTGGTGTTGTAGAAGGTGCAGAGCGCGTCGTCCGGGTAGCTGGTGGCATTAGCTAATAGAATAAACTGTCTGGTATGGTCCTCGAGAGAACGTCCTTCCTGCTTCAGCAGAAGGATGAGGAATTCGGGACGATAGAGGGGATCCATAGAAACACTACAAAACAAAAAGACTGAGAAAAAACGAAAGCAAAACGGAGGGAAAGACGCGGTTTTCTACTTTCTCTTTTGAGGTCGGGTCTTCTGTCACGGTTTTACGCTGCCTGAAGGAATACGGAGTCGAGGATAAACAGAATAAGGCTTTTAATATATCCAACACAGGGGGTATCCAACATGGAGCACAGAGGTAGACACACGTAAGTAGCAAGTGAAGACCCGACAAAACAGAACTGAAAGGACAAGGCTTAAGTACAAAGGATAATGGGGAAACACAGGTGGATGGAATAACTAAATTAACAGGGACATGGAACACATGAGGAAGATAATAGACACACCTGGGAACTAATCAAACTAAACACCGAAGACACAAACTGGGTCACGGGCAAAAACACACTAAATGAGTCCAGGTGTGTGACAGTGAATGTGTTTTGTAAAAAACGAAACATTGACACATAGACTGCACCCCAGAAACACAAACAAGCCTAGAAAACAGTGAAACACCCCTTTAAGCTGAACAAGCAGCAAAAATATTATTTTCTAGTGTAAATTGCATCATGTGCTGATTTGTATAAATAGCAGAAAGAGAGCATTTTTAAGCATGATTTTCTGCTGATATGATATATGAGTCTATATTGAATCTAAAAGAGTGTTTATCATGTCTCTGTAATCTGGCAGTTTTGTTCTGTGCTGCTTGATAACACACGTTTGGTGTTTCAGCCGAGTCAGATCCCACTGGATGAGAATATTCTGATGTCGCGCTACATCAGCAATCCATTGACGGTGAGTCACAGCACTAACACCAGCAGATTCAACACAGTCTGCATGTTTTTAAATGGAGTTTATTTTGCATATCTGCAGGTTTTAAGTTTGGTGTGTGTCTGTATGTGCTGGTGATCTCATACTACTCTCTCCTGATCTATATCTATGAGGAAGGCCTGGCCTGGTAATTCATTTACATCATCTAGGGTTTTAAATTAACCCCTGCCATCTAACACTAAGCATCACACATCTATGACACTTGATTAGAAATGTTGTTGCTTGCATAGAATAATTCATGCTTGAACAAACAGTAGGTATGAAAGCTTCTGGTTGAGAAAGTTCAGAAAATCAAACGTTTAGTCTACACTACGTGGATCTTACAAGTTACAAGACCAATTTTAAACCAAAAGATAGGTTTGAAATAAACAAATCAAGCCTCCAGACAGAGTTGAAAGTCCGCTTTTGGTTATGTCAGACTCAAAAAGAACCAAATGAAACAATTCTAACTGTTGAAGCTTTTTAAGGATCATTGAAGAGTCTGTCGAAGTTTATTAGACTTTTTATATACTTCAACAGTGTAGAACACATCCATGTGCACAAATTTACTGTTTACTGAACACATCTATGTGCATAAATTTACTGTTTACTGAACACATCCATGTGCACAAATTTACTTGTTGTATGGTGTTCTACAGAATGAAACTGTTAAACAAACACCATTAACTTTAACATTAATCATCTGAAAGAACCGCTCTGTGAAATTGAATTGCTCTTCCCATCTCTTTGTGTCCTGATCTTCATAATTACATGATGGAAAGCAGTAATTATGACATGGCCTTCTTATTAAACATCCAATCATTGTGATTTGCTTGAATAAAAATAATATCTAATAAATTTTTACTGTATCATATGATATACATATTTCTAATGTCTTTAAATGATCAACATGATGCAAACTCTGCTGTTAAACCTGTTTCACACTCAATCTCCTCATGTTTTCTGTCTGTCTCTGATTGATAGTTCAGAGTGTTTCATCCAGTCAAATCTCTTCTAGTGTAACTGTAGAAGTGTCCAGCTTCAGCTCGACTCAAATCTTGTCTGATTGTGATCAAGTAAAGTCAGAATAACATCAGTAATATCTCCAGTTGAAATCTAACTGGACTGAAGCAGCTGAGTCTTATCGTCAACAAGTTTGAAATAATTAACCATTTTTATGTTTATTTTTTTTTTAATTTCTTCTGCTCACCAAAGCTGAATTTATTCAATCAAAAATACAGTAAAAACATTTACATTGTGAAAAATATTATTACAGTTTCAAACAGCTGTTTTCTGTGTGAATATTTGATAAAGTGTAATTTATTTCTGTGATGTGCAGCTGTATTTTCAGCATCATTCCTCCAGTCTTCAGTCACATGATCTAAAACCCTAACCCTAACACACATGATCACATTATGATCACATGATCGTTCTAATATGTATTATCCAGAAATCTTCTTCTTCTTTTTTTTTTAAGAAAAATAATTTCAAATGTATTAACTTTGATCATCAACATTTTGAGGAGGGTTTTTTTCTTCATCTCTCAATCAGCACTGGATTGCATTGAAGTATATGTTTGTATTATTTCAATCTAATCTTACTAAGACATATAACTGTAGATATAGACCAACGACTGACATTTCTATCATATAAAGTGTTATAAAGATATCCCTGATATACATCACAAGCATCAGAATTTACATATAAATATCAGCCTCTGCAACTTCTACCTAACCTGAAATATTTCTTTAAGACACTGAAACAGCTCAGGCACTAGATGGCAGCAGAAATGTTTCCAGGGAATTTGGACCGGCTCATCGAGTCCTCAAACAAAGCTTTCCATTGTCTCATAGCTGGAAGAACATTGACAAAAGTTTTTTTTTTTTTTTTTTTTTCAGATTTAAAGCATCATGGAAATGTGATTAGTTCAAAAACATTTTAAGTGAGAATGTTTTCAGGCTTACATAATTGTCTTTTTAAATTTCTTCAACCTGGAGAGGCTCCTTTTCATGATATTTTTACATAAGCCACGAATAATAGTGGGAAAGATTTCTGTCTCTGTTCGGCAGTCGTGGAAAGCCTTACAATCGCTCCGACAGTCGTAACCCTGCGTTAAACGCCTGTGAATTCAATCTAGATATACACACGGGTCCTGCTTCTGGCACAGCGAGGAGAGCGTTGTCTCAGACATGTGAGTGAGAAGCTCAAACAGATCCTCTGATTCCTGGATGCCGTGTGGAGTGAAACTGTGTGAAGTGGATGTGTGGTGTATTGTGGGCCGCTGTGTGTAAAACGCTTGGCCTGGCTCTATTAGGCTTGGCGCTGGCGCCGCCTTCACAGAGTGACACACTCTCTTATGAACTGCTGGCGGTACATCCTGGCACTTTTCCCAACTCAACTTTTATCTTGGAGATCCCAGAAGCTTTGAAGGCATTCAGGTGCTCTCTGTGTGCCAGGAAATTCTTCCTCCACATGTTGCGTCCACTTCTCCTAAACCCAGCGGCGGTGTATTCTGGGAATACTGTGAGCTTTAGGAAAAATCACTCAGATTACAGTTATAAAACTCTGTTTGTGGTTTTGCAGTATTGCCACTGTACCATAATATGCAGTTTATGAGGAGAACAACTGTAAAGCTTAAATCAGAAGTAAAAAGCTAAACTTAGGCTATAAACAAACTACAACCAGGTCACATGACTTCAACATCACCACTGTTAAGCCCCCAACAACTCTTTCAGTCTTTCAAACATTTTCCATGATTGTTTGAATAGCGTGAAAGAGCATGACAGTAAACATATCAAGGCTGTGAAAGTGATAGAGGAGGCCATCTGTTCAGTGTGATGAAGTTTATAATCCTGAAAAACCCTGTAGCCCCATTGAGTTTTTCAATGAGTTTGTTTCTTCATCAGATTTTGAGAAATGTAGCATTGCATCAGTGTCTCATCAATGGATGCTCTGCAGTGAATGGGTGCCGTCAGAATGAGAGTCCTAACAGCTGATAAAAACATCACAATGATCCACAGCGCTCCGGTCCATCAGTTAACATCTGGAGAAGACAAAAGATGAAACACATCCAGCATTAAGGTGTTTTTCACAAAGAGTTTTGCTCTGAATCAGGAGAGAAATCTGCACAGATCAAGCAGTGTTCAAACAGCTCTAAACAAATATGTGGCTGAATTTTGACGTGAGAGACAACAGGAACAGCATGTTTTCACTGGAGGAAGTGTTGTTGTGCATTATAGACTCAGATTTTAGCTGGGAGCAATGGTTATAGTTATAAACATCTTAATGATGGATTTGTTTTGTTATAAACATGCAGCTTTTGTCTTCACAATACTACTCCTTTAAAAAAAAAAATCACAAGGGGGGTATAGTTAATGTGTTTTATGTTGTAGAATAAAATGTAAAAACACCTTGAGCTTGTTTTCAGTCTTACTTCAGGCATTTAACCAAAACCCCACTGACTTCAGGACAATGGAACTGCACAAATGTTTGTTTCCGGCATTTGGCCTTCAAGAATACGTCATCCCATCACAGCGCTGGTGTTGTAGTTGTGTGATTTGCTAGTTTTAGTTGGATGGCTGTTGCAGAACCTCTCTGTTTATATGTCACATTAATATTAGATAGATCTGTGGCTGGAGTTTAAGGTCGTCCCATGTTAACACAAGGCTGCTTGCTTTGGTACTGTACCTGTTTATTCTTTTCATCAGGTCAGTTGAATGTCATACTCGCTATTAAGCTCAATTTTCCTTCTTGCTTGTGTGTGTTGTAGGTGTGCCACGGTGAAGAATGACCATGACACAGCAAACATCAAGAAACTACAGAACAATGTGATCTCTACTAAACTTTACTGATCATAAATGATCAAAATATCCTTGCTATAGTATAAATGGAAAACACAGCATTTACATTGTTGAAGAGAGAGTTTTTATTTTCAGTGAACATTATTTTTTTATTTTATTAAAAAAATACTTTATTCCTTAAACGTTGCTGGACAGGTTGTCAGTAAGACAGCAGAGGTACAGTAAGCAGATCATTACTGCAATCCTAGACTCATTTTATCATGATTAAACCTATTAAGCATAATTTCCACCAATATTAACAGAGGAAATGTGTGAAACGTCTTTCCATCTGAATCTGCATAAGATTAAGCAGCAATAATCCTTAATACCTCTTCATAAATGCCTGATGATATTACATTAGCTTGTGTTTGTCTTGTGGCAGTGCATGCCATAAAGCATCATGCGTGTTACGGTAAGGAGAACAGATCTAAGCTGTCACACGTTGTTCATCATCATTCCTGAATGGCTCAGGAATGTGATCTCAAATACCAGCTAATCCTGCTGTTTGCTAATCATGTCAACATTGTTACGCTGTGCCCATTTCTCTGCATTGTTTTGGCAGTGCTGACAGTCAGGGTTTCTCTTCCTTTCAGCTGCGTTGACCCTGAAGTAGAGGATTATGGGAAGAAATGGAGCATGGGCGCAATGCTGAGATGTTTGAGGCAAGAAGGCAAAGACACACAGAGTAGAGCTTATGCAATCATATACTTTCATGTTTAACACTCTGTGACGTTTGACATTCATAGCCACTAATCTGCACAGATTCTCAGGTGTTAAGCGCTACAGAGTCATTTGAAGATTGACACGCACGTGTGCTACTCCTGATGAACAGCAGCTGCAGATTACACTGAGCTAAATGATTTTATTGTGGATTCATTGTTGCCCAAGAGTAAAGGCTGGTTTAAAAGATATAAAGTCTATTCTGTCTGTGTTGCATCCTGTAGCAGTCTTCTGCAGTGTGTTTTAGACCTTTAGAGATGCCTGTTTACAGTCCAAATGTTCCTCATTCTGAGCTGTTATTGGATGTTAACTATCTGCATGAGATCAAACACATTATCCTCCAAAATAATCATTGACACATTCACTTCATCAGTGCTCTGATTTATGTTAGTTAATTTGTGTATTTGTTTATTGAATAATAATAATAATAAATAATTATTATTATTATTAATAATAATAATAATAATAATAATAAATCTTTATGCTTCTATAGTTCTCCTTGTGTGCAAGAGCAGTTTCCTAAAGGTGAATACAAATGTGTGTCATGTGACGTAACAAAGCAAGAATTTTACTTTAAATCCTGGGCCAAAATACACACTTGCCAAGAGGGAAACTTCTTTGTACCATTCTTTACAAAGAGATGATTTAACAATATGGACGATTTAAACAGAAAGAAATAAATACATTCGATTTCTAACTCATCCATTTAAATGAATAACTGACCCCAAAATTAAAATTGGCTGAAAATGGGCTCACTCTCAGGCATCCTAGATGAAGCTGAGTTTGTTTCTTCATCAGCTTTGTAGAAATGTAGCACTGCATCAGTGTCTCATCAATGGATGCTCTGCAGTGAATGGGTGCCGTCAGAATGAGAGTCCAAACAGCTGATAAAAACATCACAATAATCCACAGCACTCCAGTCCATCAGTGAACATCTGGAGAAGACAGAAGCTGTTTGTAAGAAACAAATCCATTACTTGGTGAGCAAGTGATGAATTGCTACATTTCTCCAAAATATATCCCTTACTTAATAACATATATAATCAGCTTAACAGTTTGGGAAAATTATGAATTTTACAAAGTCCCAGTATTTGGGTTTGTTTATGTTCTAAATGTCATTGAGCTTCAGTGGAAGCAAGATTACAAAAAATATCATAATCAGTGACTGTTATTTACTTATAGTACATTGCGTTAGTCATCTAGAAACAAGAGCTGAAACGGAAATATTTCTTTATGTTTTCTTAGTTTACTTAGTTAATGTTCATTTTCAACAATGGCAGACAGGCTGATGTTCGGGAAACTTTAACGATCATTGTTTTTGCAGCTCCATTTGGTGAAGCTGGTGGCAAAGATTGAATGTTCTTCTTGATTGCTGAAAACAACAGTGATCGCAATGACTGCTTTGTTTGATGAACTCATTTAATTAAACTTTTATTCACATATAACCATTGATTAATGCACACGCATAGAGCACATTAAATATGATGAATGGAAACTCAGACATGCTCTCTTCATGCACTGTTAAAAATCGCTGTAAAAAAACGGCCAAATTTCGACAGTAAAATACTGTTTTTCATTTAAACAGTGCATTCTGGGTAATATTAATCGTTTTCGAGAAGTAGCCTGCTGCTATATATCGTAAAATAACAAAGTTCAAATTCGACACTCAGCAGCTGTGTTTCAAATCACACCCTACACCCTCATTCACTATTCCCTACATGAGTTTACTAATATAGTCCACCTAACAGAGAGAATGAACACTAATGAGTGAATTCAGACACTGATCAACAGCTGCTGTTAATGAGTAGAATCACTGAAGAAAAAAAAACATAACAAGACAAACACATGAAATACAACTGACTTCAGCCACAGCTTTAGATGAAATCAACTGAAGATTTAAACAATCAACAAACAGCTTCACCAACTTCACACATTACTAACCAGACTGACTTTATTTCTATCAGATCAGAGATCAGAGATCAAAAGATCTTATTGAGAATTACAGAGATTTAGATGATAATGTTACTGTTTCGTCTGACGTCACCATTGTGGAGATCAGTGTTTGCTTTAGTTGGGCTCCTGACCCTTGACTTTTGTACTTCAACTTTTGTTTCATTGTTATATTTGTATCTTTATGATACATCTGTTACAGCAATATTAATCTTCATGGTCAAGTGACTATGACGGTTTCTGTCAAGCATGATCTACTAGACTGACTTATTGCTATAATAGTCAATTCATAACTTGGTGTTGAAATATATGAGTGAATAACACTTTTCTTTTGTTTGTTTTTTCAATTTTATAAGATTGAACGGTAATGTGATTATCTGGATATGGATTTAATGAAATTTTGAGCTTTAAATATTTTGGGCAGCAGTCCTCTCAACACTGAAAGAGAGACATCAACAATCAGCATATTAATCTCAACAATGGTGACAATCAAAAGGTTTATGATGCAATGCATGCTGGGTACCAGCACAGGATAAAACTCATCCATGACTCCCAGCATGCATTGGGGCATGAATAAATTATGCCCCTGAATTGTTCACTTATTTTCTTGAATTCTTATGTGCTTATAATTTTGCATTTGTTTTAAATTTTAGTAGCATGTGTTGTGATGTTCAGAACTGATCTGTTCATTTATTTTGTGGATTGTCACCATTGTTGTGATTCATACGCTGATTCTTGATGTTTCTGTCTAAATTTCAACAAAGGTTTTTTTTTTTTTTATTATGAGTGAAATTTTCTTAACAGTCTTTTATAACTTATGGCTTAGAAGTGTTCATTCTTATGCTGTAATATCAATATTCAATAAGAGAAGAGACACGGGATTAGATCAGAAATAATAGTGTTTGTCCTTGTCAATATATAAACAACAATATCAGATTTTTTTTTCTTCTGTGTACTTTTGTTTTGCTATAACAAGTTCCAAAGACGCATTGTTAAAGCATGTAAAAAAAAAAAAAAAAAAACCTTAGTTGTTGAAAAGTCACGTTCAAGAGCCCAACTAAAGTAAACACTGATCTCCATCATGGTAGTGAAAAAAACACCTAAACCTATTTAACTCTCCATAAGTTCTTCTGTAGACATCTGACAGAAATAAAGTCAGTCTGGTTAGTAATGTGAATCTGGTGAAGCTGTTTTAATAGTTGTTTAATCAGATCTTGAGAGATTTGATGTATTCTTTTATTCAGTTGATTTCATCTAAGGCTGTGGCTGAAGTCATTTGTAGATCTTGTGTTTCTCTTTCCTTCAGTGATTCTGCAGGTGTTTATCACTAATGCTCAATCATCAATTAATCACTGAATTATCTCATTAACTTCACTGATTCAGTGTTACTCTAACACTCTGTAGTGTGCACACATTATAAGTGTTCATTTAAAACTGAGGATTTTCTTGTGGGGTTTAAAGGGTTAAAGATTTAAGATGAAGAAAAAACAGCATGAAACATAATTTAACAGTAATAAACTGTAATTAATTTACAGGAAACAAACTGTAGAAAAACAGTTATTTACTGGCGCCCCTTTCTTGCCGTAAATTAATGGTTGCCAGCAAAAAAAGTGTTTTTCTACAGTTTGTTGCCGTTAAGTCAAGGAAAAACAGTAATATACTGTAAAATGTAAACGTCAGATTTACCAAATGAAAAAAAAAGTTAATTTAACTAAAATATTTGTGAACATCCATAGAAAAAAAACTAGGCAAAGTCATACACTGATAATGAGAGTAAATACTGAACTTGACTGTATTAATGTGTGTTTGCACAAGATAAATCGTTTAATGTAGTTTTGTTGTTCACCATAGTGCTGGAGAGTAGAGCCTTTGCTTCAGTCAATGATGAGCCACAATTTTTGATTTTCTGCTGCTTTATGTAAAGGCAGTAAATGTGGAGTCGCTGATACAGTGATGATCTCTGCGTTAAGTACTTCAGCATATACATGTGTGCTATAGCTGACAATGAGCTGCAGTGATTTGAGTAAAAGTCATGTATTTAGTTACTTTATTACTGCACATTAAGTGTTTGCATCGTTATATTAAGAAATATTCCTTCTCAGTGGACTCAAATGAAATATGTTCATAGTACTAACATCGTAGGAATGCTAGTTTTAAAAACTCGAACTGTTTGAAGCAGTGGGAGTGGAGTTAATTTCTATGGTAGAATTTAGGGTAAAATACTGTTAAAAAATAAAAGTGGTAAATTAATGGTTAAGAGCTGTAAATTAACAGTACTTTACTGGCGCCCCTGCTGCCAGAAAATTACTGTTATTTAACGGCAATTTTTTTTACAGTGTGCAGAAGAACTAAGCTCACTAGACAAGCACGCATGTTTGATCTTCTGTTTACCAAAATATGATGAGAGATTAATAAAAATCCATTCCTGCTCCGGAGAGGAATGCATTTCCAGAGAAGCCAGTGTCGAAGAAATGTTGTCTATGATGGGGTCTATGACGATTCAGACACATTTAACCTCATTTTTCATCCTTGTCTTTCTCCGCTCCAATGTTCTGTCACCTCCACTGTAACATGTTTGTAGACATAATATTTTCTCCAGGAGGTGTTGCTTGTTTAGGCTGTGATAGCACAGTCCCTGTGGACTGCTCTGTTATCGGACAATCACCTGCATGAAAGAGATATCTTTACCCTGCACCCAGTCTATGCCCTCATCTCAGGGTGAATCATGGGATCCTGGAAGCAGACAGGGCCTGTCACGTGACTGAATATGAGCCACCCATGCAGATGCATCAGTGGAATGTGATGGATACAGTGTGAAACTGATAACACACAGGGCCTGTTTAATACGCTAAAATCAGTCAGTACACCAGGGGTGTGTCCAGTCCTGCTCCTAAACACATCCTGCTTTAGCTGAAAATATTAGTATCATTACTGTATCTTATTGAAATGCATTGGATGTTAGTCGTGGACCAAATAAAAACAAAAAACAAAAGGAACAAAAAAATATATATTTTTTTCATTTAGCTGAATACTGAAACTCAAAATAAAGTTTATATAATAATCAACACTCAAATAAAGACCTTTATCATTCTTGATTATAAGCATTTAAATTGCAGTTTTTATATAAGATTTTAATTATTTATAGTTGTTTTTACTTAAATTCAGTGCTGAAGTATAAAAATTTAAACAGAGGCTGGGATAACTTGTTTTTGTGTATTAAAAAAAAAAAAAAAAAACGTCAGGTTTATTACAAAGATAATGGAAATGTTATATATTGCAAATATTTAACAAAAATGCTCTTTGGAGTTATTGTTCTAGCTGAGTTATTAACAAGTTTATGGACATTGCTTGTCTTTTTTTTGATAAATTAGATGTTGTGTGACATTATTGATCCAAGCTGATTTACTGAAGCACTGACTGATCGATTACATGATACATGATTTATTTCACAAAGTTGTTCTGTGTCTTCTGATGTTCATTCATGTTTATTTTGTGCCATAACTAGTAGTAAAGATGAATATTTAATCGGGTCACATGCCGCTTGAACTGAGGCTACAGCAGTCTGTCACAACACATTTAGCTTTTGTTTGAATTTTGTTATAACAGAATTTGAAAGCTGAGACTTTGTTTCATATTACAAGTAAAAGCACACAGCTTATTGAGATCTTCATGACTCAAGAGAAGATCTTGAGTCATGAAAATTATGATTGATTAAAATCCAGAAATCAACATTATTAACCAAACATTAATGTCCACACATCTAATATGTAGTTTATCTACAGTATGTTGTTTGAACAAAATAAACACTAGCTGTATTTCCATCCATTTAATGCAAATTTTGGTATATTGCATAAAAACACTGGATGAAAATGCTAAGATGTTCATCAATTATAAAAAATAGCTTTTTTTAATCTGTTAAGATGACAAGCAAATGAACTCTGATAGAAGCACATTTACTGAATAAATTCCTCGATAAATCTCATTGCAAACCATCTCTAGTGCATTTTCTCACAGGACTGTGCTTCCAAACATCAGGCATCTGAATGATAACGTGACAGAGATGTCATGTTTCGTCTGGTGAAAATCCTTTATTATCTAGAGCTACATGTTTCCCCGGTTGCAGCAACTTTCATTTTTCTTTGTGCCTGTTTCCCAAGAAGGCACGGTTTTATTCTCTTGAACACATGGAATAGAAAATGGTCTTTTATTTGCATTTGCTTTGCATTGCTCATGCAATGTTCTAAACATACGCATAAGTTAAATTAAAATCTTCGGATGGAAACATAGCTAGTAACATAATCGAAATGTGACATCAGAGAAACGCTAATTAAATTTCACCAAAAGTTTTTGTCCTGATTTTGAGGGAATATGTTCAGTTGGTGAAATTTTGGTGCAAATGTTTTCAAATCCTTCAAATCATCCTTTCCTCATATCTATACCCCTCTATGTATGTGTCGTCCTTACTTTCTTTATCAAAGTGGGAAATCTCCATGTCATACCAATAAATAAAGCAATCAAACAAGGAAGCAGAAGCAGGAAGTGATGCGAAGGCTAATAAATGAGAAAGTGTTGAAATAGCTCTTTAGCATTGGCTCCAGGAGAACAGCCCCATTGTTTTCCCAGGTTACATCTCATCTCGCTTAATTCTGGATCAGAGCCACACGGCTGATTCGCTCTTTAATACGTTCCTCATTGTTCGCTAGTGAATTAGCAGCGGGTTTGTCTAAATGAACTCCTGTAATGTGACGCTTCATTGGTCCCTCTTCACCTTTGACATGGAAAGCAGAAACAGTCCCTTACTCGTGAATAAATGAGCCTCTTTGTGTGTGTTAGGCTGGGTGTGTGATTTGTGTAATGACCGTACATGTCTTTAAGTCCAGGTGAATGCTTCTTTATATGTGTGCATGACCCAGTTTTGTGGTCTCAGACAAATTTCATAAATTGTAAAAGATTTATTTAGGCTTTCTTTGATGGCTTTGATGGGTGAGTACACTCTCAGAGAAAACAAAGTACAAAGGGTTGTTACTGAGGTATTTTTTTTTTCATTTAGTCACTAGTATGTTAACTTTAGGCACTCATATTTACTTTTAAGGTACTAATATGCACTCTAATAAATCAGGTAGAAAGGTAGAGCTTCAGTGACCACTTTTGAACCTTTTTATCTGAGAGTGTATGATATGCTTACCAATGGCTGATATAATAATTGCCATTACTGGTGAAAAAAGCCAATCTTTCTTCAGTGATTTCGAAGTGATTCTTTTACATTGCAGAGTCATTTCGGAGTTTAATTTTTAACCACAGAAATGGTGCTTCTGTGTGTGCTAGAGCCATTTCTGCTTGATGCCAATTCCACAAAAACCTTAACTAAACTAAACTATTTAAAGTTCCATAAAGTTCAGAAAGGTCAAAATGAATTACTATGGAATTCACAAGCTTTAATGTGCAGATAATGCACTGGGAGAAACTCAATGTTTCGCTTACAATGTGCAGAAAGATTTCAGTGTTGATGCCATTAGTGTTTACAGTAATTTACTGGTGGTTTTTATGGAAATTGACCAGTTTAAATGTGTAAAAAAGCAGCTACTGAATGCTCTCTTTATTTCTGGCTAGTAATGCATGTCTTCTTTCTTCCTTATTACTGACCATTTTACTGCTACATTGATATCTTTTTAAGCTCATTTTAATTACTTGACTAAATGTGGTTATTTTTGTTTATTATTATTATTATTAATATCTTTTCAAATTACGTTATTATTTAATGAATTGATTTAATAAATAATTATTTTAAGTAAATTGTAAAATAAAGATTTAATGTAGTTAACATTGATAGCTGTAGAGCAAAGACTTACAATACTCAAGTTTGTCTGGTGTAATTTCAATGTTGAAATGCCTGTTTAATCCTGTTTATGATCATCATCTTTAAATAGAGCTTTGAGCAGCGGTTTCATAGTGGCACATGCTTTCTAGAGCTTTTTTTATTTTTATGTGAGCAGTAAATGCCAGACTCAGATGAAACATTCTTTCTGAAGTTGTGGTGCTGCAGATTCAATAGCGGTGCTTAAGTCACTATCAGAGTTTTTCAGTAAGGTTCTTCATTCACATCAACAGAAGAATGCAAATGCTCAAGAAGCGGTCGGTTCCGTTGAAACCTGAATTTTTACATCCTGAATTGATCCATGTGACCGCACAACCACTGAAGATTTTTTTCTCTCTCTCTGAAATTACAGTAATGACCATTATATTTCTCTTTCAAAGACTTTGTTCCATAATCTAGTCTAGATTAGCTGTCTAAGTAGGCGGGATTTTAAGATTAACACATAGATGCTTCCTGTCTGTGTAGAGCAAAGCAGAGCGGGATCCCATGTGTTCTTCATGGATAAGACAATCCTATATTGCACTGCAACGAGCTCAAAGAAGAGAATAATCCACAAAGTCACATGTATTATTATTTTTATGATAGTATTATAGTGTTATGTATTTTTTTTGAAGTAATCACTATTGTGTCTTGTCACATGAAAGAGAGCTGCGTGAAGATCCTTCAGATTTTTTATTTATTTTTATTTTTGTAATACAGCAACAGCATTTGGATTTGCATATTTTTCCTATTTTTGGTAAAAGTCTCCCAGTTCCCTGGAGTTCTCTGCAGTGCTGTGATAAAGTGTGAATTGTCTCTAGCTTGAACTTATATGTGAAGTTATATTTCACCAGTGAGTTCGTGCGAGCCGCTCCACCCTCTGTTTATATTGTTTATGAAAAGACACCCAAAACCAGCAGCACATGAGTAATTTCTCCAGTGATGCAACGCTGTCAAGTGACACAGCAGACGCTGGAGACACCCAGTGAGATGATACTTTACGGCCTTGTTATTGGTGTTGTGGTGAGTTTGGATTGGGCTTGTTTTCTCGATTCCAGAGCCCAACGGCTCATAATAACACCCGGCTTTGATCTTCCCTTGCTGGTGCTTATTTATTCTCCTCACAGTGAATATTTTGCGGTGATGTTAATGGGCCCTCCCAGCACACATTAAAGAGCCACAAACACAGAGAGCAGAGACGGAGAGAGCGGGGCGGTCTGTGAGGGCTGAGGTGTGGGCAGGATCGGTGTCTGATCCCAGTTGGAGGAAAATGTGTGGCACGTGGGCTATTGGCTGCTTGCTGTGTGAAGCACGGTGTAAATGCGTATGGAGCATGCTGTTTTGTGTTCGAATGTGTGTTCACGATGCAAAAGGGTGTTTTTGCACATCTTGAGTAATTAGTGTAGGCCGCTCGCCCTGTCTTTCAGCTTGTGTTGTGTTGTGTTGTGTTAGAGTTGATTGAAGAAAGATTACTTCGATTACTTCTAAATCAGCCTCATAGGGCAGGGGTGAAAATGAACAGGTGCTTGGGGTAAAAATGCCAGCAAAGTGAATGATACAGGGTCAAAAATGCCCTTGCACAATTAAACTAAAATGATTATGAATTTTACAATTAGGACTTCCACCCATAATAGTGGACTCGACATGGCCTAGTCAACTAAAATATAAATAGTCGGTTAGTGTCTGTGTCTGGAAGAGACTGAAAAAAAGACTGAGCCAATTTTACTCCCTGTTTTCATTTCATGACCGCTGGTATGTCTCCATGTGTGTTTACGTGAACACACTCTGAAGAGCATCAGACGTGAGCAGTGTCAAACATAGTTAGTTTCTTTCTTTCTTTCTTTCTTTCATGTATTTTTTTTTCTTTTTTTGGTGAATCCATTCATTATAACCAACTTAAAAACTACACTCTTAAACATAAAGGTGCTTCAAAGGTTCTTCACAGTGATGCCATAGAAGAACCATTCTTGGTTCCACAAAGAACCATTCAGTCAAAGGTTCTTTAAAGAATAAAAATATCTCTTTCTTACCTATTTATAATAAAAAGAACCTTATTTTGCCACAAACAACTTTTTATGAAAGTCTTTTTTTTTCAGGAAAAAGGTACAAAAGCTGTTACTGAGGCAGTACCTTTGTACCTTATTTACACCTAAAGAGTGCATATGAGTTCATATTAGTACCTAAATATGGTGTGGTTTAGTACATTTGAAAACATACTGCCCTAGTTGACAATTTTTGTACCTTTTTTTTCTGAGAGTGTAGCTACACACTGCAAAGTCTTGGTTTGTTAACTAAAAAAAGAAAAAGAAAAAGAAAAAACCTGCCACCTGCCATGTAATGTGTTCAATTTTTTTATGTCCATTTTTTTTTAAAGCAGTGACTAGTACTTTTATTGTAAGTACATTGTAACAGTAGCTATTCTATTTAAATGTTTTTTATTATTACTATTATTATTATTGGGGGCTTTAAATGCAAATTGCTAGATTTCAAATACACTTAAATTCTGTCCACTTCCAAGTATTGATGAAAATAATTTAAGTCTAATTTAACACTTATTCTCTTTTTGTGTGTTCTGTGTATTTTATTTTTATGAGTCAAGTCATTTGTGTCTATGTGTGGTGTTATAAATCAGTGACTTATCTGGGTTATGTTTGAGTTAAGGATGCTTATGTAGACTGTAGACAGGAAAGCAGCTCACAGAGGTATGGAACAGAACTAATACTTGAGGTAGAAATGTCCTTTTAAATAATTTATAAAACAGATGTGTCTCTCAGAATCGCATGATGCTTCTTCCTAGTATTGACAGAAATATTCAACTTCATCTGTTTCACAGAGCTACAATATGGCTGTAAATATCCCGTCTCTTCTCACTGTTTAGTGTTGTGTTTACAGGCCTCAGTTATTTACTTCTGTATTTTGAAGAGGTTGTCACACCCCAAATCTGTCAGTGAGTTCGCAGCCTGTTTCTTCTTCCATTACTGCTTTACATTTTTCATTGACAGACTTCTCTGTGTGTTGTGTGTCCTCCCGTTCACCCGTCTCAATCTCCGTGTGTGTGTGTGTATGTCTCAATTCACAGAACTGTGGGGATTTCAACATTCTCATTGATTCCAACCTCAAACCGTGGCTCTTGGAAGTCAACCACTCTCCCTCATTGGCATGGTGAGCGACGCACAGACACTAATCCAATGATTTTTCCATTTTCTTTTGTATATGGTGATGTGTACAGTAACAACCTCTTACCAGTAGCCTGTTGCCTGAAGCTAGCTTAACAAACTCTGAGTTGACAAAACCAAACAAATCCAACTTGGTTTAGATCATGCTCATGCAGCTGGATAGAAACATTCTGTCAACTCAGAGTTTGTGATTAACAAACAGCCAATCACACGAGACATGGAGAGCATCTATTTAATTCACTTCTCTAATGAAGATTAAAATATGTCGATATTAAAAATATAATGAATGCATTTACAAGGCAAGAATAAACACAATGTTGTTGCAGAAAAAGTTTGAGAAGGCATAATAAAGCTTGAGAAAACAAATAAGTTCAGTCATTTTAAAAGCTTAATTTATGCTTATTTATTTGTTTAATTGCATCAGATAAACGTCATTGCAATTCGAGATAACTGCGCTGTGCACTTTAAATTCCCATCACATACTGCCATCCAGACAGGGAATGTAGAAATGCAATCAGATCTGCATTTTTAGCATTGATCTGGAGTTTTAAATCAGGCCTGAAAATAGCTAGATGAACAAGTATGAACTGTAAATACTGTCCTAGTCACAATATTTATTTAGATTTGACAGGAATGAAAGCGAGGTTGTGAGGGTTCAAAGTATTTGCAATGGATTGCACTGTTTTTTAACAACATATTTGCAAAAACCACATAATTTGTGTGAGTTTTGAAAGTTACATGTGATCCAGGACTTTTATACAGTGCATGCCATCATAAAGATTGTAAGTCTATCCATCAAAGCCTCTTTTTCATCCATGTAAAATTCAATATGGTGTATCTAACATCTCACCATTCCTTAAGTGGCTGATCTACACCACAATTTCTGTCATAAGTGGGGGGATCAAATCGAAACCCCCGGGAAAAGCCTTTTTCAAAGTGTATCAGCAGATGAGTGGAAGGATTTCCCAGTACAGGTGATTTTGAAGATCTACCCAACTGGAAGTTTTCAGGTCTAGACTTTTCCAAACTACCGGATCAGAAGCTTTGATGCACTGCATCAGCTCTAAGTGAAGCAACCAGGCAATCATCTTAAACTGCATGAAGAAGAAGAGGAACATTCAGTATGGCATACATCAACATAAAAGCATTTGACAGCATTCCCCTTAGTCTGTGAACATACCGAACAGACCCAGTCATCATCGGCTTCTTGGAAGGTGAAGCATTGGAAAACCAACCTGCGGTTCCATGCCAATGGTTGCATAATGGCTGGTAAAAGCCATTAAGTGAAGAGTTTTCCAAGGCAACTCTCTCTCGCCACTGACAAACTACTAAATATTGGGAACGCATGATGAACTGAAGATCTTAATAGTCAGTGACTTCCATCATTTGAAAGCTGAAGCCAAATACTCTCTCTCTCCTAGATCAGAGATGGAATGAAGAAATAAAAAAAAGCTTCTGATAAAGAATGCTATTTTCTCCCCAAATATTTCTCATTACAAAACAACAAATGGTATTCACAAAAAATGACAATTCACACTCAGTTGTTTCTGTGTTCAGCAAATCCTTAGAGTGAAGTTCTTAATGAATACTTGAGTCAACCTCAGGCCTGCCATTAAGTGTACTTCTCAACATGCTCATAAATGTTTGTGTGGTGCTTTGTCAAATTTTTTATATTAATTTCTTTGAAGTATTCATTACTTACATTGGTTGTGATATACAGGTGAATCTCTGGAATGTCTGGAAAAGTTTTATTTTTAAGTTTTATTTATTTCAGTAATTCAACTCAAATTGTGAAACTTGTGTATTAAATCAATTCAATGCACACTGACTGAAGTAGTTAAAATCTTTGGTTCTTTTCATTGTGGTGATTTTGGCTCACATTTAACAAAAACCTCAACAAAAATCTCAACAAATTAGAATACTTCATAAGACCAATAATAATAATAATAATAATAAAAACATTTAGTGAATTGTTGGCCTTCTGGAAAGTATGTTCATTTACTGTACATGTGCTCAATACTTGGCAGCTCATCTGCATTTTTTGGTCTCTTGTTTTTCATTTTCCTCTTGACAATAATCCATAGATTCTCTCTGGGGTTCAGGTCTGGTGAGTTTGCTGGCCAGTCAAGTACACCAACAGCATGCTTTTGGCAGTGTGGGCAGGTGGCAAATCCTGCTGGAAAATGAAATCAGCATCTCCAAAAAGTTGGTCAGCAGAAGGAAGCATGAAGTGCTCCAAAATGTCTTTGTAAATGGGTGCAGTGACTTTGGTTTTCAAAAAACACATTGGACCAACACCAGCATTTGACATTGTACCCCAAATCATCACAGACTGTGGAAACTTAACACTGGACTTCAACAACTTGAGCTATGAGCTTCTCCACCCTTCCTCCAAACTCTAGGACCTTGGTTTCCAAATGAAATACAAAACTTTTTCTCATCTGAAAAGAGGACTTTGGGCCACTGGGCAACAGTCCATTATTTCTTCTTTCTCCTTAGCCCAGGTAAGACGTCTCTGACGTTGTCTGTGGTTCATTGGCATGTCACCATATTCTAATTTGTTGAGATCGTGAATTGGTGTTTTTTTGTTATATGTGAGCCAAAATCATCACAATTAAAAGAACCAAAGACTTAAATAACTTTGGTCTGTGTGCACTACATTTATTTAATATACAAGTTTCACAATTTGAGTTTAATCACTGAAATAAATGAAAATTTCCATGAGATTCTAATTTACTGAGATGCACCTGTATTTGACATCTATAACAAGAAGATGTTTTTGGACACCATTAATTTTCATTGAGTGGACAAAACCTTTTTCCAAATATCAGAATTTTTATTTGGGTGAACTAGCCCTTTATATAAAAGATTGAATTTTGTAGACAGTGACAGTATTCACTTTAAGTCATATTTTATTTCCTCTGAAAACTTCAGTCTGCTCTGAGATTTGACTTCTAATATGAATTCAAAAACTGGAAATATTCTGCACATAAAGTCAGCTGGGCTGTTGTATGATGGTTTTTACAACTTGAAAGTATAAATAACTATTCACTTGCATTGTGTGGAAACGTGCAGCTTGTATTGTCTTGTATTAAGTGAAAGCTTATAAATTTAGAAGTTTATTGGGTTAATATAACTTATGCTTTTTTTTATATTTCTAGTGATGCTCCTCTGGATTAAAAGATAAAGGCCAGCGTGATCTCCGATATGTTTTCTCTTGTGGGTAAGTCTGCTCTTTCCCAAGCTAAGAGTCTCAGTCCTAACCCTGACCAGTCCTTGACCACTTCATGTTGTAAATGTTCATGTATGGTCATCTTTTCAAACCACAGAACAGCCATAACTGCAGGTTTCTGTGGCCGTGGCTTTTGTCATGTGGGTCACAGATGTTTGGTCTGTAGTAATGACCGGTTGAGAAGAAGTGTTGGCTTTCCTCCCTTACCGGAGGGTTTGTGGAAAACACATGAAATTTGGCAAAATGTGGATGAATAAATACAAGGTAGGATTGCAATTTAATCATATGGCGATATTTACTAGTGTCTGTGAATATTCAAGTTCAAAAAGATTTCATTTCACTATATGATCACTATATCAACCTTATCTCCAGAGCTGCTCATAGAAAACTATGGCCAAATACACACTGAACCTCAAAGTTCTTCAGGAGAAACAGCTTGCTTAATACATAAAACCCAATAAGGTGTATGGGGCAAACATCACAAGCATTCATTATGAAATTATGAACAACACATTAAGAAATTATGACTATGAGAAATGTATTCTACTATTCAATAGAAATATATTTCAAAGTAATAATACAGTTTTTTTTTTTTTAAGAAATATCAACATTTTTAACCATAAACCTCTTTTGTGCAGCACTTTGCCAAAAAATGAAAGGAGTTGTTTAAATTATTTTTGATTACATTTTAAAAGATTAATTTCATAGTTTTATGCATGCACGATTACCACCATTTTTGATAATAACTTTGTACTACATCATAAAACACAGAATCTACAAAGATAAAATCTGAAAACACAGAATCTGAAATATATATATATATGAAAAACAGTGAATTGTACTGCATCAGAAACCGTGTTAAAGAGTTCCCCGCAGGCGCTGTTCATTAGCATAAGATGACTTACATGAAGGAACTGTCAGCAGAACATTAGACGCTTGCACGAGTCATTGAACTGTCACAGTTTGGCTGAAGAAAACACCTCTGCAGCGCTCATGAAAATAATGATTGCTCAAGGCAGAGTTTAGTTATGCTTGCGCAATAGTCTGTCCCCACTCCAAAAGCTCACAATGCTCAGTGTAATGATTGATCTCTGTACAATGACGCTCGCTGATCGCATGCAGGGTTTCGTCTTCTTCGTTTTTATGGCAGCGTCTGTGTAATGCACATCCCTGATGATTACTTGACATCATTTTTGGGTCTTATTTGCCACAGGAGAACTGATCAACTCCAGACTATTCGTTCAATCTTTGTAAAAGTTAAGGATTTTGAAGTAATACAAAAAGTATTAAAAAACAGCTAAATAATTATGTAGGCGATATTTATGCAAGATAGCTAAAAATGTTTTGGAACAGAGCCGTCGTGTGATGTGTGACGCTTATGATCACATACACTACTGTTCAAATGTTTGAGGTCGGTATATTTATTAGTCTCTTCTGCTCACCAACGCTGTATTGTTTATTCAACAACACAGTATAAACAGCAATATTGTGAAATATTATTACAACTTAAAATAACTGTTTTCTGTGTGAATATCTGTAATGTATTTCTGTGATGCGCAGCTGGATTTTCAGCATCATTACTCCATCTTCAGTGTCACATCATCATTGTAATATGATGATTTGCCGCTCAAGATACATTTATTATCAGAATTGAAAACCTGCATTGGTGAAATCACAATGCAGTGTCTTTATTCTGAATTCTTCGATTAATGGGAAATTTAACAAAAAGCATTTATTTGAAATATAAATCTTTTGTTACTTTATAAATTTCTTTAATGACATTTTTGTTCAATTTAATGCGTTCTTGCTGAAGAGACGTATTTAAAAAAAAATGCTGTTGTATAGTAGATGTACAGTATAGGAAATAATAATAGCACATTAATCCAGTCATCACGTTTGGTCCATGGAGGTCTCTCATATTCTTGTCTCTACTTTGATATTCTAGCGCTTTATATGATGACCGCTTTGAAGTCGTACAACTAGGAACGTGAGCCAAAGAGCCTAAATATTTAGATCTTGAGTTACAAGTGCAAAATGATTTAATGTGTTGAGATGAACTAAACCACAGAAATGAGTGTTCATTTGATAGGATTCTAGCGAAAAGCTATTTGTCTGTCCACACCAGACAGAGTCAGAATCCCTCAAATACCACGGCCATTCAGAAACCCACTGCACTCCCAACAGAACTGACAAGTTTATAATCTAATTCATAGATATTAAACCGTTTTCACATTATTAAAAGTACATACTGAGTGACTGATAACATCTTTGTCATGGAAAACACTTGTTGGTTTGCATTGAGTTTGCCGTTTTAAAGTACATGTTTGCTTTAATTTATTTTCAAAAGGTATCTGTTGTTGCTTTCAGTATGGCTGTAAATGTCCCTCAACATGATATTCAAACTCACATTAGAGACATTTCACACTGAATAAAGCACATAATCAGTAGCTGAGATTATCAGTGTCATAGTTTGTATGTTGTTGTTCCAGCCGAGACGTCACTGAAATAGAAAAAAGAAACTTAGGGTTGAAGAAAGACTCTGATTGACATGGGAAATATTGAGTGTTGTGTCTGTCTGTTAAACATGGTGAGCCATCTCCAGTGATCTGATGATTACTGAACTCAACTCAAACTCTCTCAAAAATCATTGCCGCGTCCCAATGTGTCTACTTACACTACGCCAAGTGGTTCTCAATTCCAGTCCTCGTGTGTCCCCCTGCTCTTCACATTTTGTATGTTTCTCTTAGGCTTCAGACATTTGTTCTATTCAAACGTAAGTGCCCTGGGAAGTGGACATCACAGGGTATATACTGGAATTGAGAACTGCTGCACTACACCCTTAAAGTATGTACTCTTTTGGTGAAGAAAAAGTACAAACTTTTGAGTGTGCAGTAGAAAAATAGGTACGTTTTGGGACAAACTCTCACGTTATACAATTGCGTGTTTAATGAAGTGCTCTGTCACACAATTACACATACCCTGTCACTGTACACTGGCCTGTCAATCATCTTCTCACAGTTAACATCCTCCACCTTTCATTTGATTTAACTTCTGTTTTGGAGAGAAATGAAGAGGCACATTGATCTGTGAGCCGTGGATCTTCATGTGGAGATATTTTATTCATAATTATGCATTTAAAAGTTAGCGACCAAACGGATGTCTATAAAAGTTTACATTGTTGTTGCATACAAAATATAACACAGATAACCTTAAATAAGTATTTTTTTTACCAGGCTAAATATTGGTTATTACTAACTCAAACCAATTTATCTAAACTTCTCTACTTAACCTTTGGCTGTGCACATCCGCCATGTTTTTAACACTTTTAATTCATGTTTGTGGTACTCAACCAAATCATTTGCCAATGCGCAATGGATTGTGGGTAATATTAGTTATTAGAGTGTGCACGGATGCACACTTCAAAGATCGACCTCAAATAGTAGACCATCTGGGGACTTCTGGCATACTTTTACTTAAATATTTTTTTTAGATATATATTATGCTTTGGGACACACTAATTATAATCTCACATACTATTTAGTACACACTGCTATACTACTAAAAGTCACATTCAACACTTCTGCAGTGGTGTTTCTAGCTGATCTTTTTTTTGAGGAACATTGAGTTTTCAAATTTCTTGATTTCGTTTGTTGTTGTGCAGAATAATAAGATTGAGACCCAGAGCAACCAGCCAAGGCTCATGAGTTCCACACTGGTCACGAGATCATATGATTGGTTCCAAATGCTTATAATGGACTCGTAATTTCTGGCCCACAGTTGGTTCTCAAGAGGGTGGGACTCTTCAGCAACCCATCAAACTAGCTGGCAGAATGTGGAGCAGCTGTTTCATATCAATCTGATGAAAAGGATTTAGGGAATCCCATGCTGGATTGGGGAAACTGCTCTCCTCAGCTAACAAACTACATGTTAAGGAGCCGATTTCCCTGTCGATTTGTTGAGTGTTTTTTTTTTTTTTTTAGACCAACGGTAGACCAATGCGATCCAGCTTGAGATCTTCAGCGTTAGAGGCTTACATGGCGATAATGAGAGTGCTGCTGATGGAAATCTCTAAATGCTGTAGTTTGATACACAGCTGTAATGATTTTGTAAAGCTGACTGAAGTGTCCAGCTGTGAGAGCTTCCCCATGACCAGAGCACACAAACTGAATAATGTTACCACACTAAAAGAATGTCTTTTAACTTGGTCGCACTCCTAGTAATGTGTAGATGATTAGTCAGGGATTCTTACTACTTTGCAGTAGAATGCTGTGTGGGATGCACTGTAGACAGTGAATGTTGTTTGACAGTTTCAACAGCAATCTGAAGGATCATGTGACACTGAAAACTCGAGTAATGATGCTTAAAATTCAGCTTTGATTACAGGAATCGAGTGTACAATATATTACAATAGGAAACAGCTATTTTGAATTGTAATAATATTTAACAATATTACTGTTTTTACAGATTTTTTCAGCACATAAATGCAGAGGCCAATATTTAAAGCACACATTTAACAAACTTTTGGCAAGTACTGTACCCATTACAGAATATGTAATATGATAATAATTTAGAAAAATAAGAGAGATCATAAACATGCATGCTATTTTTATTTAGTATTGACTTGAATGAGCAATTTCACCTAACAAATATTGCATTGTTAGTGCACAAGAAAAAATAAGAACTGAATTTACACAAAATGATTCATACTACTGTGTCTCGTTATCTGGATGATCAACAACTTATGGAAGCCTGTTTCTGCCACTGAATAAAAAATAAAACAAGGTTATTGTGACTTAATTGCAATCTCACATTTCAGATTTTTTTTTTTTTTTTTTAAGAATTGTTTGATATGAATTCGCAATTCTTACTTTTTTTTTTTCCTAAATTGTGACTTCTCAGAATTGTGAGATATAAACTCTCAATTGTGAGGAAACAAAGACTTGTGAGATGATCAGGGTAAATTGTACATTTTTATTGTCTTCTGGGAAAGCCCAGTCTATCAATCAAAAGTTGTTATTGAAAGAAGTCTCTTCTGCTCAGCAAGGCTGCTTTTATATGACAAAAATACGGTAAGAAAAGCAATATTGTGAAAAATAATTAAAATTTTAAATGTTACTTTATAATATATTTTCAAATGTAATTTGTCCCTGTGATACAAAGCTGAATTTTCAGCAGCCATTAATTCAGTCTTCAGTGTCACATGAGGGAAGAAAGATAAAAAAAGAGATAAACACTTTTATTAAGCAATGATGCATTAAATTGATCAAAAGTGCCATTTTGAACTTTCTGTTCATCTGTGAATCCTGAAAAATAAAAAGTTTTACGGTTTCCACAAAAAAATATTGTGCAGCACAACTGTGTTCAACACTGATAATAATCAGAAATGTTTCTTGAGCAGTAAATCATCATATTATCATGATTTCTGAAGATCATGTGACACTGAAGACTGGAGGAATGATGCTGAAAATACAGCTGTGCATCACAGAATTACATTACACAGAAATACATTGATTCACACAGAAAACAGATGTTATAAATTGTAATAATATTTCAACATTTTTACTGTATTTTTGATCAAATTAGCTTTTCTGAGCAGAAGAGACTTCTTTATATAATGCATGCATAATATTATTTACAGCTATATAATTATTGTTGTTGTTCAACAAAATACTTTGGAAAGCAGCTTTGGAAATGTGCTAATTTAATACTGCAGCTAAATATAGTGGTCACTCATTTACTTTCACACACTGACAGATTGTTTGAGAAATGTGCTCTGACTCATTCTCAAACTTTGATACAGTCTTTCTCCACTTCATTTTCCTGTCAACCCTGTGGTCTAGCAGCAGATGAGAGAGCATGTGGTTTAATGAGCAGAAATAAAACACAGAGCTTCTGCTGACGGTGCTTTGAGAAAACTCTTGTCTGTGATTGGTGATTACTTTTGTGAAAAAATCACTAACTTTTTTAAACTTAATTCGATGGTTTGAACTGTAAGCATCACAATGTCAACCATCCGTACACACATTAAGTTGTAATTTAAGACATTCACTTCTGTGTTTTAATGATTCCAACATTTGTGGTGTGTGTATATTGCCAGAGTCAGCTTAAGATTGGACTCTATTTTTTTTTTTTTTTTTTGAAACCCTGAGATCACCTACGGTATAAGGACAAATCACCTTTAACTGATCATGAGCTGCAAAACTAAATCAGATGCTGCGATCATGTCTAACAAGTGAAAGCAAACAGCGGTGAAAGCAGTGAAACTAAAATTTAAAACAGAAAATATATTTAAAAAAAAAAAAATCCATGTAACAGCACTTAACTTTGAACACTGAGAAGATTGTGTTAAGGTAGGAAAAAAAAATGCTCAAATTTAGTGCAAGCCATCTGTGCAGGTAAACCCAATGCTTTAATTAATGGTGTCATGGACTGCATTATTTTGTAATGTTCTCTGAGGTCCATTTTTAAAGTTAGCAATTATATTACCTTAAACAGTTTAATCTATGCTGTTTTTGAGCCTCTCGGCAGAACGGTCTGTTTTCATTGGCGGGAAGCATTCAGGACTCACAAGTAAACACCCACTGCTGTGATTGGCCAACAGTTCCACTTATTAAAATAACAGATAGACACTGCTTTCATGTACTCTGAAAACAAAATGGCTCATTTGGGTTAAAAACATGTAAATACTCAGTATATATCAATCAGTCTGGAACAGACAAAAGCACGTTTGATACTGGAACCATTATAGTCTGATTCGGCACTGCTTCCTCTAATATGTTCAGTATCTCTGAAAAGCCTGTCAAACCACCTTTTTAAAAAGCAATCCACAGTAAATTAAAGTAAACAAACAATCGATGTTTCACTGATGCAATCTGGAGTTTTTTTATTGTCTGTACAGTGATGTAGAAGCAGGTGTAGATTTTCTCCTGAGGAGGTGGGGCTTAGCCACACTATTACATCATAAAGTGGCACATTCCACAACAAGTCGTTTTTTTTTCTGAGCTTAGCTTCAATAAAAGCTGTTTTTAAACTAACGAGAAAGTTTCAAGTTCTGAAACTTACAGAATTTTTTTCAAAAGATCAAGGAAATTTTTATTTCTCACTTGATGGCCTCTTTAACCCTTCAAAGGGCTCAGAAAATCAATTTATTGCTATTTTTCATCTTATTGGGAGTCAAATAGTACAATTCCATGTTGTTGTTGTTTTTTAAACTTGATTCTTATTTTTGATTTGCCACTTCGTTGGTTATAAATTTGCTGAAAACAGAACACTTGTTTATCAATGCAACATTTTAAACAAATGGCTGTAATTCCTGAACAATTTGGAATACAGGCCTAAAGCTGGTCTCTTTTTAAAGATGGCACAAAGAAGATTCTTGCTGAAGTTAAAGCATTAAAAAATTGTATACAATATGTTGCACTCTAAAGTTGCTAAAAAACAAGCCACAAAAGAGTTTATAGAGTATATAAATTCCTATGTAAACCTAATAAGCTAATACTAAACACCAGCTTTTTAAACAGGTAAGTCCCCTCCAACATGTGTAAATATGTGAACTAGATCAACTTTTACTGGAGTTTGAGTAGTTTTCCTACTACAGGCAGGCATGTCATTTTAATGCTGCCTGTGAGCTAAACAAAAATGTATGAACAAAGTCAATATATCAAAAAATTCACAACAAACACCCTTTCAACATGAAACCAAGAAATGAGAAATACTCTCACCCTGCATCCCTCCGCAGCCTTTCAAATGTTTGTATCCCCCAGGATGCATCGCCAGTTCAAGGGTTAAAAGACACAGATCTAAGATGGTCCGTCCCTGCCAACATCATTCACTGATTTATTTGAGAAATAAAGACTAAAATAACCAGTGCTTCTTAATTCTCTACACTGTTAAAAATTATTTTTATTTTTTATTTTATTTGAGTTTGTTTTACAAGAGAATACTATTACAGTCAATGCTATTTCTGGGGGAAAATTGTTTAAAAGTAAATCCCACAGTGTAGTAAGGATGTTAACATAAACACAATTGAAGACTAGAATGAAATAATGTTCAGGTGCAGTATTACACCACTTACTTGTGATAGGAAACATCTGTGAACAGGATACAGGGATCGCCCTCTGTAGATCAGATGCCTCCAAAAACCAGATGTGCTTAGACCAGAGCAATCAATTCCAGCTTCAGTCTTTATTCTCTCTGCTTTAAATATGAGTATGTTAGACGGGCAGTGAAAATGATATTTCAGCAATGCCAAGTCATGCGTCCATCATTTCCATCAGACATGCATGTGCTCTGCCTGTGAATACGGAATGCCTGGAGACATGGGTTACCCTCACTGAGCCTGACTGGGTATCATCACTAAACATGACGAATATCAGAAAATATTTGCAGGCTAAGAAGACTGTTCATGTAATATATGGATAGAAACAGGTCTGTTAAGTCACATTATAGATCTACAGCGTGTTTATTATTGTTAAATAAAACTAAAACCTATTAAGTACTTGGACTGTCCAATCTATTAAGACTGTGTCTGTTCCCCGAATATTGAGGTCAAAATATAAATTTAATGTAGGAGAGAATATTATCGTGATTAAACAAGAAACATTTAAAGTAAATGGACAAAAATAAATTTTTACGTTTGGACTCATAAATATTAGATCACTGACACCCAAAGCAGTTATTGTAAATGAAATTATCACAGATAATAGTTTTGATATACTCTGTTTGTCTGAAACCTGGCTAAAACCAAATGATTATATAGGTCTAAATGAGTCTACTCCACCAAACTACTGTTATAAACATGAGTACCCCGTCAAATATATAGTGATATTCTCAATGTTACCCAGGAAACAGGATACAGGTTTAACTCATTCGAAATACTTCTGCTTAATGTTACACTGTCAGACATGCAAAATAAATCTACTGTGTCTCTTGCTCTGGCTACTGTGTATAGACCACCAGGGCCGTATACAGAATTCTTAAAATAATTTGGTTACAGTTGATAAAGTGGTATTCATGTGATATTTTAATATTCACGTTGATAATACAAATGATGCATTAGGACTTGCATTTACTGACCTAATAAACTCTTTCGGAATGAAGCAAAATGTCACCGGGGCCACTCATCATTTTAATAATACACTAGATTTAATTATATCGCATGGAATCGATCTTACTGATATAGATATCGTACCTCAAAGTGATGATGTTACAGACCATTTCCTTGTATCGTGCATGCTGCGTATAACTGATATTAACTATATGTCTCAGCGTTATCGTCTGGGCAGAATTATTGTTCCAGCCACCAAAGAAAGATTCGCAAATTACCTGCCTTATCTATCTCAACTGCTATATGTACCCAAAAATACACATGAACTAGACGAAATGACTGGCAACATGGGCACTATTTTCTCTAATACATTAGGAGCTGTTGCTCCCATCAAATTGAAAAAGGTTAGAGAAAAATGTACTGTGCCATGGTATAACAGTAATACTCACTCTCTCAAGAAAGAAACTTTTAGTCTTGAGCGCAAATGGAGAAAAACTAACTTGGAAGTTTTTAGAATTGCATTGTAAAACAGTACGTCCAGCTATAGACATGCTCTAAAAACTGCTAGGGCAGAGCATATCCACAAACTCATAGAAAATAACCAAAACAATCCAAGGTTTTTATTTATCACAGTGGCTAGATTAACAAATGACCAGACGCCACCTGATTCAAATATTCCACCAACGTTTAATAGTAATGACTTTATGAATTTCTTCACTGATAAAATAGATAACATTAGAAATATAATCTAGATTCTACAGCGTCTGACACTTCAGTTTCATCCATCGCACCCAAAGATAAACTGCAGTGCTTTACAACTATAGGACAGGAAGGGCTAAATAAATGTATCACTGTATCTAAACCAACAACATGTTTATTAGATCCTGTACCCACTAAATAAAAAAAATAAAAAACTGAAAGAGTTGTTACCTGTAGCCGAAGAACCGCTTCTCAATATTATTAACTTGTCGTTATCTTTAGGTCACATCCCAAAACCATTTAAGCTGTCGGTTATTAAGCCTCTTATTAAGAAACCAAAACTAGATCCTAGTGAACTGGCAAATTATAGGCCTATTTAAAATCTTCCATTTATGACTAAAATTTTTGAAAAAAGTTGTGTCTGCTCAATTGAGCACCTTCCTGCAAAAAAATTATCTGTATGAAGAATTTCAGTCAGGTTTCAGGCCCCACCATAGCACAGAAAATGCACTTGTTAAAATTACAAATTACCTGCTTCTTGCGTCAGATCAAGGCTGCATCTCATTGCTAGTTTTACTTGATCTTAGTGCTGCGTTCGACACCATAGATCATGACATACTCATAGATCGATTACAAAACTATACAGGTATTCAAGGGCAGGCTCTAAGATGGTTTAGATCCTACCTGTCCGATCACTACCATTTTGTTTATTTAAATGGGGAGTCATCTCATTTATCACTAGTAAAATATGGAGTGCCACAAGGATCCGTCCTAGGTCCCATTCTATTTTCAATATACATGTTGCCCCTTGGTAATATTATTAGAAAATACAGGATTAGTTTCCACTGTTATGTTGATGATACTCAACTATGTATCTCAACGAGACCAGATGAAACTTCTAAATTATCTAAGCTAACAGGGTGTGTTAAAAATGTAAAAGAATGGATGACCAATCATTTTCTCCTATTAAATTCAGATAAGACAGAGATATTAATTATTGGACCAAAAAACAGTACACAGAATCTTGTAGATTACAATCTGCAACTAGACGGATGTACTGTTACTTCCTCTACAGTAAAAAATCTGGATGTTATATTAGACCGCAACTTGTCTTTTAAAAAAAAACATATTTCCCATGTTACAAAAACTGCATTCTTCCATCTTAGAAACATTGCCAAGCTACGAAACATGTTACTTGTTTCTGATGCAGAAAAGCTAGTTCATGCATTCATGACCTCTAGACTGGACTATTGTAATGCACTTCTAGGTGGTTGTCCTGCTTCTTCAATAAACAAGCTACAGGTAGTCCAAAATGCAGCGGCTGGAGTCCTTACCAGGTCAAGAAAATATGATCATATTACCCCAATTTTACAGTCTCTACACTGGCTACCTATTAAGTTCTGTATCAGTTACAAATTATCATTACTTACTTATAAGGCCCTAAATCGTAAGGTCCTGCATACCTAACTAGCCTTATACCACGTTACAATCCATCACACTCCCTAAGGTCACAAAATACTGGACTTTTGGTAGTTCCTAGGTAGCAAAGTCCACTAAAGAAGGTAGCGCTTTTTCGCATTTGGCTCCCAAACTCTGGAACAGCCTTCCTGATAATGTTTAGGGTTCAGATACTGGGGTTCTGTTTAAATCTAGATTAAAAATGCATCTCTTTCTCCAAGCATTCGAACAATCCATCTCTTAATTTGTGACTGCAGTTGCATCTGATCAAATGCTCATTCTTTAGCTTGTGTTAAACTAATTAATTTTACTTTGTTGGAACAACAGCTATGCTAATGATGTCTCTATTTGTTTCTATGTTTTGCTACAGGATTTACATCCTGTAGTAAATAGGATTTACACAAGCTCCAGTCTGGATCCAGAACACCTGAGAAGAGATGATGCTGACCCCTCAGAGGACCTCAGATGATGATAACCCTGAAACAACAAACAGAACTTACAAATATTGCTACAAGTGTGATTGCATCATATAATAATTGCTGTTAATAATGTTCATCGTCTGGTTGACTACGTCTTGTATACATTTTTCTGAAAAATCCTGTCATTCGTGCACAAACTGACAGCCACCACTTATAAGCTACTACTAAATATTGTTGAAACGTAATTATCTGTAAAGTTGCTTTGTAATGATTTGTTTCATAAAAAGCGCTTTACAAATGAATTGAATTGAATTTTTGTTAATTTATTACAAGCTGAAATAAAATAAAATATTAATATTATATGAAAAAAACTTTATATTGCCTTTGTAACTAACTAAAGCATTAAAATTAAATCTAACTAAAAAAAAAAAAAATCAGGCTCAGTGCAGAGCATTGCTTGTCTAAAACTAAAACTGAATAAATAAAAATAAATTTAACCTGATTAGGTATATATATATATATATATATATATATATATATATATATATATATATATATATATATATATATATATATATATATATATATATATATATATTATTGGCAGCCAATCAGAATCATCTTGACTTTAATGAGCTTGAGCATTTGAAGTGGCAGACTTCAATAATACTTTTTATAATAAACAGAACATTAATATGCAATGAAGTGTACAATATCATTCTTGGTCTGAACAGCTCAAATATTAAAAATATGAATTTAAATATATAATAGTTTATGAATAATAATAATAGCCCTTGCATCATATTTTTCTTATTGTACCATTTTTTTCTCAGCAACAATTAAATTTTAAATGTTAAAACATCTTTGTTGTTCATGTATATCTCTATGGAAAAAAGCAAAAAACAATAAAACATATTTGTCTAGTAATAAGATATTCTAAAACGCAGGTTTGGTGGTCTGGTCAAGTTTGGGTTAGGTTTAAACAAGTGTACAGTACATTGCAAAAGTCATGACGAGAAGAAATAAAAGCGTGAATAAGCATCTCCATCTCTTTTTTAGAAACCACCAATCTAATCTTATCTATGTTCCTGAGATTGAAAAAAGAGGAACGAACCACAGATTTAACATGACTGTTAAAACACATTTATCAAAAATGACACCAACATTCCGCACAACATTACAGTCCGAGGATGATAGAGCCACAATTGCCTGCCTAATCCTAGAAATAATGTTGTCTGGAGCAAAAATAAGCACCTCAGTTTTGTCTGGATTTAGTTGAAGAAAGTTATCTACCATTCAATTTTAAATGGAGGCTAAGCAATTGTGCAACAAAGACAGTTTGTCCAACCTATCAGGGCTAAAGGATAAATATAATTGAATATCATCAGCATAACAATGGTATGACATTTCTTCAAAGCTACCAATAATCGTCCCAAGAGGAAGCATATACAGGCTGAACAGCAGAGGGCCAAGCACCGTACCTTGGGGCACACCACAGGACAAAGGAGGAGACTCTGACATATATGTTCCTACGGACACAGAGAAACTCCTGTCTGAAAGATAGGAGGAAAACCAATCCAGAGCTGATCCAGTAATGCCCACAGTTGTTTTCAGTCTATCAATCATAGTGCAGTGATCCACGGTATCAAACACTGCACTAAGATCTAATAGAACCAGCACAGAATATTTACCCCCATCAGCAGCCATCAAAATATCATTTGAAACCCTAAGAAGGACAGTCTCAGTTGAATGATTTTTACGAAAACCAGACTGAAACTTATCTAAGATATTATGAGAATCCAAAACATTTAGCTGATTCGTAACAACCTTTTCTAAAATTTTAAAAAGAAAGGGCTTTTAAATGAAAAAAGTTTTATAATGAAGCTGCATCAAGATATACAAACATAGATAAAGAGATAACAAGAGTGGATTTCTGTAATATTTTCTGTAGTATGCGGGTTGCTCTCGGGATGTAAACCAGGTTGATTGATTTATTTGTTCATCTTTATTTAGCATTGACTCAAGTATTTGCTTAATTACTACCTCACCCCTGTGTGAACATTTCATTCTCTGTGCCTAAAGACGTGTTTAATATGTGCTCATAATGGGGTTGTGTTGAAACAACTTGACTGAAAGAGACATTTATGTCTTAAATAACATTTACTTCACCCCAAATATATTATGTGACATGGGAATATAGCTAAAGCTTTTCAAATGCTTGTTTGTGATTGGTCTGGAAACACTGTGCAGTCGTTTAATGTTCAGCACCTAATAATTTTATAATTCACACATTAGCCAGTTAGTGATGCAGCAGCTAATTCTAGCTGCTTGAAGGCAGAGCATAGTAATATTTCTCAAGTATGACTGATGCACTCTTGTGGAGAGCCAACTGGCCGAACAGTCAAGCAAACACCGTGCATCTAACCCATCGTCACGTGTGTTTTGTCATAAACATGCAGGGCAGTTGTTGAGTGAAGCTAACGGACATTATTTTCTCATTTGGGCATTGCACTGTTTTTACACAGTTGAAAGTGCAAGAAACTTCATGTTCTCATTCAGCTTGTATCTGCTCGTTTGCAAAAGAGTCACCGCTGAAACCAACAGGACTGATTGTTTACCGCAGAATTTGTTAGGACCTGTTATATAATTAACCTGACTGTAATTATTTCTCTCTCTCTGTATTTTGTTTCAGTGGTTATCTGGAATTCAAGACATCTATGAATGCCATGAAGTTTTCCATGGTAGGTAAGTCTTTTCACAGTGGCTGGAAAGATCTTCATCTTTTTAAGGAATCTTCAGCTTGAGGGGTTTTTGTTGATATTTAGTGTGAGTATGTCATACAAAGACTTATGCTCTGATGAAATTGCTATTTTTTTAGAGGAGCCCTTAAAGGAACAGTTCACCCACAAATTAAAATAAGTTTGCTTCTTCATCAGATCTGGAGAAATGTAGCATTGCATCAGTGTCTCATCAATCAATGAGAGTCCAAACAGCTGATAATATACATTTTCAAATAGTTGTATCTCAACCAAATATTGTCCGATCCTAACAAACCGTACATCAATGGACAACTTATTTATTCAGCTTTCATGTTATGTATAAAGCTCAATTTCACAAAACCTTTACTCTGCTCGACTGCCTGTCTAGTTAGGAAACCATGTTTGTGTAAAACTTTAAGTAAAAGATAGGAGGAAATCATTGAAAAAATCTGCCAATTGGTTCTCTCTCTTTAAGCACGTTGCTTGCTTGCACTGCAGTATATATCATCAAAATAATATAAATTAAACCATTTTAATATTATTCCAAACACAGTCAGTACCTGTACTATTTGCTGAGACATCGCAGAAAGAGAAAACATTCCAAAAATACAGTTCCCTGTTACATCTGGCTAGGACAACAACTCCTAAAAATGAGCAACCTGTCATCCTTTACTCACACTAGTTTCCTTCAAACCCTGAGTTTCTTTCCTCAGTTGAGAACAAAGGAAGATATTTTGAAGAATACTGGTAACCAGACAATAAGGTCAAATTCTTGGTCATCTGGTCATTTCTCAAATTTATTCTTCTATGCACCAGAGAAAAACAAATTGTAGAAATTGATTCAGTAACAGTAATTAGTCAGTGACTCTTGAGTTTGAAAGTGATTTAATTTTTTTTTTTTTTTTTATAATTGTGAAAATAATTCACAAGAGTAATTTGTAGGGGATTCATTTTATGTTACAAAAATGTAACAATATAGTATGTTGTAATAGTTAAAAATTTATATTTATACAGATTTAATTAGGTTTTTATGCACATCTAAACAATTATCAATGCACAGAGAGACCCAGAAGATAACACATTTATGCTTCCATGTTTATTAATTTTTATAAAAATTCATATTCTGCAGAATCATGAGTATTTATATTGTGGTTAATGAAGACATAAGGAAGGAAGATTACGCTGCCATTTTGAACTAATAAACAGAACAAAAATCAGTTGAAGGATGACATGTATAATTTAATTAATCATCTGCTTCCAGTATAATTAATCCGACCAGCCTGTTATTATTATTTTACTTCTTATTGTCCTCTTATTGTTAACCTGAATATTTACGTTTAATCGTTTAGCAGAGGCTTTTATCCAAATTGACTTAAAAATGAGGACAACAGAAGCATTTAGATAACAAAAGTTAGTCACTTAAACTTTTAACATTATCAGTTGTAAAAGGAATGCTTTTTGCACATATTTGCTCAGCCCTAAAAGCAGTACTTTTGTTAACTGTTTATCTTGCCTTAGAAGTAGCCATCGGATGATGGGTACATGGTGGTCATAAAATGATGGACATGGGCAGAAACAATGCTCAGGTAGAATGTGGCATTTAAACGATGCCCGGTTATCAATTAGAGGCCTAAAGTGTGCCAAGAAAACATCACCCAGCCAGCTCACATCTCTGGTGGCACGGGAGTCCCTCGACGTACCCTTCCTGGACCCACGAGGACACCATATGAAATATGCATCTTTTAGATCTATCGTGACAAACCAGTCCTCGGACCTGATCTGACACTCAGACACAACCTGTTTGAGTGTGAGCATCCTGAACTTCAGTTGCTTGACTGAGCGGTTCACTAGCCGCAGATCTAAAATGGGACGCAACCCCCCATCCTTCTTTGGAACAATGAAGTACCGGCTGTAGAACCCTGACTCCCTGTCGTGAGGAGGGACCACCTCGATGGCCTCCTTCCTCAGAAGAGCGTGCACTTCCTGTTCCATAACCAGAGCCTGCTCGGGACCCACCAGCGTGGGTGAAACCCCGTTGAATCGAGGCGGAGGAGAACCAAACTGAATCGTGTAGCCTCTTTCTACAGTGTGCAGGACCCATTGAGATACATTTGGCAGTAGTTTCCACGCTGTTAAATAATCTACTAAGGGAGTCAGTCTCTCGAGACTGACCTCTGGTGTAATCAGAACGGCTAGCTCGGTGCCCTGTAACGGCGGACCGGCAGGAGACAACCGAACTAGCCGCTCTAGAGACCTCCGCGGAGGTGGCGAGCCACTCAGCTCCACTACGTTTCTGGGCGGTAACTGGGCGTGGTGCTCACGGGAGACCGCTGCGCCCTGTAACTCCGGCAGGGTTGGGAGAACGATCTCCTGAGGGCACTGAGGCGAGACGGACACCGTGTAATGTGGTGTAACCCGCTGCACCACAGAGGGGACTGCCCTCATAAGCCCCGGGCCATTGGCGTCAGGGCTTATTGGCCGAAGACCTCTAAGCCTTAAGGACGGTCCGCAGATCCCTCATAGACTTAGAGGCCCCCGACCCAGAGCGTCGTCTGGACCCACGGCTCCACTTAGCTGGAGGAGCACGTGAGGCGACACTCTGTTTTTGTGCCTCCCTGTATTTAGAGAGCCGAGGAAGCGCCGAGCCCGCTCCCCGAGGAGAAGTAGCGCCGGAGCGCGCTTCCGATCCCTGAGAGCGGGCGCTGGATCTGGCAGGTGAGGAAGAAGATAGGGACTCACCTGTCTCCATTCCCTCTGCCAAATCCAACTGTGAACCCCACGAGCGAGATCGCCGCTCCGCCTCGGCAGAAGCGGGACCAGAGCCGCGGGGAACGCTAGCGAAGGCTCCCTCGGTGAAGAGAGCCCTCGTGGAACGGAGAACATGCAGGGCAATCCGCTCGCAATGCGGGCAGTCGGCTCTCTCGAGAATTAAGAGCAAAGGTCTGTTTAAATGCCGATGGGGGCTGCATTTTAATTACAATTGTTTTTTTTTCCTAGTTGTAGTGATGTTCACACTCGTGTGATGCCTTTTGAAAACCTTAGGCCGGTGACACACTGGCATATTGCACCTGTCAAACATAGTCTTTTTTGCCGTCAATACTGTTGATGGTGTCCTTTATCAGTAGGCTTTATATTTGTGCTCAACATGAAGTATAGATATTGTTGTCGTGAAGACAAGATCCTGGTCTGTCGGCGGCCTCCCTCTATGTCACCTACTGCAGCAGCAGTACGCCGCGCCGCGTCAGGCACGATTCTGGTGTGTAAAGACACAGAAAACACGAAGCAGCCATCACGCAACTGACACGCAGCAGAAACGCCACGCTGTCACTGTGTCAACGGCCTTAGAATCAGCTGCAGGGCGGGATTTGCACTGAACGCGGAGACTCCCGCCACTTAATATATCCCGCCACTTAACGAAAATGTACCTATGTTCCGCACACAAAATATTGTATTCGGTCATTCAGTACACACGTGCACCGTACTGAAAGCCCTGTACCAAAATATATATTGGAAACTTTTTTTGTGTATTTTTAATAATAATTATAATAATAATAAATTCAGCCTTGGTGATCAGAAGATAATTATTTCAAAATCATTAATAATTGTAATGTTTCCAGACTTTTAGCATGTACCTTAAAAATAATAATAACAGTTCTATATACTTTGCTATTATATATTATAGTATTTTATATATTACATTGTTTTCATGTTTAATACATTCTGCTTTTTATTTTTTACAGGACAGTGTGTATTTTAATAATATAAGATATATCTTTTAATGTGTTAAAATATATATTTTAATAATGAGCGCTGGGGGCGTGGCTTGTGGGTGTGCCTCGGGGTATGGTCAGATTTTCCTTCTTTTTTTGTCTCTAGCTGATAACATGCCTGATTTGTGGATCACACTCTGGTCATGCTTTGTGTTTTACAATGCATTATTTTGTGCCGTTCAGTCTTTCTCATCGGATTCAGTAGTAGCTCACAACTCCTGTAACACTGAGTATTTACTTCCAGTATCACTGAAGAGATGGAAGCAGTTTTGACTAGAATTGGTTCTCAATTCCCAAATTGCTCAGAGAGGCTTGGGGATTTGAGAGAGTCTGAGACTATGGCCGCGCCGTGGTGTCCTTTTCATCCAGAGCCTTCACATGTTTTCACTGCTACTTTCACTGACTCCTCACAGTCTCATTCACACAGGAAGTGGATTCCTCCCGCGCTAGCCAATCGGCACGTCAGCCCTGACCTCGGTGTTGAGCGTCTCGCTCTCATTGGATGCCTAATTGCTGGAGTCAGACTGTCTTTCCTTTGTTTAACATTTTGCAGGAGTCCTGGAAGCTGTTGAAACCTATTCCCTCCCCCTGCACGTTATGCAATAGCCCTACAAAAATATTTAGACCTGCTCTTTTTGTGCACTGACATTAATGAATATCACATAGTCCTGTCCAAAGTGCAATAAAGATTCCAGTTTCCTCTCGACTCGCGGTCCAAGAGGCTGAATTGTAATTTGAGCGAGGAATTATAATGACATGTCTGAGTTTGTAGAAATTCCTTTGTGCCTGCCAGGGCCAGGAAGGGACCGGGGCTGCTACAGTACAGTATATCTTTGTTTATGTGTGACGGCTTTTTCCTGAATCATTTTTTTTTCGGTTTCATTGTACTTTCCTTGCTTATCTTCTCATCATTCAGAGAATGTAAATAGCTCACGTTGTTGGAGCAGTGTGGAGGGCATTGCTTACCTACAGATCTATCTCATATGTTATGTTATGTTATGTTTGCAGTAACACATACAGTATAGCTGTGGCGGTGAGGTCCATACGTGCATCATCCCTTCACCAAAACAACCTGCTGGGTGGATATATGCACAGTTTATGTTTTTCAAAAGCCTTTCTGTTTGTCACGGTGCCAACTTTTACCAGGCCTGTGTAGCATTCAGAGTGATTGGGAATACCTCTGAATTCACATTGATTGGATTAGTTTAGTTTAGATTCAACTTTATTGTCATTGTGCAGAAGAGTAAATGAAATGCAGGGCTACTTACCAATTTATGTTACTGATTACACAATAATAGCATACAAGCTCCAGCCAAGAGTTTTTTTTTATTTTATTTTTTTATAAACTAACAGAAATTGCACATGCATATGCATTTGTGTTGATCAGTGTATTACTTATTTTTGACAAATAATTATTTTTATCATATGATACGCTATGTTTCAAAAGTTTGGGATGAGTAAGATTTATAATATTTTTCAAAGAAGTCTCCTTCTTTGAATAGAAAGACAGTAAAAAACTAAATTGTGGAATATTATTACCATTTAAAATAACATTTTTCTATTTTGATATACTTTAATAATATACTATTTTAATATATTTAATACATTATACTTTAAAGCCAAACAAAATTAAGTGGGTTTACAAGATGGAGTCATCATTACAGCAAAAGCATGTATGTCATTTCAGCTTTGAAACAGAAATCACTAAAAATAATGAAACGTTTCCTGAACACCTCCCTCATCTGATACTGGTCAAACAGCATCACAGTGTTTGTACTTTCAAAGGAATCAACATATTAAAGGCTTCATTCTAGTTGCTTCTCTTTATTAAACTGGAATAAATTGTCTTTTGCATCTGCTCTTTAATGCTTTCTTGTTTTATGGTCTTTCTCATGCCTCCCTCCTGCAGTAAAGTTCAGGCACGCATGGCCTTCTCCTCTTACCTGTACCATGTCCAGCCACACCTGCTGGCTGAGAGCAGAGCCGACACGAGCCTGGCCTTTTATAAGTTCATGCTTGTTCACAAAACATGCATGAATTTATGATTTTGGGAGTTGGTTACTGCTTGAGTTTCTGAAAAAAAGTGATTTTCCACACTTCTCTAATATATATATATATATATATATATATATATATATATATATATATATATATATATATATATATATATATATGGCTATTTACATCAAACACAAAGCATGACTAGAGTGTGATCCACAAATCAGGCATGTGATCAGCTAGAGAAAAAAAAGAAGGAAAATCTGAACACGCCCCAAACCACACCCACAAACCACGCCCCAGCACTCATTATTAAAAATGTATATTTTAGCACATTAAAATGCACCACCAGCCCAGCACCACGAAGCAAAATGGCCACCAGCCCAGCACCACAGCACAAGATGGCCGCCAGCCCAGCGCCACAGCACCAAGTGGTCGCCAGCCCAGTACCACAACACAAGATGGCCGCCAGAACCGCGCCACAGCACAAGATGGCTGCCAACCCAGCGCCGCTGCGGTGCATGGCCACCAACCCCGCACCACGAGGCAAGATGGAAGCCAGCCTCACACCACATTACCAGATGGCCACCAGCTCAGCACCGACGCCCAAGATGGCCGCTGACTCTTTCTTAGAGTATTTCTCCAGGCTGTCACGGATCCTAGAAATTCCCAAGACTGTTCACATCAAAGCTGCTGAGCCAGCGCCACAACCCAAGATGGCCACCAATCCAGCGCCACAGTACAAGATGGCCACCAGTCCAGCGCCACAGCACAAGATGGTCGCCAGCTTAGAGCCACAGCACAAGATGGCCGCCAGCCCAGCGCCACAGCTCAATGCCTGAGTCGCCAGTCAAGGTGCCACCGATTCGCCATCATAGAGGGAGAACGTTCCCGACCAGGGGGACGTTTCCGAGCGGGCCGCTGCCGTCCAGGAGGACGTTCCCGAGCAGCCCGCCGTCCCCAAGGTGGTGACCGATGTCGATCCGGAGGCCGAGGTGGTTCTCGAGGCGGTGCCCGATGCTGTTCCGGAGGCCGAGGCGGTGCCCGATGCTGTGCCGGAGGCCGAGGCGGTGCCCGATGCTGTTCCGGAGGCCGAGGCGGTGCCCGAGGCGGTTCTCGAGACGGTGCCCGATGCTGTTCCAGAGGCCGCGACGGTGCCCGATGCTGTTCCGGAGGCCGAGACGGTGCCCGATGCTGTGCCGGAGGCCGAGGCGGTGTCCGAGGCCACTCCAGATGCCGTGACCGAGGCGGTGCCCGAGGTCGTTCCAGAGGCAGTGCCCGAAGCCGAGGCGCCTCAGGTCCCCACAGGCAGTCCAGAGTCTGGTCAGGTTCCTGTGGACTCTCCGGAGTCAAGGCTAGTCACCACTGACCCTCCTGAGTCAGGGCTAGTCACCGCTGACCCTCCAGAGTCAGGTCAAGTCACCGATCTTCTGGAGTCCAGTAAAGACACCAGGGGATTACCGGAGTTTCGTAGTCCCGTTGGTCCGGCCGCACAGAGGTCAGCTTTGCCTTGCTCTCGTCCTGACCACATGGCTGTGGTGGTCTTCTGCTCCGCCCTGGTGGGCGCCACATGTCCTTCATGGACTTCTGTTTTGTGTTTTTGGTTTCTGTTATGTTTCTGCCTATTCCCCTCAGTTAGTCTGGCCCTCCGTCCCTCCCCCTGAACCTCCTCCGGTCCTCCTCCCATCTGGTCTCCCTGTTTTATGTTTACGTTTCTGGTGTTTGTTCCCCATATTTTTCTTTTCCGGCCCTCCGTCCCTCCCCCTGAGCCTCCACCTGTCCGCCTCCCTCCTGGTCTCTGTGTTGTGTCTTGTCATGGAGCGTCTGGGAGCCGCTCCGTAGAGGGGGGGTACTGTCACAGTGTCTGGGTTGTGTTCCCTGGGGTTCCACTAGATGTCCTCCTTTCTCACGGTGTCTGTCACCAGATCACTTCCTGTTCCCTTATTTGGTCACCTTCCTCCTTGTTGTGTAATTGATTGTTCCCCACCTGTCTCCGGTTCCCTCATTATCCTTCTGTCTATTTATACCCAGTCTGTCTTAGTCTGTGTTACGGAGTCCTTGTTTATGTCTTATGATAATTCATGTCCCTCTATTCCTGCCTTGCCTTGCCTTGCCTTGTGATCGTGTCTTATTTATGTTGTTTGGATTATGTTTGGTTTTGACCCCTGCCTGGACTGTTTACCCCTTTGGATTAACCCTAAATAAACGACTTACCTGCAATTGGTTCTCTCTCCTCGTTTCCTGTAACACCGATCGTGAGAGAAAACAATATAATAATATAGTATAATAAAGTACTATAATATATAATAGCAAAGTATATAGAACTGTTATTATTATTAAGGTACCTGCCAAAAGTCTAGAAACATTACAGCTATTAACTACAATACAATTATTGCTCACCAAGGCTGAATTTATTATTATTATAATTATTATTACAAATACAAAAAAAGTTATCAATATATATATATATCGGGCACACCCGACGTAAATAGAGCCTCATCACCTCCGCGGTTTAAAAGCCCATCTTGCCTCTCCTCGAGAGACTGGTCTTTTCCATAGACAGTAAAAGAAATGGACACAGTGACCCCATTGGATTCAATGGAGACAAGTGAAGTCAATTAGAAGCAGGCACTTCCTTGGGGTCGAGAGAACTGCACATACTCAAACTGAGCTTGATGACATAAATGTGACATGAGCAACCTGTCTGACAATTGTTAGGCCGCCGGACTCCGCCCCTTACCTGGACCCTTCCTCCATGAACACTGCCCGATCCACACGAACCCCGCAGCACGACGAGGACACCGGATCCCCTGTTTGTTTTGGACACTCTTTCCCTTTGGCCACTTTTATTCCCTATTTTACTTTATTTTCTGTTAATAAAAGCCTGACGCCACAGCCACTGTGTCTGTTGTTGGCTTCTCCCGCCACTATATATATATATATATATATATATATATATATATATATATATATATATATATATATATACACTCACCTAAAGGATTATTAGGAACACCTGTTCAATTTCTCATTAATGCAATTATCTAATCAACCAATCACATGGCAGCTGCTTCAATGCATTTTGGTGTGTGGTCCTGGTCAAGACAATCTCCTGAACTCCTAACTGAATGTCAGAATGGGAAACAAAGGTGATTTAAGCAATTTTGAGCGTGGCATGGTTGTTGGTGCCAGACGGGCTGGTCTGAGTATTTCACAATCTGCTCAGTAACTGGGATTTTCACGCACAACCATTTCTAGGGTTTACAAAGAATGGTGTGCAAAGGGAAAAACATCCAGTATGCGGCAGTCCTGTGGGTGAAAATGCCTTGTTGATGCTAGAGGACAGAGGAGAATGGGCCGACCGATTCAAGCTGATAGAAGAGCAACTTTGACTGAAATAACCACTCGTTACAATCGAGGTATGCAGCAAAGCATTTGTGAAGCCACAACACGCACAACCTTGAGGCGGATGGGCACAAGCTCACCAAAATTGGACAGTTGATGACTGTTAAAATGTTGCCTGGTCTGATGAGTCTCGATTTCTGTTGAGACATTCAGATGGTAGAGTCAGAATTTGGCGTAAATAGAATGAGAACATGGATCCATAATGCCTTGTTACCACTGTGCAGGCTGGTGGTGGTGGTGTAATGTGGTGGGGGATGTTTTCTTGGAACACTTTAGGCCCCTTAGTGCCAATTGGGCATTGTTTAAATGCCATGGCCTACCTGAGCATTGTTTCTGATCATGTCCATCACTTTATGACCACCATGTCCCCATCCTCTGATGGCTACTTCCAGCAGGATAATGCACCATGTCACTAAGCTCGAATCATTTCAAATAGGTGTCTTGAACATGACAATGAGTTCACTGTACTAAAATGGCCCCCACAGTCACCAGATCTCTCCGTGTTTGAGATAGCAGTATTGGTATATTTAAAAGCGTACATTTTGAGGTTGAAATCAGCTAGTTTATCGGAGATTCTAGCACGCAGTAGGGGCGTTTCATTGTCTGTCTGTATTTCCATACTGGATAAGCCGGCTTTTGTTTCTTTTGTTATTGCCCCCGCCCTCCGAGGGAAGCGTGGCTACTTAGTATGCAGCGCTCTGGCCGGCTGTAGCTGATATCAAAATTCAGTGAAGATGTACGAATATGCTTTGAAGTACTTTTTCGACAAGCCGGATGCTTATAAACGAGCGCTCACTGATTCTGAAGACGATCTGAGTGACGATGAAAGCGGCATAATAAGACTGTATAATATCCCTAATCTACAACTGAGCGAAGATGATGACGAGGAAGAATGTATTGGACTGGCGTCAGACGAGTTGGACCGTAAGATATCAGAGGCTATATTTATAGTAACATTTGATGGGGATAAAGACAGAGAAATGGGGAAAATCCATAACATTTAGAGGCAAACAGACACACAGTGCAAACTTCGGATCTGCAAGAATACTTTTCTGTTTCTTATGGGGTGAGTTTCCATAAACATCAAAGTTTGTCATTTTGTGTTCATTCTAAGAACACGTATACGTTATCTCATGTTTAGTCCATGTTTAGACCTTCCCATATCTACCTATTGTTATTAGCTAGCTCATCGGTTATCACAGAATCACAGAAATCAATTCACCAAGTTTTATGTAGAAAACCAGCAAATAACAAATAAAATTAGCATCAATATGTACTTTTTGTTTACATAAACATTAAAATAATAACATTAAAAATGATTAAAGATTTAAAGATTAAAGATTTTTATAAAAAGATAAAATTCACATATTTCAGCTTCTAAATCATTTTTATAAAAGTCAAAAAAGATAAATTACTGACATTTACAATGCACATTCTCCTTTATTATTAATAGTATGCTGTATGTCTGTCGTTGCTATGCAGGGGGTATGGCTTATCTAAATCAGATGTAAATGAGCCCCATTGTCACTCGCAGCAGTGAGAACTGCACAATCTTCAGAGGCTATTTTCAGCTTTTTGAGTTTTTTTGAGTGCCTACCTTCAAATGGCCATAACTTCTCCAAATATTATCCGATTTCCATGTGTTACACATAGTTGGAAAGCTTGGAGACTACACTTTCAGAATCTGTGAATAACTCAAAATGCCCCAGGACCGACTTGTGTCCCTAATTTCCGTGTTTGGTCACATATATATATATTTCGTGGGAAAAAAAAAAAAACACAATCTTCAGGTTACAAGTCCAACTCTCTAACCATTTAGAGAGAAACCTCTCAGGTTTCATTACAAATATTTAAACTTTTGTATTGAAGATTGACCAAAGTTGTATAGGTTTGGAGTGGTATCATTCCATGGTAAAATATTGTAAAATATTCGTATAATTTCAGTTCCCTTTCAGTCGGTCACTCTTGGCGCCATGCCGGTGACCGACGAATATGGGATATCGCTTCGATAGACCAATCTACTCTGAGTGTAAACTAAATGAGCCAATGCAATTGGCATGCAATTATTGCATCCAGCTGCCGCTGATCACTGCGTAAGTATAAGAAGGCAGCAGGTGCAATGCATACCAACTTTTCGCTTCAGACCCGAGCGTTAGTATCGCTCTGCTCAACTGTGTCTGCTGTGAACTACGAGTTCAGTATGCTCTCGGAAGCTTCGTGTGTTGGCGAGACGGCGCTTCAGTGGCGGTCATTCCTGTGTTGAGTGGATTGCACACTTCAGGCTGCACTACCCCAGTCGTGTTGCAAGCGGCCAATTCCCCTGTGTGCCTCAGCACTAAAAGAGTATTTCCTAAAGAGCAAATTTCTCTAAAAGAGCTTCAGTGCGTTTCTGGGTGCGGCCGTGATGGTCAGGTGATGGTCACGACCGCTGCCTCACGTGTCTTGGCGTCGAGCATGCTGAGGTGGCTTTTGTGGATGAGTTGTTATCACTGCGGGAATATGACCATCTCCGAGATGCGAATTGGCCCAAACTGCCCTGGAGTAGTTTATATATGCAGGTTTTAAAATCATATTCACATGTTGTGTGTGTGTGCGCGCGCATGTGTTAATTAATGTTAAACTAATGTTTGCTGTTTTTTTTTTTCCTCCATAGTGATTTTTGGAATTTATATTTCATCCAGTTAGGGTCAATCTCACCCACAAATGAGATGCTGTACATACAGTAATCTGGTTTGTATGTATAACGATCAACAATTATAAAACAATGCAGTCAGTCTTGCTCAGGAGCACAATGGTGATGGGGAACATTTAAATGGTGAATCTGTTGAAAACATGATTAATTTGATGTCAAATTGAGGTTAAATGCTGAAAAGAGGTCAAGTGTCACTTCTCACACACTTCATGATTGTGCACCACTGTGCATTCTGTACCATCAGCTTGGGAACTTCATACAGCTCTATAATGAGGTTTGAGTTTCAGCAGGCCAGTAATGCAGCAAAACAGTGAATCAAATCAAGTAACAAGTGAAACTAGAAAACTTTGAGTGTTTTGGCTTGAGTTAAGCTGAAATAGTTTGAAGGTTGGTTTGAAGCTTTTATAGGGCCTGTGCAGTTTGCTCTGGCGTTTTGGCAAAGGTTTGATGGTTATATAAGCCTTGAGTAGTTTGAAAACTGAAAGAAGATCCTTTCTGTCTGGTTGCTAAGGTGCTCTAAATGATGGCAATGGTAAGTTTGTAATTTTTAATTCAGTGTTTGCTACATTTTACAGTGGATTCTTTCACAATGTGGAAACATTTGAGCACAGGCTCTGTAAAGAGTCATTTATTTAATAATGATGCAGTGCCAGCAACTCTATCAGACCCGACAGTAATGTTGCAACACACAAACATGAGTTAACATGTTAATTCTAATGCCTCGCCTCTTACAGGTTCATATGCATTTATTTCATTTATCACCAAAACGATCAAGCCTTATATTTTTTAGGTCATTTAATTCTGCTGATTTCAGTTCAACTTGTGTATCGTCTTTAATGCAGTGTTTTGTCAGTAATAACTGCCCAGTAATCTCTTGTGCGTTAAAAGAAACTAATGAATGTAACTAATACATGGGTTAGATAAAATCATATGAACACCCAGTATAATAAGGGTAAATGTCGTGTGCTATAAGGAAAACAGCTCTTTTATTTGTCTTTTCATGGTCTGTTTTATATAAGTGTAGTATAAGTTGTTTTCAGTACAAGTCATCGGTGACTTCCAGGACAAATCATGGACTTTATTTAACAGGAGCGCCTGTAAATGTAACTATTTGGCATCTATAGAACAGTAGTCTTTATGATCAGGACTGTGAACACAAAGCATGGCTAAACTTCACCGGTGAAGAAGAACAGTGGTCAATAACTGAAAGTGAATGATTGGGATAAAGAAGAATTGAGGCCAAAACAACAAAGAACTACTGCAAAGTGACAGCAAACCTCAACATTAACCTTGAAGAGCCTGTTTTCACAAAAATGACCACAGAGAACTCCAAACATCAATGAACATGCTGAAACTGCTCAAACTGGAAACACAGACACTAATGAACTTTAACATCTGGCCTGACCAAACAAATCACCTGACCTGAATGTTATTAAACCAGTGGGTGAGTGAGAAGCCCATTCATCTCTGAAGCAGCTGTCAGACGTTCTGAATGGTGATAAAACACCTTAGTAAAGAAGTGTTGCCAGGTTTGCACATTCTTTTGTCCAACCCCTTTATGGATTTGATACTGTGCTGTAACACATTGCAGAGTTTACTTTGACAGTTATAACTGTGCAAGCATTTATAATTAAAAGATCAAGACAACCCTGAGGGCTGAAATCATCATGAGGAATTTTATAACATAAGTGGACCTCTGGGATTATTTTCTTTAAGTCAACCTTGATAATCCTCAGGAAACCATGCAAATGGTGGAGCTTTTGGACAGGATTCCAGATGAAGGGCACTGCATCAACTCCAGTGTTTTCCAGGACTTTATTCTGGAGGCAAGGTTGGTGTGGTGCATCTAGAGCACTTCCTTTAATAGGGCAAATAAAGACGATGACTATCGTCACGATAGCTGCCTCAAGTGTCTGGCCGTCGAGCATGCTGAGGTGGCCTTTGTGGATGAGTTATGTTCTCACTGCGGGAATATGACCATCTCGGAGATGCGAACCAGGCTACGCTACCTTGCGACAGCCCCTCCTTGGCCAATTACTCTGAGGAAGGATCTACTGACTCAGAGATGGGGCACCATTTGGCACCCTTCAGCAAGAGCACCATCTACGAGACACGCTTACGCCTTGAAGTGGAACCTCTTCGTCAAGTGGTGTTCTTCTCGCCAAGAAGACCCCGAAGATGCCCGATTGCAGTCATGCTGTCCTTTCTGCAGCAAGGGCTGGAGCGAAGGCTGTCTCCCTCCACCCTCAAAGTCCAGGTTGCTGCTATTGCTGCGTACCATGACCCCATGAATGGGAAGTCTTTGGGTAAGCATGACTTCATGACTTCAGGAGGTTAAATCCTTCCTGGCCCCCCTCTATACCCTCTTGGGACCTGTCTCTAGTGCTTAAATCACTACAGCAGGGCCCATTTGAGCCTTTGAATTCCGTTGAGCTAAAGTTTCTTTCATTGAAAACTCTGCTCCTGCTTGCACTGGCCTCCATCAAGAGGGTAGGGGATCTGCATGCATTTTCTGTCGACAATTCGTGCCTAGAGTTCGGGCAGACTGACTCCCAGGTAATCCTGAGGCCCCGGCCGGATCTGGGCCAACACTATGTTGCTGTCTGGGTGGCTTATCAGGCTCAAGATGTGCCCTGCCCATTCAGGTTGCGAGCTCACTCAACTAGAAGTGTTGCATACTCCTGGGCGCTGGCTCATGGCACCTCGTTGACAGATATTTGTAGAGCTGCGGGCAGGCTGGGTTCCATATTGAGACCTAAGCGGTGCTCGTATGTGTGTATAGTCCATGGTATAGCCTTAGAGCCCGTGTTTCCCCGGCAGATTCCTGCCTTCCCAAGAGAGTTTTAATCACCTCAAATTTCTCTGTATACTCCTATACGGATGCTATATGTGTATTTGCCCCCGCGACCTCCTTCGGGAAGGATGGGGCTCCTGCAGCGTCCCGGTTCCAAGTGGAACGGGTACGTTTTCTCAGGGTTATCCAATCTCACCATTGAGGTAGTGCTTTGATAATGGCGAGTGGAACTACTTGTTCTGAGCCCCGGCCTACACCTAATAAGGGTGCAGGTGGTTCAAACAGGACACTGGAAGGGGCAGCACCCATGGTGCTTTGATAGGGATCCCATATTCATCGGTCACCAACGTGGCGTCGAGAGTGGCCGACTGAAAGGGAACGTCTCAGTTACCTATGGTAACCCTCATTCCTTGAAGGAGGGAACGGAGACGCCACGTCCCGTCGCCATGGTTGTTGTACCGCCGCTGAGCAGGTCTCTGGCTCGGCTCCTCGGCGAAAACATTGCACCTGATGCCTTCTTATACTCATGCAGTGATCAGCGGCAGCTGGATGCAATAATGTCATTCCAATATGCATTGGCTCGTTTAGTTTTCACTCGAAGTAGATATCCCATATTTGTCGGTCACCGACGTGGCTTCTCCATTCCCTCCTTCAGGGAACAAGGGTTACCATACGTAACCGAGACATATTTTGGAAGATTTTTATGTATTATATGTACAAATATTTGCCAATATAAAGGGATAGTTTAAGGATAGATGATGTGAGTGTGAGGTGACAGAGTGAAAATATTATTCATTAACTATCTTCCCCTTCATCACAGCTCTGAAATCTCATTCTCTATCACTCATATTCCAACTCCTTTTTCTCCATTCTGTCACCTTTGACACCTTAATTGATTGCAAATTAGATTTTTGAGTTTTTAAGAGCAAGGCAAGGCACATTTTTTTATATAGCACATTTCGTACACAATGGTAATTAAAAGTGCTTTACATAAAAGAAGGTAAAAATCATGAAGAAAAATAATTAAAAAAATAAAACAAGCAATATAAAAACTTTGAAAATGATTTAAAAAAAATACTTATTTAAAATGAATTTAAAACATTTAAAAATATAAAATGATTTGACATAAAATACAGTGAATATGTAAAATACAGTGCAATCAGTTCGGACATCGCACAGTGCTCATTCAATAAATGCACAGCTAAACTGATAAGTATTGAGTCTAGATTTAAATGTGACTAATGTTTTAGCACATCTGATCTTTTACAGGCTAAACAAGAGTGATGCAAGAATTGAGCCTTGTGGGACTCCACATGTCATGGACGTCCACTTAGACCTATGCTCTCCTAGACTCACATAATAGCCTCTCCCTTCTAAGTATGACCTGAACTATTTGAGTACCTTCCCAGAAAGCCCGACCCATTAATCCAGTCTCTAGTAGTATTTATGATTGACAGTGTCAAATGCAGCATTGAGATCTAGCAATACCAGCACCAATATTTTGCCAGAGTAAGAATTTAAGCGGATATCATTTATCAACTTAATGAGTCCTGTCTCTGTGCTGTGATGCAGCCGACAAATTTAAAAGAAAAAGTAATTCACTCAGTCATTTCATTTATTCTACCTGATGCTCTTCCAAACCTGTCTTACTTACTTGCTTCAGTGTAACATACAATAAGATATTTTGTAAAATTCAAAATGTTTTTTTTTTTTTTTTGTCTGTACATTTTAAGTCAGTGGGCTCCAGTGCTATTCTTTAAAATATCTTATTTGCTATTCTGCAGAAGAAAAAAAATGCATATGAACTACTGTTATGTGGTTCTTTTATGTTTTTTTTTTTTTTGGTCATTTTGTGCCTTGACAGCCACTGGTCACTGGACATTTCCTTAAATGGATTATAAGCAAAGTCATCCCTAAAGGAAAGACCTCTCTGAGTCTGGAACTTTTATATCCACTTTTGGTGAGTTGCAGAAGAATTCTTCAAACTTGATTGTCGATACGCAGCAGATTAAACATCTTTCAGGGCTTAAAGCTCTCAGGCACCATGCCAGATTTCCGGTGTGTAGCATTTGGCTGTGGAAAAAACATTAGAAAAAAAATTACAAAAATAAAATCTTGTTTGATATCACTTTTGAGTCCATGAGTTCGCCTGCCAATGGTATGAGAGGAGCAGCTTTCACTCTCAACCAAACGAACATTAGTAGCCAATCAGAATATTTTGCTCTAATAAACACGAGACGCCCACAGTAGTATCCAATTGAAGGTGGCACAGATCTACACCAATAGAGTCAGCACCACCAATGGCAGGAACCCAGGTGAGCTCTGGCAACAAGAGGACTGGACAGAGAACAGGTAAGATGAGCATGGACAATCCAGTACAGACGAGACTAAGATTTAGATAAAACTGATGATAAGTAAGGTAAGGATATTTTTATTTCAATCTGTGGGCCGCGATGGTATTGCAAGTGGGCTGCCAATTACTATTAAAATAAATAATAATATTGTTCATCTATGTAAAATGTCAAAGTCATAACATAATAACATCATTTCATATATATAATTAAATAACAAACAATAAATATTAAACTGTAACTATGCTTCCACTATTTGAGCTCACTGATTGGTTTTAAAATAATCTTAGATATTTTTGCTGCATATGCTACAGAACAACAGCAGTTGTGCCAAGTGGTGCCAGCCCGAGTTATTTTCTGTTCATTGCCAGTTCACTCAATAAAGACAGTTAGCAATCTAGCTTCTGAGTACTAAGTTATTAACCCAACAAAAGCAGGTTGAGTTTATTTTTTTGCAGTGGGCCGTGCAAACATATGTGTTTGGTTGTGTGCATCTGCAGTTGAAAAATGTTGGGAACCACTGGCATACACAATAATCTGGCAGAAAGCAGAGGGAAATAACAGCAAGAATAAGAGTAGAAAAGGAACAGGTGTGTAGATGATCAGTAGATCCATCAAAAGGAGAAACTCAAACCCGACTCATGTAAAACTCTTCCTCTGGATATGCTGTGAATTTGAATTAACTCAATTATATCACATTATTTGTAATGTAAATCCTTTATTAACGTCATTATTACTTGATTTCCAAAATAATCATTAGTTAAAGCCCTAGATAAGTTAAAATATTTCTAAATACAGCTGCATTGTTTTACATTTTGTAATTGAAAGACAAATATTTTGTCATTAAATATTTCATAAAAATAACATTAAAATATTGTCTTGTTCTAGTGAACCAAGTATCTGTATTTTGTCTCATCTTGTGAGCTAAGTGTATTGTCACAGCCCTAGTGTCGATAAGCGGTTATAGCTCAACATTTTTCAAGTGTATGATATAACTTTGGTTCTTCAGGTCAATCATAAATTCATGAAAAAGAAAATCTTTTTTCAAAAGTTTTACAAAGCATTACAAAGAAATAACTTTGACATAGTGTCCTCTTACTTGTTAAAGTTGCCACAGTCATTGGATGCTTTGCATGTGTTGCCCCGCTTTAACCCCTGATCTTTGCTTAAACTTGCATCTCCAAATTCCAGCATTCACATTTGAAAAGAAAAAAAAGTGACTTTTCAAAGTTGTAAATAAAACAAGGATTACTTGAGGATGTTTTTGTCACGCCGTTTAGTCTCTGTTTCCCTGGGTGTCCATTAGTGGCCTCACTTCCCCTTAGGCACTTCACCGTAGGCACTAGAATTCCACTAGTCTTGTCCTTTCATCACAGTAATTGCACTCCTTCTAATTGCAACAGGTGCCTTCACTTAATTGTCATTAGCCTCCCTATATTTACCTGTCTTTTACTGTTGTCTGTATGGAGTCCTTTACTTTTGTATCCCAGTCTTCTCCGATATTCTTCAAATTCTGAGTTCCCGTTCCGTTCCCTTTTCTATTCTTTTCTTGTTTGTTTGTTTTTTTGACTGCATTCTGGTTTTGACCCTGGCTTGTTTTCAAGACGATTTGGATTACCCTAAAATAAACATACCTGCATTTGGATCTCTCCCTCTCCTGTGTCTTACTGGAACACGATCATCACAAAAGGACTACATCACTAAAGATCCAGTGGTATGTTGTTTGATGTTTCCCGTTCCCCAGCCAGTATGGTGGAGCGGAGAATTAAATATTTGAAATTGACCACCCTCCGCCAAGAGGGCAATGATGTGGGTGCCATGGCACAGGTTGTCTGGTCCCTGGACGAGGGCATGGGTTATAATGATGTGGTCCTAAAGCACTATTTTATTAGCGGGATGGATGACCCGGTTCCTCAAAAGGAACTGGCTCAGCTGGACACATATGGGTTCTGGGAATTTGTGTTTTACTTACAGCATCACCTTCCATGGGATTGCCGCAGCCAGCCCAGCGCCACAGCACAAGATGGCCACCAGCCCAGCACTACTGCCCAAGATGGCCACCAGCTCATCGCCACTGCCCAAGATGGCCGCCGGCCCAACGCCACTGTACAAGATGGCCGCCGGTCCAGAGTCGAGTCAGGTTCCCGTTGACCTTCCAGAGTTGAATCAGGTTCACGTTGACCCTCCAGAGTTGGGTCCCTCAAGGTTCCCGTTGACCCTCCAGAGTTGGGACCCTCCAGAGTTGAGTCCGTTTCTGGTTGTCCCTCCAGAGTTGAGTCAGTTTCCGGTTGTCCCTCCAGAGTTGAGTCAGTTTCCGGTTGTCCCTCCAGAGTTGAGTCAGGTTCCGGTTGACCCTCCAGAGTCAAGTCAGGTTCCCGTTGACCTTCCAGAGTCGAGTCAGGTGCCCGTTGACCTTCCAGAGTTGAGTCAGGTTCTGGTTGACCCTCCAGAGTCGAGTAAGGTGCTCATGGACCCTCCAGAGTCAGGGTTAGTCACGTCGACCTTCCAGAGTCAGGGTTAGTCACCGTCGACCTTCCAGAGTCAGGGCTAGTCACCGTCGACCTTCCAGAGTCAGGGCTAGTCACGTCGACCTTCCAGAGTCAGGGCTAGTCACCGTTGACCTTCCAGAGTCAGGGTTAGTCACCGTTGACCTTCCAGAGTCAGGGCTAGTCACCATTGACCTTCCAGAGTCAGGGCTAGTCACTGTGGACCTTCCAGAGTGAAGGCAAGTCACCGTTGACCCTCCAGAGTCAGGACTAATCACCGTTGACCTTACAGAGTCAAGTCAAGTCACTGGTGATCTTCAAGGACAGAGTCAAGTCACTGGTGATCTTCAAGGACAGAGTCAAGTCACTGGTAATCTTCAAGGACAGAGTCAAGTCATCAGGGTTCTTCATGGGAGAATTCAAGCCACCAGTGATCTTCATGAACAAAGGCAAGTCACCATTGATCTTCATGAACAAGTGCAAGTCACCATTGATCTTCATGAACAAAGGCAAGTCACCATTGATCTTCATGAACAAAGGCAAATCACCATTGATCTTCATGAACAAATACAACTCACCAATGATTTTCATGAACAAATACAAGTCACCAATGATCTTCATGAACAAATGCAAGTCACCAATGATCTTCATGAACAAAAACAAGTCATCAATAATCTACATGAGCAGAGTCAAGTCAGCATTGATCTTCTGGAATCCAGTATAAACACCATGGGATTACCAGAGTCTCGTCACTTCTCTGCTGAACTATCAGAGCCTCCCCACGTCTCTGCTCAACTATCAGAGCCTCTCCACATCTCTGATGAACTACCAGAGCCTCTCCACGTCTCTACTGAACTAGCAGAGCCGTTCCAAGTGTCGTCTGAACTACTAGAGTCTCTCCTCGGCTCTGTGAACTACCAGAGTCTCTCCTCGCCTCTGTGGAACTTCCAGAGCCTCGTCACGTCTCAGCCGAACTTTCTGAGTGCCCGACTGATCCTGTCGTGGCCTCGGAGGCTAACCTTAATGTGTTCATGTTCTCTGTGTCAGACTTGCCCAAAAAGACTTGCCCTCCTGTTTATTCGACCGCACGGATGTGGTGGTCTTCTGCTCCGCCCTGTTGGGCGTCATGTTATGTCCTTCCTGGACTTGTGTTTTTGTGGTTGTTTTGTTTTGTTCTTCTGTCTGTTTTTCCATCTATTGACCTGGCCCTCCATCCCTCCCCCTGATCCTCCACCAGTCCACCTCTCTCCTGGACTCCTTGTTTTGTGTTGCGCTTCTCTTGTCTCTGTTTCTCCATTTTACCTGGTCCTCTGTCCCTTCCCCGGTCCTCCGCCACTCCACCTCCCTCCTGGTCTCTTTATGTCTTTGGTCTCTTCTTGGGTTCGGGTGGAGCATCTGGCAGCTGCTCCGTGGAGGAGGGGGTAATGTCACGCTGTCTAGTCTCTGTTTCCCTGGGTGTCCACTAGTGGGCTCACTTCCCCTTAGGCACTTCACCGTAGGCACTATAATTCCACTAGTCTTGTCCTTTCATCACAGTAATTGCACTCCTGCTAATTGCACCAGGTGCCTTCACTTAATTGTCATTAGCCTCCCTATATTTACCAGTCTTTTCCTGTTGTCTGTATGGAGTCCTTTCCTTTCGTATCCCAGTCTTCTCGTCCTCCGAGATTGCTCATATTCTGAGTTCCCGTTCTGTTACGTTCCCTTTCCTTTCCTATTCTTTTCTTGTTTGTTTGTTTTTTGGACTGCATTCTGGTTTTGACCCTGGCTTGTTTTCACAATGATTTGGATTACCCTAAAATAAACATACCTGCATTTGGATCTCTCCCTCTCCTGTGTCATACTGGAACACAATCGTCACAGTTTAATGAGAAAATACTATTTCAGTTTCCAAAATTTCATGGTTAATCCAATGTGTTACTCATTGTTTCTCTGTAATTATTGTAATTATTTGTTTTCAGCTTTTTTTTTTTAACTTATGAGTCGCAGTGTTTCTGTACATCTTCATCACGTCTACCTGTCTTTAAGCATGCATACTGTGGTGAGTTTCTGCTAGATATTGACAGAAACACATTTTTAGAGTTAAATTTAGAAAAAGCGGAAATGCTGAGGGATTTTGTTCTGCTCTTGAGGCCTACACCATCAACGACCCCCACTACTGCATCTCGCCCACAGGGGAGGCACCACAAGTGGCATGAGAGGAGGCAGAAGAGGGGTAAGCATGGAGGTATCCAGGCTAGGGTAAAGGCTTACCAACACAGGCCAGCTTTCTCATCTTAGCTGTGGACTTAAAGGGTGCTTTCACATCTCTAGTTCGGTTCATTTGGTCCGAACCAAGGGCAAACATATATATATATATATATATATATATATATATATATATATATATATATATATATATATATATATATATATATATATATATATATATATATGTTTGTATGGATGGAGATTCTGATTGCCGATGGTGATGTGGACATTGGCAGCAGGGCAGTTGGCTGAAACAGGTGGGGCAGGGACCAAGCACTTGGGGATTGATGTTGATGGGGGTGTCGTGGTCCAGGTTGGCATTGTTGAGGAATGAGGTGGATGTGACCAGGATTCAGCGCACTTGTTAGAGTGCCCATTAGTTGCAGAAACATCTGGTTAGTGGCCTGTTGCTGAGCCTGCATCACCTGGAATCTTCTTTCCTCAGCCTCCCTTTGTGCCTTCAATATTCTCTCAAAACAGGCAGCCTCTTGAGCCACTGTCAGCTCTATGCAATTCTGTCAGCATCATTCTGTTGTCCATCATGTGCCTGGATGTCAGCATCAACTTTGCAAGAATTTATCTTTCTTTTTTGAGCTTTGGCTCCAGGAACGGGCAGTCTCCCTCCTATGATGGCTTCTTCAATGGCACTGCTCTCTGTACCTGGATCTTCAGACACTCCTGCATCAGCAACGGTGTTTGTGACATCTGCATCAGAGGATATGTTGCTTGAACCTCCCAATGTTTATTGAAATTTATTTATGTTACTTATGTCATTTTAATGCATATTGCAATATAAACAATGGAGTGTGTGTGTGAAACTGAAAAAAAAATCAACAAAAAAAATCTTGGGTTTTGTCTCAAGTATATTGTCGACGTCATCATACCAGGGGAACTTGTCTTTCTCCTTACCGGGGCTGCCTGTTTCATTAAGTGCATCCCGAACTTGGATGAACTGCTGGCGGAACTTCTTTGCCTTAACCCGGCACTGTTCCACGGAAGGTTTCGGTACGCTTGTTTGGTCTGAATTTGGTGCGTGCCCAAGTGCGATTGCTGCTTTCACACCTGCCCAAACGAACCGCACCAAAGGGGGAAACAAACTCTGGTACGATTCAACTGAACTAAATGAGGCAGGTGTGAAAGCCCCCAAAGAGTGTGTTCCCACACCAACACATAGACTTTCCAACATGGGGTAACAACACCCTGGACTTACAAGAAGCTGTATTTAAAACTTTAAATACAGCTTTTCAATTTTTTTGTGTGTGTGTGTTTGCTGTGGGTGTGTGCATGAGTGAGTGTGCATGGGTGAGAAAGAGAGAGATGGATTTAATGGATTAAGCAATAATTTTCTATACAGAATTCACACCCTATACAAATTCCACAGCTGTACAATTTTCACACCCTGTACCCTAAATTTACCCTTTAGAACAGCCTACTCATCTGGAATGAAGCAGCGAGCATTCAGTGTAATAGTAAACAAATGACATAACATTATTCCTTACTTATACTACGGGGTCGTTGAATGCTTGAATATAATTGTCTGGCGAACGTTCTGAGGCGTGCAAATATTTTCTGGGAAAAGCACTGCGAACATAGTTCCAGGCAGCTCTCTTGACACATTACAGTTCCATATCACTTTGCATCATAAAACTGTTATAACGGAAATTACAGGACTAACAAAAACAACAACATGACAGAAGATTTTCTGAAAGTACACATGACATTTCTAAAAACAGCATTGTTTAGAGATGCTGCTGCAGTCTAATTCACACAAGCTCTCTCTCTCTCTCTCTCTCTCTCTGTATGTCTCTGTCTCTCTCGCTCTTTATAATAACTCACTTTATAATAACTTCATTGATAACTGCATTATAATGCCATCAACGGCTCAAGTCTCTGTCACCAGCTGTAAAATGACATTGTGAAACCAGCAAAAGAGGTGTTGGAGAAATAGTCCTACTCACAATAGCGATTTAAGTACAAAAACCTGACAAATCCCTTTATACATATCATCTGATCGACGTCTTGATACCCTAATTGACTTTGCTTCGCGCAGTGAATGCATCACCACCTCAGGTTTGCATTATTTTTCTAATAATTCAACGGCCCATCGTGAATTATTCCTTACTTGAATCAAAGCTTAAATAATGTTTTGACATCGACAACCCAAGTGCATTTTATCTCAAACTTGTGACTAGTTAACTTTCTAAAGTAGCAATCTCTTCTCGGGTTGACATTAACACACTGACAAAATTATATCCAGAATTAAAAATATTTTTATACCACTTTTTAATGTGTGATTGTGTTAAGGTGTTCACGAGATAGAACTTTCATGAACTTGCTTTCAACGTCGAACACTTGTTCTCATGGAGACCCAGTGTGAACGGAAGGGGGGGGCTGTGCGTGTGTGTGAGAGAGAGAGACGCAGGGAAAGGAAATTCAGCTGAATGTTATTTGCTATATGAAAGACATTGACAAAGATGAAAATTAAGGACATTTAATCTATAATTTTAGTTTATTTTGTTATAATTTTTTCATTTGTTTTTGTTAACGATTATAACCTTGGTGCACACTCAGCTTGTTCCTCTGACCATCAATGGTACAACTGTGGAGACAGTGATCATCATTAAGTTCCTGGGTATGCACATCACAGAGGATCTCTGCTGGACTGACAACACCTCAGCACTGGCCGAGAAAGCACAGAAGCATCTCTACTTCCTCCGCAAACTGAGAAGAGCCAGAACACTGGCCCCCATCATGTGCACCTTCTACAGAGGCACCATTGAGAGCATCCTGACTAGCTGCATCACTATGTGGTATACTGCCTGGAACTCGTCATCAGCAAGTCACTTCAACGCATAGTGACAGCAGATGAGAAGATTGTTGGTGTCTCTCTTCCCTCCCTTTAAGGTACCCATCTCACCCGCAAAGCACTCCGCGCTCAGGGGGGCACTAGAGATCCAACCATATAGGTCGAGGCGGTGGTTGGAGACGCGGCCTCGGTGCCAGACCCGCCATGGCCTCCCAAGTCTCCAGGTCCACCATGCCCCCCCCAAGTCTCCAGATCCGCCATGGCCCCCCGAGTTTCCAGTTCAGCAATGGCCCCCCGAGTCTCCAGTTACACCATGGCCCCGAGTCTCCAGTTCAACCATGGCCTCCGAGTCTCTAATTCCGCTATGGCCTCCCAAGTCTCCAGATCCACCATTGTCCCCCGAGTCTCCAGATCCGCAATGGCCGCCCCAGTCTCCAGATCTGCCCTAGAGGTCATCCTCTGCTCCACCCTGTTCCCGTCCTGCACCAACATCTTGTGACTACTCAGCAAATAATTTCTCTGTAAAGTTACTAGTATTGACTCCTGCTAAAACTTACCTCCTGTGCTTACCTTCTCTCCAAGTGATCCTCCTTCTCCTACCCGTGGCTCCAGCTAAACTTGTGTACTACATGTTATAAGCATGAGCCCCGTCAGACTGGTCGTGGCGGGGGTGTTGCAACAATATATAGTGATATTCTCAATGTTACCCAGAAAACAGGATACAGGTTTAACTCTTTTGAAATACTTCTGCTAAATGTTACTCTGTCAGACATGCAAAAGAAATCTAATTTATCTCTTGCTCTGGCTACTGTGTATAGACCATCAGGGCCGTATACAGAATTCCTGAAAGAATTTGCAGATTTCCTCTCAGACCTTCTAGTTACAGTTGATAAGGCGCTAATCATGGGAGATTTTAATATTCACGTTGATAATGCAAATGATACATTAGGATTTGTGTTTACTGACCTAATAAACTCCTTTGGAGTCAAGCAAAATGTCACCGGGCCCACTCATCGTTTTAGTCATACACTAGATTTAATTATATCGCATGGAATCGATCTTACTGCTATAGATATTGTACCTCAAAGTGATGATATTACAGACCATTTCCTTGTATCGTGCATGCTGCGTATAACTGATATTAACTATATGTCGCAGCGTTACCGTCTGGGCAGAACTATTGTTCCAGCCACCAAAGAAAGATTTGCAAATAACCTGCCTGATCTATCTCAACTGCTAATTGTACCCAAAAATACACACGAATTAGACGAAATGACTGGCAACATGGGCACTATTTTCTCTAATACATTAGAAGCTGTTGCCCCAATCAAATTGAAAAAGTTAGAGAAAAACGTACTGTACCATGGTATAACAGTAATACTCACTCTCTCAAGAAAATAACTCGTAGACTTGAACGCAAATGGAGAAAAACTAACTTAGAAGTTTTTAGAATTGCATGGAAAAACAGTATGTCCAGCTATAGACAGGCTCTAAAAACTGCTAGGGCAGAGCATATACACAAACTCATTGAAAATAACCAAAACAATCCTAGGTTTTTATTTAGCACAGTGGCTAAGTTAACAAATTACCAGATGCCACCTGATTCAAATATTCCACCAACGTTAAATAGTAATGACTTTATGAATTTCTTCACTGATAAAATAGATAACATTAGAAATACAATAGCGAATGTAGATTCTACAGCGTCTAACACTTCAGTTTCATCCATCGCACCCAAAGATAAACTGCAGTGCTTTACAACCATAGGACAGGAAGAGCTAAATAAACTTATCACTGTATCTAAACCAACAACATGTTTATTAGATCCTGTACCCTCAAAATTACTGAAAGAGCTGTTACCTGTAGCAGAAGAAACGCTTCTCAATATCATAAACTCGTCGTTAACTTTAGGACACGTCCCAAAACCATTCAAGCTGGCGGTTATCAAGCCTCTTATTAAGAAACCAAAACTAGATCCTAGTGTACTGGCAAATTATAGGCCTATCTCAAATCTTCCATTTTATGTCTAAAATTTTAGAGAGAGTTGTGTCTGCTCAATTGAGCACCTTCCTGCATAAAAATGATATGTATGAAGAATTTCAGTCAGGTTTTAGGCCCCACCATAGCACAGAAACTGCACTTGTTAAAATTACAAATGACCTGCTCCTTGCGTCAGACCAAGGCTGCATCTCATTTCTAGTCTTACTTGATCTTAGTGCTGCGTTCGACACCATAGATCATGACATACTCATAGATCGATTACAAAACTATACAGGTATTCAAGGGCAGGCTCTAAGATGGTTTAGATCCTACCTGTCCGATCGCTACCATTTTGTTTACTTAAATGGGGAGTCATCTCATTTATCATCAGTAAAATATGGAGTGCCACAAGGATCCGTCCTAGGTCCCCTTCTATTTTCAATATATATGTTGCCCCTTGGTAATATTATTAGAAAATACGGAATTAGCTTCCACTGTTATGCTGATGATACTCAGCTATATATCTCAACGAGACCAGATGAAACTTCCCAATTATCTAAGCTAACAGAGTGTGTTAAAAATGTAAAAGATTGGATGACACACAATTTTCTCCAATTAAATTCGGACAGAGATACTAATTATTGGACCAAAAAACACTACACAGAATCTTGTAGATTACAATCTGCAACTAGACGGATGTACTGTTACTTCCTCTACAGTCAGATATCTGGGTGTTATATTAGACAGCAATTTGTCTTTTGAAAATCATATTTCCAATGTTACAAAAACTGCATTCTTCCATCTTAGAAACATTGCCAAACTACGAAACATGTTATCTGTTTCTGATGCAGAAAAGCTAGTTCATGCATTCATGACCTCTAGACTGGACTATTGTAATGCACTTCTAGGTGGTTGTCCTGCTTCTTCAATAAACAAGCTACAGGTAGTCCAAAATGCAGCAGCTAGAGTCCTTATGAGGTCAAGAAAATATGATCATATTACCCCAATTTTACAGTCTCTGCACTGGCTACCTATTAAGTTCCGTATCAGTTACAAATTATCATTACTTACCTATAAGGCCCTAAATGGTTTAGCTCCAGCGTACCTAACTAGCCTTCTACCACGTTACAACCCATCACGCACATTAAGGTCACAAAACGCTGGACTTTTGGTCGTTCCTAGGATAGCAAAGTCCACTAAAGGAGGTAGAGCTTTCTCACATTTGGCTCCCAAACTCTGGAATAGCCTTCCTGATAATGTTCGGGGTTCAGACACACTCTCTCTGTTTAAATCTAGATTAAAAACACATCTCTTTCGCCAAGCATTCAAATAATGTATCTTTTTAATTGTGAGTGTAGTTGCATCTGTTCAAAGTTGCATTTTTATTCATTAGCTTGGGTTAAACTAATTTTACTTTGTTGGATCAGCAGCTATGCTAATGATGTCTGTATTTTGTTTCTATGTTTCGCCACGGGATTTACATCCCGTGGTAACTAGGATTTAAACAAGCTCCAGTCTGGATCCAGAACACCTGAGAAGAGATGATGCTGACCCTCAGAGGACCCCAGATGATGCTAACCTTGAATCAACAAACAGAACTAACAATTATTGCTAAATGTGTGACTGAATCATATAATAACTTAATTAATAATATTGATAGTTCATTGTCTAGCTGACTACGTCTTGTATTATTATTATTATTTTTTCTAAAATCCTGTCAAATGTGCACAAACTACTAACTACTACTAAATATTGTAGAAACATAATTTTCTGTAAAATTGCTTTGTAACGATTTATTTTGTAAAAAGCGCTATACAAATAAACTTGAATTGAATTGAATTGAATACTACCATAGCCGATCCTCCATTACTCACCATCAGCGAGGTGTGTGCTCCCAACCGTCAACTCTGGTCACCCCATCTGGCAAGAATACAATCACATTGCAAGTTCTCCCATTCTCCATCCACCTGCTACTCTCCCACTGCTTATCCATACTGGTTTCAGTAAAATCCTGCACACCACCAACCCCCTGCCTTCAGTTGTTACAGTTTCAGAAATAAATGTAGCTTTTGGAACAGGAGACACTTCTTTCAAAATGTAAAAAAATCCCACCTTTAAAAAAGAAAGATCTAAACTTCTGATTAGTGCTGTAGAATATGTAATTGTATTCTACAAGACCAAGTGTTTGATTTATTTGGGTAACTGGAATTTAGAAAGTTTGGTTAAACGTTTTATTTTAAAATTTGGTGATGATGGATTGTTTAGAGTGCAAATCATTGCAAAGCAACTTTACAGAAAATTAAGTTTCTACAATATTTAGTAGTAGCTTATCAGTGGTGACTGTTAGTTTATGTGCATATGACAGGATTTTTCAGAAACATTAATAGAAGAAGTAGTCAATCAGACGATGAACACAGTTAACTGCAATTGTTATATGATGCAATCACACTTGTAGCAATATCTGTTACTTCTGTATGTTGTTTCAGGGTTAGCATCAATTGAGGTCCTCTGAGGCATTGGCATCATCTCTTCTTAGGTGTTTTGGATCCAGATTCGAGCTTGTGTAAATCCTAGTTGCGGCAAAACAGAGAAACAAATAGAGGTGCATTTGATCAGATACAACAGCAGCTTCAAATTATGAGATGCATTATTCGAATGCTTGGCGAAAGAGATGTATTTTTAATATAGATTTAAAAAGAGGGAGTGTGTATGAACCCCGAACATTATCAGGAAGTCTATTTCAGAGTTTGGGAGCCAAATGCGAAAAAGCTCTACCTCCTTTAGTGGATTTTGCTATCCTAGGAACTACCAAAAGTCTAGCATTTTGTGACCTTAGGGAGCTTGATGGGTTGTAGCATGGTATAAAGCTAGGTAGGTAGGGTTAGGGTTAGATATGATAATATTTTAATATGATAATATTTTCTTGACCTGGTAAGGACTCTAGACGCTGTATTTTGGACTACCTGTAGCTTGTTTATTGAAGATGCAGGACAACCACCTAGCAGTGCATTACAGAGGTCATGAATGCATGAACTAACTTTTCTGCATCAAAAACAGGTAACCTGTATCTTGCCAATTTTTCCAAGCTGTAAGAATGCAGTTTTTGTAACATGGGATATATGGTTTTTAAAAGACAAGTTGCTGTCTAATATAACACCCAGATTTTGACTGTAGAGGAAGTAACAGTACATCCGTCTAGTTGCAAATAGGAGATAAATAATAGGATAAAATTATTGGTCATCCAATCTTTTATATTTTTAACACACTCTGTTTAGATAATTTAGAAGTTTCATCTGTTCGTGTTGAGAAATATAGTTGAGTATCATCAGCATAGCAGATGATAAAGAGAATGCAGGGAAGTCATGGCCTAGTGGTTAGAGAGTTTGACTCCTAACCCTAGGGTTGTGGATTGGAATCTCGGGCCAGCAATACCATGACTTAGGTGCCTTCGAGCAAGGCACCGAACCCCCAACTGCTCCCCAGGCACCGCAACATAAATGGCTGCCACTGCTCCAGGTGTGCGTTCATGGTTTGTGTGCATTCACTGCTGTGTGTGTGCACTTTGGTTGGGTTAAATGCAGAGCACGATTTCTGAGTATGGGTCACGATGCTTGGCTGTATGTCACTTTCACTTTCTATAACAGTGGAAACTAATCCCATATTTTCTAATAATATTACCAAGGGCAACATGTATATTGAAAATAGCAGAGGACCCAGGACAGATCCTTGTGGCACTCCATATTTTACTGATGATAAATGAGATGACTCCCCATTTAAGTAAATTGGCTTAGTAGCATCTAAACCATCTTAGAGCCTGCCCTTGAATACTTGTATAGTTTTGTAATCAATCTATGAGTATGTCATGGTCTATGGTGTCGAACACGGCACTAAGATCAAGTAAAACTAGAAATGAGATGCAGCCTTGATCTGACGCAAGAAGCAGGTCATTTGTAATTTTAACAAGTGCAGTTTCTGTGCTATGGTGGGGCCTGAAATTCTTCATACAAATCATTTTTGTGCAGGAAGGTGCTCAATTGAGCAAGACACAGCTTTTGCGAAAATTATAGACATAAATGGAAGATTTGAAATAGGCCTATAATTTGCCAGTTCACTAGGATCTAGTTTTTGTTTCTTAATAAAAGGGTTAATATCCGCCAGCTTGAATGGTTTTGGGACGTGACCTAAAGAGAACCACGAGTTAATGATATTCAGAAGCAGTTCTTCGGCTACAGGTAACAACTCTGTTAACATTTAGTGGGTACAGGATCTAATAAACATGTTGTTGGTTTAGTTACAGTGATAAGTTTATTTAGCTTTTACCTTTCCTATATTTGTAAAGCACTGCAGTTTATCTTTGGGTGCGTTGGATGAAACTGAAGTGTTAGACGCTGTAGAATCTACATTCGTTATTGTATTGTTTATCAGTGAATAAATTCATAAAGTCATTGCTATTAAATGTTGGTGGAATATTTGAATCAGGTGGCGTCTGGTAATTTGTTAATTTAGCCACTGTGCTAAATAAAAACCTTCAATTATTTTGGTTATTTTCTATGAGTTTGTGTATATGCTATGCCCTAGCAGTTTTTAGAGCCTGTCTATAAGTGGACATACTGTTTTTCCATGCAATTCTAAAAACTTCCAAGTTAGTTTTTCTCCATTTGCATTCAAGACTATGAGTTACTACGAGTTGCACAGAATACAACGTTCAGGGCAGTTTCTTTGGGCTCTTAAGATGTTAAGATGTTAAGCAGCTGGTGGTAAAGTTCAGTGGAGCTATCTATCCAATAGTGACCTTTCAGGATGGTGAGAAGTGAACTGAGGGTTAGACCACACTTGATCTCTACCATGTCTCTCAAAGGCAGCCCTGGACTGACAGCTCTGATTACAGCTTCGACTACTTCAGTCTGTGTGTGTCCTTTTCCTATTCCCAGCTCAATCTGAGAGACTAAACTGAGATATGACAATTTATCCCTCTGACCACTCTCTCTAATTTGACCACAGATTTTAAACTTAATTTTTAATGATGTTGGTCACTTTGTCACCTCCTCCTGGCTGGCTCGCCAGATTATGTTAACCTTTTCAAAGATGAGGCAGTTTTCTTCCTTTGTGCAACACATTAATTTCTGTATGAAAGTATGAAAAAAGACAGGTTAGATCGGGAGCACTCTTTGAAGCATGTACACTCGAATTCACTCATTACATAATGAGTGCTCATTCACTCTACTAACGTCAGATTTCTAAACAGTATCAAAAATAAAGTCTCAAAGAGCAAGCATTTATGCATATTCATGACACTGACTGGACACTGGACATCACACTATCCTTAAAGTTACCTTTTCTAAACCCATTTACACTATAGCAATATATCCAAACATCTTCAATACTCACTCTTACACTGTGCAGAGGCAAGTATAGTAAATAACATTAAAGTATCATATTACACTCTGTTAACATAAATACAGGCGAGTAATGTGCAAACTCTATACACAAACATTGAACATTACAATTCAGTATATAGCTACATTATAGTATATAGCTACATTATAGTATATATAAATATATAGCTTATTGTTCTTTTTATCATTTTAAAATTACTCTAATCTCAGTTTTAACCCAATACCACTTTCTATATTTTAACATTACATCCTCAGCAAATGGACATAAAATAATCAACACACAGAGTCTGATATCTTATTAATAATACACCATGAAATGCTCTTTTTACAGTTAATGGCTCATGGAATGACTCTCCAAGTTAACATGTAAGTGGGGTGATTATAGGCCTATTCACACATGTGCATTTTAGCTTCACTTATTTAACACTACACACAACTATTTCAGGTTCTTAAACATCGATTTAGTACATCACCTATCACTTGTCTCACATTTTTGTGTGAATCATGGTATCTTTTAACACTAACTACTCATTTTCACTCATGCAGAAAGTTACAATCTTTTATCAGGATTGTTAATATGATCGTCCACCATTTTAGATGCAAAAACTCCGTAACATTGAACATTAGGGTGCCCTCTATTGATGAAGCTGAATTTAACAACAATTAAACTTTTTCTAAAAATACATTGCAACAGTATTATCATCAAATGTTAGTTTAATTATTATTATCAGAACTCCATAACCAAAATCAACATTTAAAGGGGGCAATATTTATATGTGTCTCTTAAAGGGGCAATAAACACTCAGGGCTACACATAATACAAAAAAGTAGTTTGAGAATGTAGGGAGATTGTGTTTAATCACGTCATCAGGTTTCAGAGAGGCTGCTGCACTAAATTATTGTCATATGCTTGTCATATCTGTTTACTGCAGTGCCACATATCAGGTTGACTCTCAGTAGTGGCACACAGTTAAAGGTCAGCAGTCTAATATGAATGCATGCTTTCAGTAGTGTTGTCATGCGTTTCTCAGAGAGATCCCAATGTATGAGCAGAACTCTGCTCTTTTGCCATTAGCCTCTCGGGCGAGCTAAGCATGCAGCATGAAGATGGTTTGTCTTATGTATTAAGGAGGACCCGGAGGCTGTGAGGAGCGGGATACGCTCTCTGTGTGGTCTCATTATCAAACACCCCACAGGGGAGGTGCTCTCTGTTGAGGTTTAACAAGCAGACCATTTTCCCTCCAAGTAACTGATTCTTATAAATAAAAGAATGTTAGGGATTGGCACCAAGTGCAGGGGTGGGATCAGTTCATGCTCCCTTTCTTTGGTGAATACCTGAAGCATTTGAAATGAGATGGACCACACATATTCCCTGTAACTCTAGAAGGTGTTTACTTCAGTCTACAGTGAGTTCACTTGTGCCACTACTTTCCCTCTCAGTCTACAGCTTAATCACTTTAACAAGACTGAAATTATGTTTTCTGGCTAAATCCAATATCTGAACTAAATTATGATTCATAATAATAGATTACAGTTATGCATTCAGTGTGTGGATGGTAATAACCTCTGTTCTATATAAAAGACAGTCCCATTCACTGACTATGGGGTTATTGTTTTGCAATATCATTTTCATGGCAGTGGAACATTCTGTTAATTGGCAGTAACATTTCCTGACTTAGATGTAATTTTGTGGGAATAGTTTAATGAAGTGCTTGGCGTTTTCAGCCTTGCATTCTTTGCCTGGGAAATCTGGCTTAACCAGCAGTCATTTTAAACACCTCATTCCAGTAATTACTGCTTAAATTAGTGAAAATGTAGCAATTGTAGCCTTCTGACGGTTTTGTGACTTTTTTATTTTAAGAAGTGGTTTGAAAACTGCATTACTCTCAATTAATAATGAATACTTTTCATATGAGGATATGAAAAAAGTAAGACATTTTAAGTAGCAATAATTATAGAAGGAAATGCATGAAATTATAGAATTTGTAGTCCCATGTGGTTTAGTCTCTCGTGAACTCTCAAGTCGCCCACATGTAGGCTTTCATAATGAACTTTTCAGCCTCAGCACGGATCATTAGCACAAACCCTCATCATAACCCAACATAACATTTTTGTTCACTTCACACCATTTAGCTCCAAATATAGATTCAGTTCAACACTGCAATCTTCACATTGCTTCAAGCTCTTTCTACACTTTCTGCTGCCTTCTGTCCAGGAGAGTGAGGGAATCAAACTGTTCATTCACCATCCTTACTAATCATTAAAAGATTAACGTCACTGTTTCCCTCAAACATTAGAACATTAGAACATTAGATTTCCTTGTAGCCAAATTTAGACCACTCCAGGTGAGGAGAAATGAACATGGCAATATATGCATTGAAAATAGGGCTGCATGATTTGGACAAGTATATACATATAGGTCATAATTCTATGATTATATATTAATATGATTATAATGTTTTTTGGATAATTATTATCTCTAAGTTAAAAAAATAAATAAAAAAAATTATTTATAATAAAAAAATTATATATTTATATATATATATATATATATATATATATATATATATATGCCGTTCATGTGGCTCATGTTCTGTGAATTGAGTTGCTTTGAAACACTGAGAATACTGGATCTTGAGCTGCTCGCGTCTGAATGAATAGTGTTGCACATCATTTTGTGCATGTATTTGTTTAATTAAATCACAGCCTTTGTGATCTGATAATATCACAAAACTATGTTGCAATCTCAGTTTGTTTCAATTAATTATGCCGCCCTACTTGGAATGCTTAAAAAAAAAAAAAACATGTAAAATGTTTGTTCTGTTTTAACAAAGTGTCAATATTAGTAATATATAGTTTTTATTTATTTATTTTTACAGTTATTTGACTATAAGAAAAATAAACAAAACAAATACAGTATACATAAACACACAGCTTGTCTACAGAGCCTGAGTCAAAGCCCAGACCAAATAGAACAAGTACAAGTGGAAACATATAATGTTGAAACACCTACACCCACACTGATAACTGTCAGTACAAAGTCTGAGTCCAAACATAGTAACTTTAATCATCCTCTCTCCAAAGGAGCATGGTGTTTTTGCCCTTACTGGAATGTATGCAGTACAAAATATTGCAACACCATTTGAACTCTATTCATGAAAATGCCAGGTGGAAAATAAAAGATTGGGTTACAGTAAGAATTCCCAAAAGCAACAAGCTCAGTATTTTTTTCTGCACTGCAGACACAAAGGGATAAATAAAACACTGCACACTCAGTCTTCATCTGGATCTTCACCACTGTAAGAAACATCCGAGAGCTCAAGAAACATGTTCAGATAATGTGGTGTTTAGCATTGAGTGATACATATCTGCTGACAGGAGGGCAGATCAGGAGCGAAAGTCTGCCATGTTTCAAAGTGAACTTCTTCATTGAGATCTTGCATTAATTTTAAAACCTGCCTCTGAGGAATGCTTGACATTTCGCATTCACCCAGCCTGACAAGACCAAGGCACAATGCCCACCTGCCACTCAAACAAACACATGCGCATAGACATGAATGCCTTTCATGTGCAGGTCAAGCTCTTTCTGGGGCAGTTAGGTTTTAATCTGCAATTTATTTTTCTAGAGTCATGGCAACAGTGATTTTAATAGACAACATTATGACTAGTGTATAGACTCTGGTCCACTTTACAGCTTATTCTGAACAAGAACGATCCACAGGAAGACTTGATGTAACATGAAGCATATTCACATATTTAGAAAGGCACGAATAGTTACTTTAATAATAACTCATGTCACCTTTTAACTTAAGATAGCAAAACAAAATTAATACAGATCTTAATACATTAATTTGATCACAGGAATAAATAATATTTTAAATTATATTAATAAAGAAAACCGTTATTTTAAATTGCAATAATATTTCACAATATTACTGTTTTATTATATTTCTGATCAAATAAATGCAGCCTTGGTAAGCAGAAGAGACTTCTTTAACACACATTACACATTTTACTTATACCAAACATTTGAACGGCAGTGCATATTAGACTGATTAGTCAACAAGTTTACAGTAATATTTGAACAGAACCTTTATGTGTATTCAGGTGTTTCACAGATGCAATTGAATATGCAGGTGTGCTCATGGATATCCAGTGTTTCAGACATTTTAAATATATTTACATTTGTATGCAACCTGTTTATCTGTTTGTTTGTTGTTGTGTTTTCCAACTTTTATCTGTTAAAAATAATTTTGTATTAATAGATGATTATTCTTTTCCCACAACTAATGAATTTGAATCTGGCCACTGGGCTCTTTAGCAGAGGAGGTCTCACGTTGAGTCCTGGGGTCCAGCACAGGCCTGTGAGAGCAGTACATACAGACATTTGTTTCATTGCAGCCATGTCTCACAGTAGTGTTATTATTTATCTCAAAATGTATCAATTATAAAATGAGTATATAAGCTATAAGGAGCCATGCAGAAGGCAATGAATCACCACACCTGCTGAAACCAGCACTTTTTACTTGTGTCCTCACTTCATTCATGCATCTAATAATCCTTCTGCTGTCTGTGTCATTAATGTGAATCAAACAGCAAAATACAAAAAAAAAAAAAAAAAAAAAAATCACTCACTGTTCTTGGCTTAACAACTTTGGTAGCTTTAATAAGAATCTTTGTTTGCTTAATTCAATGAAGACTATGTAGTGTTTTACTTTTACTGTCTATTATACATTTTCTTCAGTATTTATTACTTCTGATAGAAAGACCTAACTGATAACTTTAAAGTCCAGTTGGCCCTTCGGCATGTCGAATGGTGTAGGGTTGCACAGTATACGAGTACTGGAAAAATATTTATGTATATTATATTTTTTAAATGGTACAATATCATTATTTTGCTCATTTCAGTACTTGTTAGAAACCACCGCTACGCACCAGTGTGTTACTCGAACTGATGTAAAACCAGCAAATGTGAAGAGAATAGAAGAGATATATGAATAAAACAAATAAATCTGACTCTACACACCCTAAAGTTATGAGGGCAGTAAGAGCTGGTTGGTACAGTAAGCTCTTTTCGTCTACCTCACCCTAATTAATTTCTAACATTGTATTTTAAGAATTTATTTTTTACACTTGATTATTCTCTTTAATTGTGTGCTTTAAATTGTGCTTGTTTATTCAGATTTCAATGTTTTAGAGGTTTCTTCCGGGCGTTAACACCGATCTCATGGTCACGAGCTTGCCAGTCTGAAATTAGACATTTTCAACGCCAGTGTGGATGACTCAGTGCCAGAAAAAGAAATGGATCAGCTGGATGTTTTAATTTTGGGGAATTCATTTTTTACCTACAACATCAGCCTCCGTGGGATACCCCAGCCACACCTGTCTCTCCCGGTGGGATGGCCAACTCTAGACTGGGTCATTTCACCGTTGACCCTCCAGAGTCGGGTCAGGTCACCATTGACCCTCCAGAGTCGGGTCAGGTCACCGTTGACACTCCAGAGTCGGGTCAGGTCACCATTGAAACTCCAGAGTCGGGTCAAGTCACCGTTGACACTCATGAGTTAAGCACTACCACAGTTAGACCTCAGGAGTCAAGTCACCAGTGTTCTTCATGGGCAAAGTCAAGTCACCGACTATCTTCATGAGCAAAGGCAAGTCACCATTGATCTTCATGGGCAAGGGCAAGTCACCAATGTTCTTCATGGGCAAAGGCAAGTCACCAGTGTTCTTCATGGCCAAGGTCAAGTCACCAGTGTTCTTCATGGGCAAAGTCAAGTCACCAGTGTTCTTCATGGCCAAAGTCAAGTCACCAGTGTTGTTCATGGGCAAAGTCAAGTCACTGACTATCTTCATGGGCATAGGTAAGTCACCATTGATCTTCATGAGCAAAGGGAAGTCACCATTGATCTTCATGAGCAAATGCAAGTCACCATTGATCTTCATGAGCAGAGTCAGGTCACCAATGATCTTCATGAACAGAGTCAGGTCACCATTGATCTTCCCGGATCCAGTCTAAACACCACGGATCCACCAGAATCTCTCCATGTCTCTGCTGAACTACCAAAGCCTCTTCACGTCTCTGCTGAACTACCAGAGCCTCTCCATGTCTCTGCTGAACTATCAGAGTCTCTCCACGTCTCCACGTCTCTACTGGACTACCAGAGCCTCTCCATGTCTTTGTTGAGATACCAAAGCCTCTCCACGTCTCTGCTGAACTACCAGAGCCTCTACACGTCTTTGCTGAACTACCAAAGCCTCTCCAAGTCTCTGCTGAAATACCAGAGCCTCTCCTCCTCTCTGCGGAACTTCCAGAGTCTTGTCACGTCTCAGCCGAACTCACTGAGTGCTTGACTTATCCTATCGTGGCCACGGAGGCCACCCTTAACCTGTTCATGTTTCAGACTTGCCTAACCAGACTTGCTCTCATGTGTCATCGATCCCACTGTGGTGGTCTTTGGCGCTGCCCTGGTGGGCTCCTTTCCCGACGGCACGGCTGTGGTGGTCTTCTGCGCCGCCCTGGTGGGCTTCTGTCTCGACCACACGGATGTGGTGGTCTTCTGCGCCACCCTGGTATGCTTCTGTCTCGACCGCACGGCTGTGATGGTCTTCTGCGCTGCCCTGCTGGGCTTGTGTCTCGACTGCACGGATGTGGTGGTCTTCTGCGCCACTCTGGTGGGCTTCGGTCTTGACCACTGTCTCGACTGCATGGCTCCAGTTCCACCTTGCTCCACCCTGGACTCCTGCCCTGTTCAGGTGGATCATTTGGTAGGTGCTCCGTAGAGGAGGGGGTAATGTCACTGTGTCTGATCTGTTTTTCCCTGGGTCTCCACTAGTGGTCTTACTTCCCCATAGGCACCTCACCGCAGGCACTACAATTCCCACAAGGCCTTGTCCCTTCATCATAGTCATTGCACTCCTGTTAATTGCACTAAGGTTTCTTCACTTTAAAGTCATTGGGTCTCATTCATGAAACACGAGCAGAACAAATTTTTGTGTAAATTGTGTGTAAAGTGGTTTTGGCGTAAATTTTCGGATTCATTAAAACGTTTGTATTTTCCAAATGTTAGTTGGTACGAAAGAAATCTACACCTGCTCCCAGCCACGCGTAAATAGTGCGTTTAACGTCTGAATGTTTTGCTCATTAATACGGCATTTTAATTCACCTTTATCGGGTACATATTTACACAGCATTTTGAAAAAAATATTATATATATTAATTACATACGTTTTTTCTTTTAACTTTTATTATGAGAGCCAGTAATAGGATCTGTAAAATCCTGCTAAACTTCCTTTTTTAGGACCTGATACGCCACTAGTACGCTTGAAAATAAAATGTGGCGTTTTGAATGAACTTCTGATAATAAAACTTCAATTTCTGCAGCTGAGAAATGTTTCTTTTTCAGTCGCTTTTGAGGAGACATGTTGAAATCCTTCGTTTGGTGTCATAATATGATGCTCATATATAGTTGTCAGTCGGATTTAATAGGCGGGATTTATGGTAATTGAGAGTGAGCGTGCACGCGCGTCCCATTTACGACTGATTGGAATTCATTAACACACACACACATTTCACTATCACATCTGACGTTCACGAAGTTTTTGTGAATCAGGAGAAGAGTTTTCGGGAAGTTCTCTTTACGCTCAAATCACTCAGATATTTACTCGTATATTTACGAATTTTCATGAATGAGACCCATTGTCCTGCCTATTTAAACTGGTCTGTTTCTGTTTGTGTCATGGACTCCTTACTTTCCGTCACCCTGTTTCCTCGCGTTCCTAGTTTTCGAGTTCATGTTCCTGTTTTTTTGTTTGTTTATGTTTTGGACTGATTTTTGGTTTTGACCCCCTGCTTGTTGTATTCTGATTTTGGATTACCCATTAAAAACTCACACTGCTTTTGGATCTCTCATCTCCTGTGTCCCAGATCGTTATACCTATATAGAGTTGATGGAGATTTGGGCAATTAGACCATTGTACCAGACAGACTGAGACTTGTTATATGATACCAAACGTCAGTGTTTCCCATACATTAATTTATTTGTGGTGGCTCACCACAATATCAGCAATGAGCACCACAAATAGATTTCCAAAAAGCTTTGACTTTGTTGAATAAATGCCTGATAAAGTAGCTGGTGCGACAACATATAGAGTGTAAATCTGTGGGAAACACTGAACATGTATAGTAACTTATTGTTCATATTAGTGTATATAACTGTTCATATACTGTACATTGTGGGAGAGAAGACATATTGGCAACAGCTTTAGAAAACCCAAAGCACTGTTTATGTCATTTATATCCCCAATTCACATGTATTAGTTGTTATGTGTTAACCCAGTCAAGCATTTATGAGATATCAAACATTTTGCGACAGACTGATTCGAAGAATGTTGCAATTTATTGATTTGTGTCATTAAACTAAGAAAGAAAAAAAAACAGACAAATTACCTGTCAGCAGATACACATGGGACACAGAGGTAAGGTGAAGATATAAACCGCAGGTTTATTGGACACAGAGCAGAGGAGTATCCAGGTAAGTGCGAAGTCTCTTGGGTCTTATCTGAGTGGTAATGTCCAATTGCTTTTCAGGGAATCCGTGGGGCTGAAGGAGTGGAGAGACTGTGGAGTTCAGAATGGTGGAGATCAAGGGGCAGAGAGATCAGGGAACTATATGGTGAGTAAACACAGGTTAGAGACTGATAAGTCAAGCAGAGCATGTTGGAGACCAGACAGTGAGTGTGCTGGAGGAGTGAGAGGATATAATGCTGCTGATGAGTGCTGACAGTTGGCGGTTCTCAGTAATCAGGTGATTGGGATCTGATGAGTGTAGTTGGTGGAGACTGAGGTGATTGTGATAACTCCCTGACAGTACCCCCTACTCAGGGGGTGGCTTCTGAAGCCCTATTGCTGTGATGGGGTCAGCCACGGCCTCTGGGTGTGGGATGGTCAGTGTGGTGCTGATTAAAGTCGGCCAGAAGTGAGGGATCCAGTACATCGTCCAGGGCCACCCAGGATATTTCCTCTGGCCTGTATACCTCCCAATAAATGAGGTATTCTAAGTTACCACCCTGCCGCCGGGAGTCCAAGATGTCCTGCACCCTTAGATTAAGGGTTTTTCAATGATTTTGGAAAGAGGAGGTACTGCTGGCTCATCGGCTTCTGTGACAGAGGGAAAGGCAGGTTTTAGGAGTGAGACATCCAGGAAAGCTGGATGATACAATTCCGGGCTGGGAGTTGGAGACCAAAGGTGACCTCATTGATCTGCCTCTCAATGGTGAAGGGGCCAATGTAGTGAGGACTCAGCTTCCGGCAAGGCAGGAGGAGACGCAGATGGGTGGAGAGCCAGACTTTATCTCCAGGGAATTCTGTGCATATTTGGCCCATGGGAGGAATTGATTCTAGCTGTGCTGGTTGTCATGAAAGTCGGCCCTGAAATATCTCCCAATCTCCTGTATATTCTGCTCAGTCTGTCCATTTGTCTAGGGGTGATATCCTAAAGAAAATGTTCTTGACTCGGTGCACAGGAACGTTGGAGAGACAAATTTTGATATATTCCTCACCCCATCGAAGTATCTTGCTGGACCCTCATCTGACTTTGGGGAGAGTGTTGTGATAGCCAGGGGCATCCCACGATGATATCCATGGTGGATCCCTCCAGTACCAGAAAGGACATGGTTTCCCAATGTACAGCCCACTTGTAGCGTGATCGCCATAGATTGGAACATGATCTATCCACACCCGAGCGGCTTTACTTGGATGGTCTCGATTTTAAGTTCTTAAGGGTTTGTGAGATGAAATTGCCAGAGGACCCAGAGTCAATGAGGGTTGTTCAGATAACAAGGGCAAGTTAGATATTGCAGGCTCAAATTTGAGAGTACTCACTGCTGGGCATGGGGGACGAGAGGAGTATATCTTAAAGAAATTGCCCCGGGATTCCACAGTACAGACACAACCCTGAGGCTAGATGTCGGGCACGCTCTGCGCGTGAGAGGCATTGATTCTGGCACTGGAGGACAGGCAGCGGGTGAGGTAGGAGAATGAGTGGTTTCGTTGGGCTGGCAGTCCATGTGACATTGGGAGATATTTACGGCCTTCTGCATGAAGCTCTCCAGGCCGATATTGTCATTGTATTTATCGCCATTTGTGCTCTGATCTGTGGATCTAGACCCTGCTGGTAACCAGTGAGTAGCACTGTCTCCACCAGATTTCAGAACTTCAGAGTGTAATCACTGGCCGAGGAACCTCCTGACATGACCAGTGTAAAGTGGGTTAACAAAACCTTCCACAAAACTTCCATCTGCTCCAATAGGTGTCAGTATAATGTCCAAGACAGCTGGGATAAAAAAGAGCCTGCCAAACATAAGCAAACATTGATAGAGGGAATCTGTAACTGTTCATATGCCTGTACAATATCGACAGTGTAAACTAAAGTGGTCCAGTAAGAAAAGGCCACTATATTCCTCCAGTATTTCAGTTAGGGTCTCTACCCCCAACCAAAAAAAAAGAAAAAAAAAGAAAAGAAGACTGGTCTAAAGTATTATGTTAAAACGTACAGGCCAATTAAATGGTCTCTAAAAAATTTTTTAAGAGAGCCGTGAGTCTAAAATCTGTTGTAAACGTCATTTTTATAGAAGCATTTCCAAACTATCTATGAGGGTATAGTGTGCGTTATGATCCTAAATGCAGTCCACTGTTTGGCTTGCCCACTGAGTGAGAGCACATATGTGTTAAGCTTGGCAGAGAGTTTGATCCTGCGGTAGACCTAATCATAGGTCCTGACCTCTACTATCGCAGCAGGATAAACGTCACATGACTGCCAAGCATGAAGCATGTTTCTCCAGGCCTCACAGTGGAAGGGTTAAGTACATGCTGTTACACGTTATTTTTACAGTGATATGCGAATGACAACGTCTCAGACACTTTGGCCCTGATCTCCCCCACTGTTTTTCCAGTCCAGCCCTTCCTTATGTATGGAACTGTCAGGGAATTCCTGGAATGTCTGGCTTTTTCCCTTTTTAAAATGTTTTTATTTCCACAAAAGAAAGTGCAGCAGTTACTGTATATAAAATCCGTAAGAGTCACCTGAGTGTGGCTTTAGGGTGATATCTAAAGCAGATGGTCACTTTTACCAGCGTTCTCCTTCTGATGGCTGCGTTTGTTTTATCACTGCTTTGATTCAGTATGTCAGGGCTCATACTTAAGAGTGGAGCTCATCTCTAATATTAGGACTTTTTCCATTACATTGACTGTATAAAGCGGTAGAGGGTGGAAAAGACGTTAAACAAGGATTCAGCAGTCCTGCTGCAGTCCTTTCCACTGAGATTAATTGGCAATTAATCATAATAATGTTGGGGAAAACGGTTAGAGATTCTGCACGTCTGCCTTTTGTTTGCAGCAGAAGATTTAATTCCTGGTCAAAACGTGGCATCCCATTTGTTAGGCATCCGGCTGGAACGTTCCACTGGCTACTGTGTGCTACGCACAAAATTACACAAAAAACGAAGCAAATTCCTCTTCACCTCATTCTTGGCCTTCAAATTGTGGACAATCTTAAATGAGCGCTTGTTTAATAATGCATTATAATATCTCTTGATACACTGTTCACCCCTTTATTTTTATTTTTTGCTGTCTTTAATGTTTGGGGGCTTTTTTGTGCACCTCCTCCACATACAAGATTTTGGGGCCAGTGGTCTGTGCCAAACATGCTGAAGCCGTTAAGTGCGCTGTTGTTGAAGCCAAGGGGGTTAGGCATGATGGCTTTCAAAGAGAAGCAGGGAGCTTTGAAGTTTTGCTCACCAGGAACTGCCAGGTATGCTAGATCAGCACTTCCAAGCCATTGTCCTTCTCCACCAGCTTTTTCCTCATTGCACTGCAACGTTTAGTCTAATGCTAATGAAGAATGGCCATTTGCTAACCAAACCCTGCAGCTGAGTGCATGGCCCAACCTCAAGCATTGGGATGTTATTTTTCACATTAGGTATGTGGCAGCGCTGTCGCAAGCCTGAAATATTTGGGTGATTTTAGTTCCACTTCGATGACTGTCTCAACTGCCTCTTTTCTTGGCGTCGATCGAGGTTCATTTCCAGTAAGTTATTGGTACCACTTGCAGATGATGATAATAATAGAAGTGGTTTAGCATGGTAATGGAATGTCATAATTATTGAATATTTAGGTTTTGGATTGTATCACAGGCTGGAAGAATGTGGCGTCCCACCGAGTGTATAGTTCTGAATCGACTCTCAGCTTTACCTTGGCTCCTCATCCCAACCATAGTATTCCAGGATTACTCCTACTGACAGCCTTTACACTTTTGCACACAATCCTCATGTATATACGAACAGCTGCAGAAGTTTATGAGGATCAGAATCACTTGATTTCAGTGCCAGGAAGGGACGACCAGATCATGTATTGCCTTTGAAATTAATAATTTTATTTGAACAGAAAATAGTTTTATTTAAAAAAATTATTTGTGTATTATAATGGCAATAACAGGGATGGCATATTTTTGTAGGCCAATACCCAGAAATAAGTTGTCATTTTAGTCAAAGGGGTTTTGGTTAAATGTCTGAAATAAGATCTGTTAAACACAAGTTCAAGATTTTATCCTGTTTTATTCTACAGCATAAAATATATCAGTAATAATCCCTTGTGATTTTTAAAGTTTTACTTGTCTTGAAAAGGGGATGCTAATAAGTTTCTAAATGGGACAACAGAGGTTGTCGGGGACATTAAATGTCATCACAGTGAACCGGTTAACTCATATACTCACTAGTCACTTTCACAGCATCATGTTTTTGGTATAGTGGTAATGGTATAGTTCATTTATAGCCTAAGCTTAGCTTTCTACTTCTGCCAGTTGTATTGAGGCTTCAAAATTTATAGTTGTAAGATTTAACAGCTTTTGTTGGACACAAAGCTTATTTTCTGCAATATTCCAAAAGCCAGTGGAAAAATCCTAGTGGGCTTTTGTGGAAGGAACCAGAGTGATACAAACTTACAGGATGACCTACAAAAACACATCATCACTGATGTGCTCAATGCATTGCTGTTATCTTCAATGTAATTCATCACATGCTACCATTAGTGTTCTGTTGTCCTCCTCCTGCCCAGCTGACCCTATCCTGGCTCTGGGAAATAATGATTAAAAGGGATCCTGTATCCAGCACCCCTTCTCACTTCTGGAGCCAGAGATGTATCCTTCATAGCCACTCCTGAGGAATTCTGTCTACTGACTCAGCATCTCTTAGCCCCGCTCTCCTCCCTTACAGTAGTAGAAACATTGAGACACTGTTCAATTTAAACCTAATTTTCCCTGATCTTTTGACATGTAAGAGGTAAATGTGCTATAAAAACATATTGTATGTTTATGAACTAAAAGCTTGTGTAACCCAGGCTCAAAAACCTTTGTAGTCTAAATTAGATTTAAACACAGTCATCTGAATAGCTAGATACTGTTAGAGGAAGAAATATGGAACAAATACTAAATGTATATATATGTATATATAAATATTTTCCATTTGAAATGGGTTACTTGTTAGGTAAACTAAATAGTTGAAATGTAACTTTAATTTTGATTGAGCTCTAGATCTGTGCAGGTGAGCAGCCAATCGAGCGTAATTAGGTCAAGCTGACTCCGCCCACCGAGAGATGCGGCATTAGAGAGAGAGAAAAAAAACTTGAGAAACAACGTGAATTAGAAGCTGCGTAAGATCTTGATTTATTTCATTTTGAGAGAGAACGCATGTGAAAACCAAACATTGTAAGTTATTTTGCAGACATTTTGTTGATAAATAAGTTTTATTTCGAACTACTCACTTACTTACATTTTGTTGATTATGTGACCGTCGTCACGCTGAATTCCAGTGGAGTAGGCCATCATTGCGTCATCCGAGAGAAACCTGGAAAAAAACAGAGAAATATCATTAATACATGAGGGAATCGGTGAGTTAGTAAAAATAAATAATTAATGTTTAGTATATATGTTAAAAAAAATAGCGATTCAAGGGTGTATTGGTGTAACTGGAAGGAAAGAGGTGTTCAGTGAATGTACACGCTGTTATAAAAAATATGTACAGACATGTAAAGATTGTGTAGATTTAGTGAAATGTATGTAAAGTGAGGATTGATTAAGAATGTTGTTTTGTGTTTGTGCACAGGCCAGTTTTGTTATTTTAGAAATCTAGAATCTGGGTTTTTTTCAATTCATGAAGATGGCGAGCCAACCGTAAATCGATCAGAAACAACTATCCTTTGTCTTTTTGGACATCTGTATCACTTCACTTTCGGCAGGACATCGCGTCGGATTTTTTTTTCTTTTGAGGTTTGAAACATCTGACATTTTCATTTTTCCTTTTGAGCATTGGATCACTGATTTAAAGGAACTGAGGAGACAATATCATTCTTTATTGTTCAGACTGACATTTTGTTTGAACTGTGCATTCAAGAATTACTGATACTGCATTGATACGCATTCATTTAGACTTTGTTTCGTATAAACAAGTGTTTACAGTGGACATTTGTACGTGTGACTAAACACAAGTCCTGACATTCGTGTTTATTTTATATTTACTGATCTTGAGTATACATTTGAGTTGTGTACATAAAAAAGGAGATCAGAAATTGAATGTTTATTACAATTTAATTTGCATTGGAGAGAAGAATTTTCTATGTCAAGGGTTAAATTTCAAATTCATTTAGCTTAATTGGTAAAAAGTAATATTTAAAGCAGATTTAATATTTCTTTTTTTGGTTTTATTTTTTTTTGTTTGTTCTTGTTATTTTTGCCCTTTATGCAGTGTCATTGATATTTTTTTTTCCCAACCAGTGTATCCTATCAATCGCGCTTACAAGTAAATTTTATCCAATATAAAGGTGCGCATTTACATCTATGTGTGTGTGTGTGTCTTGCCTCTTACGAGTTTCAGTCTCTTCTGATTTGGTCCTGATTTGCGAATTACAGTTTACCTACAATAACTGTTAAACCTTAGTGAGTTATTGTTTTCCCTAATATATGAGTTAACCCTTCTGTTTCATTTTACAAGACAAGGGTTACACTTGCATGTTAGTCATAAAATAGGTTGAATTAAAAGCAAATTTGTCCTTCTTTATCTTTATTACATTATAGAGATTAATTCATCAGCTTAAGGCTCTTTAGCTCCGCCCACTTGTGCCTTATTTGGACAGACGGGCAGAAGTTGTTCTACAGCAGATCACTGGACTAAATGTGCCATTACTTTCCAGTATCATAATCTTAGGAAAGTGCCTGCTAATTGTCAGCTATGTGAATCTGTCAGTATAGCATTATTTGTTGTAGACTTCATCTACAGAGATATCATTGATTTGATTGCAAATAAATGCACAGACACTATTTAAACTGAACAGAGATGACATAACTGAATTCAATGATGAACTGCCTTTAACTATCATTTTGCATTATTGACACACTGTTTTCCTAATGAATGTTGTTCAGTGCTTTGACGCAATGTATTTTGTTTAAAGCACTATATAAATAAAGGTGATGATGATGATTTGTTTGTTTGGTATGTTTAATAAACCAGATCACTTTTGCCACTCTTTGCCACAGTCTTTGTAAACTTTCATGGAAAGATATGAACCAAATAGTAATGCTGTAGCTTATTCTGTAAGCAACCAGGGTTGGAAATGAATGGGGGTTTGGGTGAAAGATACCATCAAAATAAACAAAAATGCCCCCAAATTCAAGATAAGGGTGCAAAAATGCCCCTGCACAATTAAACTAGATCTATTATGTCACAATTAAAGTGAAATGTGAAAGAATTTAAAGTGTCAACTGCAGCGTTACATTTACAGTAGATTGGCTCAGGTTTCATCAGATTTCTTTTAACGCTCGGTTTGCAGCATTGAGCATTATAGCCAATCGCATATTTCTGCTGAGCTTATGAATGCATTTACCAGTTTTGTAACTGTGGAGAACGTTGTGAGTTCTTTAGTGTGATGTAAGAAAAACAGTTTTTATGAAAGTGCATTGAACTATTTATAAAGTAGTAAATATTAAAAAATGCCCTCACAAATGTAAATAATAATAATAATAATAAAATAAAAAAGTCCCTGGAAATCAATTACAAATGGATTTCAACAAAATTCATTTCTGACCCTGTAGGTAATATGTTCATTCTAATGTCCAATCTGTGATCATTCACTATTTTAATAATGTAGACTAAGGACTCTTTTACAGTCATTCTTATTCTCTCATTTTCTTTTAAGCTGTACATCTTAATGGAATCAGCAGGATTCAGAAACAGAGGAATGTGAATAAACTGAACTTGATACCTTCAAGGAGTCAAATGTAACTGCTGAAACAGAGGTTTCTTACAAACATGCCTAATTTAAGAGGTCGCCTGACTAAAAATAGTTAAGTAAGGGATACATTGATGCCCTCATTTTAATAAAAGCTTTTCATTCACCTTAATTGGACCCAGATGGCTTGGTGTTCACAACTTTCCTCTGGTTGGCGAGCGAGAAATTCCTCCCCGGGATAACAGTGTTGTGTTAATGAGTCAGCGCGGATGCCGGGGGCACGGCACACTGGAGCCGAGCTCAAACTGCAGTCATGCATCTTCAACAACATATAGCTCAATGCACTTATTGCGCTTTTTTTTTCTGGAATGCTGCATTATGTTGCAATAAAATGTATTTTTTTTTTGCACTGGTAGCGTTTATTATTATTAGTAGTGGTTGTTCTCAGTAGATTAGAACTGTGTCTAACAGACAGTGGCTTGCATTGTTGTGTTGTTTTTCATATTAGCATGTCAGAAAGTTAGCACATGCATTCATCTGACACCAACAGTAAAGTCCTCTGCTTCCCTACCGCCGTTACTCTGGCAGTTCTCTCTCAGTGTTTATTGTGGAAAGCATGTTTGCTCTACTGGTAAACATCTTCAGTACCTGCGGTTCTGAGGCTGTTACTGAAGCGGATGATGAAATGCCAATGGTCTGTTTCGAAGTTCACATGGAGATTTGTGCTCTAGATGTGGTGAGGTGGCGGTCTTTGAGGTTGTGTCATTGGTCACCAATTGTTTTTCCAATGCACAAACCGTTATGAGAAATGAGAATTGCATGGGTGGATGTTTCTTTTCACATGACTCTGTGATCCCAAGTGTCTTTGGCTCTGCTGTTCTTATGTAGCCTGTTGCACAAGAACTGCTTTTACTCATGTTTACAGAGTTTTTCCAGAATAATTCACTTCTGTATTCATATTAATGTTTATTCGTTTAGCAGATGCTTTTATTCGAGGTGATTAAGCACGAGTATTGCAGCCACATAGGCAATTCACACTATGGAGAACAGTTCCAGAATTGCTTAGAAAAGTATGTTTGTTTTCAGGTCTGAAGATGTTTTCCTAATGTATATTCCTTTATGAAGTACTTTCCATGTCCAACCCTTAGGGCAGTGCTTCAACATGTGTGCTGAGCCAGGATATTTTATCTATGAAAAGCTACAGATGTCTAAAGATAACAGTTACATGATAACACATAATATTTGGTCACCTAATCAATGTGTTGAGATTTCATGTTTTGTTTTTTTCTTTAAGAAATTTGCTGATCATTTTTGGGGCCAAAAGTTTTTTTTTTTTTGTATGGCATTTGTTGCTGAAGACTCACTGATCAGCTCAAAATTATGATGTATTTCATTGTTCCTATTCAAATTGTTACTGAATTTCACATTTAGCAAAAATTCATGTCATGCATAGTCATAAATGATAATTGGTGTCACTTCAGAGTACTCCTGCACATCACTAGTATGCATCTAGCAGACACTTTATAGTAATAGTATGTATTATACACTACATGGATAGAAGCATTGGGACACATCTCCTAATTACTGATTCAGCTGTTTCAATCAAACCCATTTCCAAAGATAATCCAGATAGAGAAGTGTCTCTGATGCTGAGAGCGTAAGGCGGCAAAATCATACACGTTCTGTGAGCCTAGTGTTTGCCATGAATACACACTTTTTTTGAGCAAACTATAACTAATATATGAAATGATGTTTAATATGAACGTCAGTAATTGATTTGAGTTGTTTTTAAATAGTTTGAGACCCACAGACATGAACTTGCCCCTAGTCTCATCTGCATTCATGCAAGGTGCTTTAGATCTCAAATGATGCTGTTGGCATCAGCTGACAGTGTTTTTTAGTAAACAGGTCTGCTCTTGTCCCGCTCTTGCGTGAGGCCTGCTGGGACACTGAAATGCTTCTCGACTAGTGTTGTGATGTTTTGGTTTGTCTTAAGTCTCAGGGCTGCGTGTGAAGCTGAGTCTGTGTGTGATGTTGATCCGCTCAGTGCTCAGAAGGGAAACTTCAGCAGCGATCCAGACAGCTGCTCGACCAGAGCCACACACGTCAGCAGGTAACACCGCAGTCACCACACTTCATTTCACCTCAACACACTGAGGGTTTCTGTATTTTTAAGACCACACAGGATTCAGTAATAACTGCACAGGCTAGCATGCTAGAGAGTTTACTTGTCCTGATAACTTTACTATGGTGACACATATGCATACCATATTTTCCAGAAAATAAGTCACTATAAGGCTATAAGTTGCCTGGGTTGAGAGAGAGAGAGAGAAAAACACACGCAGATAAACAATGTTAAATAAAACAATGTAAACACAATGTACATGTATTTTATTTTAGGGTTGCAAAAAGGTGGAAAATGCCTAAAGTTTCTGGAAATTGTCCATCGCTTTGCAATCCTAGTCCCCATCACTCCTCAACAAATCCTTTAAATATAAAGTATTCAGAACAGAAATAACAAAAATAAGTATAAACAACCATATATTAATTTGCCATTCATTATAAACATTTATTATAAACACCCAGCCTAAACCAAATTATTTAAAGCAAACTACTGGCATGTCAACAATTCTAGTGCCCAACATATTTTTGTTTAATAACAAAATAAAAGAAGTCAGTTTAAAAACTATGCATTAATATTACCTTTGTAATAAAAATGTAAGTAAAATCAACCCAAATGTTTTATTGTATTGCTTTTAACACAAAGTATTTGGTTTACGTTCAGTATTATTAATAAAAAATAAAAAAAGGCTCAATAAAAAAGCTCCAATAAAAAAAAGCTTTAAAAACATCCCACATTATAGAACAGTATTTAAATGACAGTATTATTTTTTTTTCCTGCATCGCCTCACTTTTTCTTTTTTTCTATAATGCATTTTTGTTCAAAAAAAAAAAAAAAAAAAATACTGCCATTTAGGAAATACACTATACAGATATACTTGGGAATGTGTGCGCTTGTGATTGTTTTGTGTGCTTAAAGGGATAGTTCACCCAAAAATTAAAATTACCCCATGATTTACTTGCAAAAATTGCATGCATTATTAATAAGCATGAGACCACTGACACTCATTTTGAAGCCTGTCCCATTAAAGCGTGCATATGTGTGCGATATGCTATTCTGGACCCAAAACTGACTTTCTTTTTAAGGAAAAGGGCCCCAGAATATTGGATGACTCTTGTGGCTCTCATTATAATGTTCCAGTTCCTCCAGTGGAGTTCAGTCTGTATGAAACTTGATCTACTTGTGTGTTTTACTCTCAGCTGTGCATCAGATCCTGTAAACACTGCATCTTCTGTGCCGCCCGCTAACATGACTGCATGCACATTTACAATAGTGTCGCAATTCAGCTACACTGATGTCACTGTTCTGTGCTGACGTTCATCTCTAATTAATGCGATTGGAGATTTGTGTTTCTTGGCGCGAATCAATTGTTCATCAGGGGATTATGGGAAAACAATCCCCTACCCCACAGACTTTTCTGGATGGAGATCTCCTCCTTGGTACTGTGAAGCAATCAGTCCACCGTCTCCAAGGGACTTCATTAAGCCATGGGACTCTCGGAGGTGACGTCCATCATAGGCCCTCAGCTCACACTGCATTACAGTAAACATGCTGTGAAATGAATTAAATGATTGCTCAGCAGTGTGTGTGTGTGTGTGTGTGTGTGTGTGCTGTTTGTGAGTAAGCGCTGTATCAGTGGATCCTCCCTAAACCTCCCCATGAAGCCCTGCTCTTCTTCTGAGACTCGAGCAAGCACACATTCATTACTACAGCTACATACAAACATGTTTTCATCCGGAGGGTACAGTTCTTTCATTAGCACTGATCTCACAGCAAAAAATAAATGGCAGGTCGCAGTCTCCATGAAGTTAATGCTTTTACGAACCAAGGATGCAATAAATTCATCACAGGAACCGTGCCAGTAAAGGCATTTATAATGTTACAAAATATATCTGTTTCAAATAAATTCTGTTTTACAAAAATATTTGGTGGCGAAACAGTTTTCAACATTGATAATAATCAGAAATGTTTCTTGAGCAGCAAATCATCATATTATTCTGATTTCTGAAGATCATGTGACACTGAAGACTGGAGGAATGATGCTGAAAATACAGCGGAGCATCACAGAAATACATTACAATCTAACAGGTATTCACACAGAAAACAGATATTTAGAAATTTTAATAATATTTCAAATCTTTACTGTTTTTTTATTTTTTATTTTACATTTAATTATTATTTTTAATTAGTAGATATTTGGGGGATCAAATAAATGCAGCCTTGGTGAGCAAAAAAGACCTCTTTCAAAAAACCTAATTATTCCAAATTTATGTCCGAGTGCATTTTTAAAGGGGGGGGGGGGGGGTGAAATGCTATTTCATGCATACTGAGTTTTTTACACTGTTAAAGAGTTGGATTCCCATGCTAAACATGGACAAAGTTTAAAAAATTAAGTTGTACGTTTGAAGGAGTATTTTTGTTCCAAAAAAAACCTCTTCCGGTTTGTCACAAGTTTGGGAAAGTTTTTTTCGAGTATGGCTCTGTGGGACGTTAGATGGAGCGGAATTTCCTTATATGGGTCCTGAGGCACTTCTGCCGTATAGCAGAGCACTGAGAGCACAACAGACTTCACTGATCAGAGCCAGAGCGTCGCCAAATGTCACAAAAGAAGTGTATTTTTGGTTGCCAGAACAAGACAACCCTGCACAGATTACCAAAAGAGAAACAGCATTAAGGGACCAGTGGATGGAGTTTATTTTTACAGAGCATCAACGGAGTTGTGCAAGTGTTTTTGTTTGTTCCCTGCATTTCGAAGATGCTTGTTTTACAAACAAGGCCCAGTTTGACGCCGGATTTGCGTATCGTTTATTTCTTAAGGATAATGCAATCCCAACGAAAAAGGGTCACGATCGTGTGTTGGAACCGCATGCGGTGAGTAAAACTGCTTCAAATATCTCTGTGTTGTTAACTTAGCTATCGGCGTGTAAGCACATCAAGTAAACAACATGCGATGTTGTCATCAAACTGCACTTTCCACATGTACAGCTTAAAAAAAAAAAAAAAAAAAGACGACATAAAGTGGAACTTAGTCATTTTCCAAAACCGCTAAGCAAATATATACAGTTTCAATGCATAGTCTAGGGCTGTGCAAAAAATCAAATGCGATTTTCATGCACCTCTCATCAGTAAAGACGCTCCTGTAATTACAAGTATATCTCCCGCATGTGCGTTCAGATCAGGGTTGCCAGGTTTTCACAACAAATCCTGCCCAGTTGCTTCTTAAAACTAGTCCAAAACTAGCCCAATCACGTTTCCGGGAGGTTTTCGGATAAAAATTGCTTCCCGGGGTTAAAATATAAATTTTTGGGAAGGGTTTCCCTGGTAAAATTAGCATTTTAGGGGGTAAATATCACGTTATTGGTATTGGGATTGCTTCAAACCACGGACAAGAAAAACAACCGCAGACTTGGCAACACTGGTTCAGGTGGAGCGGCAGTAACTGCACAGAGCCTTAGTCTACCGACAACTAACACAAAATCGCTTTCAAAATCGACAAAGAATCGCCTGCGATTTTAACATCGATTTTGTGTAGATTGTCAGTGAATTACGGCTCCGTGTAGTAAATGCCAACCAATGTTGCCAAGTTTGTGGTTGTTGTTTTTCATGTCCACGGGTCACAGCGACCCCAATACAAATAAAGTAATATTCAGCCCCTAAAACGCGAATTTTACAAAGGCAACCCTGCTACAAAACATATATTTTAACCCCGGGAAGCAATGTTTTATCGGGGAAGCTTCTGGAAGCGGGATTGGGCTAGTTTTGAGAAGCAACTGGGCAGGATTTGTTGTGAAAACCTGGCAACCCTGATCTGAACACACGTGCTGGAGATATACTTCTAGTTACAGGAGCGTCTTTACTGATGAGATGTACATGAAAATCGCATTCGATTTTTTGCACAGCCCTAACATAGACACGTTGTTGCTGCTGCTGCTCTTGTTAAATTTCAGCCTCTGGATCTGATTCTGGATCATAAATATACGCTGAATCTGACTTTTAGCCATGGTTTGTGGAGTTATGAAGGATGCAGTACTACTCTATAGGTACTCAAGATTAACAGGATATTGAGTGAAAACGAGCATTTCACCCCCCCCTTTAAAATGTATTTGTATTTATCATTATTCTAATTGGCGCTGTTTCACGACAATGACCTGTAGGTACATTTTAGTCACTGAAAAGCTCATAAATTCAATGACATCCAGTGTGGTTTGAGTCATCATGTTTTACACCCTCACATGCCAGCTCTCTAAGCTTTCATATCTATCCGGAAGAGTGTTTTAACATGAGCTCTCAGTTGCTTCTGTTTGTTGAGTTGCTTTTCTGAGGGAGATGGAAAGCCAGCAGGCGAAGCGGTGTGATTGTGGAGTGTGTGTTCTGTATTGGTACAGACTCCATGGCTCCTTTGCTGTTTTGGCCCGTGGCCACCTGGCAGTTTTAGAAAGGTGCCCTTTCCTGGCCTGCAACTCAGAACCACCAGCCGGTGAGCCCCGTCCACTCATTCATCAGACGCCAGGGGCTTCACAACTCCCTCGCGGCAGTGGCTACACGAGGAGACTGAGACGGAAAGAATGCTCTCTCCTCCCATTCGAATCAATGAAAGGTAGCCATTAAATCGCATGTCAGTATGGAAAATATGTTTACCGAGTCCAAGCTCTCGCTCAGATGAAGACTTGTCTAAACAAGAATGAAATGTGAAAAATTCCTGTGTTTTGGTATGTCCGATTATAAAGTATTTAGTGGCTGTTATGATAAGCCGTGTCATTTCTTTCTTCCATGAGAGTGAATGAACTGGTTCTTGGAGGCTGTTGAGCTTGACCTCGATTGACTCGAAGGAAAAATGCTGCTTTTAATAAAGACTGAGATAAGGTCGTTCCTTCACAGGACCATTCAACACAGTTATTTTATTCCAAGCCTCCTCTGCTGGAAGATCTCACTGAAACCTGAAATAGAAAAACAGTTTTAGCACTTCAGATTCAAACAAACATTACAATGATAAGCAAAAAGTACATTTCAGATTATATTAGACTATGTATATGAGACTGTTTAGGTGTACACTGATATATACCAATATTACATATTGAAACATTTCACAAAAAAAAAAAAAAAAGATGTTCATTGATGGACTGGAGGGCTGTGGATTATTGTGTTGTTTTTATCAGCTGTTTGGACTCTCATTCTGACGGCACCCATTCACTGCAGAGCATCCATTGATGAGACACTGATGCAGTGCTACATTTCTCCAAATCTGATGAAGAAACAAACTCATCTACTGTACTTCCTGGATGGCCTGAGAGTTTTGGGGGCGGGGTGAACTATTCCTTTAAACTGGTAAACAAAGTATTTAAACCTCAAAATAATTCTGCACAGCAATTATATATTTAAATTAGAATGCTCAAGGGTTTTATTTTCAGTAGAGTTCAGCAGCGCACCAAAAGATGGATGTGTGCGCAAGACTATCACACACTCTCTGCACAAGTAAGACTCATTGTGTTTGCACTCTGCAGTCTGTTTGACTTTCTCAAGTTGGTTGTGCATCATTAGCAGGTGTAAGTGTGGCCTGAAGTGGTTCTGGCGCTACAATGGGTATCGTCAAATAATCAGCTGTGCTCATGTTGACCAGCTCTGCATGAAAAAAGCTTTCCAGGAGCATTTTTTGCCTTTGGTAGCCGGTGAATGCGGTTTACAGGTTTCATAGAAAGAGAATGATGTTCACCAAATTAATCGCTGTAGAAATCGAATACTTTAATGATTGCGGATGAAATAACTCAACACGTGAGCCAACGCAAACACAATGACGTGAAATAAAACCTCATCGTGATTGAAAGAGTGGCTTGATTAACTGTGGAAAAAGCAGATGATGAGTAGTTCTGCAGAGTCTAGATGTGCAAAGTTAGAAGAGACAAATCTCAACAGACTAAAGGCTGTCATTAAAGCAAAAGGTGCTTCAAGAAAATACTGACACAAGAGGCTGATGCTCTTTCCAACTCAGTGATTCTAGTTTGTTTTGTTTAGTTTTTTTCTGACATGTTGGTGTTATATCTTTCACTTGGATGTTATAAGTTGCACTGAGTAAATACAGCTGGATAAAACAAAACAGTGTACATCTTCATTTCAGGCCATGATTATTTTAAAGGGTGGTGACTCTTTTCTAAAGTGACGTGACATACAGCCAAGTATGGTGACCCATACTCAGAATGAATGCTCTTCATTTAACCCATCTGAAGTGCACACACAAAAACACGCAGCAGTGAACACACACACAACAGTGAACACACACACAGCAGTGAACACACACCTGGAGCAGTGGGCATCATTTATGCTGCGGGCTGGGGAGCAGTTGGGGGTTCAATGCCTTGCTCAAAGACAGCTCATAATCTGGAGTTATTTCTCATAAAGGCAAATCTAACATTTATTATTTTAGGTTTCAATGGGATGAATTAAATATAAACATTTCTGATTATTGTCAGTGTTGAAAAGAGATGTGCTGCACAACATTTTTTGTGGAAATCATGATGCATTTTATTTTTCTTTGTTTTTAAATAAAAAAAGAACCACGTTTATTTGAAAATCTGAAGTAACATTAGAAATGGCTTTACTGTCACTTTTGGTCAATTTAATGCAGTCTTTCCTGAGCAAAAGTATGCATTTCTTCCAAAGAAAAAAAAATAAAATATATATATATAATAAAAAATAAATAATATATATGTATATTACTGACCCCAAACCTTTGAAAGGTGGTCTAGTAAAATAAATACATAAATTGTAAAAGGCATTTTTCTGGCTGCCTTTCCTATCATAGTCAAACACTTTCATTATTGTCAATACTTCAAGGTTTAATCTGAACAGTTTTCTCTCCTCACTCATGGTGAGAGATGCTTGACCGGACACTCACATCCCAGAATCTAGTTAGTGTGCCGCTCAACCACTGCTCTTTTGAATGTCAAGACAAAATAAAAACTTTTCAGGAATGTTTAGAGTTCCGAAATGAACAAAAGCAAAAATGTAGTATTTGTTTCCAGAGTGCGTCAGGTTTTCAATGTCTGACGCTATTGATGTCTTCAGTCCTCAGCTGAGGTTTGCATTAGTGTTGGTTGTGAAGAGGAACACTCTAAGAATGTTGCATTAACTGTCGTCATCCACACACACACACACACACACACGCAAGCCACAGGCCTCTGACTATTAAGTAAACAGTGTGACGAGTGGCTGGGCCGTGTTGACGAGTGCTGTGGAAACCTGATTTTGTTTTGAGATTTGCAGACCGAATGCTGGGAGGTGGGAGGCTCTCGGACCACAGACCACTCTTATGTTTCCCACGCTGCACTTCACATTTGGCCCAATTACATACCATTAGCAGAGCTAATATCAGCGGACGCTTTACTAACAGCCTGTGGCCCACCATGGAGGGGTCTCTGTCGTGAAGCCCTGACTGATGTGGTGGAGGGATGCACATAGTTTTTCTCCTAAAACAATTACAAATGATTTTGGAAAAGATGTTTACAGTCATTAAAAGTGATTCAGTTAAAAATATAGTCTGAAGAAGCAAATGCAGATAAACCACAGAAAAATAGATTGCACTAGGACTGGGCAATATAAGAAACAAAATCTTTTAGGTTTCAAAATATGAAGCAATGAATGTGTTGCTCAGAATGAAGACTAGCTTTGTGGTTGTCAAACTTGATTCTGTACACCAGAAGTTATTCTGCTGGACTTCACACACTGTGAACACACACCTGGAGCAGTGGGCATCATTTATGCTGCGGCATCCGGGGAGCAGTTGGGGGTTCAGTGCCTTGCTCAAAGACAGCTCATAATCTGGAGTTATTTCTCGTAAAGGCACATCTAACATTTATTATTTTAGGTTTCAATGGGATAAATTAAATAGAATCATTTCTGATTATTGTAAGTGTTGAAAATATATACAGGTCCTTCTAAAAAAATTAGCATATTGTGATAAAAGTTCATCATTTTCCATAATGTAATGATAAAAATTAAACTTTCATATATTTTTGATTCATTGCGCACAAACTGAAATATTTCAGGTCTTTTATTGTTTTAATACTGATGATTTTGGCATACAGCTCATTAAAACCTCAAAAAAATTGCATATTTCATCCGACCAATAAAAGAAAAGTGTTTTTAATACAAAAAAAAGTCAACCTTCAAATAATTATGTTCAGTTATGCACTCAATACTTGGTCAGGAATCCTTTTGCAGAAATGACTGCTTCAATGCAGCGTGGCATGGAGGCAATCAGCCTGTGGCACTGCTGAGGTGTGATGGAGGCCCAGGATGCTTCGATAGCGGCCTTAAGCTCATCCAGAGTGTTGGGTCTTGCGTCTCTCAACTTTCTCTTCACAATATCCCACAGATTCTCTATGGGGTTTAGGTCAGGAGAGTTGGCAGGCCAGTTGAGCACAGTAATACCATGGTCATGAAACCGTTTACCGGTGGTTTTGGCACTGTGTGAAACTGGATGTTTCTACTCCAGACTCAGTCCACTGCTTCCGCAGGTCCCCCAAGGTCTGGAATCGGTCCTTCTCCACAATCTTCCTCAGGGTCCGGTCACCTCTTCTCGTTGTGCAGCGTTTTTTGCCACACTTTTTCCTTCCCACAGACTTCCCACTGAGGTGCCTTGATACAGCACTCTGGGAATAGCCTATTCTTTCAGAAATGTCTTTCTGTGTCTTACCCTCTCGCTTGAGGGTGTCAATGATGGCCTTCTGGACAGCAGTCAGGTCGGCAGTCTTACCCATGATTGCGGTTTTGAAGAACCAGGCTGGGAGTTTTTAAAAGCCTCAGGAATCTTTTGCAGGTGTTTAGAGTTAATTAGTTGATTCAGTTGATTAGGTTAATAGCTCGTTTAGAGAACCTTTTCATGATATGCAAATTTTTTGAGATAGGAATTTTGGGTTTTCATGAGCTCAAATTTTTGGAGAAGGACCTGTATATTATTTTCATTATTCAAAATTTTAGTTATGGCTATACCAGGGGTCTGCAACAGTCAACATCAAAAGAGCGATTGTGGCCCCTTTTCCACTGAATAAAGTTCACATGGAGCCACAAAACCTATTTGATCCCTAAAATGAAGATAACAGCATATAGCAAAAGTTTTGTATTCAGTTATGTTACAGGCCAGGGGCATAGCAATTATTTTAGAAATAAGGTGACTGAAATGTCAAATGTAGTAGTAATAATAATATTAATATTTATGCATGTTTGTCTAATTGACATAAAATAATAATAAATAAATAAAATAAAAACAAGACCTTTTGTCTTACTTTTAAATGGCTAAGAAATAAAAGACACTGCTAAACAATAGTTAATCATTTGTATTTCATTATATATATATATATATATATATATATATATATATAATAGCTTGTGTACTGTAATAAATGCTGTAAGTTAATACTGTATCATTCATATACTTTATTACCTTAAAAAAAAAAAAAAATCATATATTGTTGCAATCATGTATTGTCTTCATGTTTCCTTAGTTATGGTTTATACTTGTTATTCAGCTTAACTACAGCAATCCATATTAGGGATTTCCTGGCATGACAAAAGTTATTACTTCTATGCTTTGGACTTTCAGCATGAGAGCGCCCATTGGCCTTTAGTATGAATGAAACAGACACTGCATGATAGTGTTGAGCGCTCTTTTAGTGTCCACATAATTTTTGATATGAATAAAACTTCCAAAACGATGTGGCTGTCTTGTATCTTTTAATTTAAACATAAATGTATTCACAGTGGTCTTTGAAAACATCTACATGAATACAATTGCTTGAAAAAAGAGCAAGAGAAAAGTTTAAGGTTTATTAAAAGTCAGGGGAACACGTCTTCTGTGGCTCAGGAGGTGAACACTAGGCTATACCATGCTAGTAGAACAGATATTTGGTTCAGTCTTTCCCCAGTTTGATGAGGAATGTTTCCCACCGGACCCAAATAAATGTAACTTATCATCACTGATACTAGCTCAATGATTACTCCCCTGTCTAGAGGATTTTAAGTAGCGGTCTCTTTGAGCCCTTGCCTAGACAGTGCTATCTCTCCTGCCAACGTTGTAAGCAGAGAGCCCCCTTTCTTTGGTTTAGGCCATTTTTAAGGAATGTTTTACCTAGCTAACTGATGCTAGTTGTATATGTTTTATCTTGGTCTGTGAGCCTTTCATTAGACCCTTAGGATATAGCTATCTGAGTATAGTTGCATTCTGGCTCAGCAGCTACTCCCCTTACTTCACTGTAAAACCGAACAGTGAAATTAATCAAATGAAATTAGTTAATTGCACTCAAATAATAACGAAAGTTCATTGGACTTAATTTGAATAAGTTCTGTTAACTCAAAAATTTGTTGTAGTGAGGTGAACTTAAAATGATTGTGTTTTCTAGTTCCCAGCATGCTTTGCATCAGAAAACAAGGAAAATACATTTAGAAATTAAGTGTTATTTTGTGTGTTTTTACACAAGATTAACATAGAGGGACATAAGTTAATACATAAATGTTGTGTTATATTAGATTTTACAAAGGTTTATGTTATGTTGGATTTGTAGTGTTACCGTTGTGGTGAAGAGTAGAGCCTGTGGTTAGACTGAGGATGGACAGCAAAAGCCTAATTTTGAGTGTATTTCCCACATTATAGGAGTTGAAAAATAGATAAAATTATGAGTGAATTACTCCCTAATTATAAGTTCAGAAATATAATTATTTAAGATAACTCTGAGATAATTTAAGGCAACTGGAATTACATTTTTTTTAAGTTTATGTAAACTTAAAACATTTAAAAACATCACTTAAATGTTTTTGTATAATCTGTTACAAAATATTTTTTGAGTTCTGTGAACTTATCAGGGTTTACAGTAATGGAGAGCCCAATTTGATAAATGGGAACACCCCAACTCAAATTAAAACACAGCTATCCTCAGTTAGCTATGTTATGTGAACAAAACTAGCCTGAATTCACAAGACCACTTAAGATGCAAAATGAAAAATTCTAGATAAGAGCTAAAAAAAAAAATCACTACTTTACTATGTGAATGGCCCAGGGTGTCAGTGGCCTGGCCCCTTTCTGACAAAAAGTTATGTGTGTGTCTGACACCTCCTCAGTCCCTCGCCAGGTGAACAGGCATGCACCTTGGCATGGCATAGTTGGTATTTCGCTCCCCATAGTGTCTGTTAGTCGACGCAGCACAAGTTCCTTAGAAGGAGAACGTCTCTGGTTACACATGTGACAATGGCTCCCCGAGAGGGAACGAGACGCTGCATCTAATCCTCTGTAGGATGTGTAGTGTAGGCCTTCGTAAGATGGGTGGAAAAGGAAACAGGAAGTATTGCGTTGCTATGTCAATACATTTAGAGCATCGTTGCACTCTCACATTACTTAAATGAAGGAAAATTATTTATAAATTTGGAAAGTAATTTAAAGAAAAAGTGTTTTTATTTAATCACTTTTTATTTTGTTCAGTGTTTAAGGAGTTGCAGCGTACATGCAACAGACTTCTATTAGAGAAAAAAAAAATATTAGGAGGATATTAAGAGCAAAGTTTATCCATTTTTACCGGAGGCGATTTAAGGTAAGTTGTAAACAATCTGCTCAGGCCCGACTCAGGCCCACCACCTACCTATGACCAGCCCCCCAGCCCCTCTGCCCCCCACTACTTGAACCAGCCCTATGATGCAATCCCCAAATGTCATCATGGCCTATTTGTTTTTTTTTGTTTTTTTTGTTTTTGCTTTTTGGAATATAATAACATGTCTGCATCTGGTATTTTGTTGATTTTTTTCAGTTAAAAATTGATATTTAGTTATAAAATAAACTATAATATTTGCAAAATTTTCATCATTCAACATGCTCAAGATAAAGCAGTGACAGACAGTTCACGCACGCAACTGTGAATGTTCAGGACAGCAAAATGGCTAGCGTTAAACAAAAAGTTGATAGATAGTGTAGAGTTTTCAAAGAACAGTGGACCAACGATTATTTTTTTGTTCAGTGTAAGGACCGTGCAGTTTGTATTATATGTAAAGAAAGTGTGGCGGTTTTCAAAGAATATATATAATCTGCATCGTCACCATGAAACCCGCCACAAAGAGTATACTAGCCTGCAAGGGCAAGCAAGAGAAGACAGGATTCGGGGGATGAACCTAGTGGTTAGAGGGTTTGATTCCTAACCCTAGGGTTGTGGGTTTGAGTCTTAGGGCAGCAATAACATGACTTAAGTGCCCTTGAGCAAGGCATTGAACCCCAAACTGCTCCCCGGGCGCCGCAGCATAAATGGCTGCCCACTGCTCCGGGTGTGTGCTCACGGTTTGTGTGTGTGTGTACTTTGGATGGGTTAAATCCAGAGCACGAATTCTTAGTATGGGTAACCATACTTGGCTGAATGTCATATCACTTTATATATATATATATATATATATATATATATCAACAGGCCTAGCTATAATTTATAATTTTTCACTCACCTTTGCCAGTGTCAATCACCTCAACTAGGCAGATGTTTCTTACCTTGACAGCTTTTATGTTATTTTTATTTGAAAAATAAATAAATGGAATATCTGTGGAATTTCAAATTTGATGGCCCCCCATCACAGTCAGGAACGATAATGTGGCCTCCAGAGAAAAAAGATTGGTGACCCCTGGTTTAAAGCGACGCAAGGAATTGTGGTTATCTGTAGCAGCGAAGATACACCTCATGCATCCTCTGAATTTATGTGAAAGAAGGTCGCATTCAAAGATCCCATTCAGAGTGTCCAACTTGCTTTTCTGAAATGAGACAGCCTCGATGACGCATGCAGCCTTCGAATGCGATCTCTGGAGGACCCAGCCTTCTAAATGAGACACAGCATGTTTATACACAATATCTGCAAAAAAACAAAACAAAAAAAAACAAAAAAAAAACAAGAAAGTTAAAAATAAAAGTCACTGATCTGTTTAACATAATCAGCTGGTCTGCATATAGCCATAGAGTGTCTCGCTATGTATTTAGTGCGGTTTTGTATATGAGTGTAAGCTTTTAAAGGACTAGTTCACTTAAAAATGTATAGATGTTAGGCAGTGTTTTTCCACACTCTGAAATCTTAAAACTGATTTGTGTCCGAGCCTTCAAATCAAATAGCTGCATCAGAGTAGCAAATCGAGTGGCAATCAGCACAAAGGTCAACACAAACACGATAACTTATAGGATATAAAAGCATGAAAGATTAGGAAAAGAGCACCTCTTAAACAAATTTTCCCTTTTAGTTTTGTCATATGGAAATTTGCACTTGGACACTGACATCCATAATGGCCATGAGAAAATGAGGACAGCTTTATTTAAATATTTTTTTCTATGGAAAAAAATCGCTCTGCAGAAAAGATGGTCATGAGATACAGCTGAGCAGGACTGTGTGAGGATCAAGACAATTTCATCACTCTTTTCAGGATATATACAGAGAGAGAGAGAGAGAGAGAGAGAGTTTTAAGTAAATTATACCGCTTGGAAAGGCAGACGAGGGAGAGGCAGGAAATGGAGGTAATTCCTGAATTAAGTGAGAGCTGAAAGAGCAGTGGAGAGACATTAGAGAGCTATCAGAGATGGCTGGAGACAGAGGAGGGTTATGCAGAGTTAAAGCAGTATTTGCTCGTGGCCCGTGCCGTGTTTACCCTCTCCATGTGGAATTCCTGAGCCCCTCACTCTCTCCGCTACTCTGCATTCTTGTGGTTGGCCTGTGTGACATGGGAAAGTGTGGGAAAAACGGAAGCCCGAAAAGAAAAAGTTCAGGGATGGAAAAGCTGAACCGACAAAAAAATAAAGAGAAACAGAGGATAAGAGACAGGTGAAGACACAGAGCAAATCCAGGAGAAGCATTTGGAGGAAAAGTAGAGATTAAAGTGCTTTGTTGTTACCAGTGTTATTTTAATGTCACTGAGATACTATTATAGGTTTTAATTAATATATTTTCAATAACTTTTATGTATATTGATATTTTCTGGTTTCTTTTTAAAAGGTTTTTTTAATAACTATAACTATAAAACTTAACCTAGAATAAAACTGACTTATTCCGATATACAAAACTAAATTATTTTGATGTTTTGCATGTTCAGATATTCATAAAACAAAATATTCTGGGGGCCATGAAATTTTAGTGAAAGTCATTAAAAAAAGTTGGCGTTGGCTGGCAACTTTTTTCAAAAAAATGCTAGCAGGGGAAGAGTTAAAGGTATTTATTTTTTATTTTTTAAAATATTTTGTCAGATTTTTCTTGATTACAGATCTTGCTGCATCTCGTCTTTATTTCATAAGTTAACATTGCAAATTAAATTTTTTTTTTTACATTGTTAAATTAAACGATTGAGTGCGTGTGTGTGGTATTTATGGTGCCGGGTGATTGGGTAATGATGAGGGTCAGGTGGATATGCTCAGTACTCAGGTGAAGGCTTGCATTGTGAATGAGAGAAGGTGGAACCTGGCGTGTTTGTAACAGTACCCCCCTCCCCACTGCCCGCTCCTGAGGGCCGAGGACCCCGACGATGTGGTGGACGTCCTCTTCCCCTGGGACCGTTCCTCTGGACCTTATCCTTCCCAGTCCACTAGATATTCCAGTTGTCCACCACGCCGGCGGAAGTCCAGGATGTCACTAATTTCATAGGCTGCACTGTTGTTAGGAGGAGTGGGGGGGGGGCTTCGCCAGGTTCTGTGGAGGGAGAGACAGAAGGATAGTGAGGTTTAAGGAGACACATGGAAGGTGGGGTGAATCCGGTACTCGGGGTAATTGGAGTTTGTAAGTGACCGGATTGATCTGCTGGAGGATGGTGAATGGGCCAGTTTATCTGGAACTTAGCTTGCGGCAGGGAAGGCGCATGTCCCGGGTGGAAAGCCAGACCTTCTGACCGGGTAGGTACGTTGGGGCCTCAGATCGGCGAAGGTTGGCTGTCGTTCTGCGTCTGCGTAAGGCCCGCTGGAGTTGGTCGTGTGCCGCATCCCAGACCCTTTCGCTGGTTGGTAGGTTGGTAGCCGAGTACTCACTGGAATCGAGTGAGTCCGCTGGTAGGTTGACGAAGGGAGATTTCTGTGTACTCTGCCCAGTAACTCTTGTAACTCTTTGATGGTGGTAGGAGTGGACCAATCTCTGGCGGCATTTACCTTCCCCTCTTCCATCCGGATGCCACTGCTGCTGATGTTGTATCCAAGGAACTGCACCGAGGGCTGATGGAAAGAGCACTTTTCGGCCTTGAGATAGAGTTGAAAGGCCCCTCCGGTGTTGCAGGACCTCCGCAACATGGCGTTGATGTTCTGCCAGGCTCCAGGAGTATATGAGGATATCATTTATGTAGACGAGGACAAACTTGTGGAGGAACTCCCGGAGCACCTCCAAGTCCATACGGCATCACGCAGTATTCATAGTTGCCAGTAGGGGTTATGAAGGCTGTCTTCCACTTGTCCCCCTCTTGTATCCGGACGAGGTTATAGGAGCTGCGGACGTCCAACTTGGTGAAAACAGTGGCACCACGGAGATGTTCCAAGGCAGCTGGGACGAGGAGAAGTGGGTACCTGAACTTGACAGTGATATTGTTGAGAGCCCGATAATCAATGCATGGTCTTAAACCTCCGTACTTTTTCTCCACAAGGAAGAAACTTGAAGCAGCAGGGGAGGTAGATGGACGAATATAACCCTGGGCCAGCACCTTCTTGATGTATTCCTCCATGGCCTTTTCCTCTGGAATGGATAGGGGGTATATCCTTCCTTTAGGCACTGGCTCACCCGGCAGCAGATCAATGGCACAGTCCCACAGCCTGTGTGGAGGCAGCTTGGAAGCCCGTTTGGGGCAGAAGACATCACAGAAGGGGGCGTAGCAGGTTGGGATGGCGATGGATTGCTTTTCCACTGGGCTCTCTATTGAAGTAGAACAAACTGGAAGAGGTTCAGGGGAAGGTGTGGCTGGAACTGGACAACCTGAGATGCAGCTCTTGAAACAGGCGTCACCCCACTTCAGGACTTCACCCGTCTTCCAGGAGATTACGGGATTATGCTGCTCTAACCATCTTTGTCTTTCAGCTATAGAGAGACGATATGAGTCCACTAGCATGGGTTCGCTGGCTTGTTCTGGGGAGCTGATGGCCTCTGATCGGCAGAGTGGTGTAGAGGAATATGCCTGGTGCTCTTCTAAGCACGACTGCAAAAGCGGATGGACAGCTGGGTGAATCGTTCAAGCCCGATAGTGTCCTCGTATGCAGCGAGATGCAACCACACTTGAGGTTCCAATCCCTGACGGTAGGAAGTCAGTAAAGCCTGTTCGTTCCATCCACTGGAGGCCACTAGAGTCCTAAACTGAAGGGCATATTCATTGATAGACATTTTTTTCCCTGTTTGAGATTATACAGCTTCTTCAGGACTTCTTTGAGTCCATATTGAATCTGCCCACAGTAGTGCTTTACCTTGCAGTTGAGAAATTGCAAAGGCTACCTTGGATCTCTCGGTGGGGTACAAGTGCGGTTGCATCTCCAGGACCAGCAAGCATTGTAGGAGGAAACCGCTGCACTCCTCCGCCGAAAAAAAGGCCTGCCCTTACGAAAATTAACCATGGTTTTACTACAAATGAAACCAAAAAACCATGGTTATAGTTAAACCATGGTAACCACAAATTAACCATGGTTTTGCTATATTAACCATAGTTTAACCACGGTATATGTAGTAAATCTGTGGTTAGACAAATGGGAGTCAATACGCCAAAAAACCATGGGTTACTACAGTTTTACTACAATAAAACCATGGTTATTTTTCGTAAGGGTGAACAGAAGGTGAGGAAGTGCTGGCATCATTGACGGAAGTGCTCGCTGGTGTTGGGGATGCAGGTGTAGCCGTGAGTGTTCTTCGGGGTGCAACGACCAGATCTTGAAAGGGGTCTGTGAGGCTCATGCTTGTGCCTAGCGGTGTGGGTCCAGTCTTCTGTTACAGATCACTCGGGAGGCTGAGGAGTAAAAGACAGATGGTTTTATTAATAGACAGAAGCAGGGGAGCAGGTAGTGTTGGGTAGAGTGATGAATGGATCCGTGAGAGCTGGGTGAAGACGTCAGAGGAGGGAGTTGAACCACACAAGGGGGTGATAAGGGTCAGGTGGATGTGTTCCGTACTCAGGTGAGGGCATGCGTTGAGGTGGAACCTGGCATGTTTGTAACACTGCTCAGTTACTGGGATTTTCATGTACAACCATTTCTATTGTTTACAAAGAATGGTGTGAAAAGGGTAAAACATCCAGTATGTGGCAGTCCTGTGGGCAAAAATGCCTTGTAGATGCTAGAGGTCAGAGGATAATAGGCTGACTGATTCAAGCTGATAGAAGAACAACTTTGACTGAAATAACCACTCGTTACAACTGAGGTATGCAGCAAAGCATTTGTGAAGCCACAACACACATAACCTTGAGGCGCATGGGCTACAACAGCAGAAGACCCCACCGGGTACCACTCATCTCCACTACAAATAGGAAAAAAAGGCTAAAATTTGCACGAGCTCACAAAAATTTGAGAGTTGGAGACTGGAAAAATTTTGCCTGGTCTGATGAGTCTCGATTTCTGTTGAGACATTCAGATGGTAGAGTCAGAATTTGGCGTAAACAGAATGAGAACATGGATCCATCATGCCTTGTTACCACTGTGCAGACTGGTTGTGATGGTGTAATGGTGTGGGGGATGTTTTCTTGTCACATTTTAGGCCCCTTAGTGCCAATTGGGCATCATTTAAATGCCAGGGCCTACCTGATCATTGTTTCTGAGCATGTCCATCCCCTTTTATGACCACCATGTCCCCATCCTCTGATGGCTACTTCCAGCAGGTTAATGCACCATGTCACAAAGCTCGAATCATTTCAAATTGGTTTCTTAAACATGACAGTGAGTTCACTGTCCTAAAATGTCCCCCCTCAGTCACCAGATCTCAACCCAATAGAGCATCTTTGGGATGTGGTGGAACGGGATCTTCGTGCCCTTGATGTGCATCCCACAAGTCTCCATCAACTGCAAGATGCTATCTTATCAATATGGGCCAACATTTCTAAAGAATGCTTTCAACACCTTGTTGAATCAATGCCACGTAGAACTAAGGCAGTTCTGAAGGTTCTGAAGAATGTCAATTATTAGTATGGTGTTCCTAATAATCCTTAAAGTGAGTGTATAACCAGCAGTGAAATGTGTGTCAGGTCAGCTCCATGGACAGTGAAATACAACTGTCAGAATACAACACAGATGAAAATATACATAAATATAACTATTAAAGAAAAAAAAATAAAAGTAAACAATGAAGATATAAAAATTAAATATATAAATATGTATACTGTAGAATTAAATATAGAATTGAAATAATGTGCATGAAAGTACACTGTAGTCTTAAATATTAAGATACACAGGAATGTACAAGAGGTGAATGTGCACACACGTTGACACTGTCAGTCTGCAAATGTGAGGTAACGAATGATGAATATCTGGCTGATTAAGTGAATACTGAATGGAAACATGTAGATGTTAAGAGGCTGGTCAACAGTCAATACACATTCTATGGCCCCTGAATAGAACGTTTTCAGGATTGCTGGTAAGACCCTGAATTTCCTCAGCTGTCGCAGATGGTACAGTCTTTACCTGGCTTTATTAACCTGTGTTAATGTGTGAAGTCCAAGTCAGGTCCTTGGAGATGTTTACACCAAGGTACTTGAAGCTGCTCATCCTCTCCACTGTGTTCCCGCTGATCATAAGAGCAGTATGGGGCTGATGCTGTCTCTTCCTGTTGTCAACATTCAGCTCTTTAATTTTGCTCACATTCAGAGAGAGACAATTGTCCTGGCACCATGCTGTAAGGTCCTCTACCTCATCCAAGTATCATTATTGTTGTGAATGAGGCCCAGAACCACAGTATCATCAGCAAATTTGATGATAGATGTGGAGGTTTGGGAAGACACACAGTCATGTGAAAGTGAAAGTCGTGACATTTCTCAAGTATGTTAACCCATACTCGGAATTGGTGCTCTGCATTTAACCCATCCAAGTGCACACACACAGCAGTGAGAAGTGAAGTGATTTTTTAAAGGAGGTGGGAACCACCGAGGTAGCAAAAAATCATTAAAGATGGAAGTAAACGAAGTAGCGAGCTGATCAGCATAAGACCTCAGAACACGGCCAGAAATCCCATTAGGTCCGGCTGCTTTCCTGATGTTTAATCGCCCAACACTTATGCTTCTAAACTCCAATCACCAATAAAGCACTGAAGTGTCATTTCCTGTGCAGAAAGGTCTGATGTATCTGTGCTGTTGCCCCAGACATGAGCCACCAAGTGAAAGGACAACTTTGTGGACACTACACTGCAGCACTGTGCACCCTCATTAGTGTGCTAATGCGGCTCTGGCGAGCTCCCGTCCTGCTTCTGGAGCTTAATACCAGCTGAGCTTTATTTATTGTTCCCAAAAAATGCTTAGCGGATTTAATGTGCAAAGTTACAGGCATGTTGGGCCCTGTTTCTGTGTCAGATAATTGCATTGGCTCTCAATGGCCACATTATTCTGTTTGTTAATTGTAAGGGAGCGGTGTAATGACGGAGGTCATTAGGGCTAAAAAGGGGCATAAAAGCCAAAAATAAAAAATAAAAAAAAATAACACATATGCCTGTTGAAGAAGAATTCCTAGTCCATTATAATCTGTACAATATTGTATGTAGCATATATTTTAGTTTCTGTATTTGTGTAGATACTCTGCAGGGGGTTGTTTTTATGGGTTGTTCACAAAGGTTGTGTTTGAAACAACACAAGGCTCTCAAATGTGTTTTTTATTTTTTAAACTACTTTTGAACTGCTTTGCACTCCATTTTAACTGTATAATGAATTCTGTATCATATTTAATACATTTCTAATGATCAATATGATAAAAAAGTTTCTGTTGTCTGATTTTGATCAAGTAACACTTACTGGACTGAAGCAGCTCAGCTTTACTTGATTCTCCATCAATCATGTTTTAGAGTCTCAAATCTGATCCTCAGGATCTTTTGAAGAGCGTTTTTTTTTTTTTTTTTTTCAGAAGCTTTACTTTCACTGTTCCTCAGCGGAGGAATGATCTTAACAAGCCTCCAGAACATCTCACATCTTCTGAGGAGCCTTTATTTCTTCAGCTCTCAATCACTGTGTTATATGTGCGGATCATTTACATCTCATCTCATTACTGAGGTATAGAGCACAGACTATTATTTACATCATTTTATGTCAGTATATGCTGTACTGTACTGTACATATACATTACAAGCATCAGAATTTCATCATAATAATACCTGCAATTGCAGCAAAGTCATATTTTTACTCCGCATATGATTTTAAAATGTGAAATATAGAATATACAACAAGATATATTTAACTACAGTGAGCTGATTATCATGAGGCGTAGATTTTGAGTAATACATACAATTCAAGCTGTTTTCAGTAGATCCTTAACTGCTCAGTCTTGACCCAAAAATTGCTAGACATCATGAATAAAACAGCTAGAACAATGGTAGAAGCTAGAACGGTAATATTAATCTCTCTAAAAAGCTCAAACCTCAGAGAAGTGGCACTTGCAATGGCACGGTCATGGTTCGATTTCTAGGGAATGCAACTGATTTGTATATCTCGAATGCATTGTAATTTGCTTTTTCATTATTTCAAACCTTTCTGACTTTCTTTCATCTGTGATAAAACAAATTTTTGGGAAGAATGTTGATAACCAAACCATTTCGGTGACCATTGACTTTGTACAGAAACACTAAGATAAGGAGTGATGATATGTGATGTGATGCTAATGATCATTGTTTCTGTCCACAGGAAAGCAATTTCTGAGCCTCCAGTTGGTCAGAGCAACACCAGTGGACTGCATGTGGTGTGTGAGACTGTGTGTGCAAAGACAGGGGAGGAAACACACACACACACACACACACACACACACACACACACACACACACACACACACACACACAAATATACACAGGATCTGGCAGGTTCAGCATTGTGTGACATGTCCGGTTGATCTTCAGACTCATGTAGGTTGAATGTTGGGGCTCATGCCAGTTCAATTTCCTCTGGTATTTTAATGAGAAGCCTTGGCAGCAGGTTCGAGGCCAGTGTGTCCGTGTGGGGGCAGCTGGACATAGTGACCATTCCAGCATGGTGTTTGATGCGTGTCACTGAGAGCTGCTTTTTCTGTCTGGTGTTGGTGAGTAGACCTGAGTGAACATGAGCTGAGTGCCTGATCCACAGACAGCTGCTGTGAGCTGCAAACTGCTGCTGATGCTGGAAAACTAACCAGCAGAACGCTAACTCTAATAGTGTATGACTGCGGTCATGTGAAGCTCCTGTCGGACACCAATCATTGTTCATGTGGAGGTCAGATTTGGTGCGTTGAAGCGTAATGTTTTATTGTGCTGATTTCAGGCATTTGATTGGCTGGATGTGAAATATTAAAGCTTAAACATGTCATGAGTCTGCCCTCGTGTCCTTGATTTTCCTGTAGTCTTGAGGCAGGATCATGACAGGCCCGTGTTTTGTGTACAAGCAAATGGCCTTGTCTTTGGGCCATGTGCTTGTGTTGTCTCGTTTCCTTGCCCCCCCCCCCCCCTTGTTATCCTAGTTTTGTCATTATTGCTTTACCTGCATCACCTGTTATGTTATGATTAGTCTCCCTATTTCTATGCCCTTGTGTTCACTGTCCTGTGCGGTTCATTGTTACACTTTGAAGAGACGTTGTGAGTCCTGTGATTGTTTTTCTGTTGTAAGAGTTCCAGAGTGAAGAGTCTTTTGTTTATTGTTTTTTTCTAGTCTTGTTAAGTTGCTTGTCTTTGCCCTAGTCATTGTTTTTCCCCCTTGTGGGTTTTATTTTCCCCTTTTTGTCATCAATAAATCCTGTGTGTTGTGCATCCTGTCTGCGCTTGAGTTCATCCCTAACCTCCATGTGACAGAATGAACCATCGAACAAAGAACTCAGCGGACAGGATGCCCTCCCAACACCAGCCACAACTGGAGTCCCATAGGCAATTCTGGTTGTCATCCCTTACTGACAAGAGGGTCACCCTCCCAGTCTTGTCCCAGGGTAGTTGGATCCTGCAGAACTATGCCCGGCTATGGGAGAGTTTCTCCCGGGAGGAGCCGCTGGTTTCCCCCTCGAGATCCCCACCTTCTACCAAGCTGCCTGTAATCTCTGAAGGTCGTCTCCTGGCCGTTGCAACAGGGGGATCAGGCACATCCCTCCCCGAATCCTGAGGCACCTCCCACACCCCATCAGTCTCCACAAGAAGCAAGGGAGACGGTTCTCGTGGGAATCTGCCTTGGAATCCTCAGCGTCAGAGTCAACCCTGCTTGAGACTGAACTTCTCCAACCAGTCACAGACCCAGCTATGGCCTCTGCACCGTGACCAAGGAGAAAGAGGAGGAAGAGGGGTTCTTCCGGTCCTCCGTCTCTGTCTCCTCCTGAGTCCGCGATGCCTCTCCAACCCGAGCCAGCCGCAGTGAGCGCTGATCCCGAGCCAGCTGCAGTGAGCGCTGATCTTGAACAAGCAACAGAGAGAAGTGTGTCTGAGTCAGCAGTAGTGAGTGCTGAGGAGAGAGCCGCGGCCGACTCTGTTGCAGAAGCAGTGTTGCAGTCTGTTTCGGCTCGTCAAGAGGGATGCCAGTTGTCATTGCTGCCAAGACCCTGTCAGAATATTTGTCACGCATAATCCAGATCCTCGAAGTCCCTGCCAGACCTGTCTTGTCCCCAGACCCCGTTCCTAGAGCCGCAGTGAGTGCCGATCCCGAGCCAGCCGCAGTGAGCGCGGTTCCAGAGCCAGTTTCTGTCCACGCCCATGCAGGGTCCAGAGATGTTGTTGAGTGTCCAGAGGTCACTCCTGTCATGTCCACAAATGTTGTCAAATGTCCAGAAGATGTTGTCAAGTGGCCACAGATCACTCCTGTCATGTCCACAGATGTTGTCATGTGTCCAGAGGTCGCGCGTGTCATGTCCACTGATGTTGTCAAGTGTCCAGAGGTCACTCCTGTCATGTCCACAGATGTTGTCAAGTGTCCAGAAGATGTTGTCAAGTGGCCACAGATCACTCCTGTCATGTCCACAGATGTTGTCAAGTGTCCAGAGACCACTCCCCACCCTACACCACCCAGACCTGCCCGGACCCATCGTCGTCAGCCTTCGTCCCGTCCACCTAAGACTCCTGTACCCCCCCCAACCCTGGACATCCCCCCATGAACTTTGTTGTCCCACCTCCTCCCCTTCCTTGTTTGTTTTTTCAGATTTGCCACCCTAACCCTGTCATAGTGTATTTTTGTTTACCTTTATTGTTATTTGTCATGTCTTGTTGGTTTGTGTCTCTGTCTCAGTCAGTCATGTTCCGCGTTTGATGTCCCCTTGAGGAGTGTCTGGAAGCCGCTCCTTAAGGGAGGGGATCTGTCATGATTCTGCCCTCGTGTCCTTGATTTTCCTCTAGTCTTGAGGCAGGATCATGACAGGCCCGTGTTTTGTGTACAAGCAAATGGGCTTGTCTTTGGGCCATGTGCTTGTGTTGTCTCGTTTCCTTGCACCCCCCCCCCCCCCCCGTTATCCTAGTTTTGTCATGATTGCTTTACCTGCGTCACCTGTTATGTTATGATTAGTCTCCCTATTTCTATCCCCTTGTGTTCACTGTCCTGTGCGGTTCATTGTTACACTTTGAAGAGACGTTGTGAGTCCTGTGATTGTTTTTCTGTCGTAAGAGTATTAACTTTTGACTTTTCAATGGACTTTTTTTTCTTGCAATTAGGAGTTTATATTAAGCAATTTCAGATTTTTTTTTTTCTCACAGTTCTGAGACAGAATTACTTGATATAAACACGTCATTGTGAGTTATAAAGACGTTTTCTTACAATTGTGAGTTTATGAGAAAAAGTCAGATGAGATTAAATGTTGGAGTAACATTTCTATTTTATTATGCAGTGTTGAAAATTGTCTTCAATCGTTCTCTGTCACAAATCATTTATTTCTGTGATACGTTGCTGAATTTTCAGCATCATTACATTCAGAAATCATTCTAATATGCTGATTTCTGATTATTATCAATGTTGGAAACCATTGTGATGCACAATATTTTTGTGGAAACGGTGATACGTTTTATTTTTCAGGATTCACAGATGAACAGAAAGTCCAAAAGAACAGCATTTATTTGAAATAGAAATCTTTCATAGCCTTATAAATGTCCTTACTGTCACTTTTGATCGCTTTAATGCAGCCTTGATGAATGATAGCATTGATTTCTTTATATTGGCTGCCACTGGACTGCTTTACATGAGAGCAGCAAAGAAACATGGAGTAACTTGAAACAGAGTAGGAGTCTTATATCAGTCGTTACTATTCAAAGCCTGTAAAACACTTTTGCGTGTCACACAGACATCCCCTGTCCATCAATAACTGCACCTCCATCTGCAGGGAAGCGCTTGTGAATGTTGTGCATTTGTTCACTGCTCAGGAGGTGGAGAGGTGTTGTTTTAGTGTGGATGAGAGCGCTGGCTCTGATGGACTCTGACAGGGAGTTAGCGCTGATCCTTACGGCTGCATTCTCTGAGATCAGCCGTCGATGCACATCAGCGTCACCTCCACTCATCCCGCTCAGCTGCTCGCCCATTAGCCGTAAACAGCCCACCATTGTTGTGTTGTTTTTCTTCATCTTCATTTTCACTTGACCTCATCTCACCAGACTTTTAACTCATATGGATTTCTGCTTACAGCTAAAAACTGTAGGCTCATAACACTTATGCAATTTTAAAAATTTCAGTCATGGTGTTTGGTATGTAGATTGATGTAAAAAAAAAAAACATAAAATAATAATAATTTTATTAAAATCAGTTTAACATAAGGCATCAACATAAAACGTGGTATATATATACAATGTAAACATTCTAATAGTTCCAAAATATTTTCTTCTCTCTGTGTTGATCTGGTTGTCAGCTGTGATCCGCTGGTGCACCGTGTTTGTCTGTGAATACAGTCAGAGACTGACAGTAGCTTTCAAAAAAGCTCTGTTGTCTTCCTCCACTTGCTCTTCAACAGCATCGTCCAGCAGTTGTGTCACAGGATTGGAAGCAGGGCACAATGTTTTCGTTCTACTGTGCCGTAAGGCTTTCTGGTGTAAAAGAGCAACAAAATAAACAGAGTGTGGAGAGGGAATGAAAGGGAATAGTGTTCAGCAGCTCTGGGAACGGCTCTGCTGCTGTCGGATCTTCTCAAACACTCCAGTGTGATCTGCAGAACATTCACAGTTTTATTTGGATCTTGATGAGATCACATTTCAGGATTTTAGAGTTTGATCTGGATTTCACACTCATGCACCTGCAAATGACTTGAAATATCTGTGACCGAGTTCACATGCATTGTTTTGCACCCAATACAGTTTGATTATCAGTGCATGTTGTTTCAAAATAAATGTTTATCTTCAGAAGTCGCTACAGCTCTGAAACGACTTTGACGTCTTTGTCATCTTGTCCGTAATGCTTTATACATTACAGAGCAGCTTCATAGTGAAAAACAGAAAAACATCAGAACTAATAATGGAAACTCAACTATGGAGATTGTGATGTAAAGCAGCTCATTATTTAGCTCAATCACTTCAGAGTTGGTTTGTTTAAAGTCAATAACAGTGTGAAGTTAGTCCATGAGATATGTGATCCTGCACAAAACCAGCCATAAGGTTAATTTTTTTAAAATTTAGATGCAGACCTGCCAACATGTACGCATTTTTCGTACTCTGCACGCATTTTGACCCATAAGTACGCTTGTACGATTCGCTGCTCTCTAGGTACGCATTTTGTTGCGTCTCGCATTACACCGATTTCAGTTTCTATGCAATCTATGATGCTGATTCTGCCGCTGATCCACAGTGTGTAAGTGGAGTGAAAAGCTTTCGGCCAATCAGAGCGCTGAATGTTAACCCACCGCCCACCTGCCCCTCCTATCCACAAGCTTAGTTGGCAGTTAGAAAAGTGGTGGAATGGCTTGAAATCTAGAAAGTTTTAGGCAGGCCAGGTGCTGATTAACGTAAGATAAAGGTAACAGTTAGGCTATGTTAAACCTAATTGAATTTATGGACATTAAAAATGACCTTGACATGACATCATAACAAGCAGTCCAGCTGGGACGAGCTCAGTTCAGTTCACGCGTTCATGTAGGCTAACATGTAAGGGTGGCCCTGCCAATAATGCACCTAAAGAACCAGCAAAAGTAATGATTATGAATATTTTATGAATATAATTATTAATAAACAAGTGTTTTCTGTATCAATGTCTTGTCGACTGCAAAGATAAAGTTGACGATGCTGTCTCGCGATCTTCGCAGTAGTGAACGCGCCAAAGAAATGCACATTTCATACGGATTAACGTTACATAAGCAGAGAGCAGTCGGTTTTCTTTCGTTTTGAAGTGTTCTGTTCAACCCTATTGAGTCGGTTAACGCGTATATGCGTTATGAGTCCTTTTCTCCTGATAACCCCGAAAAGAACTTAAATTACGCTTTCAGTTTTTGATCGTACAGATAAGAGAAAAATCTAATCTGTAAAGGGTCAACTTTTATTTGTATGCAGACATAATAACAACACAACTTTGTGCACATAAAATAAAGATAACAAACAAGGTGTGCTGTCTGCAGCCTTGGTCTGCTGTGATCTTCATTTACAAAAACGTCATTAAAATGAACTGTAACTCAGTGAATACTCAACGAAGAGACATGAGAGATATATCTATAGAAAGATTGACATGTCTACTTTTAACTAAACAAGTGCTGCCGAAAACAAATATTCTGTGATAAAGTAATCCATATGAAAACAACGCGATGTCTTGTCCGTTTTTCACATCTCCCTTCATTATCTTCTAATTCGACCACGCCCCCCGCGCTGAACGCTTTATTCAGATTCTAAAGTTAAATAAAGTTTTTATTTTTATTTTACTGTTTGCTTCGCGATGAGAGGAATAAGATATAAGTCACCCCAAAATGTGATGTGGTTGAGGATTTGAGAAATGGATTTCCTCAGAAAAAAAGAATGAAGCACTTTATTCAGCAGAGATCTTAAACATGAGAAAGTCTCTTTTTATTTATTTATATACTTGTACTAGTTTTCACATAACGTATAAACATTTTACTAGTTAGACTTTTTCCAAACTATAATTCCTGACTAAATGTATAATCAAATGAAACATTATGAAGTTTCAATAACAATATGCAATACTATACCATTCAAAAGCTTGATGTAAATAATATAAATGTAACAAATAAATGTAACTGTAACAAATGTAACAAACAATGCTGTTCTTTCAATTAATTCCCCTGAAAAAAACCTGAAAAAAAATATTCATGATTGCCTCCAAAGGCAGCATTTGTTACAAAGAGACTTTTACTGATGCACTACTTAAAAAAAGCCAAATCTGCAACCTTTAACAAGTTAAACAATGCAAAAGTTTAAACACTTTGCATGGAAAATTATTTAAAAAAAACGTTGTTTGTTTTTAGCAAACTGATTTTGATTATGATAAATGCTGGTTTTGCACATTTATTTAATGTTTTGATTTATTTAGAAAGAATGTCCTCAGTTTACTTTTATTTCTGACAAGATTTTCAGGTGGAAGAAGTTTCCATGGGCTATGCCTCCAGTACAAAATGTTCGGAGTGATTGCAGAAATTGTATAACATTTATGGTCTACTTGTATATGTTATGGAGTAACTAATAAATCTTAATTGGTGAAAGGATATTATGTGTATAATATGTATTATAGTGTTAGGTATCTCATAGGTTTCTCACAGATGTGTGTGCAATGGTGGAGCATACATTGGCGGTGGGCTGTAATGTTCGCGCGTTCGTGTGTGTGTGGGGGGGGGGGTGTAGTACTCATAAAATTTCTTCAAGGTTGGCAGGTATGTAGATGTATAAATAATCTTTCCATTGATGTTTGTTATGATAGGACAATATTTGTCTGAGATACAGCTATTTGAAAATCTGGAATCTGAGGGTACAAAAACAAAATATTGAGAAAATCATCTTTAAAGTTGTCTGAGTGAGGTTCTTAGCAATGCATATTACTAATTAAAAAATACGTTTTCATATATTTACACTAGGGAATTTACTAAATATCTTCATTGAACATGGAATATCTGATTAGCAGATACATAGGAAACAAATTTAAAATACAGAAGAGACTTCTGGAAGTTTTGACATTTTTAATAATAAAAGTTCAGTTGTGTGAGTGTTACACATTAAACGTGTTTTTTCGATTAATTGATATTTTGCTACTGTTTGCACCCTGAATTTCTTTGGTTTGGACATGCAGAATATTCTGAATAGTGTGTTATTCTCATGTGGACACATTTACATAATGCATTCCCATCATGCATGAAGGGAATTCAAGTTCTGTGTTGCTACAGAGGATTTCTGTCAGTAGGACTGCAGAGAGGTCATGAGATCAGTGCGATCAGGGTTCGGAAATGAACAGGCTTGGGGCAAAAGTGCCTCCCAAATTCAAGATTTTAGAGCAATGCCCCTGCACAATTAAACTAAACCGACTGTGATTGTCATAATTAAAGCCAAATATTACAATAAAAAATTACATCTGCATTTGTCAAAGATGTGTTTTCACGTGTTGTTTTTTTACAGTGTTGATCATTATAACCAGTCACACGTGTTTCTGTTGAGTGTTTGAATACAGTCGCCAATCAGATGCAGATTGAAAGGTCACTAAACGCCAGTGTTTTGTTCAGCACACACTCTGAAAATCTGCACCGGGTTTTTTTGGTGTAGCCACGCTTCAGGCTTATGGGTTTACTGCCAGAACGCAGAAAATGCTCTCTAGAGACTTTTGCACAAGGAATGCATTGTTTTTTTTTTTTTTTTTTCTGTTTTTTTTTTTTTTTTATGTGTTAAGAGGGTCACTTTGGGTAACATTGTCTTCTGCTATAAGATGAAAAGATGTTAACACTAGTTTAGGGACCATTTCTCACTATTAATTGTTTGCTTATTAACATGCCTATTGCACAATGCGTGTATTTTAGATCCATTAATATATACCCCATACCTAAACTTATCAACTACCTTACTAACTATTAATAAGCAGCAAGTTAGGAGTTTATTGAAGCAAAAGTCATAGTTAATAGTTGGTTGAGTTAGACACAGTCCTCAAATTGAAGTGTGACCAAAAAACTAAATGGTTCATCATTTGTATGACTAAAAAGTGTCAAACATTGCAAAAAGTATGATTTTTATTTCATAGATTGAAAATAGCTTTGATATGATGCAAACTGGCAAGAGAAAAGCTGCTCTGAAACATCTTCCCTTAAAACACTATTGGTTTCGAGGGTTTCAATCAAAATAAACCCCCTGGAATTTATCATGGTGTATGTGAAGATAATCATCGACTCTTTTAGTGTTTATTTATTTAGTTTCCAGCTTAAAACTACAATCAGACTGAAATTCGATTACATCTCGCACGCGTATGTGTGTGTGTGTATTCACGGGTCTATCAGTGTACACTTAACTCTTCCACACTCAGGGCTCCAGGAACAGATGAATGAGGCCAAAGGTCAGCTGCTCTCTGGGATCACTTTACATACAGAGATCGAGAGATCCACGTTCTCCTCTACACATGCTCAAAACACAGACGCCTCATGACGGTCAACATGGAGTTATCTGATAATCAATGTTTCCCTCTTAACTGGCTTTATGTGTGTCTTTTCTGTGTGTGTGTGATCGTACAGTACGTGAAAGCCTTCACTTTGACTGGATCTGTTGCACAGTGTCCCATATGCATGCACAGTTGTCCAGGCTTCGTTTCCCCCACATCTGATGCCATGTGAAGGGCGTGCAGACTGACGGGTCTCAACAGCTGTGACACGAGCACATGGAGCGAAACGCACAGCAACAAATGAGAGCGCTCATCACGCTTATCCATGTTTACATATACAGGTAAAAGTAGGAAGTTTTCAGCACTACTTGCTAATGACCGCTAGCAATTCTGTTCAAGTGCCTCATTCAGGTGTGAGGAACCGCTGAAGAAGCTCTAGAATCCACAACTGTGATGAGTTTGACTTGTGCAAATAAAGAATTGACCATTTTTGATCAATGTCCTGGCAATACTTGATGCACTGTGATCCACTCTTCTGTGTAGAAGGGATGACATTAAGTTTACAGTTTGATTTTAGTTTAATTCTCCAGTACCTGGCCAAAAATGAATGAATGACGGGGCCTCATTCATGCAACAGGAACAGAACACACTTGAATGGAATTGAATTGAATGAAATCTTGATGCAGCAACAATTTCCGTGAATTAATTTTGCGTGTGTTTTGATGAGGACAATTATGCAAGATTATTAAATTTACTTGTATAGCCTCTGATGCTATGCATGACCAGATGCGAGTTATGAAACTTGATTAACCTTTAAAAACATGACAAATTATTTTTGCATTTATGCTACAGTACCTGTTTGACAATCAGTTGCATCTGTAAACTTGAAGAAATGTCAGCTACTTTTGTGATCACTGCTGTTTTAAGAAAATAATTGGTTGTTAAACAAGCTATGCAGTCAGCATTATGTTCACTCTATATAATAGATTTCTCTGAAACCCATGACAAACTCTTTTCGTCCAAGACTGTTTAATTAAAAAAAAGTGTTTTCAGGAGTAATAGCAGTAAAAACATTAGCAGTTTGTGATCTAAAAGTGTTGTTTCCAAACGTCAGCTTCATTGAAGAACTATACAAATCCCTAAAGTGACAGAGGTAAACGTTAGTCAAAAGATTTCTTTCCAGCATGTTTGTATTAACATTAACACCGTCGCGTTAGACAGACCGTGTCGATTACTGTGGTACACACTACAAAGTTCGGTTTGGGAAATGCCGTGCTCTAATGAGTTATGTTAGAACATTGTTATATAAAAACACAAGAATTGGCTAACGTGGGCCGGCTGCTGCTTTCGTCTCGATCCAGTGAAGCGTCCTCAGTGAAGCCGCTTCCGTAGATGTTTACGAAGGTCAAAGTTCACAAATGCCCATGAGGTTCACAGGTAAAAAGCAGACCAAAAATTACGCATTACAAGTGGACAAGTCATTTCAAACATCAAACTAGAATCCGAGGGAATCGTTGGGCAGCGTAGTCATCTTGGAAGGCCACTTTCTAGTGCTTAGAGAAGCCTCTGGCTCCCAGGTTGGATGTGGGTGAGAAGGATGTATGGAGGTATTCATTCAAGAGTCCAGTTCCTGGCACGCACCCTTCCTGTCGCCCCTCGAGCGCTGGAACCCGCGTCGGGCTCAGGGCCGGGGTCTCAGGCCCCTCAGCTACACTTGCAAGATTTGACGATCATGTTGGAGAGCTGCTCCACTTTAGGCGTTCGGCCCACGTAGTAGAGGATGGTGAGCGGCTCCAAGTCTTGAGGAACGCAGCAGGGGGAAGCGGACGCCTCGGGGTTCAGCGTGTTGTACAGGCTCAGCAGCTGCCCAGAAATCAGGAGACACATTGCACGTTTTATTTCTACAGCACAGATCATTTTAAAGCAGCTTCACAATCATAAACAGGACAATAATTCTAAATAGTGTTAAATTAATCAGTAATGAAACATTCAATTAAAGCAGCCCATTACTGAGCTCAATTCAGACCTCAATTCACACCTGATGCCATCAAATAATTTATATTCAAATCATTTTGATCACACTCGTGTCATTCCAAAAACTTGTTGACTTTCTTCCATGGAACACAAAAGATTGATGCATCTAGTGATTTTGTTGTTTCAGTTCTTACGAATGTTTTGCTAATTTAGTTTTTGTTTATTTGGGTGATTGAACTCTTTATGCTTTCATGTGCATGGGGGCAGTCATGGGGGTAATTTTTTTTTTTTTTCTGAATTGAGATTTATACATCATATGAAAGAATATTTTTTTTTGTTTTTTGTTTTTTTCATTGATGTATTGTTTGTTAGGAGGACAACTTTTGGCTGAGATGCAACTAAAAAAATCATAATATTGAGAAAATCCCATTTAAAGTTGTCCAAATGAAGTCCTAAGCAATGCATATTACTAATCAAAAACAAAGTTTTGATATATTTACAGTAGGGGTTATGAAAATTAAAAAATATCTTCATGGAACATGATTTTTACTTAATTTCCTAATGATTTTTGATCATTTTGACCCGTACAATGTATTGTTGGCTATTACTACAAATATACCCCCGCGACATAAGACCGGTTTTGTTCTCCAGGGTCACATTTGGGATCATTGACCTCTCATCTGATGTGACATAATAATAATAATAATAATAATAATAATAATAATAATATGATTTTCAATGAATAATGACTGTTTCTCACACAAAGCATCATGTGACTTCAGAAGGGTTTAGTCTTGGGTCTTGACTACACCTCGACTTTAATGGTACATTGTGACAAGAGGGGTAGGGCCATATGAATGGAGCGATTCAAGTGGAGTTAATGAGAATGAGCAACACCTACACCACTCACAGGTCTCGAGTACCGCGGAGGAGCTCCGGCAGGATAAAAAGAGGAGGAAAGACAGTGAAGGATGAGAGAGGACCAGGCCTGGGTTTTATTTTGTGTTCTGGTTTTGTTTGTGCGTGACAGTCGTCCGGGAGGGGCTGTTGCGCTGATTTGTGATTCTTTTATTATTTTGTGTTTAAGTTTCATTCAAATGTTTGCCAGTTCCTGCCTCCTTCTTCCCGTACTACGGACTTCTTTTCATTTGTGCCAAAACCCATGAAGAAGGAGGGACACACTGCCGAAGATCCCTCGTCGCTGTGGTGAATCCGCGATGCCATCAAGCACGTTGGGTCAGTCTGCCGCTATGGACGTTGGGCTGGAGTGAGTAGCCGGGGGACGGACAAGCTTGCTGTCGGCCACCTGGGATGTGGAGAGACGGCTGCAGTCCGTGAGGGAGGGGTGGAGTCACCTCGTCCATGGCGGCAGATTGTTACGCCATGTTCGATATCACCGTGGATTCACCACGGCGGCAGGGGATGTTCGGTTTCGGCACATATGCAATGTTAGTAGTATGGGAAGAAGGAGGTGGAAACCAGCGAACATTTAATTAAAACTTTAATAATAAAATAAACATAAAACTCGCGAATGACTGCCACACCCAAACACAAACAAAATCAAAACACAAAATAAAACCCAGGCACGGTCCTCCGCTCCTCCGTGGGGCTCAAAACTGTTGAGGGGTACAGGTTTCGCTCATTCTCATTAACTCCACCGGGCTCACTCTGTTCCAACGGCTCTCGGCCCTGCCCCACTCATCACATGCATCTTTGGACATTTCTTTCCATTTCATTCATTGTATTGAAAAGAGCAGCTTGGACATTTTTCAAACAGTATTATTTTTTCCACAAAAGGAAGTAGGTCAGTAGGGTTAAACTGGCATGAAGTTGATGACGTTTGAAGGAGACTCTCACCGAGCTGTGTGTGGTGTCAGCGCTGCGGAGGTATGGGCACGGCCCCGAGCAGAAGTTAGCATGATACCCTTTCGGTTCGTGGATCCACCTCCAGCCCAGATCCTGTCGGAAGTCAATGTACAGCGGCCGAACGCAGCAGTTCTCCTCGTAGTTTCTGAAAGCAGAAGGAAAACCGTCACTTTCTCCACCTGTCCATTCACATCCTCATGCTCTTTGGCTCCTGGTGTGGATTCTGCATTCATTCAGAGATGTTTCCATGCACTTTTCACTTGGATGTTTCTTAGACTTCTATTTCGGTTCTGTATGGCCTTATAAACATGTCAGACAGTCTTTTGAGGATCAGAAATTCCACTGTAAGGTGTGTCATTTTTTCCCTTCTGGATCTGACCCAGGTGTGGAGTGCTAACAGAGAGCCACACACTAAAGAGCCAGTGCACTACAGAGCATACTGGGACAAATCTAAACTTGCAAGCTCCTGCAGAGCCTCCCATTCGCTTCGAGCAGATAGGTGCCAATTAAAAAGTGAATTCTTACAAGGAAAATCTCTCCAGACACATGAGGTGCACTGCTGCTTACTGCAACGCAAAGCAGGGATGTGAATTTGGATTTTACAATTTTTGAAAAGAGAGCAGATCTAATTCAGCTTGCATTCCTTCCTACAGAATAACATTTACAGTATGTTTATACATTTGGCAGATGCTTGTATACGAAGTGGTTTGCATTGCACTTGAGTTATTTGAGTTCAAGCATACCCCGGGAATTAAATAAATGACCGGAGCTCGAAATTCGCAAAGTTCCACTATTAAGACTTAAAATTATTGTTTTGATTTTTTTTTTTCACATTGTATTATATTATATTTTTGCAGGCCCAACCCGTAAGTTAGCATCAACTTGGTTTCCTCCAAAAACCCCAAGAGGGTTCTTCCACTGGCTTTCGGATCACTGCAGGAAATACGCTCTTAAGACTAACACCTTTAATGAATATTCAATTTTGTAATTTTGAAGCCTCAATCCCACCAGAAGTGAAAAGCTAAACATCCTATAAACAAAATAGTCCATGCTCACATGATTTCAGCATCACCATCATTAAGCTTCAGTCTTCATTTGAAAACTATTTCCCTAAAAGTTTGAGTTAGAATGGTTTGCGAGAGTGCGATTATACACATGATGAGGCTGCGAAAGCAACTAGACATTAGATGAGTATCCCACAATAGTCCCATTTAGACTTTTGCGTAAAAGCTTTCAAAATATTGTGGAAGACTATCTTGAGCTTGTGTTCACCGCAGATCTTACTTCAAACATTTAACCCTAAACCCATTAAAAAAACCACTGACTTCAGGACAGTAGAATCAGAAGGGCTAAAACGCTAACTGGTTTCAGGGTTGGCCTACAAAAACACATCATCCCTGCAGACATCTATATTGTGTCATTAGGCCTTAAGTTGAAGAAACACTTACGAGAAGCAGTAGTTGGTGTCCAGCGCACGTTTGCGTCGTCTAGAGGTGGGCAGCACGTCCAGCCGGTGTGGCGGCAGCATCATCAGGATCAGATGAGGGAGAAGCTGCTCCTTCTGTCTTCTTAGTCGACCCAAATCCCAGCGGTTGTGCTCTTCGTACTCGCTCTCCATCCCTGAGAAAGCAGCAGAAGCACAGTCAGTCTAAAACTCACACACAGGCTCACATTACAAACCTTAAAGCCTGGCTCAGGGTAAAAATGGTCACCTAATTACAATCTAATGTTCATTGGAGTGTTTGGATGGGCTTTTACATCCAGTTCAGTTCTGTTCAACTGCAATGTTACAGCTGGCAGATAAGGAACGCAAAACTACATTTTTGATACTAAAGCATCATTTGTATAGCATAACAGTACAGGGATGACAAAATGAAATCTAGTTTAAATCATCTTTAAAAAAATCTGCTTGTGTAAAATGTTTTTTTTTAAGGTACATTAAATTTAAAGACTTTTATCAACTAAAAGTTCAGATTTATTGGACTATGACCCAGTCATGAGGGTCTTTGAGTGTCTTTGTGATTTCACTGCAGGTTGTTTTCTACCAGGCATATTTTCTTGTTGCATGTCTTGCATAAAATGCATTGCAATCTCAGGACAATCTGAAAATTAATTGTAATATCCGTCTGAATGAAATGCATTTTTATATTTCTGCAGAATGCATAGTTTTAAGCAGTTTGGCCCAGCCACAAAAAGAGCCATGTTACTGAAATAATATAGGATTTAATAAATAAATAAGGTAGCATCGTCATGTTTACTTTAAAGCACTCAAGCACAAGAGTTCACAAAGTGTCTAATGTGTAGTGCACTCACAAAACAGCAAGAGCTTTCTCAAAACAAAACCAATCTTCACACAACTTGTCAGAGGCTTCTAGTCGTGATACAGCTAGTTTTTCCGAGAAACAACTAGTCACTGGAGCTGACAAACTTCCCACAAACTTCTGCTCTGCCTGAAAAGTTAATAATAGATGGAAAATTTGACGTCTACACACGTTTTCCACTCGTGTTGTCATTACAGCTGTTTTCTGAGATTTCTTCATCATTATTTTACCACTTTGTTATGTGTTATTATTTCAGTATCATCGGTTTTAGATAAAAGCACCCCAAAGCAAGAACTGCATTATGTATCAGAAGCGTCTCGCTGCAAAGTGGATCCGAGCGCACGCTGACGTCTGGATTCAGCTTCAGCAGCACTTATTCCTGTTGAGAAGTGGAAGAGCGTTCCTGAAGCCCGGCACAGACAGCAGCTCCAGCTCTCCGTCTCCTTGAGCATCTGCTTATTCAATCTGTTTGTGATAGCAAAAGCAGCTTGGGTCCCAGGAGAGGCGTTGCCAGTAGATATGGACACCCCTCTTTCATTGCGGGCCAAGAGTCTGAGTGCCCGCAGTGGCGGTGCATTCCAGCCAGCACGTTCCCAAAACCCCAGACACCCGCGAGGCCCTCAGAACTAAGTGAGATTCCATACGGCAGCGCATTACCATGATCACTGCGTCTGACCGCTGCTGAACGGAGCGCCGAGGCCTTTATCTCAGCAAAAGCATGTGTGATGAAGGTGTGACGAGACGAGATGAGGGTACATCACAAGAGCTTATGGAAGAAACCTGAGAAACTGAGCAGTCATCATATTGTTGACTGAAAAAGGATTACAGGAGTATATTTTGGGGCAGCTGTGGCCTAAAGGTTAGAGAGTTGGACTTGTAACCTGAAGGTCGCAGGTTCGAGTCTCGCAGGAGTTGTAGGTGGGGGAGGGAGTTAATGAACAGCGCTCTCTTCCACCCTCAATACCCATGGCTGAAGTGCTGATAGTGATAAGTGACGTGACTTTCAGCCAAGTATGGTGACCCATACTCAGTATTCATGCTAGCATTTGACCCATACAAAGTGCACACGCACACAAACACACACACACACACAGTGAACACACACCCGGAGCAGTGAGCATCATTTATGCTGAGGCGCGCAGGGAGCAGTTTGGGGTTCAATGCCTTGCTCAAGGGCACCTAAGTTGTGGTATTGCCAGCCCGAGATTCAAACCCACAACTCTAGGGTTAGGAGTCAAACTCTCTTACCACTAGGCCACGACTTCAGTGCAAGATAGTGACCCCCCAGTTGCTCCCCGGGTGCTGGATCTACAGCTGCCCACTGCTCCGGGTGTGTGTTCACTTCTCACTGCTGTGTGTGTGTGCACTTGGATGGGTTAAATGCACAGCACCAATTCCGAGTATGGGTTACCATAATTGGCAAATGTCACTTTTTTCACTCTCACTTTCATTTTACAAGAAAATACTATTTCAGTCTGTGTTATTGAATATGTTACTTGACATTTCTATGGAATTATTTGTTTAATGAATCAATGACTCTGGATCCAAACGATTCACTACTGCACAGACTCTGGATCCAAACGAAACACTACAACACAGACTCCGGATCCAAACAATTCACTACTGCGCAGACTCTGGTTCAAAATGACTTAATTTTCACAAGATGACTGCGGTCATACTGGAATGTTTTGGCTTCACATTTCTATACTGGAAGGAAGTGAAGATGCATTGTTCACCTTTTTTTTTTACAGTCTATGCCATAGAATGTAATAAAACAACAGCATACCACTCCTGTAAAATCTGTGCTTGCAAAGGTTCTGCATGATCTTCTTGTCCTAAACATTCTCAGGGTCTCAATCAGGCTCAAATTGGTCTGGCAAAATTGACGCCATTGTTAACATTTACAGGTGAGGCTTCATTGAAACAGGAACTAAACGGGTCAATTTCCAGAAAGTTCTGTAATTACAAACAGAGTTCAATGGATCTTGTGTCCATAGTTACAGTAGCTAATGATGCTTTTGGGAAACACACCCCAGGTTGTATGAGACAGACTGGGAAGAGAGGTGCTGCAATAATGTAAAATATGTGTAATATATTGCGTTTTTGGAACAATCAAGCATGAAAATCTATGCTAGTAAACCCCAAAAACCAACTCAAGACTTTGAAAAAGAGCATAAAATAACCCCTTTAATATGGTCATAAAAAAAAAAAAAAAAAAAAACTATTGACTTTAGAGTCTTGTCTGAATAGGGCTAACACAAATACAGTACAAGTGGGACCAATAACTAGACTGCATAATCACAATACCATAATTAATCTTCAGAATCATAACAAACTGATACATTTTTTTTATTGTAGTAATGCAAAAAATGCATAACAATTAGAAATTATCCCATCATTGCATGTTGGATTCTGAACACTTGAACAGCACTGTTTTGCATCACTCACCTTTGAATCTGACCTCCAACACCTCATTGACGTTATCAACGATGTCTCCATTGGGACTGAACGTGTGGCACGGGCAGTGAACGCTGACCTCTAGGCCGAGGTTGGTCTCTAAAAAAAGTGGAACACCACACAGTTCGAGATACATTTTCTGTGTAAACATCTCATTCCAGATTCTGTGTGCATTTGGACGTTCACAGCCTTGCCTTCACAGCATCTACTGAGCAACGGCTACTCACAGTATTTAAGCCCACATTAGACTGCTTCTGCATTACCAAACTCTGTTCAAGTAACGGCTCTCTGAGAGATTTTGGCTCATCATAAGGAGCTACAACTGTGCAGTTCACAGGCCAATTCTGAAAGGTTTCTGACATTCATTTAACATCGGTTTTCAAACTGTCATCATTTTCTGAGATATGCAAACTCATCTTTGTTCATTCATTGTAATCATTCCCCAGTTATCAACAGTGATTCCTACATAGATTGAATCATTAGTGACTCTAGGGATTGACTTCAATAATAAATAGAGTTTAAAATGAGTATTCCCCTTATATCTGACTGTACAGTAGAAAATACAGTGGAGTTACAGTGTTTTTTGGTGCAGTTTATCATATTACAGCACAAGAAGCAGTCACTGTGTGGTCAGAATCACTCATCACAACTCAACTTTGGGATTTTTTTCACATTTGTACTTGCTCTGCCAATATTTTCACTAATTATACTGACAGCAGTAAATTCATGCACACACATTTGCTGGAAAACCACAGCATACAGTGAAAAACACTGATTTGTTTATCATTTTAATGGATGATTCCACAGAAACATCAAAGGCTTGTGGAGTGTATTTCATTCACTGATTAGTCACTGATCACTTCACACTTCATAAAAAAAAGTGAAAGTGCAGTACAAACTGTACATCCCACACCAATGTTGTTTTTTCAGTGCCGCTGACATATTTACATGAATTCCAACAACAATCTTAAGTACGCAAACCAAAATGTGTTGTTAACATGACATAAACACACATCTTTCTATCTGATCACTTAATGCAACACATTATATTAGTTCACATATCACCAGGGCAGACCTCTGTGTCTTAATGCCATGATGTAATAGTGTTTGGTGAAGGTTAACTTACCTCTGTACATGAGCCACTCCCGTATGGTCTCAGTGACGTCAAACGAAACCCATTCCGGCGTTCCTTTAGTCAGAACGTTCTTGCCGCCGATGTAACGCTGCTTAGCGATGTGATCATCTGGACGAAGAATCTACCAAAACACACGCAGCATGTTAGTTTAAAAGTCGCTCAAACAAACAGATTGTGCATTCAAATCTTGGCGGAACGATCGTATTTACAAGTTGTACGAACATGAACGCCACCATAAAATGATATTTATACGTGGGAAACTCAGTATTTTCTTTAAGCAGAAATTAAGATTTTTTTGTTTTGTTTTCACTTACATTAATGGTAAGCTGCATGTAAAAAACAGTATTGTACAATTAATATAGAATATATAATGATTTAGTTTACAGCATAAAAAACATCCAATGAATTCTTTATCTTAGTTTTTTTTAACATACCTGACTTCACAATTTCGACTACAGTAGTTTTGGCCTAAGATGTCAAGCCCACAGACTGATGCATACGGCACACACAATTATGCTGCGTTCCAGGCAGGTTTTTGAGTTCGAAAGTCACGATTTGAAACCACGACTCACGTCTTTGTTTCAGGCACGTCTCACCAAACTGCTTGAGCGCAAATAATTGTAGCTAGATTATTAATTTTATTCCAATGTTATATTGTCCTAAAGTCTATTTCTCACCATGTACCACTTGCATAAACACCACATTCGTAGGCAATATTATTCGTAGGGGCTGCAATTGTTGTTTCGCGGGCTATGTGACGTCAGAGCACGGAACTGGGAGTACATCGATCTAGTACGAGTTCACGAGTTCACCGTTCCAGTGCACTTTCACTGGTAGAAGGTTGGAAAAACACGGGTTACGGGTTGCCTGGAACGCGGCATTAGAAACACTTTGGGAGTTTCGAAGTCGTCATCGGATTGGTTGAATTATACAGGATTTCTGGGAGACGTGCATGTCGTTTTCCCACTGGAAACTAAAATGCAGTGATGTCCCAGGAATTCTACACACCAGTCTGTTATTGTGGGGACATTTTCATGCCCCTGAACATGATTGGTTGCTTTACCTGTCAGTCATATGGCCTCTTAGGCAGTCCTTGGCCATTCAAAGTGCCCATAGTTCCCAGACCTACTACCGTCTGTCTGAAGACTTACTCTTCAGTGACTCTGAACATTAAACTGAGATATGAGCAAAGTTTTTTAACATGGAAAATAATGACACACGTGATCTTGAGGAGAACACAAACTTTCTCCTGTACACGTACAGACAGACAGAGATTAATCCAGACACCGGAGCTGCCCGAGGCCAAACGTGTCTGCTCTCTCACTCATGGAAAAACTGAGTTGTGGAGTCTGATAGCCCATAATACAGCACGTCAACGCCTGCGAACTCAGTCAACACACACTGAGCACTTCACCGCATACACGCCTCTGATTGACAGCTACATTTGAATGCAGGTGAAGATTCTTGTTCAGAACCAGTTGCATTCATTTTAGATACTGGAACTGAATATTTTCCATGATGTTGACAGTTCTTGAACTGAACTCTGGCAGACATCAGCTCTGTTCCTCTCTGTCTACATAGACAGCATCCTAGACAAAAACTCGTAAGGGAGCAGTTGAGAAAGTATTTGTAGCATGATACTTTCTAAATCACACAAATAACTTTGTAGTGATACTTTTCAACACAAATAATTACAAGGCGCTTTGAAATGCTTGATTCTGATTGGCCATTAGGGCCGTTTTTGATTTCTGACAATGAAAGCGAGGCTGTGAGGGATTGAAGTATGGATTGGACTGCTATTTAACAACATAACAAATGTTCTGACAAAATAAAACTTTCAGCAAACAAAAACTCCATAAAACTGTTTTGAAAGTAGTGAGTTGTGAAAATTTTGTGATGTACGACAACTAGATACTCTAGATCGAAACAGGTCTATCCCTTTAAATCTGTGTTACATTCAATTTGGTGTCTAGCCTGACTCTAATAATTCAAGATTCAAGCTTTTTATTCGCCACATGCACAATTATATAGAGCATATATAACCAGCAGTGAAGCTCATCCAAGAAGACGCTACAATCTTGCGTCCCTCTTATAGGCTAATTATTGTTTAGAAAATGAAATTTGAGGACTTAAATATTAATAACAATGTTATGTTGTAGTGTTCACCCTCTCTATATAAGAAATAGAGATGTATAAAATAAGATTATAAGATGATAAACAGGTTAGTGAGCTAATGAAAAAATTAAACTCAACATATCAATATTTTGTGACCAATTATTTACTTTTGTGCCAAGCAGGTGTGTAATAGGCAGGATTGAGCCTGTCAGGGTTTATTTTGCAATAACAACCATCCAGATGTACAATATCCCTTAAACTTATAGTTAATATTTCTCTCCCTTAGGATATCTTTTGCTAATCTCTTCACAGTGTATTCTGGGATTGCCTTCTCCATGATGAATAGGGTACACTGTGCACTATTTACTCCAGTGCAGGTCTAGTGTATGAATTTTGTGTTCAACATCCCACACTTTATGTTTTACAGCTAAATAAGTGCATCATCCAGGTATTTAAAGTGCACTTATTGTAGGAGTTTTCAGAGTGAATACAATGCTTGCACTATTTATACAATAAAATGGCATAAATTTGATAGGACCATGGCACGAGAAATTATGTTTTAACCCAGTTTGAGTTTGCAGACTGAATCTAATATGCATAAAAAAACAAAGATAATATTCTCACATGATGTGTGATTCACAAATGAATTGTTAAGGAAGCAGATTTATTGATCCTTAACCATTTCTGATCCTTGGCTGTCAAATCAGACCACAGGCAATAAGCATAACATTTTTATTTTTAATGAAATTAATGTTATATATATATTTTTTTTTTCTTTTTTTTTTTTTAATAATACTTAGTCTTTGATATTTTGTATTTCATGATATTAAATAATATTTACCTCTGAATTATGGATCATTTACTTCCAAAGAAAATACATATTAGATTAAATTAAATTAACAGTGTTTAAATTATATAAACACAATTATATTTTATATATATATATATATATATATATATATATATATATATATATATATATATATATATATATATATTTATTTAATTTTAATAGATTTTTTCTTTTGATTCAATGGATCAATGAATCATTCATAAAGACAGTCACTTACTTCATGAATGAATCAGACATTCTGAACGAATCAACTGAATCAATGACTCACTCATTACGAGCAACTTCCTGCCACTTACTGGCACTTTCAGTGTCATCAAAGTACCATTTCATGTTTTTCTCATCATATTTCTATATCAAAATGTCATTTTTAAACATTGCATTAATGCATTTACGTCAGGTGTGTTAAACAGTCTACTCTAAATACTGCTCTTCTGCAGTCTAAACTAGTCTAAACTAACTGATTTTATTTGATTGGGATCATCTTTGTGTATCATATTGACTTAATGGTTTAAACTTAACATTCTCAATAAAACAAATATTAATGGACAAAAACATACAAGAAAAAACTATTTCAAATGTCATGCTTAATTCAATGCGTTACTTGCCGTTTCTTTGTAACCGTTTGTAAAATGTACTCCCACCCCCAGTGTACATTTAATAAGGTTAGAGAAAACTGCCCTTATAGAGGTAAAAGATGCCCTGGGAAATCAATTTAAGGAGGCAAGTATTGGCCTGTAATTGTAAAGTTATTGATAGAAGGTGCTCCTAACATTTTCACAGTAATTACCAATTTGTTATCAATGCAAGTATAAGAGGAAACCATAGACTGTTCATTTCTTACGAAGGTATCTCATCTATCGTCTTCACTACATGTGCAGTAGAAAAGCCCCTTGAAAGCAGCTGTAAGCGGCCCCTCGCTGTCTGACGCTTCAGTCTGCCAGATAAAATCAGCATCCGCCGCGGCTCCGGAGCACGGAGGTCCCACAACTGCTTGGCCCATGAAAAGCAGGCTGGGATAAGTAGGTTCTGGAGCGCTGCGAGGAGCTAATCTAACATCCTGTGAGACCGCGGCTGGGGGCGGAGGTCCGCCGAGAGCAGTTGAGCGGCCCACGCCAGAATGTGGGGGCGAATCGCTCACTTCACGCCCCGCCTGACTCCAACGCTCTCTCCTGCGGGGCAAAGCAGCTTGTGAGGGGAGACTTGAGACCAACGGCTCCTTTACAGGAAATGCTGGAACCCGATCAGGGCTCTCAGGATCCCACAGGAGATCCAGGGGGAAACTGAGCGGAATTCCCTCCTGTGAATACAACACCTATAGAATACATACTTGTGGAATGAATCTGTTATATAACGAGTGGCAGGGTTTTATATTGCGGTTAGAGGCATCGGCATGTGAAAGTAAAGCTGGGAGTTTCTCAGAATGCTTCTTTTGTTCGCTTGCAATTGTGCAAATGTTCTTCTGTATAATCCATCAGCACCTGGAATACAGATCAGGCCTGGAAAAGACTCGTGCTCGAGCTGAGTTCAGAACAGTGCCATCATCTTTCTCTGTGTCTGTGTTTGTTCTGTGTGTGGAAACTAGTGTCTGAGGCTCAAATGTGAACGATGTGTTGTACTTATGAACTACTCATGTGCTAAAGCATTGAAGATAATTAAACCAAGTACTATAGAAAACAAATGATCACTTTAACTGATCATTAAAAAGTTATTAAGGTTTGGTTAATTGTTAAAAATATTCACTATACACTACTATTGTTTTTTTTAAAATGTTTTTTAACAAATTGACATCTCTTCCGACATCTTGTCTTCTAAAGACCCTTTTAATTTTTTTATTCTACTCCTGTGTTACTGACTGATCTGAAGAAAGCTCTTTACATCTCATCATTCAAAGATGTACACAACCTCAGGCTTTGTGTGAGTTTATGAAATAGTTTTGGCTTTATAATGCTTGTAAATACCAGTAAGACTGTCATACGCTCAGCTCAGTTTCACATACTGCTCATGTAAATCCATTCCACAGAGTTCTGCAGATTTTCCCTTTAAAATTAGTAGAGAAAACATCCAGAAATCCCACCTGGGCCTGATCATAAATCCTCTAAGTCTTCTTGGAAAAATAAAGTCTTAACCCTATAAAGCCTACTGTATTATATTTGGAGGACTCCAAATGATCAACATGATCAAACTCTTCTGTTAAACCTGTTTCACACTCAATCTCCTCATGTTTTCTGTCTCTGATTGATAGTTTAGAGTCAAATCTCTTCTAGTGTAACTGTAGAAGCATCCAGCTTCAGCTCGACTCAAATCTTGTCTGATTGTGATCAAGTAAAGGTCAGAATAAGGTCAGTGATATCTCCAGATGAACTCTTACTGGACTGAAGCAGCTCAGCTTTACTTGATTCTCCATCAATCATGTTTTAGAGTCTCAAATCTGATCCTCAGGATCTTTTGAGGAGCGTTTGTTTCCAGAAGCTTTACTTTCACTGTTCCTCAGCGGAGGAATGATCTTCGCAAGGTTCCAGAACATCTCACATCTTCAGGTTATGTCAGTATAAGCTCTACTGTTATTACAGGCATCAGAATTTAATCATATACATTAAACATATATCAGCATCTGCTCTGTTTGAGTCTCTAAATAAAACTGAGCATTTTTTTCATCTCCATATTCTCACTGTATCAGACTATAAGGATCCATAAAAGCCTGATTTATCAAATATGATACTCCAAAAAATTCCAAATTCCATTTGAATTAATTGGAGTTTTCTGACCATGATTTCATGTGAAGAGTGTGATTATCACCTGGTAGAGCTCGATGCGCTGCTCGTTTCTCTTGGCGCTGGAGTTGGGCACACGCAGCGCACGAAACTCTGCCCGGAACAGGTTGGTGGCGTTCTTCTCCATGCTGGAGACGTTGAAGCGGAACACTTTTGATGTTATTCCCTTGGGGCAGTAGGGAAGGTCATCTGTAATGGGAGAGGTCAGAGGTCAGTTACTGTCAGAGAACAGGCATCGGTTTCCTCTGATCACTCATTCAGGCAAACCTCTCACCCATCTGTTTACGCTTTGTGGCACAGAAGTTCAGAAATGCAGAAATGAAAGCCAAATGTGTACAGGACTAAACTACAGAACAGGTGTAGCCTCAGATTACACGAGTAAATGTCATAAATATCACAATATACTGTAGTAAATATCATATCATTTCATTTCACATTAACTGCTCAGAAGCATATGGGCGCTTCAACGCTGTAAACTATTTTGGAGATTAAAGATTATTAAAGATTATTGGAGTATGTTGTACAAGAAAATATAATTTGTAGTCTTTCTACTTCAAAATGTCCTGTTTATTTTTTTCAGTCTGTTAATTGCTGTTTCTTTGTAACAATTAAAAAAAGCAGTTCTGAGTAAAACAAGAAAAATAAAATTACACCAAATTATTTTTAGTGGATGGTACATTAACTCTTAAGGCTAAAAGTGAATATAATTCATTATATAATAATACCAGTGAATAGAAAATCACAGAAAGTGACATTTATTGTAAAGAAAGATGCACAAACACACATTTCAATGCTAATTATTGACACACACACACACACACACACACATTTCGTTTTGTTTTATTACTCTTCTCCATTATCTGAAGATCTACTGCTGCCATGTTCAGAAGAAGATGTATCCCAGCGTGTCTTTCAGTTGTTTTGACTGTGCAGTGAAGATTGCCGTTAAACGCACCAATCAAAAAGTGGGCATCATTCACAAACAAGAGCGTACCTATTTCTCATGCAAACAGATGTGTCAAACACATTCATCTGTCCTGTGCCTCGTTCTAATGTTGATGAATCTAGATTATTACGAGTTCTCTAGCTCAACTTTAATTTTAGCATTTTATTCAACCCTTTTAAAAAGCTGTAAAGCACTTCTTCTGCTTCGTCTTAGGTCTAACGCTAGAGTCTGTGCTCACTGATGACAGACCACAGTCCATTAGCGATCCACTAAATTCCTGGCTGGCTGGCTGGCGAGTCAGATGTGGAATATTTATGTAATATGAACAGATTATGCCAGATCTGGCCAGACGTGCTGCACATACTGTACCTCATGCAAACCACACACTTATGCAAGCCTCCTTCTTGATTTTGGTGCACAAAATGATAACATGTACAAAGTCACACCATCTTTCCTTGTGGTGCACAAAAAACACCAAAATCGAAAGAGAACGCAGTGCAAAAGTGCAGGGAATGAGCATGCAAACAGAAAGATGGTGTGACGACGGGTATATCTTTGGAGAATGCAGTGGCTGTTAACCCAAACCGTCTCTCCGTAAGCTTCTCACACCACTCTCCTTCTTTAAAGCCCCACTTTGAGATTTGAAATTCTAATCAACTCTTCGGTTTCCTTCTAGATGATCTCATTTTTCCTACTGCTGTGTTTTAGGTGGATTTCACATTACGGCTGATTTTCACCAGGGTTGTAGCTCGTAGCTCATTTGTTCCATGAATGGAAGTGCAGGGATTTTTGCTATAAATGAAGTCGAATACAAAGATTAGTGTGCAGTCATCAGATACGGGTCAACCGGGCGGAGAGTGATGTCACCGCGATCGCACGCTTGCCCAAACACCTTCAGGGTTCACAAACCAGAGAGAAAGCCAAACCAGTGATATGTTTGTGATGTGGTAGCAGTTTACAATTATATTCTGTTTGCTAATATTAATTAATTGCATAGTAAACTTTATTTATTTAACAATAATATTTTAATTGCCTGATACAATTAAATAATTTCAGCCTCTTGTAGACCTTATTGGTTACTTACAGACAATTATAAACTTGAATAGTTTTAATTGTTTATATGTTTATCATTTCTAAGTGTTGAAATGCATTTTATCATGATTTTTATATTTTATTATTATTTTTTTATTTTTTTTAAAGGAGGTATTGGTATTTATGATGTGTTGTTTTATACAGATCAGAAAGTTAATTACTTGAATTAGGAACTCCAAGATGTATCCAATATGTTTTCTCAATTACTGAGAAATGTCACTACTATCACACCTCTTTACAATAAATCAAAATCAACCGAAAAGTTGATTAAATATCTAATCCTGGAAGAATAGTATGTAGTATGAAGTCCAGCTAATAGTGCAGAGCTGTAAGGGTTAAATCATTTTTACCCGCCAAAGATACAGCCATCAGAACAGATAACAGCGGACTGAACGCAAATCAAAGCAACTTGTAAAGGCACACAATCTGTGAAGAACATCGTGTGTTTTCTTTCAGGTCCTGTGCTGTCTTTTTTCTGCTTCCAAATGGCAAGTCCGAAGTGAAATGATGTCATGCGGTAAATATTCTGAGTGCATTTATCAAGCGCTGTATAATAGTGAGAGGTGAAGTGACTGTTTGACTTCTGCGGTCGTTATTTGAAGTATCTCTGAGTGAACGTGGAATCCCTCAAATAAATGACACGACGGCTGAAAGGCCGCAGACTGTGAGATGAGATAATGCGCAAAAACCTTCTGCTGACTCCAGCGCTCACGTGACTGCGAAATAAGAGACGAAGAGAAGGAAAAACTGTGTGTGTGTTAGTGTGTTTTGGCCTGCAAATGCAATCTCTGTTTTGCTTGGAAATGACATCACCTTCTTACTATTAAACATATCAGAAGGGCTGCTTTCTGCAGCTCTGATCCACATCCATCGCTCTCTGGCAGCCAGGAGACTGCCACCATCTGCTAACTGGGTGTTCCTCCATCAACAAAGAGCATTATCTGGAAAGTTGACTGTGACGATGGCAGGGTTTTCAAGAGCCAATCAGTCGACGGCTGGAGAGACTGGAACGCAGGTGCACGGCTTTATCTCGCTCTGCTCTGGGTTAATGGATAAACAGGTATGGAATGGCAAAAATGCTTTCCAATGTTGTCACGCACTCATTTTTGGATGCAAATACACCCAGAGCCGATAAGAAAGCGTAACCTGTTGATGCACTCAAAGCCAATGCTGGGACGCTTGGAAAAGCATGATGTGTAAATGATTCCACACCCCACAAGCTTCCAAAACTCAGTGCATGAAAAGCCATTACTTTAGCTGATGTGTATGGAACATGAATATACTTTACTCCATCCACCCTCATCCTCCCTTACTGTGCTCGCTGAAACTGAAAACTGCTTGATGGAAAGAAAAGGGATCCTGTTGCCAGGCCACAAATGTGCGTCTTCCCACTGGAGTGCTAAAATTCTTTTGTGAAGGCTCCAGTGGGACTCTGTTTAAAAATAACACTGAGCACTTGCATAGTGGCGTGGGGTGATAATAATTTAATACGAAGCACTTAAAAATATACATCTATCTGATGCAATCACCTGCTGCCATCATAAAGAAGAGCGTGCATGCATAAGCAGTGTTAATTTTGACACAAAATTTTAATTTAGTTTTAGTCTTAGTCTTTTGACTATAATTCTTTTTAGTTTTAGTCAAGTTTTAGTCATCTGATTTGTTTTAATTTTAGTCTTATTTTAGTTGACTAAAATTGCTTTGTATTTTAGTCGACTAAAATTGCTTGGTATTTAAGTCGACTAAAATAAGACTAAAATCAATAACAGATTTACTAGACAATTTTTTACAGCTGGTATAGGAAACAAACTTAACCAAAATATATAAAACACAAATTCAACTTTATTTCAACACAACTGTGTCTTTATTTCGATTCAAAAGCTTTTATGCAGCAACAAACACTGTCATGATAATGTAAACAATAACTAGCTGCCAACTGACCATCAATAAAAGAAAAATAAAGTTAGGTCCAGGACCTTAAAGCTTACAGCTGAGCTGAACAATAAGTGCATACATTTAAAGTAAATATTTAATAAGTTGGCAGCTAGGTGGATAAAAAAAGTAACAAGATTTTATAAGGTATTCATTTGTCTAGCAATATTGTATGTTTTAAATACTACAATATTGCTAGATTAGTATGTATAATGATAGGATGTGAACATTCATGTTTCACATGACTAATATAGAAACATTTGTGATATTGTCAACAAGTAGAACATTATAAAATATACTAAACATTAGTATTAATCAAATGTATTTATCATGATATTACGTATTAGTATTGTGCTCTCATCTAACTTGAAGAAGGGGCTATTTTACAGTACTTTTCAGTTCGTAATATTTAATGCTACAACATCTACGCACTGCACTATTCCAATTTTGCTTAGCTCAATAAACAAAAGAACATCGTTGTGAAATTACATTTGGGAAAATGTCCGGGTGGCTCGTCTGTAAATGTCTTTTCAAATTGGTTGTGTTCTTGCCACGAATGAGCGCTCTGCGTGCTTTACACTTTGTTTTGTTTTGTTCGTCGTCAAACGTGAAGTGAGCTGTGGACATTTTGTCGCTCTTTTAGACAGTAGGGACTTTAAGCAACAGCTGCAAATGGAACGGCTACAGCGACCGGAAGTTTGCCGTCACACCGCTGTAGCCAAGAACGTAAAAGTCACTAAGCAACGGTAAAACAGAACAGCGCAACGCAGCATTAATTCATTTATTGAGATCCAAAAAAATATATAATTTAAAAAAGCAAGAGAAGGATTGCTTTTGGCGTTAAATGACAATCTTTTGTCAGAAGAGGAGTTTTTAATATTGTATGATGTAAATAAGTCTAAAAACATAACATTTATTTACCTAACCTCTCACGTTGTAGCGACTCCGGCAAATCAGCTGTTCTCCCGTAGTAGACCGTTAAATTAGAACGTCACAGAGTAGCAGTTAAATTCGCGCAGGCGCAATACAACGCCACAACGGCGTTGCCGTTCCACCAGAGGCTGTTGCTTAAAGTCCCTATCACCTCTTCGAATGCCGACTTCCCGGGAGCTCATAAAAACTGAAAACCTTCGCTTCACGTCTCAATAAGTCAGGCTCTGATTGGTTCTCTTCTCTCGTGCAGTCTGTTCTGTTTTGCCGGTTCTTTTGCTCATTCCTCGCATCTCTCCCGTCTGCTGATTTGATTTTCGTCACAGTCTATTTTCGTCTCGTCCTTTATTCGTTGACGATAATGTCAATCAATTTAGTCATAGTTTTAGTCTCCATCAGTGCCTTCTATTTTAGTTTTCGTTTCGTTTTCGTCTGCAAAAATATATTCGTGACGAAAATAATGACGAAAATATTTAGTCAACGAAATTAACACTGTGCATAAGCTTTCAAAATTATTCCTTTCCGAGGAAAAAATTTGCCTCCTTGACTTGCACTCACAAGCTCATGCCATATTTTGTCCAATCAGATGCTCTCTAGAATGATTAAGTCCCTCCTCCTTATACCACCTGCCATCAACTACCAACAGCAGGCAGCCAATCACAGTTCACAGCTCTGATACTCTGAGCTCTGAAATTAAAAAATATATTTTCCACTTAAACTTGTCAACCAGGGTTTTTGAAAGCATTTGCCTCGAAAAATAAAAAAAGATATTTCAGACCATTCGGATCAGAATCCTCTGGAGAAACTCTTTCAAACCAGCAGATCCCTGAGGAACGTTCCAAACGGAACTCAGAGGTTCCTGCGAGAACATTGGGTAGTGTTCCAAACATAAGGGTTCTTTATGGGCATTCCATAACATCCATGGAATCTTTCCATTCCATAAAAGTTATTTATACTGGAAAAGTGTTGAGAAAAATAAGTATAAGGATTTATTGATTTTTTTTTTTATTTTTTTTATTTATTTTTTTTTTTGGTTGCAGAATGGTTCTTCAATTGCATCACTGCAAAAAATAAAAATTAAAAAAAATAAATTGAAGCCTTTATTTTTAGGAGTCCAACAAGCCCACAGGGGGAGATCTTGAAATACTGTATATATAGAAGTTCATGTCATCCAGCAAACAGCTCAGTTTGGACCGTCTGGTTCTGATCTCACTAAAACCCATCAGCTCTCCACAATCTCTTGTCTCGCCTTTGAACAGCTTCACCGTGCAATCAAGTGTGCTAAACTAGGAAGACTTTCACACAACTGACTGTGTCCTCAAATAATCTGGGGCCCGTCTGGACTTGGATGGGGCCCAGAGACACATGGAAAATTGACCCTCCGATGAACGAACAGACCAGACAAACCATGCAAATGGTTTTCAGATGTCGAGTCGTTCCCTTTATTATCAGGACTGAATAAAAACTGTTTAGTGAATCTCCTCGTGTGAACGTGAGTCAGAGATGCACTATCATCACCTTCCTGCAACAACTTCAGAAGAACCTTCACAAACACAGTGACATTATATAACAGTTTTAATGAGATAAACAAATGCTTAGAAATACGGTTTATATTGCACCCTGCTCTCTAGATATTGTTATCAGCCCTGGCCATTAGAAAACCAGACCAGATTTTCGTATTTGCATTTATATGAACGACTGACCTATTAGTTATTTAAAAGCGTTACTATAAATGAACATCCACGGAAAGCCCCGTCTCCGGTGTGGCACCTCCTCCTCGATGTGGACTTACTGTTTTCGGGGGAGCCCTGGATCATGTTGAATTTGTGTATCTCTTTAGCGTAGTATTCGGTCTCGGTGTTGTCCTGGCCGCAGCTCTGGTGTCGGTCTCGTCCTAACTCCTCCAGCAGTTCCCTCGTGCTGTTATAGAGGGCCAGCACTTGATAGGGCACCTGATTAGGGCCCAGGGTCTGCGGCGGGCTGGTCAGCCGCAGCTTGCTGAGGATCTGACCCCGGATGGCCTCCACCCTCTTCTTCTTGATGTGGTCGATGTCCACCGTGGTGCAGGTTGACAGAGAGAAACTCATGGTCACACTGTTCAAGAGAAGGAAAAACAGCAGTCCTCTGCCCAAATGCATGGTTTGTTCTGTACACTTGTCACACTAGTAAACACAGTTCCAGTTCAGCTGAATAGGTTTAGAAAGATAATGAGACTAATTCCAGGTTGTCCTCTCTATGGGCTGGAGTTCAAGTGCTGAGCCTGTTTTCTCCATGAGAGTCCATTCTGCAACTTTATTCCATAGAAGCACTACACAGTAATCCCATAACATCCTTAAACATCCATCACTGGCGCTTTACAAAGGACCAGATTTTCAGAATAGTGTTCCCCAGTCGCATTTTCCCAGGAACCGAGCGCAGTGAAGGACTCCTGAAGCCTCTCGTGTCAGATGCACGCGCTGAGTGCCAGGCTTATTTCGCTCCCGCTGCGCTTTTATAGTCAGAGCCGGAGTGACGTGTGCGGTGGGCGGAGCTCTCCGCCGCTCTCCCATTCATACAGTCGCTTTTATATAATAGCTAACGCATAGAAAATGTAATTGCATATTACGTAACCCAAAGCGATGGAAACGAATTGAATATTTTAGAAATGACTGTGCAATCCTAATTATCTAAACGCCAAATGTCCTTCTCTGGCTCACTCTGAGCGCTGGGTTTGTGAAGTTTGTGCGCCTCCTGCTGGATGTGTAGTCTGATTTAAAAGCACCTTATAGCTTCATAATAATCACGTCTGTGGCGTTTCTAGAGACATGCTAACTTTATTTGAAGTTACTCGTTTCCAGAATAGTTTCCTTTAAGCAGATCTTTATTATGATTGCATTGCAACCATCTTTTTTTATTATTTTATTTTTTTTATTTATGCAACTTAGCTAGGATCTGGTGATCTTCATTCAGATTTCACTGTCCATGACATATTTCAGTTTGCATGAAGTCACTGATGTCACGTTACAGTGGGAACATGCATTTCAACATTTCTATATATGGCAAGATCCAAGCGGTTTGAAGCAGCATGCACAGGCAATGTCCTAAACAATATAAGACCCCAGATTACTGGCACATAACCAACTATGCATTAAAAAACAAAAATAAACAATATGTCAGAGCCCTCGGTGACGTTACTGTCCCACAGACAGCACAGAAATCACACACTGACATTATATTACACCACATTCTCTCAGGGACAGAGAATAAGTCTGAACTTTGGATTTGCGCTCTAATTATAGCTATGTGTATAGGCTCTGTGCAACCTGGGATTTTAGAAGAAACTAAAACATATTCTTTTTATTTATTTATTTATTATAGTATATACAGTAGGGGAAAAGTCCTAACAGACAAATTCTGAATTATGTAACCATTAAACACAGTAATCTGCAAACTGAAATTGGTTATGTGCCAGTAATCTGCAAACTGAAATATGTGTCATGGACAGTGAAATCTGAATGAAGATCACCAGATCCTCGCTAAGGTGCATAAATAAAAAAAATAAATAAAAAAAAGATGGTTGCAATGCAATCATAATAAAGATCTGCTTAAAGGAAACTGTTCTGGAAACTTCAAATAAAGAGGCACAATTTTGAATATTTGAATAGTCTCATCACTGTCACAAAATTAATCATTATTAATACTTAAAAAATCACAATGAATACTCTCTATTGTGTCAGTGTATGGATATTTTCTGTCACCTGAAATCATCAACATCAACAGCAAAACTCTTTATTATGATGATTCTCTTAAACCAGGTGGGGATGGTAATGCCATGTCACTTTAATATTACACTCAATTCTTGCCATTTTCAGACAACATATTTATGATAATTCAATGTGCTTTTCATGGCACATGCCTAAAATCAGGGTATGATCATGGTGTCAAATTTGCAATTTCACGGTGTTTAGAAATTGCACATTGTAAATTTTTACAGTTTATCAGCCTGATTTTTATATATTTTTTATTTTTGTACATGGTCAGCCCCAGAGCTGACAGAATGAAATATTAATGTAACTGAACTGAGAGAGAGAAAAAAAGTGTAATTAGCCTTAATTACAGCTACTTATGAAAATGTTCACGATTACAAATAAGTGTTACATCTGAATATATTCACACACATACAATTTGTATGATCTCTTTCCTAAATTGTACTGACTGCTCTAAAATATGAGACATCAACGTTCAGGACACAGAATAGGACACGTGTTTCTTTGATAACTGTTTTATTATCTATATGGGTTTGTGTTTATACTTGTTTTTTTTTTCAAGACATTGTCAGATGCCAGTGTTTCCTGTCATATGCAGAGATTGGATTTCAAAATTGTATCATAGCTGTTATGGTTTTAAATCTGTCCAAGTAAAACGAGGTGCTAAAGTCTGATTTTGTGGTGGCTGTACTTTTAAATTAAACGATTATAATCGTAATTCAAGTGATGAAGGATTTTGAGAGTCTGACAGTGTTAACCCTGTCTGCTTTAAATGTGTGAAAATTGTTAACAATTTAGAAAATTAATAATTTAATTGAAATATTTACACTACTTATTACATTTTAAATAGTGTAACTTGTAATCTAATATATTTCTAAAGTAACCTTCCAAACCCTGAGAATGACAGTATATCATATGAAGGGGAGCAAGACAAAAATCACCTTTTGAACAGATTGACAGTTTTTACAGCTTTCTTATTAAAAGAGTCAGAAATCAAACGCATACAGAGTTTTAATTCTTAAAGAAGAGGGATTTTTCCTTGCATATGACGAGGTTCAGCGGTGAGGTGAAAACTGTGAGTTGAATACTGTACCTAATCTAATCTTTATGTATTCTATCTATTTGTATTCGTTTTATTTAATATACAATTAACTAAAGCAACACAAGCCTCAAACACAAGCTTGCTCTATATTTTGTCTGTTTTCTTTTTATTTATTATAATTAAAAACAAAAACCCTGCTAACTGAGACTTGTTATAGTATACATTGCTCTTTTGTTGTTTTTGATTGCTTCCACTGTCCTCATTTGTAAGTCGTTTTGGAAAAAAAACGTCTGCTAAATGACTAAATTTTATGTAAAATTAATAATGATGATGAATGATAATATCTTCAATACTCGTGAACATATTGTGATTCGTTGACCTTAATTTTCTCTTTGCAAAATATAATTTCTTGCTTCTTTCTTGGTAATTCTGGGATGGAGTATGAGCAGAATGTGCTGTTGCCAGGTTTTCACTATGATGAAGATGATGACGATGAGCCAGATTAGTGCACATTTTTTTTGCATGCAAAAGAGCATAGAACAATGTTCAAAAATCTGACAGGACACATGCATATGCTTCTGACAAATTTACTTAAGTATGAATGAATTAAAGTATATCTTCATATAATCTGGCAACCTTAGTAGCGTATTAACATATTTTGTCACAATACAAAATATGTTTCATGGATAGTTCACCCCAAAATGAAAGATTAACACAATATGTTAAATCCAGAAGCTCACACATCGGAGCTTCCGTGTTTATGAATTATTAATAAAAGACATGTTAAATGTGTGTAGTCAGGGACAGAGTGCAAGCATATGTCTAAGATAATTCTATTCTGGTTAATAAACCTAGTTTTTTAAATGTTTATCCTCTGTCTTAGAAGTACTGATGTAAAACCCTTACATGTGAACTCTTTCTGTTTAGAGTATTGTGAGAGTATGAGATCAGTGAATAAAACCCAATGGTGACATGAGTGTATTGAATACAGTGGTCTGTCATTCTTTCTTCTTTTATGTTTCATTGCCTTATAGGGCTGTATTTTTCAAATGGGGAAATCAATTTTGTTGTACTGCTCAAGAACATGCAGAATAGACCTAAAACCAACATTGTGGTGTGATATTTGTTTTTTATTTGCCTGTATATTGTCAATTTAGAAGGTTTAGTACATGGCTAATTAATGCAGTCTGCTCTAAAGGCGAGTAACGGATGTTGTGAGCGCTGGTTTATTCTGGTGTGTGCTATTTTAAGGAGCTTTCACTCAGTGAACTTTCCTCTTAAACATTAACTAAGGATTGTTTGAGGCATGTTTGCGGAGGTCTTGCAGCGTGACCGCAGGGCATCGGCATCCGTGGCATGCCATCTTTGGTTTGTCCCCAAGACTGCTGAGAGCCTTACGTGATTTCTGCTCGGAATTCTAGCTATGCTTTTTTTTTTTTTTTTCTGTAAACTTTCCAAATTAGGCTGCGTTTTCCGATGTAAAACCAGGATTCTCGAGTCCCCTGTGGCCTCACATCTACATGAAATACATTTTTCTGGCATGAAGAGTTGACAGGCCTGTTTTCCATGTCTTGTTTAGTTTTGCTCTTTGTTTCTTTATGTTCATAAAGCAGACACATCTGAGCATCCAGCACTGAGATATGATCCTCATGCTAAATACTGGGACTATTAACTCTTTGATCACTTTCATACACACAACAGCTCTTTCTGGTCTCTGATGGCTCTACAGGGGGTAAACATGAGCTACAGTATAATTATAATTTAATCTTATACTGTGGAGCTGTTGAAAGCTTGAATCTGATTGGCCGGGGAATGCTCTAGGTGTGCTATCATTTTCAGGAAAATGCGTGGTGAAAGTGTCACTGATCACATTACTGCTTTGTATCACTTGGCCAAATGATTTCGGTTATTTTAAAGGTCCTTACAGCTAATAACAGCAAAATAACCAAAACCCACATCGACACGGACCAAGGAAATAAATATAGTAAACATCAAGATTAAAACAACTAATTATTTCCATATGTTTGCCACAAAATTAAGTTTTATTATGTACAGCAAGCTCATATTCTCAAATACACACATACAGTACAGACACACTGTGAGGTAAAGCTAGTTTTATGTTTGATATTCACTGCATACGTTCCTAGGATGCTTTAGGGACCGTCTGCAAATTTACCTCACAGTCCAATAATGAATTTAGTTAATGTTTAGAGGGAATGTAGTAAATACCTAGAAGACAAACTGACTGAACATATCTCCCAGTGTCTCATTTTAGACAATACTTCCCCTAAATATGTACAGAGCACAAATATGTTTTATTTTTCACAGAAGTCAGGTTTTTCATGTTCCAAAGATTGAAGTACATTGCTAGCATTCAGACTGACTTAATACAGGTTACAGTTTCCCAATACCTCCCTTCATATATGTACAGTACACAGTTATTTTCATTAAAAAAGTAACTGTTAGGCTCCAAAGTTTTAGTATGTTGCTAGATACATGACTGACTAACTACAGCTGAGATTTTGCCGTTACCCCCCTTACTGTAAGTGCAGTGCACACATATGTTATTCTACAACCTTTGGAATATATATATATATTTGGGAAATTTACAGTAATTTTATTTTTCTTATAATCAGGGGTGTAGTGGTAAAAAAAAAGAGGTGGGTAAACTATAAATTCTGGATGACCACATCGTGGTCGAGGTAAGGTGGGCCACTGCCTACCAGTGTATGTGTATCCTGATGACATCGCTATAGGCTATCATTTTGATTTTACTACCAAGGGTATCACTGGTTGTTCCCTCTCATCTCCCTGTTCTTTCTACCGTGAATCGTCCTTTCTCAGTTTCTTCATTGTCTGTTTGTTTTACCTCCTTTCCTCCTTTTCCCTCATCTCCTCTCTCTATCTCTCTCCTGAGAGGAAGTCATGGCCTAGTGGTTAGAGAGTTTGACTCCTAACCCAAGGGTTGTAGGTTTGAGTCTCGGGCTGGCAATACCATGACTGAGGTGCCCTTGAGCAATGCATTGAACCCCCAACTGCTCCCCAGGCACCGCAGCATAAATGGCTTCCCACTGCTCGGTGTGTGTTCATTGCTGTGTGTGTGCACTTTGGATGGGTTTTTGAATGCAGCACACAAATTCTGAGTATGGGTCACCATACTTGGCTGTATGTCACGTCACTCTCTATATCTCCAATCTCTGCATAACTGTCTGTAAAATTAAGTTAAAATGGAGAAAAAAACAGCTTAGCACACCACATCCTATCAAGTAGCTGGTCACATTATAAGGCCTATAGACTAACCCTTTCAGACAAACCATTAAAATAAATTATTTAGTATGCATTCAATGTTTACCTAGTCTGAATGCTATAACAAAACAAAAACAACAAATATTAAGAATATATTTGTTAAATGCATAAAATATTTTTTTGAATGTATATCAACTACACACTAACCAAAACTCAAGTGTAGCTACAAGTGTGGTTATGCTTCATTACAAATCTGAGGATGATATCCCTAAAAGTATATATTTTATAATTGAAAGGCCATATCATGGGAGGCTTCGGAGAAGTTTTAGAAAAGGCTGATGAGATGCTTTCATATATTTTATCAATTACAGACTGCAATGACACAGACAGGATCATTGCAGAAGGACATCCTTTTGGTCACGTGGTTCACGTGAGATGATTAACAGCTTGACAAACTAATGATATCGCACTTATGTCATTGATTTATGCGATCTGAAGATCTCAAACAGAGCTGTGCAAAATGAATAAAAAATGTTATTCTGTATGACGAAATATTTTGCAAACATGTCATAAAATTATCATTTCTCCAAATGTGCCCATCATTGGACTATATAGCCCTGGCTGATCGTGGATAGGCCTATTGTATGTATACGAACACAACTAAACCGGAGATGAGATGAATGGCTGCTGTACAGTATGAGTGATGATTTCTATGACGAACGACTGTCACACCACGGTCTGTCCAGCAGAGGGAAACCTTGAGCACAAGACCTTCCACAACTTCCTCCTGATTTCCTGTTAATGATTATCTCAATGATATCACCTGTGCCTGGCTTGTTAGTGTTTGTGTGTGGGCATATATAAGGCCTGCATTTATTTGTATCTTTGCTCAGTCTTGAAGTTCTTTTGTTCAGACAGATCCTTTGGCCCTATGTTTTGGATTTCTTTAAGAGACTTTTAGCTCAGAACTTTGACCTGCTTATTTGTAGGCTTTACTTTGTTTTTTGAACCTTTTTGCCTTGTGGATCTGTACCTTCTTCAGCCATGCTTCAGAATTTAACTTTCATGTTTATTCAAGAAAGACACTAAGTAAAGACAGTTTGTTTTTCTCCAATCCTGCCTTGTGTGGTTCTCTGCAATTTAGGTCAACACTGCTCTGTGGTGTAGTGGCTAGAGCATTGGGCTACCTGCAACACATTCTGGGTTCTAGCCCCGGTTGTGACAGCAAGACTGAACCAACAAAATGATGGACCCAGCAGAGGCTGAACAGATTCATGGAGCCCTTAGCAAACAGGGAGTATTGCTTGGAACACATGCATCACAGCTACAGAGGCTGACAGATGCTGTTAATCTGATTGGGGAATCTCTGCAACAACTACAAGCCCACTTGCCCCGAGAACCTGTAGCAGCACCAGCCCCAGATCCTCCACCAATAGCTGCACCTATTTCCCAAGATCCCAGCCCCTCAGCGCTATGATGGGAAGCCTGGTACATGTAAGGGTTTCCTGACTCAAGTCTCTATGATTTTTGAACTCCAACCCTCTTCCTTTGCTTCTGAGAAGGCTAAGATTGCATATATAATATCCCTGTTGTGTGATCGTGCCCTGGATTGGGCCTCAGCTCTTTGGAGACAACAGTCCCCCATTTGCTCAGATCTAAAGGTGTTCACCGAGACTCTCCAACAGGTGTTCGACGATCCAGTCAGTGGCCGTGAGGCAGCAAGAAGGTTGCTTGACCTACGCCAGGGGCATCAATCTGTGGCTGATTATGCCATTGAGTTCCGTACTCTGGCTTCTGAGAGTAAATGGGATTCAGAGGCTCTTCTTTCAACCTTCTACCGTGGCCTTTCTGAAGATGTTAAGGATGAATTAGCCAGTAGAGACTGGGGTTCAAGTCTGGAGGAACTCATAACCTTGGCCATCCGCATTGATAACCGTATTCGTGAGAGGAGAAGAGAGCGTTGCTCTCCGCAAGTCATGCCCATGTTATCACCTACAAATGTTCCAGAAATTGTTCATCTCAACCAACAGACAGAGGAAGAACCAATGCAGCTGGGCAGGACTCGTCTATCACCTAAAGAGAGAGAGAGACGCATGAGAGAGGGTCGTTGTTTCTACTGTGGAGGTACTGGCCACATGCGCTCTTCCTGCCCTGAATTAGCGTTAAAAGCCAAGGCTCGCTAGGGTGTGTGGGGACCTTAGCGAGTGGAACTGTCCAGTTTAACACTCCTCACTCCCGTTTACTGTTGTCCGCTACCATTACTTGAGGGGATGCGAAAGATAAGAGAATATCATTGAAGGCATTTGTGGATTCAGGTGCGGCTGACAATTTTTTTGGACATTGAACTGGCAAAAAAGATGTGTATCCCCTATGAGACTTGTCCTGCATCCTGGAAAGTTGAAGCCCTGGATGGCAGACCTATTGGGTCTGGAGTGATCAGGTTTAGAACCGTTCCTCTGTGTTTAACCATTGAAGCTAACCATCATGAAACAATCTCCTTTTATCTTATTGAGTCTTCCAGAGAACCCCTTATTCTTGGTTACCCCTGGTTGCGGCTTCACAACCCTCAGTTTTCCTGGACCTCGGGAACTCTTCTTGACTGGGGTTCAGCATGTAAGGACTCCTGCACCTTTCCTGCTTCCTTTGTGGCTGGGAATAAAGAAATTCTGGCAGCTATTGAAGAAGTGAGTGTCTGTTTATTGAATAATCTACCAGATCTGACACTTATGCCCCTTGAATATTATGAGTTGAGAGTAGTGTTTAGCAAACAATGTGCTACCAAACTACCACCTCACAGACCATATGATTGTGCTATTGACCTCCTTCCTGGCACACTCCCTCCTAGAGGTCATCTATATTCCCTCTCTGCCCCAGAAACTAAAGCCATGAATGAATATATTCAGGATGCTTTAAGAACTGGCTTCATTCGCCCATCAACATCACCAGCTAGTGCAGGTTTCTTTTTTGTCCCTAAGAAGGATGGCAGCCTTAGGCCTTGCATAGACTACCGTGGGATCAATAAAATAACTATTAAGAATCGTTACCCTCTCCCACTCATGTCATCTGAGTTTGAACTGCTTCAGAAAGCTAAGATTTTTTCAAAATTAGATTTGTGGAGTGCATACAACTTGGTACGTATTCGGAAGGGTGATGAATGGAAAACAGCCTTCAGTACTCCAAATGCCATTGGGAATACCAAGTCATGCCCTTTGGATTGGCTTATGCCCCAGCTGTGTTTCAAGCTTTCATTAATGATGTCCTGAGGGAGATGCTGAATCGTTTTGTGTTTGTCTATCTAGATGACATATTAATCTTCTCAAACTCTCTACAGGAACATATTCACCATGTCCAACAAGTTCTGAAGAAGCTACTTGAGAATCATCTTTTTGTAAAGCTTGAGAAGTGTGAGTTTCATGTGTCTCAAGTCTCATTCCTAGGGTATGTTGTATCTCAAGAAGGCATCCAGGTGGAACAAAAGAAGGTATCTGCCATCACAAACTGGCCCCAGCCCAAAACACTGAAGCAGGTACAAAGATTTCTTGGTTTTGCCAATTTCTATAGGAGGTTTATTCGTAACTTCAGCACAATTGCAGCACCCATTTTCGCTCTTACGAAGGGTTCACCCACTCATATTCACTGGACTGCTGAAGCTCTAAAGTCTTTTGACAGGTTAAAGAAACTGTTTTCTTCTGCCCCAATCTTGGTACACCCAGACCCTGAATTACTTTTTATTGTTGAAGTGGATGCATCTGAAGTGGGAGTAGGAGCAGTTCTCTCGCAGAGATCCGTTACAGATAAAAAGGTTCATCCATGTTCCTTCTTTTCCAGACGCCTGTCTTCAGCAGAAAAAAATTACGATGTGGGTAACCGAGAACTCCTAGCTGTGAAACTAGCACTAGAAGAGTGGCGCCACTGGCTAGAGGGGTCCAATCATCCTTTCATTGTGTGGACAGACCACAAGAACCTGTCCTATCTACAGCAGGCTAAGCGCCTTAACCCTCGTCAGGCTAGGTGGGCCCTCTTTTTTACCCGTTTCAATTTTGTGATCTCTTACAGACCTGGATCAAAGAATGTAAAGGCTGATGCCTTATCACGGCAGTATGATTGCTCCCAGAAGGACCGTTCCCCAGAATTCATCATTCCCAGAGACCGCATACTGGCACCTATTTGCCGGTCCATCGAATATACTGTGCGTGAGGCGCTACATGGCGTGCACATTCCTGTTGAGGTTCCAGCGGGATGCTTGTTTGTTCCCAAGGAAGCAAGATCTGAGGTCCTTCCGTGGGGTCATGCCTCCTCCCTTGCTGGACATCCAGGAGTAGAGAGGACATTGGAGGTCCGATCTTTTGTACAAGCCTGCCCAGTCTGTGCTCAACAGAAGGCTTCTAATCAGCGCCCTGCCGGTCTTCTACACCCATTGCCAATCCCTCAACGTCCCTGGTCTCATGTATCCATGGATTTTATCACTGGTTTGCCATTATCTGAAGGTAACACTGTTGTACTGGTGGTGGTGGACCGCTTCTCTAAAGCTGCACATTTCATTCCGTTACCTAAACTTCCTTCTGCTAAAGAAACTGCTGACATTGTCCTGCAAAATGTTGTAAGGATCCATGGAATTCCTGTGGACATCGTTACGGATCGGGGTCCCCAGTTCATGTCTCATTATTGGAAGGCATTCTGGTCTCTATTTGGCTCTTCTGTCAGTCTCTCTTCAGGTTTCCACCCTCAGTCAAATGGCCAAACAGAACGGGTGAATCAGGAGTTGGAGAAATATCTTCGCTGCTTCACATCCCATCAGCCATCCTCTTGGAGTCGGTTCCTGGTATGGGCAGAGCTGGCACACAACACCTTACGCAGCTCCTCCACTGGATTTTCTCCATTCAAGTGTCAATTTGGATTTGAGCCACCATTGTTCTTCAGTCAAGAAATAGAGGTTGGAGTTCCTAATGCAAAAAAAGTTTGTTGAACGTTGCAGAAAGACATGGAAAAGGGCTCACTTGGCCTTGAAAAGTGCTTCAGCTCGTTTCAAGAAGTATGCTGACAGGAGAAGAAGGGTGACCCCATACTTCAGAATTGAACAAAGGGTCTGGCTCTCAGCTAAGGATTTGCCTTTAAGAGTTGAGTCCAAGAAACTTGCCCCAAGATTTGTTGGCCCATTCAAGATCACTAGAAGGGTCAATCCCGTTACATACCAGCTTGCTCTACCAAGGTCGATGAGAGTAAGACCTACCTTCCATGTTTCTCAACTGAAACCTGTAGTAACCTCTCCTTTGTCTCCCCCAGGTCCCCCCCTCCCCCCCCCCCCCCCCCCCCCCCCCCCCTCGTATTATAGAAGGTGGCCCCACGTATACAGTGAGGAGGCTGTTAGACTCAAGACGCCGTGGCCGTGGTTTTCACTACCTGGTCGACTGGGAGGGATATGGGCCTGAGGAGCGTACCTGGGTGCCAGCACGACACATCTTGGACCCAGACTTGATCAAAACATTCCATCACCTGCATCCTGACCATCCAGGGCCGTCTGGAGCCGGCCATAAAGGGGGGGGGGGCCCTGTCACACCACGGTCTGTCCAGCAGAGGGAAACCTTGAGCACAAGACCTTCCACAACTTCCTCCTGATTTCCTGTTAATGATTAGTTCAATGATATCACCTGTGCCTGGCTTGTTAGTGTTTGTGTGTGGGCATATATAAGGCCTGCATTTATTTGCATCTTTGCTCAGTCTTGAAGTTCTTTTGTTCAGACAGATCCTTTGTCCCCCCTTTTTTGGATTTCTTTGAGAGACTTTTAGCTCAGAACTTTGACCTGCTTATTTTTTAGGCTTTACTTTGTTTTTTTAACCTTTTGCCTTGTGGATCTGTACCTTCTTCAGCCATGCTTCAGAATTTAACTTTCATGTTTATTCAAGAAAGACACTAAGTAAAGCCAGTTTGTTTTTCTCCAATCCTGCCTTGTGTGGTTCTCTGCAATTTGGGTCTACACTGCTCTGTGGTGTAGTGGCTAGAGCATTGGGCTACCTGCAACACATTCTGGGTTCTAGCCCCGGTTGTGACATCGATGGCATTTAAAAATTGCCGGACATCCATTTTTGAATCTTGATGCAGTCTGTTGCGTCTTGTTCATGAACTCTTCCTTCATTTTGAACGAATCTTTAATATGACTCGGGACTACAGAGTTGTCTCAGAGAGTGATTCGTTCATTTTGTGTTGACCGCACTTGCGCATTACCTGGCATTATGCAGCATATGGGTTCTGAGTATTTTATTCTTCCTGTCAGTCCCATAGAGACAGAAAGAGAAAATATTGGTTCATTTTGCTGAACAAGACTCAAAGATCCGAGTCAGTAAAATGATCCGAACTTCCCACTACTACTGACAACACCGCAAGCAATTGGTCAACACTCACTGACAGTTGCAGCGCAATATGAAAGACTTAGTCATTAACAACAAACAACCTATGCAACTAATAATGAACAATATGAAACTAAAACGACATAAGCTTAATTTAAAATTGCTTAGGGACTGTAGGCTATTTAGAGGTGGATAAACTCAATTTAGAGGTGGATAAACGCACTTTGGAGGTGGGTAAACACTATTTCCGAATTTTGGGAGGTGCGTAAACGGCGTTTACATGCGTTTAGCCTCCACTACATCCCTGCTTATAATTGTGTACTGTACATATATGAAGGGAGATATTGGAAGAATCTCATGCACTACAACCTTTGGAACGTGAAAAAAAATATATATATTTGTAAATTACTGCAATTTTTTTCTAAATAGATTTATGTACTGTTCAATCTATAAGCAAGATATTGGCAAAATCTCACCTTTAGTCAGTTAGTCTTGTATCTCGTTCTACAACCTTGAACATGAAAAAAACGGGAGACACAATCAGGTAATTCACACACACTTAACCCCTCTCCCTCTCTCTATTTCTAATAACCTCAGTAATAACTGCATTTATTTGCTATCAACGGCTCAAGCCTATACTAGCTCTAAAATGACATTTTGGATTTAGCAATGGAGACCTGCGATGAGATGCGTAAGAAATTAATTGTACACACAAGAGTGTTTTAAGCACAAAACCTCACAAATGTCTGAAATACATCATCTGTACAATATCTTCGAGTGAGGTACCTGTAGTATAAACGGTGCATTGCATCATCACCTCAGGTGTGCACTATTCTCTAATAATTCAACAGCCTGTCGTTAGTTATTGCTTATTCCACAATGCCTGAATGCTAAATGAATTCACTGAGCTGATTTTATTTAGAGTTTATTACATTTAACATGTTTTACACTTGTATACACATTTTCAATGCTCCTAATCAGATTAGTATTGTTTTTTTATTTTTTATATTGCATGATTACATATTATTCACACAATGGCAGTAAATTTATTGATTCTCCCTATTTCTTCTTTTTTTCACTCTTTTATATTGTCCTTTCTAAAAGTCCCACCATGTCATACCATTCATCTTGGACTAAATTAACAAATCGTGTGTGAATAAACGTACCACTCAAGCAACAAGACCATGTATGAAACACACGGTTACTCAAGTTACTGGTGTATAGCTGTGAAACACTGTGTTGTCATCGCATCCAGTGTCATTCAGTACCAGTATTGTACTTTTCATTGTAAGTCTAAAAACAAGTTTCATAAAAAGTAATCTATACTTGACCTAAAATGAGTAAACTAGATTACTCATCTTCATCACGTAATCTGTAATCAGTAACGGACTACAATCTGTAAGTAATCTTCAGTACAGGAGACTTCATCTGAAAGGATGGGACACTTCTTCCCTCATTTCCACGAGTTGTGTGAAACAGCTTGTTCACTTATATCATCTTATCTGAGGTGGTATGCTCTGCATCCCAACCCCCCACAGCCTCGGAGCCCTGACAAATGACCCTGCTGAAGGAACCCAGCAACGGAAGTTTATTTGCTCTGCTGTGTTTTTTTAAGTTGAAAGTAACTGAATTCCTGCGGGCCTCTGGTGTATTTGCAGACCCAATTTGGTAATGAGAAGTGCGTCTTTTTTCAAGTGCATTTGCGGATTGCCCACCCTTGTTGTGCCCTGAGGAATTCTGTCATTTTAATGCTGGACCGTTATTCAGCCGCTCACAGAACCGACATCATAACCCAATTGACTAATTTGAGAATGAAAGAATGAGAGCGAGATGGGTGGGTTTTTTCCCCCTGTGAAGCTATTTTGGGTCATGGCTGGCCAGAGCGGTTCCCACACTTACACCCCACTCAGACCCCTTCAGCGCTCTCCCAGTGTCCTGCACTCATTGTGAAATACAACTATACTGTGTCCAACTCTTTATATGATCTAATAATTAAATCCAATTTTATCCGTATATCAATCAATCAATCACCTTTATTTATATAGCGCTTTAAACAAAATACATTGCGTCAAAGCACTGAACAACATTCATTTGCAAAACAGTGTGTCAATAATGCAAAATGATAGTTAAAGTCAGTTCATCATTGAATTCAGTTATGTCATCTCTGTTCAGTTTACATAGTGTCTGTGCAATTATTTGCAATCAAGTCAATGATATCGCTGTAGATGAAGTTACCCCAACAAGCAAGCCAGAGGCGACAGGTGATATGTGAAGTGTTTCCGGTTCCGGTTTACCTAATTAATGCAGCCTAAAAATCCTTTAACGGATTTGGATATTAAAATAATATTAGTATGTTATGTGTATGCCAGGTTAAAGAGATGGGTCTTTAATCTAGATTTAAACTGCAAGAGTGTGTCTGCCTCCCGAACAATGTTTAGAACAACAGAGTTTAGGTGCCAAATAGGAAAAGGACCTGCCGCCAGCAGTTGATGTTGATATTCTAGGTATTATCAAATTGCCTGAGTTTTGAGAACGTAGCGGACGTAGAGGAGTATAATGTAAAAGGAGCTCATTCAAATACTGAGGTGCTAAACCATTCAGGGCTTTGATAAGTAATAAGCCATATTTTAAAATCCATACGATGTTTGATAGGGAGCCAGTGCAGCGATGAGAGGACCGGGCTAAAATGGTCATACTTCCTGGTTCTAGTAAGCAGTGTTAATTTCGTTGACTAAATATTTTCGTCATTATTTTCGTCACGAATATATTTTTGCTGACGAAAACGAAACGAAAACTAAAATAGAAGGCACTGATGGAGACTAAAACTATGACTAAATTGATTGACATTATCGTCAACGAATAAAGGACGAGACGAAAATAGACTGTGACGTAAAATCAAATCAGCAGACGGGAGAGATGCGAGGAATGAGCAAAAGAACCGGCAAAACAGAACAGACTGCATGAGAGAAGAGAACCAATCAGAGCCTGACTTATTGAGACGTGAAGCGAAGGTTTTCAGTTTTTATGAGCTCCCGGGAAGTCGGCATTCGAAGAGGTGATAGGGACTTTAAGCAACAGCCTCTGGTGGAACGGCAACGCCATTCTGGCGTTGTATTGCGCCTGCGCGAATTTAACTGCTACTTTGTGACGTTCTAATTTAACGGTCTACTACGGGAGAACAGCTGATTTGCCAGAGTCGCTACAACGTGAGAGGTTAGGTAAATAAATGTTATGTTTTTAGACTTATTTACATCATACAATATTAAAAACTCCTCTTCTGACAAAAGATTGTCATTTAACGCCAAAAGCAATCCTTCTCTTGCTTTTTTAAATTATATATTTTTTTGGATCTCAATAAATGAATTAATGCTGCTTTGCGCTGTTCTGTTTTACCGTTGCTTAGTGACTTTTACGTTCTTGGCTACAGCGGTGTGACGGCAAACTTCCGGTCGCTGTAGCCGTTCCATTCGCAGCTGTTGCTTAAAGTCCCTACTGTCTAAAAGAGCGACAAAATGTCCACAGCTCACTTCACGTTTGACGACGAACAAAACAAAACAAAGTGTAAAGCACGCAGAGCGCTCATTCGTGGCAAGAACACAACCAATTTGAAAAGACATTTACAGACGAGCCACCCGTTGTAATTTTACAACGATGTTCTTTTGTTTATTGAGCTAAGCAAAATTGGAATAGTGCAGTGCGTAGATGTTGTAGCATTAAATATTACGAACTGAAAAGTACTGTAAAATAGCCCCTTCTTCAAATTAGATGCGAGCACAATACTAATACGTAATATCATGATAAATACATTTGATTAATACTAATGTTTAGTATATTTTATAATGTTCTACTTGTTGACAATATCACAAATATTTCTATATTAGTCATGTGAAACATGAATGTTCACATCCTATCATTATACATACAAATCTAGCAATATTGTAGTATTTAAAACATACAATATTGCTAGACAAATGAATACCTTATAAAATCTTGTTACTTTTTTTATCCACCTAGCTGCCAACTTATTAAATATTTACTTTAAATGTATGCACTTATTGTTCAGCTCAGCTGTAAACTTTAAGGTCCTGGACCTAACTTTATTTTTCTTTTATTGATGGTCAATTGGCAGCTAGTTATTGTTTACATTATCATGACAGTGTTTGTTGCTGCATAAAAGCTTTTGAATCGAAATAAAGACACAGTTGTGTTGAAATAAAGTTGAATTTGTGTTTTATATATTTTGGTTAAGTTTGTTTACTATACCAGTTGTAAAAAATTGTCTAGTAAATCTGTTATTGATTTTAGTCTTATTTTAGTCGACTAAAATACCAAGCAATTTTAGTCGACTAAAATACCAGGCAATTTTAGTCGACTAAAATAAGACTAAAATTAAAACAAATCAGATGACTAAAACTTGACTAAAACTAAAAAGAATTATAGTCAAAAGACTAAGACTAAAACTAAATTAAAATTTCGTGTCAAAATTAACACTGCTAGTAAGAACTCTTGCAGCTGCATTTTGGACTAGCTGTAGTTTGTTTACTAAGCGTGCAGAACAACCACCCAATAAAGCATTACAATAATTTAACCTTGAAGTCATAAATGCATGGATTAACATTTCTGCATTTGACATTGAGAGCATAGGCCGTAATTTAGATATATTTTTGAGATGGAAAAATGCAGTTTTACAAATGGAAAGATTACGATCAAATAGCACACCTAGGTTCCTAACTGATGACGCAGAATTGACAGAGCAACCATCAAGTCTTAGACAGTGTTCTAGGTTATTACAAGCAGAGTTTTTAGGTCCTATAATTAACACCTCTGTTTTTTTTTTTTTCTGAATTTAGCAGTAATAAATTACTCGTCATCCAATTTTTTATATCGACTATACATTCCATTAGTTTTTCAAATTGGTGTGTTTCACCGGGCCACAAAGAAAAATAGAGCTGAGTATCATCAGCATAACAGTGAAAGCTAACACCATGTTTCCTGATGATATCTCCCAAGGGTAACATATAAAGTGTAGCGGCCCTAGTACTGAGTCTTGAGGTACTCCATACTGTACTTGTGATCGATATTATACATCTTCATTCACTGCTACGAACTGATGGCGGTCATATAAGTACGATTTAAACCATGCTAATGCACTTCCACTGATGCCAACAAAGTGTTCAAGTCTATGCAAAAGAATGTTGTGGTCAATTGTGTCAAACACATCACTAAGATCCAATAAAACTAATAGAGAGATACACCCACGATCAGATGATAAGAGCAGATAATTTGTAACTCTAAGGAGAGCAGTCTCAGTACTATGATACGGTCTAAATCCTGACTGGAAATCCTCACATATACCATTTTTTTTCTAAGAAGGAATATAATTGTGAGGATACCACCTTTTCTAGTGTCTTGGACAGAAAAGGGAGAATCGAGATTGGTCTATAATTAACTAGTTCTTTGGGGTCAAGTTGTGTTTTTTTTAGGGATGCACGATAATATCGGCACAATATCGGTATCGGCCGATAAAAGCTCAAAATGACCATTATCGGTATCGGCCGATATGAATATTTCTGCCGATGAGCCAAACCGATATTCTCCAAGTGAAATAATTGACCTGTTTTTCAGATGTGAATGTCAGTCTACATTTGTAAAATAATACATTTATGGTAGAATCAGTACAGAAGAGATACATGGATTTCTCTTCAGTAAAATTAAAGTTTAAATATATCAGTATATATTTGTATATATATCGATATCGGTATCGGCATCGGCCAAAATTATTTTGAAAATATCGGCATATCGAATATCGGCCAAAATCCAATATCGTGCATCCCTAGTTTTTTTTATGAGAGGCTTAATAACAGCCAGTTTCAAGGTTTGGGGACATATCCTAATGACAATGAGGAATTAATAATAGTCAGAAGAGGACCTATGACTTCTGGAAGCACCTCGTTTAGGAGCTTAGATGGTATAGGGTCTAACATACATGTTGTTGGTTTAGATGATTTAACAAGTTTATACAATTCTTCCTCTCCTATAGTAGAGAATGAGTGGAACTGTTCCTCAGGGGGTCTATAGTGCACTGTCTGATGTGATACTGTAGCTGACGGCTGAATGGTTGCAATTTTATCTCTAATAGTATCGATTTTAGAAGTAAAGTAGTTCATAAAGTCATTATTGCTGTGGTGTTGGGAAATGTCAACACTTGTTGAGGCTTTATTTTTCGTTAATTTAGCCACTGTATTGAATAAATACCTGGGGTTATGTTTGTTTTCTTCTAAAAGAGAAGAAAAGTAATCGGATCTAGCAGTTTCTAATGCTTTTCTGTAGGATATGCTACTTTCCCGCCAAGCAGTAGGAAATACTTCTAGTTTTGTTTTCCTCCAGCTGCGCTCCATTTTTCGGGCTGCTCTCTTTAGGGTGCGAGTATGCTCATTATACCATGGTGTCAAACTGTTTTCCTTAACCTCCCTTAAGCGTAAAGGGGCAACTGTATTTAAAGTGCTAGAAAAGAGAGAGTCCATAGTTTCTGTTACATCATCAAGTTGTTCTGAGGTTTTGGATATGCTAAGGAATTTGGATACATCAGGAAGATTACTTAAAAAGCAGTCTTTTGTGGTAGAAGTGATGGTTCTTCGATACTTGTAACAAGAAGTAGAATTTACAATTTTGGCTATATGAAGTTTGCACAGAACTAAATAATGATCTGAGATATCATCACTTGGCTGAATAATTTAAACACTATCAACATCAATTCCATGTGACAGTATTAAATCTAGAGTATGAGTTCGACAATGCGTAGGTCCTGAAACATGTTTTCTAAAACCAATAGAGTTCAGAATGTCTATAAATGCTGATCCCAATGCATCTTTTTCATTATCGACATGGATATTAAAATCACCAACTATTAAAACTTTATCTGCAGCCAGAACTAACTCGGATGTAAAATCACCAAACTCTTTAATAAGGTCTGTATGGTGCCCTGGTGGCCTGTATACAGTAGCCAGTACAAACATAACAGGGGATTTATCATTAACATTTGTTGGTATACATACAGTTAACTCACATAAACGTGAAATATAAACTTTATAGTAAATCTCAGCTGCTTGATTACTGTATTATAAGTGAAACCGTGGTCCTTGGTGATTCACAAAATCCAAGTCAGTGGCTACCGACACTTGAGAGCAATGTTGTTTTCGTCAACGATGATGACAACGAAATGATTTCGTCGACGCACCTTTTTTTTTATGACGATAACGCGACGATGACTAGCAAAAATGGCTCTAATGTGACTAAAACATGACGAGATGTTTTCGAGTTTTCGTTGACGAGAGGAGACGAAACGAAAATGATCAGAAGTCTGACGTTCACAATGCATATCATTTCTGCCTATTTTGGAGAAGCATCTGGCTGCAGCCTGCAGATCGATGTGGAGCTGCACCTGGGACGGGGTTGCACGTACTTTTAAATGCGCACTTCAGCAGCGTTTCATACTATCATGGTTTTGCGCACTGGAAGATTATTAAAAGCCTATATTTTTATACCTAGCCTACACAATACATTTAAAATGAGCATAATTTAATTGTACATTAATTGTGTGTAGTGTAGGCTATATAAATACATACACTTCTTAGATCTTGACATCCATATATAAATATAAAATTGTGATATTTGCTGCGGGGTGAGGGCTTCGATAACGGTCTCTTTTTTGACCATACATGTGTTTGCATCCCTGAATGTTTGTGTCACTTTTATTAGACAGGGTTGTATGGTGTTTGTGTTTACAAATAATATGCATCTTGTTGTTGCACTGGCAGACAAGTTGAAGCACAAGTTGTAGAGCATAAGTATGTGTTCCTCAATAGCTTATATTTTGTGCTTATATTCATTGCACTTTAGCAATTTCTCAAATAAAGCCACAATTGCCAAAGTAAGAATGTTTTTATTCCTGGCTTTTTTTGGAGTAAAACAGTGATTCCACTGTTACCACTTTATTTGTGTGTAATGTTGTAGTAGCTCAAAGTTTTTTGCTGTTCAAACTTTAAACCATTCCTTTATAACTGTGATTAAAATAGGCAATGTGCTGAAATTTTAGAAGAGCATCAATTCATGGAAAAATAACTTGAAATATGTGGATAAAAGGTTTCTGCCCAATGCGACCATGAAGTACAGCTTGGCAGCACTGCATCTCCATCAATGAGAAAGTCTAGTTTATTATGCAAAGCTTTTAAGGTTAACTGTTGTTTTATGAATTGCAACACTCATTACAACCTGTCAAACCAAAGTCCATTTCCAATACGATTTAATCTAAATTAATTTTCTAAAGACTTTTTTGTTTTTTTACTAAAATTCACTAAAACTTGACTAAAACCTTTTTGTGTTTTCATCGACTAAAACTTGACTAAAACTATCAAGTTTATAAGTGACTAAAATGTGACTAAAACTAAAAAGCATTTTCGTTCAAAAGACTAAGACTAAAACTAAAAGGGCTGCCAAAAACAACACTGCTTGAGAGTTAACAAAAGTGTTCCTGTAGCTCAATTGGTAGAGCATTGCATTATCAAGTGCAATGTTGTGGGTTCGATTCCCCAGAAACACAAGAGAGGTAAAAATTGATAGCCTGAATCTACTGTAAGTCACTTTGGATAAAAGAGTCTGCTAAATGCCTACATTTAATATTTAATTTAATTTAACAAAAGCAGAGATGGGCAACAAAAAAATGTATATCTGTGGCTCCTGACCATATTGAGGTCTTATGAAGTGAAACCATCAGTCTGTGCAAGAGACTACACATTATTTACCACATTATTCTGTCCCTGTAAAGCCCAAAGTTCAGGTTCACGTCAGGTTATTGTTGTTGTTGTTTTGAGCAGATCCATACAGTCGATGAAATTTGTGTCATACGCACTGTTCACAGACCCCCACATATGCATAAAATTGCAGTGTACTGTGGGATTAACGTATATTATAAAAATCAGTAGCACACACCTGTCTTTTGTTGATCTTTAAGCTGTTGTTTGAGGAAACCATTAATACTTTATTAGTAAAGTATGATTTTGGTCATACCTGTTTCTGTCTCTCTCTCAATCAAACATACATGTTCTTAACCTTCAGCCTTTCTGAGAGCCCACACTGTTCTGTCCTACATGAAAACATCTCACACCCCCCATGCACAGTCAATGACATGCAAAAGATAAGAAAGTTATTCATCTGGTGCTTGCCAAATGGACTATTTCTTAGTATTTCTCTCATCATGGTTTTCTTCATTTTTGTCATTTTTTTCTTTGGTTTATTTCTTTTCATCAGTGTTAATATCCTCAGGAATCTTGGTGTGATTCTGGAGACAGACCTTAGTTTCAGTAGTCATGTCAAAGCAGTAACTAAATCAGCAAACTATCATTTAAAAAAACATTGCAAGATTTAGATGTTTCGTTTCCAGCTAAGACTTGGAGAAACTAGTTCATGCCTTTATCACCAGCAGGGTGGACTACTGTATGGGCTCCTCACTGTTCTTCCCAAAAAGACCATTAGACAGCTGCAGCTCATCCAGAACGCTGCTGCCAGGATTCTGACTAGAACCAGAAAATCTGAGCATATCACCCCAGTCCTCAGGTCCTTACACTGGCTTCCAGTTAAATATAGGGTTAATTTTAAAGTACTTTTACTCGTATATAAGTCACTAAATGACCTAGGACCGAAATATATTGCAGATATGTTCACTGAATATAAACCTAACAGAGCACTCAGATCTCTAGGATCGAGTCAGTTAGAAATACCAAGGGTTCACACAAAACAAGGGGAGTCCTCCTTTAGTTACTATCCCACCCGCAGCTGAAATCAGCTTCCAGAAGACATCAGATGTGCAAAAAAATTTAAATCTAGACTCAAAACCCATCTGTTTAGTTGTGCATTTATTAAATGAGCACTGTGCAATGTCCGAACTGATTGCACTATATTTTCAGTTTATATATATATATATATATATATATATATATATATATATATATATATATATATATATATATATATATATATATATATATATATATATATATATATAATCATTTTCTAACTGTTTTTAAATTGATTTTAAGTAAATGTTTTAATCATTTTAATCATTTTAAAAGCACTTTGAATTACCATTGTGTATGAAATGTGCTATATAAATATACTTGCCTTGCCTTGCCTTATTTACGCTCTTTTATATATGATTGAATTTCTTCACCTCACTCAACAGAATAGATTACATAACTATAGTAAATCAAATGCTTGAGCAACGTTCCTGATGATGAATTTTGTAGGGAGTGGAATAGTAAACTGTTTTCATATTTTTGGAGTAATGTCTTTTCCATTGTTATGTACAGCAAATGACACTGAATTCAGCATCAGAGATGAAGGGTTTGTTGTGGATCCCAGAATCCCATTATCTGTGGCCCGCTGCAGTGAGGGTCAGTGGACACATGATGGCGTCACGTCCTGTTAAATGAGCTTTACTGGACCGACCAGAAGGATTTTTATCATCACTCTTTCTGCCAGTGTTTATTTCACTAAGACACATGTGATCTCTAATGTAAGAAAACCGAATTCAATCCAGCTTTGAATTCTGAATGTTTACTCTGAGGTCTGCTGTACATTCTGATATTCTGGACATGATTTGTGTGCATGTTGAGAGCAGCATTTACCATAACAGTGGAAAACCCTGTTAATCCTATCAGAGAAAACCATGCAATAATCTGTATAAAAAAATTGTGCTAAATTGATTTAACAAAACAGAAAGCAGCCGTCAGCAGGGCAGTGAAAACATTGCACATGGAGCTGCTGAGATCCTCTCTGTTTGTTGAGATCCTGTTGTTGTTGTTGTTGTTGTTGTAGTTTTTCGACTCTGTATCTTAAGACACATTCATCTTCATGCAAAGTACATGATACGATCACTATATACACGAAGTTTGATTTGGAATGTTTTTGAAAGAAGGCTCTCAACACAAAAACTGTATATTTGATCAAAAATACAGTAAAAACAGTAATATTGTGAAATAATATTGCAATTTAAAACAGCTGTTTTCTGTGTGAATCTGTGTTAAAGTGTAATGTATTTCTGTGATGCTCCGCTGTATTTTCAGCATCATTCCTCCAGTCTTCAGTGTCACATGATCTTCAGAAATCAGAATATGATGATTTACTGCTCAAGAATAATTTCTGATTATTATCAATGTTGAAAACAGCTCAATGTTTTTGTGGAAACTGTGATACATTTGGTTTTTCAGGATTCACAGATGAATAGACAGTTCAAAAGAACAGCATTTATTACAACTATTTTAGAAAATTATACATTATACATGCACTCATTTATAAAATACAATAAATAAATGCAGTTTATTAAAACAGCTGCAGTTGCGAAGACCATACAGTAGCAACATTTGATGTTTTACAGATTGATCTTTTTACATTTAGGGCAAATAAAAATCTTTGTATTTCATTAACTGATGCAAGGTAGTTTTATTGTATATGAAAACCACCATGAAAATAAAAAGACAAGTTCATCAGGAGTAGCATTTCCTCAAGCTGACTATACTAACAATCACATGACCTGATCACACTTGTCCAGTTATCATCTTAGAAATTGTTTTCTTGAACATACCTTGCACAGTAGACACACTGAATGCTGGAGAAGTGGTAGTTTGTTAACATGACTGTTGGCTCGGTTAGCGGGGAATGAAGCAAACTCTACACGTCTCTCAGGAAAGGTCAAAGTGTCGCTTCTGTGCGTCTGCCAAACTTATCTTGATTCTCTCGGCTGGGAGTGTTAAAGGGCTTCTCGACGCATTGATTCTCCTTCTGGAACAAAGCAGTCGTCCCCTCTGAAGAAGACAAGGACTTTTTCTTCATCTCAATGTCACCCCTCGTGCTCAATCACCGGCGCTCTGTTCCCGCTAATCCCACAGCAGAAATCCCGGGATTTGCAGATCTATCACTCCTAATTGACACTAAATGATCTGTCAGTGTATTGATGAATCTTTGAAGCCAAGTTGTCACTATATATTTTATCCTGAACAACTTTTTCCAGACAGTTTGACCGTGTTTATCTGTGCTGTATGGGTCTTAATGGAGAGTCATAAACACTGGCCGCGTGTCAAGGGCTGAAAACATTACTTTATTTCCCTTTAATGCTCTGAAGTTTACATAAACTCAGTCAGACACAGAAATGCATTATCCACGCTTTTGGGAAACTGAATACACAGTAACTTCAGGATATAAGTGCACTGAAAAAGTATATTTGAATTGTTTATTATCTTAGGGCTATCATTAAACACTGAATGCTTGAATGCTTTGATTATATTACAGACTTGAGATGTCATTACTGTCAGGATCCTTTAGGTGGCGCTCAACACCAGCAGAAACCAGCCTGTATCTCACATTAACCCCGTAAAGCCTGGTTTATGAAATTATAGTCGGAAAAATCGAATTCTTTGAAATGGAAAATTTTTTTTTAACCTTCAGACTAAAGAAAATCTAAAACAAATAGTCAGTAACATTAACAGACAGTAAGATGAGATGTAAATGATCCGCACATATAACACAGTGATTGAGAGCTGAAGAAATCAAGGCTCCTCAGAAGATGTGAGATGTTCTGGAGGCTTGTGAAGATCATTCCTCCGCTGAGGAACAGTGAAAGTAAAGCTTCTGGAAACAAACGCTCCTCAAAAGATCCTGAGGATCAGATTTGAGACTCTAAAACATGATTGATGGAGAATCAAGTAAAGCTGAGCTGCTTCAGTCCAGGAAGAGTTCATCTGGAGATATTACTGACCTTATTCTGACCTTTACTTGATCACAATCAGACAAGATTTGAGTCGAGCTGAAGCTGGATGCTTCTACAGTTACACTAGAAGAGATTTGACTCTAAACTATCAATCAGAGACAGAAGACATGAGGAGATGAGTGTGAAACAGGTTTAACAGCAGAGTTTGATCATGTTGATGATCATTTAGAGGCTTAGAAATGTGTATATCATATGATATACTCTCTAAATGATTATTCATTACATTAAAGTTTAAACATGATTATTTAAAATCAAATTTTGTTAAATGACGCAGTGTGTTCTCCTCAGACTGAGCAGACGAGCTGTGATGGAGAAGCTGATGGTTGATTTGTGATGTCCTCCACAGATCTGGATGCCGACCGGCCGCTGAAGAGCTGGACGAGTGAGTTTACACCTTCACTGTTTCACTTTGACACGCAGTGATTAGGAGCTCAAATCTCAAGAAACGGGAATGTTTGTTTATGCTCCAGAAAATAACCTCATGCTGAATTTTTCCTTGGATAATGTGAGAACAATCACTCTGATTAACAGACGGGATGGTGGGGTTTATATGTGTAACCCTCAGTTAGGGACTAGATCACTAGCACTGGACACTACACAGTCATCATATATTCATAGTGATTTACTGAACATTATGACTATCACCATGATTTTCATTTATTCATTCATTTTCCTAAAGATTGACTCATTACACTATCTGCACCTTGTAATAAAAATGTTTCTAACACTTTGCATTTAATGTTAAAGCATTTGTCATGAACTATCAATGAGAAATACAGTATATTTACTAATATTTGTTAATTCTAGTTAATAATGTTCTTCATTAAATGTTATGGAAGTTTGTTTATGCATTGGTATAAAAAATAATAATAATAAATGCAACTTTTTATCTAATTTATTATTTTTTTCCTCAAAATTATTATATATTTTCTTGTTTACATGTAGGAATGGTATTTATTTTATTTTTTTTACCCTGCCACGGACTAAAAAATAAAAAGGTAATTGTGACTTTCTATTTCAAATTTTTCTTGCAATTGCAATTTTATATCTCACAATTCAGAGTCTTTAATCAGAATTGTGAGAAAAGCATTAGAATTTTGAGATAAAAAGTTGCAAGTACTTTTTTTTTTTTCATCCCATGGCAGAAACAAGCTTCCCTAGTTTATTGATATTAGCTCACAGTGCAATAACTAATGTTAATATATACTTTTGATTTTGAAAATGTATTAGTACTGTAGAACTAATGTTTACTAGTGTAGTGAACTAATGTTAACAAAAGAAACCTTACTGTAAAGTCTTACCAAACTGATTAATGATTAATTAATTAAAGTATTTCATTTCTGCACCACTACCAGAACCAAACGCTGTTTTACTCGACTTGTCCCTGATCTCTTGTGTTTAACATGACATCTGTCCCTGTGTCTGAAGCCGGTGACTGAGGCACAAACCAAAAAAAGTGCTCTGACAATGAAAGAAGTGAGTAGATGATTCCCACGAGCTCTGTTTCACTTCAGACTCGTTTACTCTGTTTGACCAGACAGCAGCTCCGCAGTTTAGGACATTCAGACCGCATTCAAACTAATGGCTGCTCAATTATTATTATATTCCTGTTTAACTGTTAGCAGAAGATGCTTTTTACTTTTGACAGCTTCTCAGGACTTTTGTGAAAACTACAGATCTTCCTTCTGCATTTTTGTATTCCCATTCACGGATAGTCTCATCAAGCCCAGTGCATCATGGGTGTTGAAGTTCTTCTGCCTTTTTTTCCACCACATCCCTTCTCTGTTTTCTCTAATGGTGTGACACTGATTAAAACAAAAATCTAATTTCTACTGCATAGACAGAAAAGTTTTAGTAAACTTTGTGAATTACCCTTTTAAATCTTCACAAAAGTGAATTACTGATCAAAAACTTTATAAAAGCTGTAATACATCAAATATAGCAATGATAATGAAATAACAGTCTATATCAAACTAATGGCTTCTTTTTAACTAGTTGGTGCCATGTTTACTGCCACTTTACTCGACAGGATGTTGCGATGCAGTTGCTAGGGTCTTCTGACTGGTTGCTAGGTGGCAAACATGCCTGTCTTCAAATCTCTGATCTTTTGGTCTCTTCTTGAATGCATGTTAAATAACTTTTTCGTCAGGAGTGACAACCAGATATGTTATTACTATAATGTCAGTAATTTGTTCATATTAATGAGTATTTTATTTATTTATTTATTTTTTTTATGTGGTCAAACGCTCTGTTTAACCAAGCATTAATAAAACAGAAGCAAACATATCGATCTCTGAACTTGACATCATGAGCTCATGCACTCAATATGAACCTCCTTTACTCTTTCGTGGAAAAGTTGCTTCAACTCATGAATAAATAAGACAATAGCATCATCTTGTAAAGCCGTGACACATGACTTTTTGATAGAATCAGCATCAAAAAGCGGTGTCTGGTGCACGTCATTGTTGATTCCCTCTCAACCTCGTGTCACAGGTCACATCTCGACCTCATTTAAAAACCGTTGTTTTCTCTCGCCGCTTAATCATGGTGAGCTTTACCTCGCCGCGCTTCACATTGAACTCTGGCCCATTTGTGTCGATGGTGCATTATTCTGAAAAGTTGAGATCCAGTAGAGCGATGGCGAAGGCTGGACGTAGAGGCTTTCTGATGTCATTGCACTAAGACCATTAAATTTGACTGGGGGTCCGCGGGGGCCTGAATCTGCTGAACGCACTGCTTTAGAAATGAGGAGACGGTGTCACCTCGCGCTCATGAATATGAAGCAGCGCTCGTGCGCGCCTGCATTTATTTGTATATCAGGAACACAGATGAATCTTGTCAGTGACTAAACGAGGCTGGCATTTTTAATTAGCTTTAATTAAAAATGAGAGAAAAGGAAGAAGTTATCAATGTAGGATAAGGGGGCTTGTTACGAGGGTCAGGGAGATGGAACTGAACGTGGCTTTTGTGACAGGATTCAGAGAGTATGAGAGAGAATTACAAATGATATCAAAATGACCACGTTCATCTCCTTGAGGAGGAGCATTTCAGGGCACCTGGGCTGCTTCATGAGATACTAAAGCAACTTTGTGTGTATAATTTATGGATCAACTATTTAGTAAAATATTTTCAGTGTAAATGAAAAAATATTGTTTTACACACTTATATATTTTGTTTTTATTGAAAGACGAATTTATTTCTGTAGTGCTCCGCTGTATTTTCAGCATCATTCCTCCAGTCTTCAGTGTCACATGATCTTCAGAAATCAGAATAATATGATGATTTACTGCTCAAGAAACATTTCTGTTTATTATCAATGTTGAAAACAGTTTTCATTGTTTTTGAAAATAATTTTTTTGTGGAAACCGTGATGCATTTTTTTTTTTGTAGAAATCATTAATAACATTATAAATGACTTTACTGTCACTTTTGATCAATTTAATGCATCCTTGTTGAATAAAAATATTAATTTATATATAAAAAGGCTCACTTTGTAGTAAGTGACTAGTTGTGCCAAATATTGTCTCCAAATATTAATGCATTTATTGAATCTAACTTTCATGCATTTGTAGTTATTTGAATGTGCAGTGATTTTTAGGCTGCTTCACACTGTACTGTCAATCGGTCAGTCACCAGTTTGTCACTGCTTAGCACATTCTCCAGCTCCAGAAGCAGATTGAACGGTCAGTCAGTGCAGTGTGAGCTAGCCTTAAGAGTTATGTATATAATGCAACTCATTTTTTTACATTATCCAGACATATTTTTTTCAGTTTCATTTTTGAGTCTCGTTTATGATCTTCAGGCTTTTGAAGAACGATCTCTCAAGTCATCGTTGAATTGCATTGCATTGTATTCATTGAGTCATTTATCAGACACTTTTATCCAAAGCGACTTACAAATGAGCATATTTACTGATATTTATATCATTGTATGCAAGTATTTGCTATACTGACCTCATTGATTTACATTATAATGAGAAGTTCATCTTACTTTTTTTGGCAAAATCTGCACAATATTGCATATTTTTGCTCAGTTTGAATCTCTGAATAAAATGAATGTGTTCAGGCTTTTGGATTTAAGTGACATTTTATACAAGAAAATGTTTAGCAGAATGTCAGAGCTGCTCTTTTCCTTGCAATTAAAAGTGAACCATTCCTTTACATAAGTTAATAATATTTCTTAATGACTTAGTATCCATGAAAAAATAAATAAAAAAATAAAGTGGTAGCCACTTTGTTCAGTACAGAATGTAAAGTGACAGCAAGTTTGTTTTTATAGTTATTATTCCAGTTGTGTCGGTTTTGAGCTGTTTAGCTTTAAAGGGGTGAATTTGATAAAAGTTTTGTTCATGTTTTATGTATCAGCCTCTGGTTTTATTAACAAAGCTTTTCTTTTACTTTCTTAGCACTGTCAGACAGAGTTTGATGGTGATTTTGTAAACGTGTGCTCTCGTGGCAAACCTGAGCGCACACCAGAAGTCTGTCCAAAAAGAGGAGAAGGGCTGTGAAAGTTTGTCCTTCTTTGGGAGCGCTGCCACACTCTGTCCTGTCGAGTTTTGCCAATTAAAGCGGGTTCCCACTGTTCTGGGCAGCGGGCACGTGGCTCTTGGCACCGCGGCTCCTGCCAGGGCGCGCCGTGACTTCCGACCCCACACAGATGGGCTCGCAGGCAGGCCTGCGCTCCTGGAGCCCGGCCCGGCCCGAATGGACACGGAGGTCGCCGCTCTGGCCTGAAGGGTCCTGAGGGTGGGTGCCGCTGACAGGGCCCAAATGCTCGGCGCCGGGACGAGCACGAGTGTGTGTCGGGTGGGGGGGGGGTCTTTCTGGGGAGCCCCTGGCCGGAGCGCCGCCTCACAGCGGGAAGAGATACTGTCTTGATCACTGAATATTCATGGCCGCCTGGTCGCCGTGACAGGGGGCAGCGTGGAAGAGGATGTCAGAGCGAGAGTGAGAGAAACACAGAGAGGGAGGAAATCAAATGCCAGTTCACACACAATATAAACAGAACCGCGCCGAGGAGACAGACAGCATCTGTGATGATTGCAGGGATTGTGGGATATGCTGCAACTCACAGTAACACCCAGCAGTATCAGCAGCATATGGCCAAGTGCGTCTTGAGAAAAAACTTCATACTGCTCACGTGGTTGGTTTTAAATCCATAATCAGGCCCCAAGACCGAAAGCACTGGCTTTGGCGAGTAAATAAATCTGACTGTTATAAACATGTAATTCAATGATATGTAAGCCATAAGCCAGTATTTGCTTTTGTATACTGTTTCATTAACTACTGTAAATCATTAAATAAATGATTGAGGCCTGAAGCTAAACATCAGTATGCTGTGCATATTCACTCATAAATCACTTGTGATTTTCTCAAATAATTACAGAGAAACTGCAAGGAACACTTTGAATTAAACATATATTTTTGGGTAGTAGAAATACATTTTTGTTGTTGTTGTAAAAAGTACTTCAGTAATCTGTTTTATTTGAACAAGTTTTATTTACAACCTCAAAAAAAAATAAAATAGAAATAAATGTACAAATATATATATTTTTTTTTTTTGCTTCAGAAGACACTTATTCATCAGCATCCACTTTACGTTGGCCGAGAGAGCTCAACATGTTGTAACTCATTACTACAAATTACTAACAAAATACAAATACTAGCAACACAACCAAAACACAACCAAATGCAGAAGCGTACTACAAATACTCACAATGAAACCAGCAAGCATGTTTCTGTATTTGAATTAGCAGCACATTGTCGCATTTTCCCTACATGTGCTTGTCTCTGTTTAGTGTCTGCCTTGTTTGTCATTTCCATAGTTATTCATTGACCACACCTCTACCTTGTTTGCTCCCATAGTGACCCACTGGTCCTTTTGTTTTCCTATGTGTGTATATATATTGGTGTGAGAGACTCGGGTTCGAATCCACTGTGAGACACCAATGTGTCCCTGAGCAAGACACTTAACCCCTAGTTGCTCCAGAGGTGTGCGACCTCTGACATATATAGCAATTGAAAGTCGCTTTGGATAAAAGCGTCAGCTAAATGAATAAATGTAAATGTAAATGTATTTCCCGGTTTTCCTTGTCATTTTCTTTCTTAATTAAAGCCCCTGCATATAGACCTATGTCTCTGCCTGCTTGTTTACATTCCTGCAATGTTACAATATGCAAATGTTTTCTTAATTTGCTGTTGTTGTTGTTGTTTTATTTGCATGTGTTTTCTTCGGTTGCATGTTGAGCTCTCTCTGCCACTATACTATTATAGGTAGTTACATGAAATGTATTGTATTTTTCATTGGACTATTAGCAATATTAGCACATTTTACCTGCATTTTCTAGACATCCCAGTGATTCCAGACCTGGAGAAGGTTCAAGAGGAAGACCACACCATGCAGATCGCTGCTCCACCCAGGTGTCCTACAGTCCAAACAGTCATCATCAATAAGAAAACAAACTCTCATTAGTTCTGTTGGATCTTGTTGAGATAATTAGTTTAGTTAATTAAACTGTCTATCCACCCTTTTCTTCAACACGGAAGTAAGGCTATCGGTGAGACTTCCGGTTCATTAGGTAAATAAAAAGGAGAAAAACAATGTGCAGTAAATTGTAAAACTGTTATCACTACAAAACAGTGTGCTCATAATTAAGTTAATACATTGAAATAATATGTTAAGCAGTGCTGTGCCAGTTCCCTTTCAGTCCCAGTCAGTCACAGTCGACGTTATGAATGGGGATCTCGCCCGAGAGCCCAATCACCTTCAAGTGGTACAAAATAAGCCAATGGTACACAAAGTACTGATCTGCGGGATTTGCATCGCGAGCTCCGACCCGCAGAGCGGATATATAAGGAGCAACGCGAGCAACTCGCTTTCAAGCTTTCGCTTCGGAGCCAAGCACAACACTTGCTGCAATCACTGGTGTGTTACAAGCAAGAGCTAGTGTTGGTGTGACGGCGCGATTCAGTGGTTCGTCTGGGTTTCCTGCGACAGCTCCCGCGTTCCCCATAGCGCTTCAACACCTCTGAAAGAGCAAATTTCTTTCACAAAAGAGATACGGGCCGATTTGCAACTTTTTAAAGATTAAAGTTTAAAGTTTCTGGGTGCGGTCGATACATCGCTCCTCGTGACGGTGACGATCGCTGTGTCATGTGTCTGGGCTTCCAGCACGCTGAGACTGTGTTCGTCGATGGCTCATGTTCTCATTGCAGGGACATGACCATCTCGGCGTTGAGATCGAGTCTTGATTACCTTTAAAGGTATAGAGTCCCCTCTGCCACACCCCGTTCTAGCTATTCTTTTGCAAGAGGGGTACTTCGGCTGGTGGCCAGGGTGATCTGAGAGTTACTGTGTGGGCTTCCCCGACGAGCAATCCTCCTCGGGCCACACCCCCCTCACATACGCCGCAGCCGGTTGAGTTTTCGGATGAGTTTGCTGGACCCTCTCAGGCTCCTAACATCTCATTCGGGGCTCGCGAAGAGGACCGTATGTTGATTGCTGCATCACAAGGCGGGCTTGAGTCATCGGGAGATGAGGGTTCGGCTGCGTTGCCTCCTCGGGAGTGCCAGCGTTGTCCGAGTCCGATCCCAAGCTGACGGCCATGCTTTCCCGGGCAGCAGAGAGCATCGGGCTTGAATGGAATCCTCCACCCTGTCCCGAGCACTCGAGGCTGGATGATTGGTTCCTGGGGGCTGCTCATGCGGCTCGCCAGCACTCCCCTCTGGTTCTTTTCTTCCCGGAAGTGCACCGGGAAGTAACCAGTTAATGGAAGGCACCTTTAACTGCCTGAAACCGTTCTGGTACTTCCTCCGCCTTCACTGCCCTCGATGGCGGGGCGGCCAAAGGGTTTGCTGCGATTCCCCTGGTGGAATGGTGCATGGTGCCTCGCTAGCAGACATTTGTAGAGCTGCGGGCTGGGCGACACCTAACACATTTGTGACATTTTATAATCTCTGTGTAGAGCCAGTGTCCTCCCGGGTACTCGCCCCTTCGGGCCAGTAAGGACCTGCTCGGTGTCAATCCGCTTGCTGCGCCATTCCACTCCGTCGACTGGATGCGTGCGCTATTCTCCTCAGGTGAGTTCCTCAGTCAGAACCCTGTGTGGGACTAGGTGCCTCCATGTGTTGTGATTCCCCTTTTCTGGGTAATCCCACGAGTGTACGTCCACAGTAAGTCTCTCTGAAGCATGTGTCTTTCCCTTGGCAAGCCCCTTGCCAGCTCTGTTGTTGAAACTTCCACCCTGCGGGTTGGGTACCTCAGAGTTCTAATGTATCACCACCTTGGTAGATACCTGCCTTCTGTAAGTCCTTCCACGGGCAGGCAGCCTGCTAGCATACGTCCAGCTGGGATATGCTACCCAGTCTATTCTGTGTGAGCTATAGGCCCTCACTCGTGCTGGCCTCACTACAGGGTGCTATCACTCACACCGGTCGCTGGAAGACAGCCATGTGGCATTTTGTAAGGGACCCCATTCGTAATGTCGAACGTGACCGACTGAAAGGGAACGTCTTAGTTACGTATGTAACCCTTAGTCCCTGAAGGAGGGAATGGAGACGTTACATCCCCTTGCCATATGGCTGTTCCGCTGAACGGCCGGGTCACTGGCTCGGCTCCTCAGCGAAGACTTAAATGCGAGTTGCTCGCGTTGCTCCTTATATACCCGCTCTCCGGGGCGGAGCTTGCGATGCAAATCCTGCAGACCAAGGTACTTTGTGTACCATTTGCTCATTTTGTACCACTCGAAGGTGATTGGGCTTTCGGGCGAGATCCCCATTCGTAACATCTCCGTTCCCTCCTTCAGGGAACGAGGGTTACATATGTAACCAAGACGTTACTAAGAAATAGTAACTAGTTACTTCATTCATAAAGTAACTCAATTACTTTGTTGATTACTTACACCAAAAAGTAATGCATTAGTGTTAAAAGTAACTTTTTAGTTACTTTTTTAAAGAACGTTCCCATTAATGTCCTTTTTTGCGTTATGGTCTATACAAACACACAACTGACTTAAACAGAAAGTCATTTTTAAACACAGTTTTGATTAAATCAGGCCAACACAAACTGAATATTGTATATCACAAGGATTTCTGAAATAAATATCAAAACACCTGAATAATATATTCAGAATAACAAACTAAAGTGGCTTCTGCATCATAAAAGCTGTTGTGTTGAGCCCTTAAAAATGTTCCTTTCACAGCTTAAGTATGAAAACTATCAACAATGTACAACATAACACAAAACATTCTGAAATAAATAAATGAAATCAATCTGAATTATTCAGAATCATTACAGAATCATTATCTCGGATTTGTAGACTCACAGCTTTGTGGCTCCGCCTCCACCGGCAGATTAATTTCTGTTTATTAAACATAATTTTTTATAGTATCATATGAGACTATCAGCTTTTTTGCGTTTATTTTACATTAATCAACAATATGATAAGACACAGCCCCCTGTGTTTTATAGCCTAAAATAAAAGCTAAAAAAAGAAGAAAAATTGGTAAAAAGCAATACAAAACAAATAATGTGCCTGTTATGTTGTCATTTCTTTTCTAACTGAATGAAATGTTATAATAGGCCTAATTATTTAATAATAACATTAACAGTGAGGCATGCATCTAACTCTGTTTGGAGCTTAGTATAATACAATCAACAGAACAAGTCTTGTTATGTTATGTTAAGAAAGAATAGTACACAAACATTTCCAAAACTGTAAAAGGTCATTCAAAAATAAGGCATTCATGAATTATTTTATGACAAACATGTTTACGGTCTTAAGTGCACTCATTGATTAAGCCTATAAATTAAAATAATAATAATAATAATAACTATTATTTTTATCATTATTATCTATTATTATGCATAAGAAACTTTTATCCAAAACGACTTACAAAAGAGGAACAAATTATTCCAGAGTCAGTCACAATGCCAGGTTTATTTTATAATAATAATCAAGTGCTATAAGATTATCACAAATTAAACAAGATTTTGATGCACATATTTCTTATTAAATCGTTGTATTCCACCTCGTACTGCACTTGAAAGAGAATCACTTAAGACACTTTGCTGTAAACCTATTCCACATAATAATATTAATTAAAACTGTACGTTAATACGTAGGAGCTTGCTGCATGAATCCGTGAGTACAGTTTACAAATCCGAGGGAATGGATTGTGAAAGCGTGCGCACGGATAATGAATTCGCGGGTACAGATTCTAAAATCGAGGGTACGGTTTGTTATGAATTCGTGAGTACAGTTTATGAACTTACATGACGGATTGCAAAACCGTCGCCACGTAATTATTTTTTTTCTCCTACAGGTGACGTGCGGGGCTCTGCACATTCGAACCAGAAAGACACAGCTCACATTTGACTAAAATGTTTTTGTCTTTATGCTGAACTAAAGTAAAATAATGAGCATATTTCCACTGTTCTTTCACTCGCCTTGACTAGTCGGCATGACTGCCTCACATACTTGAATAAACGGAAACACGCCCACAGTGCGTCTTCGTGTTTACATTGGTTGGCATCCACCAATCCTGAACTACAATGCGTCACTGCTGCATACAGGTTAGGCTGTAGGCCATACTTCAGCCAAAATTATTAATTAAAAAAAGTAACGGACAATGCACCATGTGGTAATGGTAACGGAGTTAATTTATTTAAAATGTAATGCGTTACAATATTAGTTACTGTCAAAAGTAACTGCGTTACAGTAATGCGTTACTAATAACGTGTTACTGCCCAACACTGATGTTAAGACACACCAACATTCAATATCAAGCAGCAAAACAAACTGTTTTGTCCAGCTAAAAATAGCTGGACGGAGTGGATGTAAATGAGTCCAGAAGCCAGACCCATAGACAAATTTACATTTACTACATTTACTGCATCTTTTTCTTCCACACTTTCTCCTTCCACTCAACTTTCTGTTAACATGCTTTGATAAAGCACTCTGTGAACAGCCAGCTTAGTGGCAATGACTTGAGATTGGTGGGTTTTTGTTAAATGTGAGCCAAAATCATCACAATTAAAAAAACAAAGACTTAAACTGCTTCAGTCTGTATGCATTGACTCTATTTAATACATAAGTTTCAATATTTGAGTTGAATTACTGAAATAAATGAACTTTTCTTAGACATTCTAATTTATTGAGAAGCAAAAAAGTTTTTTTTTTTTTTTTTTTTTTTTTTTTTTGACTGCCCTTGAATTATATTGCATAGCTACAGTATTGTTAGTAATGGCTTGGCTAATGTTTTAACTGTACTGAATGTTGAGGATGGAGCTGATTGACCTGAAGCTTCTAACAAAGGTTTTAGCCCCGGAGCAGGAGGTGAGAGAGGTGAGCTCTGCCAGTAAACATAGCGTCTGTCCAGCTCTTTCTAGGCCGTGTAAGAGGGTCAGACCAACATATTTATGAAGGCACCAGGAGCATTCTTCATCTCATACTGTCCCACAATGTGTTTCAGGACTGTTCACCCAGAGATGAGTGCTCTGTCTTCATTTACTCGCCCTCACGCCGTCCAAACTCATACGACTTTCTTCTCTGAAATATGAAAAAAGATCCATGCCTCTTTTATACAGAATGATGAAAAGGACCGAAAAACATCAAAACAATAAAAAGCACCATAAAAGTGCATGTGATTCATGTAACTGTGATTCATTTAAAAGCAAAAACTGAAATTATCCATATCCAGATATATAATATTGAATACGTAATTCGTTATTTAATTTCTGACTATAATCTTTTAATGGCCAGGTCTAGAGCTAAAGAATCTAATTATTTAATTTATTTTTTTGATAATATTCAGTATGTCTTATATCTAATGTATCTAATTTGTGCTTTAGAATGGTTAAAAGCGAAACCATAATTGAACCAATAGATTCCAAAATTAAAACAGTGAAAACAGCATATTTTACACAGTATTGTAAAACATTTTTAAATGAAACTAAATCTATTACAAATTATTTTCCACTCTTTAAAGTTGAAACAGAACCAAATATAATTATTAAATGATTAAACTTATATATATATATATATATATATATATATATATATATATATATATATATATATATATATATATATAAAATAGAAATGCTCCCTACTAAAATGACTGAAACTGAAAGATGGAGCATTTTTTTTAATAGAAATGACAAATGCATATAACAAAAATACTATAATGTAAATAACAATTAAAAAAGCATTCATACAAATGAATATAATAAAAATAAACGCTATAATAAAACTAATAGCGTGTGTGTAATTAATGGTTTATCATAGTTTTGAATCAAATATTTTGAGGAACCCTCTCATTTTTGTATACAAGGACAGTACTTTATGACAAAGATCAAAATGTTTAATCAAAATTATTTTAAAGAAGCACGATAGAAGTGCATATGATATTCTAAGTTTGAGGAAGTGTCATGAAATCTGCTTTATTCTTACGTTTTATCAATTATATGGATCTTGACAGACATCACATGCTTACTACTTACACATGTCTTATATCACATTATATAGAAATAAAGATTTCCCCGACAGTGAGAGAACAGAAGAGTCATGTTTAGGTGCACTGCTCCTTTAAATCTAATGTATTTCTCCTGCTCTCTGTGGAGCTGATGTGATGGTTTGATGGTGTCTGTGCAGAAGGACGCAGGCTGGGATTGGGATCATCTGTTCACCGAGGTCTCCTCTGAACTCCAGACGGATTGGGATCAAGTTGAGCGGGAAGATCAGTCTTCACTTCCTGTGGCCCGAGGATGGATTTACACCTCAGGACTGACGTCATCTGCTCAGATAGGAAAATATTGTTCATACTGAATGTGTTTCTTGACGATGGCGTCATGTCGTTGTCGCTCACATCTCGTGGCTCACGCTGTGTGTGTTTCTCATTAAGGTTAACCTTGCAAACCCAGAGACATTGCTTTTCTTAACTGGATCAATCTGGAGACATTTGTCACCGTTTGTAGTATCTGAAAAAAAGCTTAAATCCAAGGTTAATGAGCAGCAAAACTAAAATCCAGTTGATTGAGTTAAAATGAACTTTGCACATCCGAGCAAGCCAGCCTTATCGTTATTGACCACACCATCGACCATCTGAGCTTGTCCTGTTCTCCGCTGAGCTTCACTGCATGTGGGTTAACATGATAACGTGCTTCATTCAAGTCACAATATCAAATATATGCATTTAAATCTCACTACATGAAAAATGCACATTTCTCATAAAATCATCCAGGATCAGTTATTCATTATTTACCATTATTTACCAAATGGTCATGTCGAGAGCTGAAAAACTAATTCAATATTTTTAGCCTTTTGAGGATATTTAGTATATTTTCGTGTATTAGTTTGTAAATGGGTTAAATGAGGAACTATCATTTTCACCAGTAGATGGGAAATCAAAACAGTGGAAAGAGCGTGTTTTACGCAGTGTCATTATTGTTAAATAAAACTATTAAAAACGGTTTTCAGCAACTCGGATACAGCTGAAATAGAATAAAACATAAACAATGAACTTAATGAAATTGGAAATGTCAATTAACTGAAAAACGTATTAAAACTGCTAATCTGAAACTGAAATATATATAAAGCAAGTTTTAAAAATATAAAAAGAGCAAATATATATATAAAATGAAGACACATAATGCTAATGACAAAAGCACATAAGAAAATTACTGAAACTTAATTAAAATGATAAAAATAAAATCTGATTCAGTACTTTAATAGTATATAAATAAAGCTAAAATAACACCATTCACTATAAATGAAAAAAACATGAACTTGATCACAAATGAGTGTAATCATAGTTTTAAATAAAATAAATTGAAAATGTCAATTATTTTTAAGTGTTTTTAAAGAGAAATCATTCACACTCAAGATAAAATGGTGATCACAACCAATTTTTGTGTTTCTTTAGTGTAATATCTCTGATTATTCATATTATAAACAAAAACATGAATTAAAGGGGTAGTTCACTTCAAAATGATCGTTCTGTCATCTTTACTTTCCGTGAACTCATTCAAATGTCTTCTGTTATAAAAGAAGATAATTTGAGAAAGTATTGAGTCAGTGTTTTCTCCACAGAAGAAAGAAAGTCACAGATTTGGAATAACTCGAGGGAAACTAAAGTCATTTTTGTGTGAACTATTTCACGTTGACTTTTAAAACAATTCTGTCTTGACTTCATGAGATAAGAGAGAATCACTTTACAAAACATAATGGGTACATAGTAAAAATATATTTGTCACAATGGTGCATAATTTTATATCGCCAGGAAAAATCTATATATTGCTCAACCCTAGTTCATTATTATAGCTATTTTCATTAATTAAAACTAAAACCATAAAAAGCAAATGACTTACAATTCACATTACATAAACAAATTTACTAAAAAAAATATACATAAAAATAAAATTGAATTATATCAGTGGTACTAAACACTGGCTCAAGGTCTAATGAAACTTCCAAGTGTGATGCAAGAGAATTTTCAAGAACCTGTGATGTACATGCAGTGTGAGAACACACACACACACACATATACACACACACTTGCTGTACTTTGTCTCTCTGTCTCTCTCCTCACATCAGCTTTTTTGGGCTCTTTTAATGAATTCTGCCCATATGCCCCGAGCAGCTGCCGCGATGCCCCTTCCTCCTCCCCCCCGCCGAGCTGTGAAGTGCCCATCCATGTACAGACAACCTCTAGCTGTCTCTCTCAGGGATGCCAGGGCCTGGCACCGCGCTCACAGCCAGTTTAGGAGGCGGCCGCTCAGATTAAAGCCCTGTGATAGCGGGTAACTGACCCGCCTCAACCAAACGCTCCCATAACCGACCCGTCTGACTGAGGATTAGGTGACAGCGAGAGAAAGAGATAGAGAGAGAGAGAGATGCATGGCATGAGACTGGGTCCAGCTCCTCAAAGTCACCTCTCTCTCTCTCTCTCTCTCTCTCTCTCTCTCTCTCTCTGTCTTCCTGTCGTTTTATCTGTTTCCATCTTGCTTTCTGTGCAGCTCCACAGTACTGCATCTCTTCTGAAGATTAAAGTAAGTGAAGCCATGGTTTACAGCAGTGTTCGAATTGTGTTAAAGCTCTTGGTGGGCCCCCCCACCCCACCCCACCCCACCCCAAAAAACAACAACAATAAAAAAAAAAAAAAAAACTAATACTATATATTTGTATTTATTTATTTCATATAATAATATAATTTCATTTACTTTACTTGTGAATTTCATTTACTTTGTGTGTTTCAGAACATGTTTTTGCAGCTGAGCATTTACTATATGTAAAATTAAATATAAATCTATATACTTTGAACAGTACACATGTAGGCATTTTATTTAATTAAAAAAAAAAAAAAAAAAAAAAAAAAATTCTTGAATGTAGTTACATAACCCTTTCATATTTTCTAGCGGAAGTTGTCATAGTTGGGTAAACTTCTGTAGTGGTGAATATGAGACTACATCAAATATATGGTTTGTCACAATAGTGTTTCTACAAGAGGAAAAAATATATAAAGAATTTGATATACGTTTACGATGCTGATGACCATTAATCAATTTTGATCTCTTGATTCACTATCAATTCACATGAATAGACCTACTGTACTTTCTTTCCTTGGGTTAAATTCAGTATTTTATTGCACAAATTAATATTCACTTGTGTGTGCTTATATGAGTATTTTTTTTTTAAAATGTATCATTTGAAAATCTAGTGATCATGTCTAAATATTTATTCAAATGCAAAAAAACAAAAAAAAACAAAACAAAACAAAAAAAACAGTTATGACCTGCAAAACTCTTTTGAGCAACTAGACTTGATACATGTATATTTTTAAGAGTGGGTAAACAATGGAATTGCAAATGGAATTTATTATTGTTCTTGCCACAAAATGACTTTAATTTGCCTCTTTACATTGAATTCAAAACCCTTTCTCCATTTAATTAATTAATAATAATTGTATTAGCCTATACATAATAACGGATAATTGGATACAATTCATAAAATAAAAAAAAAAGGTTGATCTGCATGTTTGTCTTCGGCGTAGTAATAATCAATGCATGTGTGTCTCATGCACAATTTCTGAGAGTTAGCAACACTGCTTTGTCATCGTTGACACAAAAAAAGCCTTCACCTGAAAAAAGCCTTCACCTCATGAACATGTTCATCAGTAATAATGTCCTTAATTACATGAACACTGTTTTTGAGCAGTTAGACAGTTGTTGCGATTGTTGACACCTCGTTGTAACAAAATGACAGTTGTGACAGTTGATTGGTGTGGAATTTGGCCCGCCCCTCCTGCGCTCTGATTGGTTCGCTGACTAGAAAGTGACAGTGATGAGCACAGCGTTTTATCTAAAGTTGATCATCCTTCAACTCTCGGCGCGAGAAAAAAAAAAAAATGCCCGAACACTCAGCGCTCGGCACGCTCCTGGCGTTTAAAAAGACGTGGCCCTCCCTTGGAGAACAACTGAAAAAATACGCTAGCTGCGGAAAAACGCTTTGGTGGACACGCGGCCTTAAGGTTGCTAGATTTAAAATTATTTGTTTAATTCAGAATGGGTGCAATGCTAGCTTTTTTTCTCAGAATTATGTTAGATGGCTAATTTACAATTAACAATCTGATAGTGAGCTAGCATCATAAAAAAACAACTATTGACAGACAAAGATTATAATAAAAGTGACTATACGATTTTAAGATAAACACTTATTCAGTAGCGGTAATTTAGGTGTACCAAACAATCAAAAAACTAAGAAATATTATCTTACCGTCATCGTGAGATAAAATAATGAGGAAGGATCATTTTGCCAGCCAATCACACAGTGACGTCGCGCCCGCAGTCTGTAAATTTCTTCAGAAAACAGCATGTAGAAATATTGTTTCTATTTTAGTTCTAATTAAAAACCAGACCCTCCAAGGTCATTTTTTGGGGCCTTGTGGGGGGTCCCTTGATGCATATGCAATTCGAACACTGGTTTACAATGAATTTTGCGTCTTGCCAAACAGCGCTCCTTGGCTTATATAAATTCACTGAAAACCACAGCCTCATGGGGCTTATTGCTTTTATAAAATGGTTATTTATTATGTAATGATATTAATAAAAACATTATCCTTCCACCAAACAATGTAGTTCCTCAGAAACAGTTGTGATTGTAACAAAGGGGTTGTCAAGCAACACACAAATGTAAACAAAGGTGTATGTTTGTAGAGTAATTTACAACAGTTTTGAATGCGACTCAACCAACCAGAATCAAGGACTGGAACGATTCATTTTACAATATGGCTTATTTTATATAGAGAAACAGTAACTATCAAGTAACTACCATGCACTAGCATGTTCTTAGCATGATTAGCAAGTGAATAACATGTTGCTAACATGATTATCAAAGTGACTAACATGTCGTTAGCATGTTTCTTGCTTGATTAACAAGTGATTAGCATGTTGTTAGCATTATTAACAAGTGACTAAAATTTAATTTACATGATTAACAAGTCACTAGCATGTTGTTAACATGATTATCAAGTGCCTACCATGTCACTAGCATGTTGTTAACATGGATATTAAGTGACTAGCATGTCATTAGCATAATTAGCAAATCACTAGCATGTTTTTGGCATGATTGACAAGTGACTAGCATGTTACTAGCATGTTGTTAGCATGATTAGCAAGTGGTTAGCATTTTGCTAGCTTGACTAGCATGTCATTAGCATGATTAACAAGTTACTAGCAAGTCAGTAACATGTTTCCAGCATGATTATAAAGTGATTAGCACGTCACTAGCATGTTTTCAGCATGATTAGCAAGTCACTAGCATGTTGCTAACATGACTACCAAGTGCATGTCATTATCAGGATCAACAAGCAATTAGCATGTCACTAGCATGATTCCCATTCAAACCATTTTTCTAGCTTGATTAGCAAGTTACTAGCATGTTGTTAGCATGTTTATATGCTTATCCAGCTAAAACCAGTTGATTCAGTAAAAAAAAAAAGAGCTAAGACCAGCTAAAACCAGCGTGACAGTGGCCAAAACCACTTAAAAAGACCAGCCAAAGCAACAAATCAGCTTGGAGTTTTTAAGCTTTGCTATGGTTTAAGTTTGCTCCACAACAGCGTGGCGCTAGCAGCGCATGTGCAGCTCGGTGAACCGGGTAGCTTGGTGAACTGTTTCATCATGTCAAAGAGTTACTCAACCTCGAGCCAATAGCCTTCGAGTATGAGATGTGACAGAGCTTGTGATTTGTTGAATGTAGTGAACGAATATGCCCTTCACTGAACAGTTTCATTTCAATCAATCAATCAATCAATCACCTTTATTTATATAGCGCTTTAAACAAAATACATTGCGTCAAAGCACTGAACAACATTCATTTGGAAAACAGTGTGTCAATAATGCAAAATAATAGTTAAAGGCAGTTCAGCGTTTGAATTCAGTTATGTCATCTCTGTTCAGTTTAAATAGTGTCTGTGCATTTATTTGCAATCAAGTCAATGATATCGCTGTAGATGAAGTGACCCCAACTAAGCAAGCCAGAGGTGACAGTGGCAAGGAACCGAAACTCCATCTGTGACAGAATGGAGAAAAAAAACCTTGGGAGAAACCAGGCTCAGTTGGGGGGCCAGTTCTTCTCTGACCAGACGAAACCAGTAGTTCAATTCCAGGCTGCAGTAAAGTCAGATTGTGCAGAAGAATCATCTGTTTCCTGTGGTCTTGTCCTGGTGCTCCTCTGAGACAAGGTATTTACAGAGGATCTGTATCTGGGGCTCTAGTTGTCCTGGTCTCCGCTGTCTTTCAGGGCAGTAGAGGTCCTTCCTAGGTGCTGATCCACCATCATGTCTGGATTCGTACTGGATCCGGGTGACTGCAGTGACCGTCTGGTATGGATACAGACTGGATCTGGTGGTTTTCAAAAGCCTCTGTTTCCACAGTCCATACTAGAACGTGAAAACAGTGTTCCAGATATATCCGCTCTGGAGACCGTCTAAAAAGGCCGGAGGCCAAATGAGAGGAAAGATTCTTTTCCAACAGGAACATTATAATGTGGACAAGGCTTGAGGAATTGTCAAATCAGGCAACCAATTGCTAAGCTTGCCTCATCAAATGTTATTTACCCTTTTACTCTTCCTGCAGCCGAAGCAAGCTCCGCAGGCAGCCCAAGCAGCTATATTTCCTACTCTTCTCATGCTCCCCTTTACTTCTCTGTTTTCCGCATCTCCCCACTGCTGCCGCAGGAGCCTTTCCCGTATCTTTCCACCGTACCTACTGGCCTACCGTAATTTGGCTATCAAACTGCTCCGTTATCCCATCTCAGCACTGCATTTCACACTCGCCCGTGCTCTCAAAGGATGATTTGAGCCTGTAGGCAGCGAAGAAGTCTCCATCCACAAATAGACATACATCGTTTGCAGATATAAGGTATTCCATTGTACTTTAACAGGTAATCTGATACGTGCCATATTTTAAACGAGCTCTCACTAACGGAGTTTAATGCCACAGTTACGTTAGAATGCATCTCATTCTTGTTTCCGGGGCGGTGCCTCAGTCCCATCATGAGGCACATGGTCCGGAGTGCGTATGACCAAGGAATCAGTTCAACCGAACTCACTCCAAATATATGAACTTACCTGTTTTTTGAATACCTTATATTTAAGGTGTTCGTTTACATCCATATTAGGGTTAAATCATTGGACTTTATATGAAATCTACTATTGTTTTGGCACCGTTGACTGATTTTGCTGAACATTTAGACTGATAACGTGCGCAGATGCGGAAAATTTGTCACAGGACAAGCGAGATGAAAGCAGTGCCGACTACATGAACTAGCTGTTTTAAATATAGTATTTTATATTTAATGCCAGTTTATCAGTATGTCCGAAAGTATATTTTTTGATTATTGGTGAATCCATAGCCTCTTTTTCGTGCACCTTGTAACGGCCACCTAATGTTATAATGTTCATGACATGAATGTTGTATGCCTTTAAGATGACACGTTATTGTGTGCGCGCTGTTCCAGTGTACGCGTGCGCAGTGAGAGTACAGTTTTGCTCGTGAGAGGAGAGAGGTGACCGCTCTACCGACTGCTCCTTTGATTTATTGTTTACTTTACTCTTATTTGTAGCGTGTTTTCAGAGTGTTTTTCCCCTGTTAATATTCGCTCTATGACATGTATGCGAAGAGTGCATTTAACTGAGAGGAATTATATAAAGACTCGTGAAACTACCATCGTTGGCGTTGTCTTTTTCTATTCATCCTGGGCAGACTTACAACTCTGACAGCGTTACAACCTGCATGGTTAAAATGGCAAATAGTAAGCTCTGACAAGAATAAAGAATCTTTCTCTTACTCCAACCATGCATGATTACATCATCGATACTTACCATCGATCTCACGTGCTGACAATATGACGATATGACAATGACCACATCACTGATTCATGGCACCTATTCGGGGTACACTGGCACAGGAAATTCTATTTATTTTTGCACGCTTAATTTCGAATACAGTGACTGTACCAAGATATTTCTGACTCGTTATCGGAAGCAGCTCATTGGATTTGCTAAACAATTATTCAAGTTGTCTACCCTCGTAGACAATCAAATCATCCTTAGTATTGAACTCCCTGTCAGGCGCTGCAAGAGTGCTCCCGGTTGAGCCAACCTTTGCCTTCTCTGTTCAGCTATCAGCAAAGCTTAATCATATGACATCGCGAGTATTAAACTCCTGTCAGATGCTGCAAGAGCTTTCCCGCTTAAGCAATCTTAGACTTTCCATCCGACCACCAGAGAGGCTTACCCGACTAATCCCCGATTAACCCGATAAAAAATATATATATATTATTTCAGTCAGCAACACGTACCTATTGAACACCAACGAGTACATCGGAGCTAAAACAAATTTTCCCTCCGATGGCAAGATGTACCCATCCAATACCGCAAATTAATCTTTCGCCGAACACCAACGGGTGCTTCGCAGATAAAACAATCTCGATTTTCCCTCTGATGGCCGGAGAAACTACCCATCCGGTGTCGCAAATGTAAAAATATATAAATAAAAACATAAAAAACCCACCGGATGTCGCCCATAGCCTCCTGGCCAGATAACCTTACTTTTTCTATCCTATGGTCAGCGAGGCTTCTCTCTTCGATGCCAGGAGCTCAAGCTCCCATCGGATGCTGACGAGAGCCTCCCGGCCAGACAACCTCACCTTTTCCATTCTGCGGCCAGCAAGGCTTACCCGTTCGTTGCCAGGAGCTCACACTCCCTTCGGACATAGGTGAAAACCCCTGGCTACCTTTTCTTGCCATTCTGTCTTGCATATGGAGAGGTTTTACCCATCCAATGCATGGAATCGGGGCTGACATTGGATGTAGGCTAGACAACCTTACCTTTTCCGTCTTTTGGCCAGCGAGGCTTAACCGTTTGATCCCGGGAGCTAAGCTCCTATCGGACAAAGGTAAGAGCCTCCCGGCTAGACAACCCTTTCCGTCCTTCAGCCAGAGAAGCCTACCCGTTCGATGCCGGGAGCTAAGCTCCTATCGGACGTCGGTCAGAGCCTCCTGGCTAGACAACCTTACCTTTTCCATCGGCCAGTGAGGCTTACCCGTTCGATGCGAGTGCTCCCATCGGAAACTGGTGAGAGCCTCCTGGCCAGACAACCACTGGTTGCACAGACACAGATACCCCTTACTAGTAACCCCCCTTTTTTGGCATGGAGACAGAAATTACATACCCAAAATAAAAAGGTTTCTGCTCATGATTCTTTCTGACTAGATACATAATCAACCTTTGTTCACAAAGCTGACACTTTAAAGTTTACTGTTCAGGAATCAGAATCACTCAGACTGTTATGATAATAGAGATATATAAGCTCAAACATAAAAACAAAAATAAAAATATTAAAAACATAAGTTTTAAATGTATTTAAAAAATTGTTGATGTAGGAAATGAGTTTGAAAACACAGTGTAGCTGAGGCCACAAGTCTTCCAAAACTTCATAAAAAATGTCATAATCGAATCTGTAAAACTGTGAATTTTATGAAATATTTTCTAAGTCCATGTCATGTGTGTTTTTTAGAGAAGGCTAATCAGATTGATTTATGGCCCTTGTCATCTCTGTAAGACCTCACATGTAAACTCTTCTCTGTATTTTGTGTGTGTGTTGGCTTTGCAAAACGTCTCCGGTTACTATCGTAACCTCGGTTCCCTGAGAGGCGGGAACGAGACATTACGTCAGCTAAGACGTATATGGGAACTCTTCCCTTCTCCACTTTCACTGAAATCTTATTGGCTAATGCCAGCTGGGGACAGTTGGCCAATTGACGCGAAGCATGCAAATACTGGCGGGTAAGCGTGCAGTATAAAATGCATGGGCGCGAAAATTACGTCAGAATCACGACTGAACGCTAGCACAGCTGATCAAACAGCGACCACGGCGGCTAACGTAATGTCTCGTTCCCGCCTCTCAGGGAACCGAGGTTACGATAGTAACCGGAGACGTTCCCTCTCGAGGCGGTAACTCAACATTACGTCAGCTAAGACGTATATGGGAACTGTATAAAATCCCACCGTGAGAGCAGTGAAGATAAGCCCTGAACGGAGTCAATCTCCCTCACACAAGCAGTACAGTTCTAGCCAATGGCCGTGTCGCTAAGAGTGCTTGCATCTGATAGGCGGAACTAGGCCAATGAGACATCTGCTCCGACCCTAACAAAATATGCATAACTTCAAGCAATATATCGAAATCTGCACTAACCAGGGCAGACACAAGCAATAAGCACTCAAGCATGAGAGTTAAACAGAGTCGACGGCGTTTGCGGTGACTGCTGCATAAACCATTTAAACCATAACACAGAGTTAGCAGCCATGGTAACTACTGTATAGCTGGTTATAACAGCTTTACTGAATAAAACTTAACTCACCGAAAATACATGTGACGCTACAGAGGGTACATCCAGCTTGTAAAACCTGGCGATTGTGTTCTGGGAAGACCAACCAGCAGCAAAACATAAATACTGGACAGACATACCTCTAGACCAGGCCCATCAGGAAGCATTTATAATGTCCTCGCAGAATGAGCTCTGATGTTGAGGGGATAATCCTTCCCCTGGCATTTGATAGCATCCACGATCCAGTGAGAAAGTCTCTGTTTAGAAACAGCACGTCCCTTATTACATCCACCAAGCACACGAACAGCTGGTCCAACTGACGAAAGGCGGCCGAGCGATTCATATACATCCGTAAAACCCTAATAGGGTCCCGGCGCTCTGAGTATCAGCGTCGCGCGAGGCTGACGGCTCAACAGATAAGGCGGGCAGGGAAACAAAACGGTGTATTGAGTGACTTCGAAACGAAACCCGGTCTCGGCCGGAGAGTGACATTACAGTCGCCAGGCCCGAAACCAATGCAATATCGTTCACCAAACACTCACAAAATTCTCCAAGGCCCTTCGCTGAGGCGAGAGCAAGAGGCAAGGCAGTCTTCAGGGAAGCTCCTTAACCGCAATCGAAGCTAATGGCTTGAACAGTAGTAAGAGATAGAGCCCTCAAAACTAGAGCGAAATCCCACGGCGGCACGGAGGGCGGCCATGAAGTACACAATCTCCTTGCTCCCCTTAGAAAACTGAATACCAGAGCGTGCTTACCGATCGTTTACCCGTAACCGGGGAACGAAAGCGGCAATAGCGGTCACATACACCTTCAGCGTGGATGGTTTCAAACTCCCGCTATCCAACTGTGCTGTAGAAAGCGCAAAACATCCGACACGGAACAGGTCCCCGGGTCAATATAAATGTTCTCGCACCATTTTGTGAAAACTCACCACTTCTGCGCGTAGCAGCGAATGTTTGATGATGCTCGCGTCTCAGTAAGTGTGTTTAGCACTCGTCAGTGCAGAGTGTCCCGCTCATTAGGGTCCCCGCAGCGGCCACACATGAAGGTTCCACAGCTCAGGGCTGGGGTGCTATATTGGGGTGCCATTCGCCTGAGACAGCAGGTCCTGCTTGAGGGGGATTCGCCATGGGTGAGCCATCAGTAACTCTCTCAGGTCCGCGAACCAGGGCTGAATCGGCCAGTTCGGGGCCACGAGTATAACTGACGCTTTCTCCTCCCTGATTTTGCACAACACAGGCAGAATCTTCACAGGAGAGAATGTGTAAGCCTGGCTTCCGGCCAGCGTGATGTCAGAGCATCTCCCAGCAGGGGGGAGTGAGATGGCAAACGTGTTCTCGCTCGTGGCAAACAAATCCACTTCCTCCCTCCCAAATCATTAGATCTGATCTTGGGTGAAGCCAACATCTCCTTGAGGAATCCCGTTCCTCAAAAGCATGCTCACTCCACGGTTCAAAGTACCGGGGATGTGCGACGCTCCTATGGAGATTAAGTGTCGGTCCACCCACAACAGGAAACTCGCTGCCTGTTTGAATAGAGCTCTGGAGCGCACGCCGCCCTGGCGATTTATGTACGAGACCACAGACGTGTTGTCGGTTTGAATCAGTACATGTTTCCGCTCCAATTTCGACCGAAAGGCTTGCAGGGATATTAGGACACCGCTTCCATTATTCCAAACGGTTTATGTGTCACCTTCTCTGTGACTCCGACCACAGGCCCAGACGCACTGCTCCCCAGCCTAGATTCGCATTCGCAGAGAAAAGAACTCCTGGGCTGAACATATCCGGGCTGTTCCACGGTCTCAGAGTGCTGACGCAACTGTGAATGACCATAAGTGCTTGTGGACCGAAGACCACGCCCTCGGCGGAACTTGAGTTACAGCCAAAACTGTAGCGGCCGCAATGTAGCAGACCCAGATGGCACACTGAAGAAGCCGCCGCCATCAGTCCCAGAAGCCTCTGAAATTTCCTCAGTGCAAATGACCTGCCCAGTCAGAAACAGCGCAGAGTCGATGAAATGCTCTAGAGAGAGATGGGCTTGTATCGCCATCGAGTCCAAACATATTCCCAGATATGTTACAGTCCGACTCGTAAAAACACGCTCTTCTGCATATTCTGCATATTCACACGCAGTCCCAGCGTATCCAAACGGCGAAGCATTGTTTCCACGTGACTGATAGCACATCTCTTGAGTGGGCTAAAATCAGCCAATCGTCCAGATAATTCAACATGCGCATTCCACTCGATCTGAGGGGAAATTTCGCTCTATCGCTCTTTCTCTAGCAGACTGAGAACTTCCTGTCGCAGAACAGGACGGTTTTGGGGCAAAGTCAGTGACGGGACCACGCCATTGAAGCGCGGAGGTCTGCGCTTGAATTGGAGAGAATATCCGTCGTGAATTATTCCCAGTATCCACGGTGAAACGCCCGGGATAGCCCTCTTACCGTCCATGAGATGACACGGCGGACGCGTTACCTCTACAGCCACTGATGGCTTCTTATAATCAGGGCCCCGCCCCCGCGAGGCTGGAAGCACTGGCGGGAGGGCGGGCGCGTCGCGTAATGGTATGACACTCTTGCGCCATCCTGAGGCCATTATAATCATGGACTGTGGCACTGCGCTGTTTGAGACAGGGCGAGTGACACAACGTTGGGTGCAAGAATTTGTATATATGCTTCTTTAGTACAATTTTTACTCATAAAAAACATAATTTAAACACATATAGCAATCGTCGCCCATAGGGATGTGGGGGACATGATGCATGCGTCTTTGTGGTGTTGGCACTCTCGCTCCTTCGCGAGGCCATTATAATAATAGGTTGTGGCTCTGCACTGTTCTGAGACAGGGCGAGTGACACAGAGATGAGTGTAAGAGGAAGTAAAGCTCTTTTGTTGATAGTAACATGCTTTTATTGTGGAACTCACACAAACAGCATTCAAACAGACATAGCAATCGTCGCCCGAAGAAACATGGGGGACATGATGCATCTGAACATTGAGGGTGACACCGTGTTTATGTGGTGTTGGCACTCTCGCGAGGCCAGTATAATCATGGGTTGTGGCTCTGCACTGTTCTGAGACAGGGCGAGTGACACAGAGATGAGTGTAAGAGGAAGTAAAGCTCTTTCGTTGATTGTAACATGCTTTTATTGTGGAACTCACACAAACAGCATTCAAACAGACATAGCAATCGTCGCCCGAAGAAACATGGGGGACATGATGCATCTGAACATGGCGCTTGGGGGACATTACCTTCCAGGCTCTTACCACTGGAAGGTAATGTCCGGGTTCCGGTTCAGAGCGGGGTGCCACTGCGGGTTATTTAAGCTGGTTTTAGAGCCTGGCCAGGTGCATAATAATCTCGCAGAAGAAGACTGGGGTGAGCGACGGGGTATCACATGGCTCATACCTTGGAGCGCTTTCTACGTCTCTGAGAATAGCTCCATGACGTCACCAAAGAGGCCGGAGGGAGCAACTGGAACGTTTAGGAGCGGCCTACGGTCCACGTCTTTCAGGACAACTAGGGTAAGCCATAGGTGCCTGTAAAGATGACCATGAGCTCCATGAAACAGATGAGCAGAGCGCTTAGTAGCAATCAGCGAGAGATCAGTTGCCGCGTGCAGATCCTGATGACGTCAGCGCTACTGTGCCGCCGTTTGCCTGAAACACCTTGAGTATTGCCCTGGCATGAAGAGCAGAAGCTGCACTCGCTCTTTCTAGACTGTGGTCCGAAACCAAAAGCAGAGTGGGTGCGCGCCGATTGGGGTGAAGCCCACGATTTCACCACGAGCTCTTGCATGCCTAAATGCCGTCTGGTAGCAGCTCGATTGGAGGAGCCACGAGTCTAGTTACCTATCACAGGCTCGTCAGGTGCATTGCAAGCGAGACTCAGCTCCGTGACGACCTTTCCGAAGACCCTGACGAGCTTCTCCTGGAGGTCTCAGGGCCCTCTTGGTCGGGGCGGTCCCACTGAGAGGCCCAAACCTTTTTCGACGTCGAAGCGACATGGAGTCGTTTTCCTCGCCAGCTCCGAAGAGGACGAAGTTCGCGGAAGCTATAGTCCACCACGCCGACGTCAAACTCGTCTTCGGGCGGGGGAGGGCCCACCAGCGGCTCGCTGGCGGCAGTTGGCCTCATTCCTGCCGTCCTCCGAGCCACTCTGGCTCTGAGGGCGCGCACTGGCAGCTCGGTACAGTGGGCGCAAGTGTGGTCTGTGTGAGAATCCCAGGCAGGTCACACAGAACTGGTGAAGGTCCGAATCTAGCATTAGCAGCCATCGGATGCGGAGAGGAAAAACAGGGTGAGTAGTCCTCTATTGCAACTTCCACGATGACTTAGATAAGACTTCTAGCGTGAAGAAAGAGATTCTGACGTTATTTTCGCGCCCATGCATTTTATACTGCACGCTTACCCGCCAGTATTTGCATGCTTCGCGTCAATTGGCCAGCTGTCCCCAGCTGGCGTTTGCCAATAAGATTTCAGTGAAAGTGGAGAAGGGAAGAGTTCCCATATACGTCTTAGCTGACGTAATGTTGAGTTACCGCCTCGAGAGGGAACTCCCCATTCATGATTGTATTGTTCTCACCAAACGAGTCTTTCACACCTCCGCCAGGTATGACACATTATCCGCATTATTCTTTTATCATTATTCTTTTGTTTTTATTCCACCTTTATTAGCATTGATTGTGGTTTTTCAGGCTTTACAAAACAACAAAGCAGCGATCTCACTTCAGTCTCTGTTTGCATTTAGCCCTTATTTATCAAAAGTCTTACTATAAAAATACAACAAAACATTTTCTTATGACCTTACGTGAATTATTGAAACAAAAATGCATTATGAAGAAGAAAAGCACCTGCTATTAGTAACATTGTAGCTAACGTTAGCATCAAGCTACATCAGACAATTTATGAAATTATTAGTACACTTTTACTCAAAACTCACTTTAAACCCCGATCGAGTGTTTATAATAACTTCCTTTAGCGATCAGGGGTGGAATTTGGTCGTTTACTATTGTAAAAATATATTATTTGTAGCCTTTTTCATCGCTGCACAAGTTAGCATTTCCCATGTACATTTTCGATTTTTTCTATAAAAACGCCCCAGATCTCAAGAAAATCTCATACCAAGCTTTACTATCGTAATCGCGGGTTTATTATTCGGATATTTCGTGTGTAAAGAGGTGTTTCAGTGTTGTTTTGGCCAGATAACTACCAGGAAGTGTGCAGGAAGCATGTGACACGATGGGGCGGTGTCCAGATATGACACTGTAAGATTGACATTGGGAAGGCCCAATCGGAGTCTGAGTCACACACAGCACGAGCTGACAACATAGCAAACACATACACAGATCGCTGGGAGAGGCTGTTTATCATCTGATCGCGTAAATCCGTGGAAAATGAATAGAAATGACGATTCTGTCTGAAGAAATATGAAGTAAACATCAGTAAATGTATCCATATATCTCCACAGATATGCATCTTTGGTCTATAAATCCTTATTGACGCTGTTCAGTGAGTCTATGTGAACACAAATAAACCGCTCGACGTGACCGAATATGAGTGAGTGGTGAATTTCTATTCAAAATGTGGCATAATACGGATTTATTATTTTGCACTTCTGACATAAATCACTAAATATCTGTCACTGCAACAATGTTTTATCAAAATATTGGTCAAATATCGAAACTAGAGTCTTTAAACTTTCAATTGATGCACAGTTTGTCCAGATGAAGTAAGACAGTGATGTTTAATGTGCTGTGAAAGTGAAACAATAATAAACTGGGGCCGTCGGCGATGTTTGCACGTAAAGGGGTTTTAAACTGAACTGAGATGATGACCTCACTGAATTCAATGATGAACTGCCTTTAACTGTCCTTTTGCATTATTGATACACTGTTTTCCTAATTAATGTTGTTCAATTGCGTTGACACAATCTGTTTTGTTTAAAGCACTATATAAATAAAGGTTACAAATTATTTAAATTTCAAATAGTTGATTTCTATGTAAATATGTTGTAAACTCCAGTCTTCTGTGTAAAACGTTCTTCAGAAATCATTCTAATATGCAGATTTGCTGCTTTTCTTTTGGGTAACATTATAAATGTATTTACTGTCACTTCTGCTCAACAGAATGGATACTTGATGAAAAAAAAAATCTTGACCTGTTAATCAGAAGAAAGTCTTTTCTTCCTGTCTCTTGTTCTCATGGCTAGTAAAACAAATCAGGGGAAGTCATACATTTTTATTAAAAATGCCCTCTGGCCTTAAAAGTGAAGCTCCACGGGTCTGAATTCATGTATTTGGATAGAGTCGGATGCTTAATTGTCGTTCAGAATGGAGATAATTGGCTAATATGTTTGGGTGGTGACAGAAGCTCCTCCATCTTATCTGCCCTCAGTATCGCCCATACATAAGGCCCAGGGCAATATACGGCCATGTAATTAAAGTGTAAGAAAATGTGCAGATTGAGAGATATGGGAGAGTGAGGGGTGCGGACAGATGTGACCAAGCGTGGAAGTCATGGGATGTTATGAGCACACGCTTATACCTGCCTGACCGCGTGCCGGGCCTCGGGTCCTGACCTCTTATCAGGGGGCCGTATTGTTTAATTCCTCACTGGCTTTGGCTGCAAGAAAGCACATGACTTCATATGTGTAGATACATCGGGTCATTAATGCACTAAGATTCATATCGTGAGGAATCAAACTGTCCTTTATCTTTAGAGATAAGAGAGTCATTATTTATGAAAACATACTATAACTTTCAGAAATAAAAAAAGAGCATTTATCAAATCAAAGCAGAAAACGTCTCATTCTGAAATGCTCCAATTTTATAATGTCACACAGATAAACCATTTAGATGTCAATACAACCTTGTGCCAGACAGTCAAAGTGATGTGACATAAAGAAAATAGGACAGATACTGTTATTCCTCTAGTTAAATGTGGTAAAGTGTGTGGAAGAGTCTATTAGAAACCAGCAACTCAGGTTTAAAGTGATAGTTCACCTGTCATAATTTACCTCCATGTCCTTGTATGATTTTCTTTGTCATGCATGACACAAAATAAGTTATTTGAAGAATATTCAGCTGTCCATGAATTAATAATTTGCACTGTCCAAAAGTTTCGACCCCAAAGTGAATAATGAGATAAAACGTGAAATGGTAATGTTTAATAACTCAAGACACCATTGTGAGATAAAAAGTTGAAATAAAAAAAGCCTTAAATTATTAGATAAAATGTTATAACAAAAAGATTATAACAAAACAAAAATATAACTAAATAATTATGAAATTGTTAAAATTATTATGTAGCCACAGTTAGGAAATTTAACAGTCAAAACAATTATAAGGGAAATCATACTTATGACAAATTAAAAATTATACCATCATAATTAGAAGATAAAGTCTTAATAATTATGACAACACTGAAATTATTACATTGCCACAATTATGAGATAAAAAGTTGAAATCCAAGTAAAAAATGACAAGATAAGTAGTAATTATGACAAATTCAAAATTCAATTCAATTCAAGTTAAAATCATAAGATAGTGACAACACTGAAATTATGTTATAATCAGTTATTAAATAAAAAGTAAAAACTTTACAAGATATGAGATCATAATTATAACAAAAATTTGCAATTTTTGTTACAATTATGACTCTACGGTTGTGGTTTCAAGACTTGTCTGGCAATACCACGACTGAGGTGCCCTTAAGCAAGACTCTTGAGCATGGCGCCGCAGCATAAATGGCTGCCCACTGCTCCAGGTGTGTGTTCACTGCTGTGTGTGTGCACTTTGGATGGTTAAATGCAGAGCACAAATTCTGAGTCTGGGTCACCATACTTGGCTGTATGTCACTGTCAGTTATGACATACTAAGTCCTCATTATGAGAAAGTTCCTTCATCCATTCTCCAAACTAACAACTATGAGATAAAATCAAAATAAAGGCTAGTCAAAATTATGAGATCATAATTCTGACAAAAAGTTGAATTATGAAATATGTATGCGTTTCTAATTTCAATATTTTATTCAGAATACAACATAGATGACATATCAAATGTTTAAACTGAAAAAAAATGTATAATTTTAAGGGAAAAATAAGTTGATTTTCAATTTCATGGCATCAACACGTCTCAAAACAGTTGGGACAAGGCCATGTTTACCAATGTGTGGCATCCCCTCTTCTTTTTATAGTGGCTCAAGTTTAGGAATAGGAATGTTGTGCCATTCATGTCGAATACAGGCTTCTAGTTGCTCAACTGTCTTAGGTCTTCTTTGTCGCATATTCCTCTTTATGATGCACCAAATGTTTTCTGTGGGTGAAAGATCTGGACTGCAGGTTGGCCATTTCGGTACCCGGATCCTTCTTCTACGCAGCCATGATGTTGTAATTGATGCAGTATGTGGTCTGGCATTGTCATGTTGGAAAATGCAAGGTGTTCCCTGAAAGAGACGACGTCTGGCTGGGAGCATATGTTGTTCTAGAGCTTGGATATTCCTTTCAGCATTGATGGTACCTTTCCAGATGTGTAAGCTGCCCATGCCACATGCACTCATGCAACCCCATACCATCAGAGATGCAGGCTTCTGAACTGAGCACTGATAACAACTTGGGTTGTCCTTGTCCTCTTTAGTCCGGATGGCATGGCGTCCCAGTTATCCAAAAATAACTTCAAATTTTGATTCGTCTGACCACAGAGCAGTTTTCCACTTCACCACAGTCCATTTTAAATGAGCCTTGGTCAGAGAAAACTCCTGCACTTCTGAATCAGGTTTAAATATGGCTTCCTTTTTGAGTTTTAGCCGGTAACGGCGAATGGAATGGTGGATTGTGTTCACTGACAGTGTTTTCTAGAAGTATTCCTGAGCTCATGTTGTGATTTCCATTACAGTAGCATTCCTGTATGTGATGCAGTGCTGTCTAAGGGCTGAAGATCGCGGTCATCCAGTATGGTTTTCCGGCCTTGACCCTTACGCACAGAGATTGTTCCAGATTCTCTGAAACCTTGTATGATATTATGCACTGCAGATTATGATAACTTCAAACTCTTTGCGATTTTTCTATGAGAAACTCCTTTCTGATATTGCTCCACTATTTTTCGCCGCAGCATTTGGGGGAATTGGTGATCCTCTGCCCATCTTGACTTCTGAGAGACACTGCCACTCTGAGAGGCTCTTTTTATACCCAATCATGTTGCCAATTGACCTAATAAGTTGCAAATTGATCCTCCAGCTGTTCCTTATATGTACATTTAACTTTTCTGTTCTCTCATTGCTACCTGTCCCAACTTTTTTGGAATGTGTAACTCTCATAAAATCCAAAATGAGCCAATATTTGGCATGACATTTCAAAATGTCTCCCTTTCAACATTTGATATGTTATCTATAAGTTTATAAGATTTTGTATAAATTATTAAATTACATTTTTACTCACAATTTTTACAGTGTGCCAACTTTTTTGGAATCGGGTTTGAATATAATTATTACATAAAGTCATACTATGTCACAATTATGAAATTAAAAATTTAAATTATGGCAGAATAAAGAATAAAGTAAAAATGTAATGATTTTCTGACAAAAAGTCACATTTATGACATAATAAGCCATACTTATGAAAAATTTCTATCCATCCTTTCTCCAAACAACACACACTAGGTAGATAATAGGAGATGAAGTTGAAATTATGAAATAAATAGTCAATTATGTGATAAAAATATATTCAAGGACAACTGTGGTATTGACCAGTTTAATGTAAACCAAACATTATTGAGCACAGCTTTTATGATTTTTTAGGCTAGTGACCACATCTGTCAAGCTCCAAAAAACACCAATGAGCTTCTAGGAGCTCAGCTATCTGTTTTGTCATTTGTCTTTTTAATCTTGATTGTACTCTTTTTGTTGTATGTGAATTTGGTGTGTGCGTGTGTTTGTTTGTACATTTCACATTGTACATGAAATACTGCCAGTGCATTTGTCATCTATTTTATTATTTGACCCTCACTCCTCTCTCTGCCGGACATGTGGCTCCTTTCATTTTTCACATGACTGCTTTTCCTATCACACCGGCTCTCGCTGCCGCTCCTGTCTCTGTTTCTTAGGCGATAAAACACAAAACATTCTGTAAAACATGGAGTCATGAGAAATTATGATAATAACTCAAGAGCTGAGGTGGGCTGGGTGTGGGGATCTGGGGTCTGTGGAGGGACGGGTCAAGGTGGTCTCCAGCGTGCTGCCCTCCTATAAACCCACTCCATCACTGGAGTCGTTCGGCCACGACCGAGCGCTCAGGGTGGACCGTCTGTCCCGCCACTGGTGGCAATAAAGTGGGATGGATAGGAGACGCCATTTGCATCTGAAAGCATGTGGAGGTCAGGGTCACGTGTGGATGTATGCTTGATGTGGACACATAAAAAGTTGCAAAGCAATGCATTTGTACACGTTGGGCCAGAAACATACTTTATGCAAGAATTAGGGCTGTCAAGTGGTAAATGTTTCGTTTTTTTTAAAGGGAGGTCTAAATCTTTGTCATGCAAAGATTTACACTGTTAAAGACTTGGATTCTCATGGTAAACATGGCCAACATTTCAAATAACGAGTTTGATGTATGTGCAAAATGCACTCCCTCAGGGTACCTTTTTTGTTTTGTTTGTTTTTTGTTTTTGTTTTTTTGAGTATAGAATTCCTTGTGAGGGCACCAGTGTTGCCAAGAATTGGGCTACTTTAACACTGTGAGTGGTGCTAAAAAGCATGTTTAATATGTGATCATGGCCACATTTTATTTACATTAGTCCAATTACATCGAAACCAACCCTAAACCTACAGTACCTGCCTACTGTTAACAAATGCAAGAGTGATATGAAAACACTCTCTGATGCTACGGTGTGATTTGAACTTCCTTGTATGCAGGATTGAGCTGTCGAACCGTAGTTTCATGGGATTCATACCGGAGCACATGAGCTACTGCACAAACCTGCCTAAAAAGTCTAAAAACCCAGACATATAAAAACACGTGATGTTAATGTTCAAAAGTATCAGTCTTAAATCTTGCAGCATGTTAAAATCTTTTTATATTGTGCAACAATTTGCCATTCTTAATCGAAACTCTGGCTCTGTAAATCGTATTTTGTGTGAAAAATAATGAAAGAGTTTTACTCATTTCAACTGGAAACTGCAGCGTTCGTACGAACAGTATGTTGTTGTTTTTTTAGTTTTGGAGAAATGTATGTAGAGGCATGTAGTTCCAATGAGCCTGAGTAGCATTATACACACTTTTACCTGTTCTTGCATTAGTTTGCATTTCATCTCTAAGTCTTCACATTTTTTTAACCAGCTGTTTTAACCATCCAATGAATTCCTGATGTATACAGTCAAATTCCGTCTTCAGTTCAGGTTGACTTTAAAATAAAAGACACTTGCTTTGATTTCATTAATGTAATGCAACGACATGCTGAGGATTCAAAATGTGACAAATCCTTTCTGGTGGCTGCTGTATAATAAAACAGTGGTATAACAGTGCGCTGACCCAAGCGTCCGGCGGGGTCTGAGAGCTGTGACTGGCGTTCTGTCTGGTATCAGAAAGCAGGCCGGTATGAAGCGAAGCGTGAGGTTGATCACACACCTGCTGCAGTTCAGCTTCCTCTGGCATCTGCGGCCGCTGCCATTCTCCTTCCTGTGTGTCAAGCCTCTCCTCCCTCCTGGCTTCCGGGGTCGGCCGCTCCATCTGTCCAGAGCCGGCGGGGGTCCGGGCAGCCCTACAGAGGCGTGCTGAGAGGGTCCCGGACCCTTGTGGTGCGTCTGCCGGGGTCTCTCTGTGTTCCTCTAAATCCAAACACTTCCTTCGTGAGACGCCGGTGCCAGCTGGCCGGACTCACCTCCTAAAACCAGCGAGGTAACGTCCACCTCCACGTCTGCTGCTGTCACTCTCCTTACTGACTATCCTCTGAAACTCACCAATAACTGGCCAAACACTTCCTTTTGTTTGAGTGACTTCACCAAGTTAATAAATGATTTGGTTTTCTAGTGACAAGGATTTGTAATTGTTATTGAATTATTTATTTGTATTGTTTTAATTGTGTGGGGAAATGCAATTATCCAACTGCAAAAAAAAAAAAAAACATAATCTTACAGAACCACAGTTTATGACCCATGAAAATATATAATTTTCTTCATGTTAACATTGGGTTAATATCTGTAACCCTCATTTACCACCGCATAAGAATTTTTATTTTATTTATTTTTTTAAATCATGAGTGAATCATACAATTCAAAATAATGTCATAGTTAAGACAAAATATAATCTGCCAAATAAGAAAAAAAAAAAAAAAACATGCATAGGGAGTATGATTCACGAGAGAATGATAACATCCGAAATTATGAGATAAAATGCCATAATTATGAGATTAATTGAATCATAATAAAGACTGAAGTCAAAATTATGAGATAAAAAGTAATAATAGAACATCACAATTATGACATACTAAGCCATGATTATAAGATAAAAAGGTTTTAATGAATAAAATAAGTCAGAAATTGATCAAATAATAATAATAATAATTTTATAAAAAAGGGAAATTATGAGCTAAACCCTAATAATTACAATATTATGTAACAATATCTAATGTATGTAATTTACAGTATTGAATCATAAATAACCAGGAAAGAGGCTGCTGGGATCCGTTTGGACACACAGACGTAAAGCAGTGTTGTGATTGGTTGAGCTGAGGTTTTTGAATAGGTGTGCTGGCAGAGGCTTCTGTGCTTCTGACTGTGTTTGGGAGGTCATTCCATTATTGGATGGCAATGACAGAAGCTCTTGGATCTGGACTGGTGAGACACTTCATTTGGACAGTAAACTGAGCTGGACGGAGGCTGGAAGCAGCAACTGGACTCGGCTTCTCCACTGGACTCCCACTTACTTTAACAATATTACAATTTTTGCAACATGAACATTAAGAATACTGGATGAAAGCTTTATAGTGTATGTCTGATTACACACATAAGCCTTGTGGGCCGAACTCTGACATTTCTATTGATCTGTACAGGAGACTCAATCCTGTTACTCTCTCCCCTCCGTTTTAAAGAACTGTCTTACATAGAGGCATACAAATACATAATTAACAATTAGAGGTCATACCTTAAAAACCAAAACATATTTATTAACTACTAATCTGAATGATGCTCCTGTCACCTTAAAATATATATAAAATATATTTTTCGTAATATATATATTAATATTTGAACATCATTTTAGCATCATTATTGGTCTTTTATTTATGGCGGTTATGAAAATGTAGTTAATATATTAAGGTGAAAAAAAGAGATAAATATATATATATATATATATATATATATATATATATATATATATATATATAAATGTAATGCTTTTTTTAAAGAATCCTCTTCTGCTCACCAAGTTTGCATTTGTTTGAATAAAAATACAGAAAAAGCAGTAATACTGTGACATATTTTTACTATTTAAAATAACTGCTTTCTAATATCTGTTAAAGTGTAATGTATTTCTGTGATGCTCCGCTGTATTTTCAGCATCATTCCTCCAGTCTTCAGTGTCACATGATCTTCAGAAATCATGAAAATATGACGATTTGCTGCTAAAAAAAATTATTATTATTATTATTATTATTATTATTATTATGAATATTTAAAAGAGTTGAGTAAATATTTTTCAGGATTATTTGATAAACAGAAAGATCCAAAGCTATAAATATTAATAAATTATTGTTAACTACATTTTCTCTTAACCAAAACCTTCCAGACGTTATTTTCATAAAAGTCCAAAACTAATTATAGATAACATAAAACTAAGATAACATAAAAATCTAATATAAATACATATTATATAAATATTAACATATACTACATTATGTTCACTAAGGTTAAATGACCTAAATGTGCATAGAACATTTTAACCAAAATCCTTCTATTATTATTTATTTTTTTTTTAAGAAGGTTTATTTTGGTATTTTGGTATTGGGAATTGATATAATTTTCTGTTTCCTCTCATTGTATAAATCAGGCCTTTTAAGCCTTTTCAGGGCAAATACATAATTGTTGAGATATAATATTACATTTGACCAAAAGCAGTTTTTTTTCGCACTATGTCATCCAGTCCTCTTGAAAATGAGTCCATGAATAAGCTTCTACATGTGGTCTTACTCATGAGTTTATCTGTGAATCTTCACCGTCTGAAGGAACAGACAGGGGGTCTGAGAGCGGTTCGAACCCTCAGCCGTTCAGTGGTCTCACGCTGTGTTTGGACAGCAGGGCTCCGTCCAGTGAGGTAACATGAAGACAGACCCGCCGGCTGCTTGCTGAGACGCATGCGTGTCGAGTCTGTGAGCTCTCAGGCTCCGACCTCCTGCTCAAAGCACAAAGACAGAAGCTCTTCCTTAAATCAGATGAAGCTGTACGTGTGTAGATTGTATTGAGCTGTCTGTGACACTGTGCCCTGTCTCTGCCCCCAGCGCCCAGGGCAGCTTTGATTACTCTTATCATCCGCCTCTCAGGGGATTGAGGGGGACTTTCATCGCAGGCTTTGTTCCAAAACCAAGTGTGCTGCCTACACAGACAGCATTCTAAGGCATCATACTGGATGTACTTCCAAAGCTGTTTCACAAGGCAGGCAGCAGCATTATCCTGTCTTATGAAATACCTTAATTTGACTAAATTTGAAAACAACACATGCATCCTTCATCTTTATTGGCTTTTATGGTTCCATGAAAAAACAAAACATCCATGAAAGCTTTTAAGATTCTTTATAGTGGAAAAGGTTCTTTAGATTTTTGAAATATTTTTCACACACACAAAAAAAGTGTTCTTTTAAAAACTATTTACTGAATGGTTCTTTAAATGGGGAGCCCAATATGAAGAAGGCCCAAAAGGACCTTTATTTTAAGGTGTTTTTGTGGAAAAGTCAATTGTAATACACTGTGGTTGTAAATTATGCAACTCCATAAAAACAAAACAAAACAAAAAAAAACTAAAAGTTAATTTTAAATGTGCTTACAAATCTGTGAATCAAAATGTATCAAAAATAGTCCAGTATTTAAAAAAAGAAATTAATGTACCCAATGTTTGTGTACTTTTATTATTATTACAATAATGCATGGCATACCAACTCAACATCTGAAATCAATCGACAATTTTTTTTTTTTTTTAAATAATGAATGAATGAACAGTACTCAGATTAGTTAATCAATACGTTATGGTATCACTACCCATATTTTATATAGTTATATACTTGTTTAATTATGTGGGTTTTTGATCATGGACAAAGATACAAAGCTCACAGTCTCTGGAGAATTTTATTTTATTTTATTTTATTTTTTATAGCGTAAAATACATTTTCACGAGAACAATATAGATGAAAGTATATTTATAACCTACATTTATTTATTCTGACTTGGGCTCATCTTATTGACATTACCAAGGACGAATGTGTGAGATTTATTCCGGCATTCATGTCTGATCTCCTCTCGTGTCCGTCAACATCATCTGCTCGTCCAATCAAATTACTCCGATTCCTAGTTTCCTCGCTGTCTCTGTGCTCCGTCCTGAAAGTCAATCTGCCTACAAAAACGTGGATTTGTATCAATGCAGAAATGAAGAGGATTGTAAATGATGGAGACGTTTGACTTGACATTGAGCTTCGCGCAGGTGAGACTTCAGCAGACATCACTTATTATAATTCACTCTTTCTTTAGTCTCAAACTGAATGGATTCTTAACCTTGAAAAGACAAGGACAGACGATCTGAATCATCCTGCAATGTCCAGCAAAGATGTCTGCGAACTGTAGGACTAGTATCATTCAAAATCATTCACTGTTTAATGTTACACTCTCAGAGAGAGAGAGAGAGAGAGAGAGAGAGAGAGAGAGAGAGAGAGAGAGAGAGAGAGAGAGAGAGAGGGTAAAAAAAAAACTGTCACTCTGGCGGTAAAAGATGCGTATTACCTCAAAAGTACTACTGGTTATCTAATGGGAACACATTAGTATCTAAATAAAAGAATAGGAAAATAGGATAGAGACGATAAGCTGCTGCAATAAATAAATAAATAGAAAAAAAGTAAAGAGAAGACTTTTAAATAAAAAGAACATTTACCAATGATACAAAAAAATGAAAACTATGACAAAGTTATTAAAGAAAGTCACTAAAGGAGAGAAAGTTGTGAGGAAGGAGGCGAGCGGAGACGCGCGTCTCTGGAGTGATTTATTTGGCAAATCAGGACACAATGAGCGCATTATGACGCTCTAATAGGAGAGAGTGTTTGGGGAGCCGCTAATTGGCTGTGATTGAGTTGCAGGCTGGGAGGAGAGAGCTGGGATCGCGCGCGTCTGTCAGCCAATCACCCGCTAATCAGAGAGCGCAAATTAAAAGAGTGCGTGTCTGGAGTCGAGGACGGGATGATGGCGCAGAGCCCGAGTGATTGTGAACTTCACCAGTCATCAGAGATACATGAGTCCTGAATGGAGGTCCAGAAACTGTACTGCATCCTCAGATATGAGAGTGAGGTCTAGTGAGTCATTTTAACTGGTTTAAAGACATTAACAGGAATAACGACACAGATATATGAACATATATAAAGGCAGCGAAGCGTGTGTTGAGTCAGTATGGATGTGGTTTGTCAGATGCTGTCCAGCGCAGTGAATGCTGTGCAGTAGGGGTCAGTGTTTCACTGCTACACACACACACACACACACACACACACACACACACACACACACACACACACACACACACACACACACACACACACACACACACACACACACACACACACACACACACACACACACACACACACACACACACACACGCGTGCGTATACGATTACCTTTCAAATAAAATCTGTTCAATCTGCACTCATCGAAATAATTAATCGCGACTGGCATGACAACTTAAAACAATTATATCTTTATTTCTCTTTATATCGAAAATCTCAATTTTGAATGCACTCCATTAAAAATAAAAACTAACAAAATAACTCTAATTAAATTAGAAACGGACAGTATATCGACTGTGCTTTTTCTTTAATAGATTCATGTTTTTAAGTTCTGCTTACAAACATTAAAGAAATGCATGACCGTAATATTAGATTTATTTTTTTTCAAGGAATATTTTTAGTTAAATATCTGATGTTTCATCTTTAAATATGTGATTAACAGGGATATTTGAATGTACATATGCATTAGCATAAATACATCATACGAATAAACGTAATACTAATATTGAACAATTGAAAATGATTAGCTCTTGGTTAAAGCATTAGGAAAGCATAAGGAAATTTACAGTACAAATAGTTGAAACGAGCCAGTAATATGGCAGGATATTGGTGTATTTAATTATTTAATTATTTTTTTAATCTGTTGTTTATTATTATTTATAATTATAATAAATGATTAGATTATTTAATGCATTCTCTACTGTAACTTCACCTGCATGTATAGAAATGAGTGACTCGTATCACTGTAAGTGCAGATCTAAATGTGTGTGTTTCTCCTGATCTCAGCAGGCGCCTCTCTCTGATTGTTTTAATTGTAAAGGTTTCTTCTGTAAAGCGTGAGTCTTCAGGGTAAGAGTCTGAAGTGGCTCGGCCTCTAAATGGGATTAATTCTCAGAGAACGTCCTTTAGTCTTCCTCCTGTAATTTCATTTGCAGCTCCACGCGGTGAATAACAAAACAGGGGCTCGCAAACTCTGCGGCCTTCACATTACAAACACACCAGCCCTCACTTCATCACCACTTTACAGCATTCAAATCCAAGGGGTCTTTTTTTCTCTAAAACATTATTCACTCGTTCTTTTAGATAGATAGATAGATAGATAATGTATTGTTTTCACGTTTAAAACACCCTTAAACAACATCAAAACTACCAGTTTGTAACACAAAGACTTTTATTTAAAATCTTTATTTGGCTGTTTTTTTTATTTATTTTATGCCACACAACAAAATAAAAATATAAATTAATCTCTCACAGCTTTGCTTCCCATGTTCTTGTTTTTAAGACGTTTACTGGACACGGAGAGTGAATTATGATGTTTTACACTACAGTCTGGAAAGTCTCCAGAAAGACAAATCTCAAAACTGAGAAAATGTGAAGAAAGCGACTGGTCAAGCGCAGCTCGTCCTGAAGGTGTCACAGATGGGACGGGTTCTGTTGGGCACCTGACGGGCCCTGGGCCCCTTCCCTCCCATCGGACCCCCGCGGAGCACAGCCCCCTGCCTGCTTTTTGATTTAATTAAAGGGAAGAGGGCGCATCAATTTCATTGGCGGTGCAGAGAGATGACAGCACACAAATTGAAAGAAAGCAGCTCGGCCGGCGGAGGAAGAGGAGGAGGCCAGCGCTTATCATTAACACTGAACACTGTCCTGTGTGCCGTGTAACAAGACTAGAAACATTATGATCCTTCTCCCATACACAGACCGACAGACACGTCTGAATGGAAAGTCAGCGTCTGCTTCACTGTTCTCCTGGTGATTTTGTCACATAAAAACATCACACACATACTGAGGTTTCAAAAAGTATATGAACACCTGTAAACATCATTTTACATTTCTTCATTGTGGATCTTTTTTTTTTTTTTTTTTCAGAACTAGCTTTTCAACAGGTTAAACTGTTCTAGCATTTCAAAGTGTACTAAATGCTTTGTTTTAAAATGTGTTTGATCTTCTTTCCTTAAATGACACTGTGTAATCTAATCCAAATACTTGTTTTTATTATTCTTTGTCCCGTTCGGTAACATTTTTCTTGAAAGTATTTTTTTAATGCATTACTCTTGCCTTACAATCCATTGTATGATCTCATAAATAATTGCGACCGCAAACAAGCACCGCCAGGCTTCATTCACCTGACATCTGTGATTTTTGAACACTAATAGAAATTCAGTTTAATTCCAGAAGTCAGTCATGAGCTCAGACTCGCTGCTTATAGGGCTGGAAACATTACCTGCAGTTTTAAAATAGTTGAATCTAAAGAGTCAAATAAGTTCAAATATTATTCAAAGGGAATATTCCATCTAGAAGAAGAAGAGAGAGAGAGAGAGAGAGAAAAAAAAAAAAAAAACGTATCCTGTATGGTTAATAAAGTTAACAGAAAGGAAACCTGAACAATAATAATAATAAAAAAATAAAAAAAACCTTTACATAAGAACTACTACAATGGCAAAATTTGTAAAAACTAAAATTAAAGTGAAACCAAAAAGTATAAAATTAAAAAAAAAAAAAAAAAAATGATTGAAAATATCAATGAAAACTATAATAGTGTCTCGTTGTTACTAAAATAACTGTGGCATGCTGTTAGTTGGTTAACTGAGCAACATGCTCTCTGCTTCTTCATGGTATCTGTGTGACAAACATCAGTCAGTTTGAGCCTGATGCTGCTTTAGATGAAGATGAAGATGTCTGACTGACTTTGAGCAATATCATTGAAGTTTGGGGAACATCATAACATTTAGAGAAGTGAGGGTGCATTTGATCTGTTCTTCCTTTGTATTTATTACTGAATCTTATAAAACGTCAGTGAAGTGTCTCCGCAGCAGTCTGGATCTGTCTGAAGCATACTATGTCCTAAAAGTCTCCTCATAAACCTGCCAATATCCAAAATGAATGACATTTCTATTACGAAAGTGACAGAAACACGCTTTTCACTTCTTCCGAACAAAATTACAGGCTTTCTCTGATTAACTAGTGACAGCTTTATTTGAGTACTGTGGCATTATAACTAGCTCAAAACTCAGGAGTGTGTAAATAAAGGAGGAAATAAAGAGGATCAGACGGTGTTTACGCTCATCGGGTGTCACTGAAACACACACTGGGATTGTGGGTGTTTTCTTGAGGTGACGCAGGTGAAACTCAGAACCGCTGCTGTGAAGCTGAGACTCACGTGAAATGAGATATCTGAGCAAACAGACATCGATATTAACAGACAGATACATTCAACTCTGCTGAGGCTAAGGAAATCAGATCATAAACAGGAGAGTAAATAAAAACATGCAGAAATACAAGAAAATCAATTACAGTGATTTTTTTTTTTTTTTTTACTTTATTTTAAAGATTCACGTGAAAGCAGATATCTGAGCCAACAGACATGAAAAAGATAACAGATTAAAAATGCTTTGCTATTTGTTTACCAATAAAGCTTCATGAAACACATTTAGCTGCATTTCATTTTGTGACAGATTCTGTAACATGCCCGTATGATGCTACTAACACTCATTCATAATGAAAGAAGTCTCTTGTTCACCAAGCCTGTATTTATTTGATAAAAAATACAGTAAAAACTGTAAAATTGTGAAATATTATTACAGTTTCAAACAGCTGTTTTCTGTGTGAAAGACCTCCAGTCTTCAGTGTCACATGATATTCAGAAATCAGAATAATATGATGATTTACTGCTCAACAAACATTTCTGATTATCAAATCAAATATAACATTAAAAATGTCTTTACTGTCACTTTTGATCAGTTTAATGCATCCTAGATGAATTAAAGTAATAAAAAAAAATAAAAAAACGTAAACATTTTAAGTGCATAATGTCTATAAAACAAAGAAATCTACTAGGACACAATTAATTTTCAGTGAGTGGAAACGTTTTTTTTTTTTTTTTTTTTTTTTTTTTTGTCATATAGTTTATCAGCATGCTAACAGTAAAATAAAATAAATAATGAATCAAATATGTGTAATTCAGGAGCACTATATGTATAAGTGAGCTTCCAGTCTTTGTAGACAACTGTCTATGTAGGGAACAGAAGGCAACAAGAGCAGTATTTCAGCTCAAGTCGTCGGTTTGCCAAAAATACAACTGAATTAAATTCAAAACTACTACTTTACTACTTTACTGGCAAGACTGTAAAAAATACAATATTGCCAATTATACTCTAGCACTTCCAAGAAGGCACGCTATAAACACGGGTTTAGCTCATGATCTAACTGGGTGGAGTTGAATGGTTCGCATCCAGAGCTCTCCGCACACGGGGACGATCAGCTGTGCGGTAGACAGTGAATCTAAACGCGCGCGGCGGTGAGCGCGAGCCCCCGGAGGGCGAATATGGGACTGAACGGAGCGCGCTGCTGTACTGCCGCTTGGCTTTGATTGTTGTGAAGACAGCAGCAGCGAGACGCGCCCGACTCCAGGCTTTTCCCAGCATGCCCGCGGAGAGTGACACTTCCTCTGCAGTCAGAAGACGTGCGCTGAAGCGCTGCCAGCAGATCTCAGCACCGGCCTGACATCCATCAGCAGCGAGCAGCTCCACCGCGGCGCCCAGCGGGAACACACTCCACCTGCGCCCGTCTGCGCTCACGCTCGGCCCGTGTGAGTCACGCGCTGCCACGCTCCGGAGGTAATGATGTAATTGAGCGCTCATATACACCCGTGCTCACAATATGGCCCATACATCAGCGGATGACTCCAATGGCCTCCCACTGTCCACAACAACAATCAAAGACCCCATGACTTTTATTCATTGTTTTTTATTATTATTTTTTTTATTAATTAAATTAATTTATTTATTACTCAATTTCTTTTTTCTTTTCTTTTTTGAGCTTGGATAACTAGTAAAATTAGTAGTAACTAATAAAATTAGCAATAATAATAATAATAATAATAATAATAATAATAATAATAAAGTATGTTTTACAAGAAAACATACTATTTGTTGACTGATAGCACAGACACTATTAGAAGAGAGCTGAACTGGATGATGACATCACTGAATCTCTTGCATCATTGACAAACTGTTTTCTTGTTTAACACTGTAAAGCTGCTTTGACAGCACCAGTATTGTATAAAGCACTGTACAAATAAAGGTGACTTGACTTGACTATTTCAGTTTTTCTACTTTAAGAATTTATTGTTTAATTGCTAATGCTTTGTAACTATTTGTGAAATTTCCTAGCAAATTCTAAGTGAAAACTGTAACACAGTTCTACACCAAATACACCATTTATTTATTTATTATTATTTTATTTATTTATTTATTTTAATTTATTTTTTTCAGTGTATATTCAATATAAAAATGTCCAAGAGTTTTAAGATTTGTTAAATGTACTTTTCCAGGTCAAGAAATCACTATTTTAATAGAATTATATTTCCTCATATTTCCAGGTTTTCTGATAAGAACCCTGGTTCTCCAAAGAGTTAAAACAAAAATACCTGTTGGATATATTCATCCTTAGTTGTTAAATATTTTAATGCTTGTTTTGTCTTATTTTATATATTTATATATATATTTAAAATATAAAATATATGTTTGAAGATAATTATTATAAACAATTTAGGAATTAGAAAATGATATAAAATGTTTTTCAAAAACATGTGAAATCAAGACAAATATTTATTTCTAAGAACTATTGACCCAGCATGGCAGAAGTGTAATGTTTGTACCAAGCAATTAAATATTATATAATTTTCACTAGGTAAAAACTAAAATGATCACAACTGTTAACAGTTAACAAATAGCATATTAACTGCCACAACTCACTAAAGTCACACAAAATGGTACCAGCTAACACAACATTTTTGTAACATAATTATCTATTTGCAAAATATGTTTATGACACACAGTGGGTATAGAAAATAATTCAAATAATCACAGCCTAAAATGAAGATGGACGCGGTTGTTGTGTTATCCAGCTGTATTAAGTGAAAGACGTAACACCAACATGTCAGAACATAAAACGGAATCACTGAGTTGGAAAAAGCATCCACCTGTGTGTCAGTATTTTCTTGAAGCACCTTTTGCTTTAATCACAGCCTTTAGTCTGTTGAGATTTGTCTCTGCTAACTTTGCACATCTAGACTGCAGAAATGCTCAAGTTCAGTTCAGTCTGATGGTGTTTGTGGACTACACTCTTCTAGTCATTCCACAAATATTCAGTGGGGTTTCAGTCTGGACTCTGACTAGGCCATGCAAGATATTCACCTTTTTCTCCTTCAGCCACTGTGTGCTTTGGGCCATTGTCTTGCTGGAAGGTACATCTTCTTTCCATTGCCAGATTTCTGAAAGAGGGCAGCAGATTTTCCTCAAGAATTTGACAGTATTCTGCCCGTCCATTTCTCCTTCTATCCTGACAAGTGCTCCAGTCCCTGCTGCAGAGAAACTCCCAGAACAGGACATCACCACCTCCATGCTTTACTGGAGGAATGCTATTAATTGGATGCTGAACTGAATTGAATTTCTACCAGATGTAGCATTTGTTTTTGAGGCCAAATAATTACATTTTAGTCTTTACTATAGTCTAGACAACATTATATCGGAGATCTTCTGACAGTTTCTTGCCACCCATAGTTGACTGTAGTTGCTCCAGTCAGTGGCTTTGTGTTGTGATTGAGTTTACAAGTTGGTTTTAGGAGGGGGTGATCCTTTTTCCAACTCAGTAATTCTGTTTATTTATTTATTTATTTTTCTGACATGTTAGTTATATCTTTAACTTGGATGTTATAAGTTGCACTGAATAAATACCGCTGGATAAAACAAAAACTTACAAAAACAAGAACCGTTTCTGTCAGACACGTCTGATTCGAGAACGGAGGAGCTGATGATACTTCACATGTGTGATTCAGTGTGAAGCAGACTGACACACAGAGCGTCTGAACTGAACTGATTCTTTTGGTGATTGATTCTGAACTGATTCTGTGCTAGTGTTATAAGCGCATGTAAACTGAAGACTTGAATCAAGGGCAAATAAAGAAGTGAAGTCTGCACACTGAAAACTACTGCTTTCAGTGTGCAGACTTCACTTCTTTATTCAGTTGTCTTGCACCTGCGTCCTATTTGGATGTTTGGGATGTGGACACCATTTTTGTATTATTGAATCAAGGGCAGTCATCGGCAATGACGTCATTACATTGAGCGCAAAAGAACCAGTGGACCGTTTTCTTCAACCGGTTTATTGAATCGAACTGTATTAAAAAAGAACCGGTTCGCGGAAAAGAACCAAACTTCCCATCACTACTGGTGATCCGAAAACCGATGCAACCTGATCTTGACTCGAGAACGAGTCAATCTTTTGTTCGTTATCTGGCTCGTCTCGGTGTTCATCTTCAGTTCTCTCTTCACAGCAGTTCAGTCAGTGTACTGTTTGAGTGAATGACATGAGGGTGAGTTATTAATGACATCATTTTCCGTTTTGGGTGAACTAACATTTTAATCTAAATCCACATGTACTAATCTAAGAGCACATGATCTAAACACCAGTGGTCTGTTAAACAGACCTAGATTTGCCTTTTCTTTGCCATTTTAGGCAGTGAATCTACTGGATCCATTCTATAACCTGACAGTGTAATGATATTGGGAAAATCTATTTAATATTCTAAAACACAATGGTACAGACATGCATAGAGATTGTAAGTGACGACCATTTGAAATTTGTGGAAATCTGCAGAATTGTTTCAGAGCACAAACTGATTTTGTGTGGCACTGTCTATGAGTCAATAAGATAACAGAAAAAAAGACCTTGTTTGCTTCTGATTGTATTGATGTCTACAAACAAGCAGACCCTCCAGCTCTGTAAAGAGCGAACACATCTGATCTAACGGCCACAGAGACACTGAGATGTGCCCTAAACACAAGTGATTGGAAAATTACAGGGACTTTGTGAAGTCTCTCCCCAGTGTTTGTGGAGGCAGAGGAGATCTCGCTGAGGCTTCTGGGTAATCTGGCAGATGTGGGAAAGCACTTTGATTGTCTTCCAATCACTTCAAGAGAACTGTGGTCATCACACTATGAGCAAAACTTCCAGACCGAGCAATGTAGCAGAAAGAATAGTTCACCCCAAAATGAAAATTACTCTTACTGGCTTTTTTTCATATAATCAAACTGAATGTGGATGAACACAGCCAGGCTCCGAAAGGCATTCATTGTTATACAGAATGCATTAGTGTGCCCACTATTTCAGTGACGTTTAATCTGGAAGTATTTTTCCCATTTGGGATTTAAAAAAAGTCTTCATTAAAGTGTTATAAGCCATAAATCGAATCAACCAGCAACAAGGAACATCACAACATTAGAAACTTTAATTTGAAGCAAAAATGTATTTGAAAATGCAAGTCTGTGAAGAGAACGGCTTTAGTGAGGGAAAGACCTACAATATTAATCGATTATATAAAATCACTAACACTAGCTAGTTGCTTATTAGCATGAATATTGCTAGCATATTGGCTGTTTATCAGTATTTATAAAGCACGTATTAATGCATTATTCTGCATGACCATATTTTAGATCCATTAACTATACCTCATACAGAAACATAACTACTACAACAACTACCTTGCTCACTATCAATGGGAAGCAAAGGAGGAATTTACTGAGAGAAAGTTAATAGTGAATATGTGTTCCCTAATCCAGTGGTTTTCAACCTGTGGTCCGCGGCCCCCTAGTGGTGGTATTGCAGGTGGGCCGCCAATTATTTTCTGTTCATTTCCAGTCCATTCTAGGGATGCACGATTAAAAGAAATCATCATAAAATCACGATTTGAGCGATTTCCGTGGCCCTGACCTCCCGTAGTATGCTATCAGATCCAATCAGAATGCAGTGCTCCTAGCGCGAGAACAGAACAGAACAGACTGGGCATATGCCTAAACTCCAGGTTCACACACTGTCTGTGATGCGCCTTTTTTCCGTTCACACTGCACACGGTAAAAGGCTAGAAATAAAAACGTGCAAAAATAATTCATATCTAACACATGAGCATAGAGAAAATTGTGAGTGCATTTTAAGTGAGAGGAGACGTGTTTTAAGTGCGCACACTCTCTCCACGCAGGGCAGCGTGTATCTGAGCAAGCATGTCTGGTTTTGTGACAGAGCAAAGGAAATCTGCGTGCAATCAGAAAGATTTGCACTCGTGCATTATTTTAATGAGCTTTCGCGTTATATTTATGCGCTCTCGCTGCTGACCGCATACACACTGTATACACACTGCAAACACCTGAGGCACCGCTACAATTAATGAACTCTATGAACAATGCTAAAAACAAATAAATCCTGTACACAGGATTTATTATTTATTTATTTTTTGCCATAAGTCTATAAATTTTGTTCTTAAATCTTTACTATGGTGATAATTTTGACTTATGTCTATTCTAGAGACATTACAACTTTTTGATAAAGCATTGGTTTTCTTTTGGAAATACGTTTCAAATTAAACCTGAACGCATTGTCACAATCGCAAAATTGATCAAAGAAATCACGGTTTTTTTTTGTTTTTTTTGTCCTTATCGCACAGCCCTAGTTCATTCAATAAATACAGTTAACAATCTAGCTTCTGAGTGCTAAGTTATTAACCCAACAATAGCGGGGTCAGTTAATTTTTTTGAAGTGGGCCGCGCAAAAATATGTGTGTGGTTGTGTGGGCCGCGAGCTGAAAAAGGTTGGGAACAACTGCCCTAATCTAAAGTGTTACACAAATATCAAAGCATTTTGACAGCATTTTTGACTTATGCGTTGCTACATGGCAGTGGGTGGAGCTGAACTCTTTTGTCAAGATTTGACTCTCTGATTGGTGAAATTTTCTGTACTGCATCATGAGTAATTTTTTTAAGTTAAATTATCTCTGGGGAGAAAATGAATGGAGTTTATACTTTCACTTTAAATTTTGAATATAAAAAAAAGGGTTTGTGCTGGTATAATTTAGTAAAGATTTAGTAAATCTGACCTGAAGTCTTCATATGTGATAAACAGAGCATTCAGACTAGGGCTGTCGCGATGTACCGGTATTGACGGTAACCGTGATATTCAAATAAACAATTATCGATATCGTGTTAATTTAGTGTATGGGTATATACCGGTATTAGTGATAACCGCAATATTTAAAATGAACAGTTCTCTTATGATGACACCACATGTAAATACTTGGTAATAGTACCTGGTTGAGTGCCCAGGTGGCAGTATTGTGCTTTAACTCTGACACTTGTCACACAAGAAGAAGAGCTGTGTTCATCAGAGTAAGTTATTATTATTTTACAAGTCATAGACTGGGAAATATTATATAACCTATTAACAGCGGTTTTCTGTGTTCATATACTTAAGTAAAGGGTGATTATTTTAATAAGTACCGCATTTACTTTTCTTTACAGTAAATACGGCCTGTGCTTAGTAACACTTAATTTCTTTCTTTGTTCAAATCTATGAACAGTTAGATGATTAAAACGGATCTTGAAAAATTGAACGACCACATTGCTACATTAAACTCTGTAAAAAAGTTGGTCACAGTGCCATGCACTTAATGCCTCATCTGTGGTCATTCTTCAATAAGGTTCATTAGTTAACATTAGTTAATTACATTAGTTAACATATATAAATACCATAAATAATAATGAACAATATTTCCACAGCATTTATTAATCTTGGTTCATGTTAATTTCAGCATTTACTAATTGTGTTTGTAAACATTCATGTACTATGAACATGAACATTGAATAACTCGATTTTTATTAACATTAACAAAGATTAATAAATTGTGTAATAAATGTATTGTTCATTGTTCATTCATGTACATTAATACATTAATGTTAACAAATGGCATCTTATTGTAAAGTGTTACCATTAATATTTATTCATCATACTGTTGAACTTGACAGTATTTTCTCTCTTGTTATTTCATAAGAGCTTCAAAGAAGACGGAGAAAGCCAGAGTCTTGTGCCCTGCGTTTATCAGTATCAATATTATGCTCGTTGGGTGAAAAAGAAAAACTCAATAAACAAAGTAAAAAAACAATTTGACTGATATCTTCCCCACCCCAAGGTTTCTATAGATATCACGATATATCGACATTGCGAATTCGTGTGCCAACAATAACCGTGATATGAAAAATCTAATATCGTGACAGCCCTAATTCAGACTAACGTCTAACATCCACAGAAGAATTGTCAATAGAGTGATGTTTTTGTTATAGCTGATACTGATAGTTGGTAGGAGTGAACACTGGTAACGGTCAGTTAATCCATTAGTTTGTAAACACACGTGTAATTGCTGGAGTTCATGTGGGCTGGCTTCAGTAATTGTCAGTTGTCCTTTTAAACATCAACACAGTAATTTCAGATTTGTACTGTGGTCTTGATCAAGGATAGAACTGTGAAGCACTAGAGCTTCTCCGGGGATAAAAATACCTGTTGTGTGCTGTTGATGGTAATTATGGATGTCTCTTATAGATGACTCTTGGAGAGCCTCAGAGCTGCGGCTTCTTTCTTTGATTGCTGATCTGGATTCTTCAGCTCTGATGTCCATTAAATCTTGATTGGTCTCTCTCTCTCTCTCTCTCTTTCTCTCTCTCTCTCTCTGTGTGTGTACCAGAAAGAAAAAAAAAGAAAGAGCTTTATTGCCAAGTATGCTTGCGCATACAGAAATTTGTTTTAGTGACATAAGCTTCCAGTACACACAGACAAAAAAAAACAAACAAAAAAACATTTGTGCGATAAATTATAATGGAATAGGATTCAGTAAGATGCAGGGATGAACTAGGATGGAAGGGTAACAAATAAATATATGGATATTGCAAATTTTTATTGCATAGGCATAAGTGGGGAACATTTAACTGTTCATGAGGTAGATTGCCTGGGGGAAGAAACTGTTCTTGTGCCTGACTGTCCTGTTATTTGCAGCTCTGAGGTGCCGGCCAGATGGCAAAAGTTCAAAGATGGGGTAACTTGGATGTGAGGGATCCAGAGTGATTTTCTGAGCCCTTTTCCTCACTCTGAATGTATACAGTTCTTGAAGGGTGGGCAGGGGAGCACCAATAATCCTTTCAGCTCTCCGAACAGTTCTCTGTAGTCTTCTGATTTTGTTGCTGAACCAAACCAGACAGTTATTGAAGTACACAGTACAGACTCAATGATGGCTGAGTAGAACTGTTTCAGCAGCTCCTGTGGCAGGTTAAACTTTCTCAGTTTACGAAGGAAGTACAACCTTTGTTGGGCCTTTTATCAGTGGAGTCAATGCGATTGTCCCACTTCAGGTCCTGAGAGATGGTGGTTCCCAGGAACCTGAATGACTCCATTTCAGTCACAGTGCTGTTCATGATGGTGAGGGGGGGGGGTGCATGGGGGGTTCTCCTGAAGTCCACGATCATCTCCACTGTTTTGAGCGTGTTCAGCTCCAGGTTGTTAAGACTGTTTTTTTTTTTTCAAATTTCAAATTTTTGACAAAACATGTTCTCTGTGAGGGGTAGGGTCGGTTAGGTTAGGGATAGACAATATTGTTATGTCTATTTAAAGTGTGTGTGTGTGTGTGTGTGTGTGGCTAATTCAACAAACTCTTAGACTTGGTTTAGACTTGACAAAAACAAACAAATAGAACCTGGTTTGGATGAAGTGCCATCTCATGGTTTGAGGTTTTAGTCCAATGTAAATGAAGGGTCCATTTGATGTTTACATTGTTTCTAGGTTAAAGGCAATTAAAGTAACATTCCATTCAACTATTGTTTCTTGTTTATTTGTACACTGATACTGTAAATACTTTTCATTTAAACAAAGTCACATCAAAGTCTGTTCAAGTGCATGTAAAGTCAAATTACCTTTATTTGTATAGCAGTTTATACAATATTGATTGTGTCAAAGCAGCTTAACGGTGTCAAACAGAAAAAAAAAATAGTTTGTCAATGATGCAAAAGGAGAGTAACAAAGAGTAATTTTTCCATGACAGTATCTGCATTTCTGCTGATTCTTTATTTTAGTTGATTTAGCCATTGTATTGAACAAATACCTGGGATTGTGTTTGTTTTCTTCTAAAATAGATAAAGAGTAAATAGATCTAGCAATTTTTTGAGCTTTTATATAAGTAGAAGTACTTTCCCACCATGCAATATGAAATACCTCTAGTTTTGTATCTACCATATTTAAAGTACTCGGAAAGAGAGATTTAATAGTTTCTGTTACACCAGCAAGTTTTTCTGAGCTATTGGATATGCGGAATTGAGACAAGTCAGGAAGGTTATTAGAAGTGATGGTTCTACCAAATTTGTAGCAAAGTTTAATTTAAAGTTTTAGCTATATGGAGTATACACAAGACTAGATAATGATCTGAAATATCATCACTCTGCTGCAGAATTTCAACACCATTAACATCAATTGCATGTGACAGTATTAAATCTAGAGTATGATTCCGACAATGAGTAGGTCCATGACACTTTCAAACAAGTTAATAATGCCCATGAGCATATAGTCATGTTTATTGAATTTGCCAGGCTATTTTGCCAGCTAGTTTCAAGCTAGCCAGGTGATTCGCCAGTTAACTAGTTTACTAGACAGCAGGCTGTCAGTTAGTAGCTTCGCTAGTTAAAATATATATTATTTTAACTGGCTATAAACGAGTGTGCTTGTTTTTCCTGAAGCTTTTAATGTGACGTGAAGGCATGACACAGTGTTTCAATGATTAAAATATGTAAAAACAGGGAGATAATCTGATTTTGTGAATTAGTTAAGTTTATTTTTATTCATGTGCATTGTAGAGATGCTGGACTTGAAAGTAAATCAGTTCAGGGTTAGTCTAAGAATAATCTGCAGTGGTGAGAAACCAGGAGTCTTTGGAAACTGAAAACTGAAAGGAGGACTGTGTGCGTGCCTGCGCCCTTACATCTGCTGTGCATTTGGTGCGACGTTACACAGATCTGTAATGCAAATGTTTATGTTCATACCGCTGATATTTTTATTGACGTTCGGGGTTGTTAATATGTTGATATCTTATACAGTCTGTAACACGAGGTGATTGTGAAACAATAATTCGATTCAAATTGATAGTTATAATGTTATACTGTTCATTATGAGTTTACTTCAAATTTGTGTTTGGTTTATTAAGTTTATACGTATATATATACGTATATAGATCTGATGCACTTATTTTGCAGAACTGTCTTATCTGTTTAACCCTTTAGGCGCCAGAGGTTTTTTCCTAAAACGTTCGATTTTGACATCTTAATTTCAAAAGGTTATATCTTAAAATTTATAAAAGATAGAGACTTTCTGTCAATTATAAAAATATTAAGGATGACCCAATGTTTATGTAGGGATTTTATTTTCCCATCTAATTTGCATATTATGACGTCATATGGGGTGGTCATCTTGAATTATAGAATTTTCATGAAAAGTCACATGTTTAAATGATAAAATGGAGCACTTCTTTCCCCCAAAAAATGTCCCTCACCTTCTGTGTGCTATATTGCACAATACTGAATGCTCAGGTAAATAGTAAGCAGTAAACAAACTGTGTAAATCATTACTAATAAATGGTAGAAACAAACCGAATGTATGTAGCGGTTGGGATTTTCAATTTACTACATGCAGCAGGCACTCTGATTCCATGTATGGGACACATATATATTATTCATATGACACACAAACACAAGTAGACAAGACCTGATTAGTTCAAAAGCTATGCCCCGTGTCACATCGCCTCTGCTTCTGCTATGAGCAGCGCGGCCAGATCTGCCTCGTGCTGCACGCGCTGAGTGTGCACAGCTCGGACTACTGTCAGTGTCATTGCGACTCCCACCTTGCCTCCTAACTGTCCTATGAATACTTCGACCTCGTCTAACATACCCAGTGGCATTAGACAAAGTCTCCACTACAATACTGTCGCCGCGATTGCGGAGAGGTGCGGTCAGAAGACAAATATACATGTCTAGCGCGGTAAAAATCTCCCGCCTCGTCCCCGCAACAAAAACATGCCTGCTAATTTCGCGATGAACACTCCGACCCTGGCAAACATTGTTCACACCTCTGACATTTGGCAAAGGACCATTTATTTACATTGGGCAAAGGATTCACCGTCTGTGCTTGGTGTAGGGCTATACTTTCACTTTCAGTATGACCGTCATCTTCTGAATGCAAATATTCCCCTTCAGAATCAGTGTCCGCGAATAAAAGTTCCAACACCTCTTGCGGCTTTTTTGAAGCTTTATTGATGCCACTAGATAATAATAACTATGAAAATAATAATAATCTAATGCCAATACTCGCTGACGTTGACAATATTGGTCAGATAAAATGGCTCACTCTCAAACAAGCTCCGCTTTTTTTCGCACTGATTCAATGCACTCTATCTCGAAGATTTTGTATAGGAGCATGAGGTTTTTTTCAGTCAGAGATGATGTATTACATGTCTGCTATCTAGTGCAGGGGAGGTTGCATGAAATTTGACACCCTATTTGACAAAATCGGCCGTTTTATTCAGTGCCGCATCTTGTCGAGTAAACTCGACCGTGGCGCCAAGAGGGTTAACTGTCACAAACACAGCCTCTGTGGCTCCCTCCGGTCACCACCAGAGGGAACCGTCACCCGAGTATTAACCTCCTTCAAACTACATTTCCCATACACCCCGTACCTGGGGCTGATTACCTGCACAGGTGTCACTCATCTTCATCCCCTATTTAAGGAACTCTCCCTGTTCTCTCAAACGCGAAGTCTTGTTTTGCCCATGCAGACATTACCGAGCGTTTTCCCACTGTTGGATCTTCCGTGTATGACCTGGACTGTTTATTGGACTCTGATTCTCTGCCGCCTGCCTTATCGACCTCTGCCTTGTTCTCTCGCCTCTGTCTGCCAGCCGCCCGCCCTGATTCTACGCTCTGTCAAGGTTTATGATTGTGATTTGTCTACGTGGTATCTAACGCTCCTGATTGACCTGTTTCTGTTTACTCTGTGGATTATTGAAATAAAGCTGCTTATGGATCATAACGTCTCTGACTCGGCGGTACAGAAGACTTCGCCAGATATTGATCCAGCGGCTTTCTTCCAGATCACGGCAGAAGTATCCGCTCAAGCCGCGGCGCTGACAGCACATCAGCAGCAGCTGAATCGACTCACCTCTCTCACCGAAGAGATGATCCGAACCCTCCAATCACTCCGCCTTCAAACCCCGGAGGGTAACATTCCAGCAGCACCTCAACCTCACCAAATGGCCGCCGCCGTGGCCACACCTCCCGCTTCAGTAAGCCCGCGCTTGGCGTTCCCAGAAAAATTCGATGGATCACCAGCCAGATGCAAGGGGTTCCTATTACAATGTTCGATGTTCACTAACCAGCAGCCCTCGTTATATCCCACAGAGGACAGCCGAATTTCGTTTGTGTGCTCTTTGCTCACGGGGAGAGCACTAGAGTGGGCCACAGCCATCTGGAACGGGGATCGATCAGTTTTCACCACCTTTTCAGCATTTCTACACCGATTCAGAGCGGTTTTCGAACATCCCGCGGGAGGAAAGGAGGTTGGTGAACAGCTTATTGCACTCCGTCAAGGAGGAGGAACGGCCGCAGATTATGCCCTCTCATTCCGCACCCTAGCTGCACAAACTGGCTGGCCAGACGACCCTTTACGCCTACACTTCAGGAGGGGACTGGATGCTGAGCTGCAGACCGAACTAGCCTGCCGAGACGAGGGCAAAACCCTCGAACAACTCATCGATCTGTCCATCAAGGTAGACAATCTGATTCGGGCACGTCGGCCCCGATACCGAACTTCATCATTCACCCCAGTCAACAGCTCAAGCCCGGATCCAGAACCCATGCAAATCGGAGTTACCCGATTAAACGGGGAGGAAAAGTCACGCAGGCGACAGCACATCTGGCTTGGCTGGACATCTACGGGCTTCATGCCCCACTCGACCGCCGCGACATTCAGCTGCGGTGAGTTATCCCTCTAGAACTTCTTCAATGTTGGAGATACCAGTCATGTTATATGTTCAGGGAGTTAGCATCGAGGTGAGGGCATTGATTGATTCCGGAGCTGCGGGAAATTTTATTGATACCACTTTCATGGAGACTCATAACATCCCATGTATTCCATGTACCTCTCACTTGGCAGTGGCAGCCCTAGATGGGCGACCGCTGGGCTCCGGTCGCATCCAAACCATCACTGAGGAGTTAGAACTCACCGTCGGGGCCCTCCATTCTGAAAAGATCCACCTCTACAGCTTTCAATCTCCTCATAACCCCATCATCTTGGGACTGCCCTGGCTGGAAAAGCACAATCCAATCATCACCTGGTCAACGAAGCAGATATCACAATGGTCAGATTACTGCAAAGAACATTGTCTCCATTCCTGCATCCGACCCACGATCACTCATACTTCCCCATCGGCCTCTCCACTGCCTCAAGAGTATGACGATCTCCAGGAGGCTTTCAGTAAAGCCAAGGCTGCGCAGCTACCTCCTCATCGACCAGGCGATTGCGCCATTGAACTGATGCCAGGCGCTCAACCACCCAGGGGCCGAGTATTCCCGTTATCTCAACCCGAAGCCACAGCCATGAAGGAGTATATCGAGGAGGAATTAGCCAAGGGATTCATTCGACCTTCCACTTCACCAGCTTCTGCAGGATTCTTCTTCGTGAAAAAGAAGGATGGAGGCCTCCGCCCTTGTATAGATTACCGTGGCCTCAACGATGTTACGGTGAAGTACCGATATCCCTTGCCACTCGTCCCAGCGGCTCTAGAGCAACTACGCCGAGCAAAGTACTTCACGAAGTTGGACCTCCGAAGCGCCTACAACCTGATCCGAATTCGAGAAGGGGATGAGTGGAAGACGGCTTTTTCCACCACCACTGGGCACTACGAGTACCGGGTCATGCCGTTCGGCCTTTTCAACAGTCCTTCCGTGTTCCAAGCCTTTGTGAACGACATATTCAGGGATATGTTGAATCGCTGGGTCATAGTCTACATAGACGATATCCTCATCTACTCCGAAACGTATACAGAACATGTGAAGCAAGTCAAGGCCGTCCTCCAACACCTAATCCAGCACCAACTGTATGCTAAACTGGAGAAATGTGAATTCCACAAGCAGACTATCTCCTTCCTGGGTTATGTAATCAGCGCTGGAGGAGTAGCCATGGAGGAGGGGAAGGTTCGCGCTGTAGTCAACTGGCCCCTACCCCAGACTCTCAAGGAACTACAACGCTTCCTGGGTTTCGCCAACTTCTATAGAAGGTTCATCCGCGACTTCAGCTCCATCGCAGCTCCAATGACTTCTATGGTTAAGAAGGGCTCTCAGCGTCTCCACTGGTCCTCTGCCGCCCTCAACGCCTTCCAGGTCCTCAAGGATAGATTCACCACAGCGCCCATCTTACATCATCCTGATCCAGAGCAGGAATTCATTGTGGAAGTAGACGCTTCAAGTTCAGGTCTCGGGGCTGTACTCTCACAACGTCAGGGAGATCCACCAAAATTATACCCATGTGCCTTTTATTCTCGGAAACTAAACGCAGCCGAGAGGAATTATGATGTTGGAGATCGCGAGCTCCTTGCTATGAAAGCAGCATTCGAGGAATGGAGGCACTGGCTTGAGGGGGCTAAACACACCTTCACAGTCCTCACAGATCACCGCAACCTTGAATACCTCCGGTCAGCCAAACGCTTGAATCACAGACAAGCCAGGTGGTCGCTCTTCTTCACAAGATTTAATTTTCAAGTCACTTATCGTCCGGGTTCCCAGAATACCAAAGCAGATGCACTCTCTCGTCTCTACGAAACCAACAACAAAACTCCAGACCACGAACCCATCATTCCTCCCACGATCATTCTTGGACCCATCCAATGGGACATTATGACTGAGATCATTGAGGCCCAACGCATCGAACCTCCACCTCCTGAGACTCCCCAGAATCGCACATTCGTCCCTCAACCACTGAGACAAAGAGTACTACATCAGGTCCACTCTACCCCAAGCTCAGGACACCCCGGTATAACCGCCACCGTCCAGCTCCTATCTAACCGCTTCTGGTGGTCCTCAATGCAAGCAGACACCATCAATTACATTAGAAACTGTACCACTTGCAACACTAACAAATCATCCCATCAATTACCTGCTGGTCTTCTTCACCCGTTACCCGTTCCTCAACGTCCTTGGTCCCACATAGCCATCGACTTCGTTACTGATCTGCCTCTCTCGCAGGGCAAAACCACAATCCTATCTGTGATCGACCGCTTCTCCAAAGCCTGCCGCTTCATCCCATTACCCAAGCTCCCGACTGCCTTCGAAACAGCAGAGGCACTTTGTGAGAATGTGTTCCGGTTCTATGGCCTCCCGGAGGACATTGTCTCCGATAGGGGTCCCCAGTTTACCTCCAGAGTATGGTCGGCATTCTGCCAACAGCTGGGCATCAACGTTAGTCTCACATCAGGTTACCACCCACAATCCAACGGACAGGTCGAACGTCTTAACCAAGAACTCTCCCGTTTCCTTCGGTCATACTGCAACCAGAATCAAAATGATTGGAGTCGCTTCCTTCTCTGGGCCGAATACGCACAAAATTCCCTTCAAAAACCTTCCACTGGCATGACTCCCTTCCAATGCATCCTAGGATTTCAACCTCCTCTCTTCCCATGGTCTGGTGAACCATCCGAATTACCTGCAGTTGATGCTTGGTTGAAACGCTGTGAGGAGACCTGGAACAGCGCTCATGTTCACCTTCTCCGAGCAGTTCGTCGGACCAGAAATCAGGCCAATCGACACCGCAGAGCTCATCCAGATTACCAGCCCGGACAATGGGTTTGGCTGTCCACACGGGATCTTCGCCTCAGACTACCATCCAAGAAACTTAGTCCCAGGTACGTGGGCCCTTTCAAAATCCTCCGTCAAATCACCCCAGTATCATTTAGACTATCTCTCCCATCTCATTACCGTATCTCACCCACTTTTCATGTTTCCTTGCTCAAGCCCGCTGGTGGACCGAGAGGAGCGGAGAACCTAGAGGAGGCTGGTGACCAGAGAGCGCCTCCCCTCATCATCGATGGCCAGGAGGCCTATCAGGTACACGAAATCCTGAATTCACGTCGCCGGGGCCGAGTCCTACAGTATCTGGTCGATTGGGAGGGGTACGGTCCGGAGGAAAGGTCCTGGGTCAATGCTGATGACATACTGGACCCCACTCTTATCACGGACTTCCATCAGGATCACCCAGACAGACCCGCTCCTAGACCCCGAGGAAGACCCCGGCGACGATCACCTCATCGCGTCAGGAGCCGCTCGCAGGGGGAGGGCTCTGTCACAAACACAGCCTCTGTGGCTCCCTCCGGTCACCACCAGAGGGAACCGTCACCCGAGTATTAACCTCCTTCAAACTACATTTCCCATACACCCCGTACCTGGGGCTGATTACCTGCACAGGTGTCACTCATCTTCATCCCCTATTTAAGGAACTCTCCCTGTTCTCTCAAATGCGAAGTCTTGTTTTGCCCATGCAGACATTACCGAGCGTTTTCCCACTGTTGGATCTTCCGTGTATGACCTGGACTGTTTATTGGACTCTGATTCTCTGCCGCCTGCCTTATCGACCTCTGCCTTGTTCTCTCGCCTCTGTCTGCCAGCCGCCCGCCCTGATTCTACGCTCTGTCAAGGTTTATGATTGTGATTTGTCTACGTGGTATCTAACGCCCCTGATTGACCTGTTTCTGTTTACTCTGTGGATTATTGAAATAAAGCTGCTTATGGATCATAACGTCTCTGACTCGGCGTTACATTAACGTTACTTGGCCTTCTGCGCAGGGTCTGTAACATCAAGAACTATATAATATTTATGTGCACTGAAGGCTATGCTGTGAGCAGCCACAAATATTTTTGTGCATTAAAAATATAGACAATTTACATGTATGCAATTTGTCATGAATTGTATAGAGAAAGGGAGGATTGTTTTCTCTATATTTTGTGATGCTAAATAAAATGGCTAGTATCTTCACATTGTTTTACATTTCTGCTGGCTGCTGTACATGGGGATGCTGCATCAAAGTTGTTTGAAACTTGGCTACCCATTTATGCTGAGAAGATCCTGTACCTGGCAAGACAGGAGGGGAAGCTGATATTGCCCCTGGATGGATTAACACCAGGTAATATATTCTTGTCAGCAGATCTTGTAAATGCAGGGAATGCGATGGATTATGCGGGATATTTATGCAATTATATGCGATGAAATTGCAGGTATTGTGAAATCACAGGTATGCTATTTCACATCGTATTGACACCTATGTCTTCCTACAGATGGTGTTGGGGAACTCGCCCTGAGGCAGTTGCCAGACTTGCTTCTACCTACAATTTACAAAGTTGGCCGTGGCCACGGTGTGAAAGTAGTTCGCCTCACCATACAGGAATGCAGCTTGGCCTTCATCAACCATAAGCCTGTAAGTCCTCAAGCAGATCTAAATGGGAAACTTTATTCATTTTATCAACATATCTAAGTTTGTTTTACTATACTTTTGGGGACAGGCATCAAATATAGCCTGACAGTATTAGCTGTTCTCGTGGTTCACTATCAAAGCATCCTAGAACACCTCAGCAGTGCTACAGGCTGATTACTTCTGTGCCACACCACACTGATGCAGTAATTTGTTCTAAAACAGGCACCAACAAAGTATTGAGTGCAGAAATTAACATTTATCAGAAGGTTGACAATTTTGTATTTTAACCCATTTGGACCTGACTCCATGAGGTTGACTCTAAAGAAGTCCTCTAAATCTACAAAGCATTTGTGGCCCACCTATCTGACCACCTAACCCTGCTGCCTATCGGCCAGATAGGATAGTCAGATAAGTGGGACGCACACATTTTCTGAGCATGTTTTTTGTAATGTTAGATCATCAATCAATTTATGACTTTTTATGTCAATTGAGGTCTGAATCCTTTTTTTTTTTTAATTGTTTTCTGTAATGTGAGCTACAATATATGCTCTAAGACTTAATCAAAAAAGGTTTGGAATATTGGTTATGTGCAATGAAATGTAGACTATTACAGTTCAACTTTTTTAATTATAAATGCACTGAATATTTTCTAAATTGTAAAGCTAACTAGACTTTATCATAAAACAATAATTTCTCTAGTCAGGACCAGGAAAATGGTCATCACAATGTCTGTATTTCAGTTCTACTATAGTAAGCAGTAGACATTCGGTCCTTACTCACTTGTACTCTCGCTCTCTTGTATTTTCTGTCTTAGCCTGGAATAAACATGGTGGAGTACCTCCATGAGGCCAAGGCATGCAAGTCATACCCCCACATCCTGACACTGGGAAATGATCAGAGTGCATTTCAGGCCTTCCGCTAAAATGGTTAAGTTTATTCAAACTAGAATACTTGCTTACAAGTAGAGCTAATGGCTCTTAAAAGCAGCATTTAGGAATTTGAATTTATTAACTATAGAGCTGCAGACTGTTGGCCTGTTGAATGTTCAGCCAGTTCAATCGAAATTGTTATTTGCTCTGAATGTGTTGCACCATTTCTACTATATTTTTTTGATATTAATGTAATACATTTTCAAAGATTCCATTTTGTTTTTGTATTGTTTAAGTGTTTGTTACATAATATGCATACATCTACCATGTATTCAGTTCTAGGTTTGTAGTTTCACAGTTTTATATGGGTAGTCTGCAGTTTATTTTCTTATTGTACTGTAATGTGTTAGACTTAATCTGGCTTATGGGTTAATTTTATCTAGCTTAATATGTAGTTGAATCAACCCAGAATTGTAATTAATTTGACCCAGCATTTGGGTACACTATTTAACAAAAATGAAGTTAAATCAACCTACAATTGTATTTAATTTGACCCAGCGTTTGGGTAGAATATTTAACTCATCTGTTGGGTTAAAAATGATCAACCCATATTCCTGGGTCAAATTAACTACTGTTGCTTTGGTGCAATATTGATCCAGCAGTTGGGTTAAAAATAAATAAATAAAATACTTTACCTCATATTTCATAATATTCTCAGCATCATTTGTGTCTACAACATCTGTTGACGTGTGCTAAAAAAGCTGCAGTTAAGATTTTAGCATTTTTAAATATTTACAATTAATAAATTAATACTATTAATTATTCATTTTACCCATATGTTGAGTCGATTTTCATTTTCCTAAAAATGCTAGTTGATGTTATTGGATTGGACTCAAACTTACTGACATGTTACACTTGTGGTGTTCCTTGACCACCCAGCAAAAAAAAATTGCTTCTAAATGTCTTATTATTTCCAAATAGTGGGTTCATGGGCCTATTTCTATTAACTTTATTATTATTATTATTATTATTATTATTATTATTATTCAACTGATCATAGGCCTCATTGATCAGATATTATGATGCTTAGAATTTGAGTGAATAATTCCAAAATTACTCAGAGCTAATGCTTTTTTTTTCACACAAAAACTGAGGTGCATAGGCTCAGATCAATGAGGCATATGATCAGCCGCTTCCAAAAAGAAATACAAAACCTGCGCTAACAAAGAAAACAAGTTAATAAAAAGATTGAAGCAAAGATTTGGTGATAAATTAACATAATGAGAGATTTACATAATTATAATTATTATAATTTTTTTTTTGTAGGCTAGAAAATATTTTCAGCACAACACAAGGGCTAAAAACCGGACAAAGTGTTTTTAACATTTATACTAAATTACATATATCAAAAAAAACAAACAAACATTCATTTGACTTAAAAAAAATCCTGCACTACTGCATCGACTGTCAGGATGCTTAAAAGCCACCAAATTCGCTATTCCTACCTGTCTGTTTGTGTAGAGCT